>NW_027256881.1:65177511-65845845 GCF_029215685.1 Pituophis catenifer annectens | reverse complement strand
TCAAGTATTTGGTAACCAGCATGCATTTACAATGGTCCCAGCATCCCACAATCACATGATTGCCATTTGTAATCTTTACAGCTGGCCTGTGATAAGCAAACCAATGGGGAAGCCTGCTGGAAGTTGCAAGTGTCAGTCATGTGACATAATGCTTAACAATCATGAGTGATTTGCTGCACGATTGAAAACAGAACTGATGTTGTAAGTTGGGCATGGTCACGTTTCACTTTATGACCACATCGCTTTGGGATAGAGTTACCAGTGCCAGTTGTGGTTGGTAAAGGAGGATTACTTGTATTTTAATACTAATGCATCAAGATCACAGGAAATAGTAATATCATTCTATACTGCACTAGTGAGACAACCTTTGGAACACTGTGTCGAGTTCTGGTCACCACTATATAGAAAAGATGCTGGGGTAGAGCAGCACAGAAGAGCAGCAAAGATGATAAGAGGTCTAGAAGTTAAATCATACAATGAACGGTTAAGACAACTAGGTATGTTTAACCTAATGAAGAAAAGTCTCAGGGGAGACAAGATAGCAATTTTTCAATACTAAAAGTGCTATCATAGGGAAGAAGGCATCAATCTAGTTTCCATAACACCTGAAGGCAGTACAAAAAGCAATGGGTGCAAACTCATCAAAGGGACATTCAGCCTGAAAATAAGGAGGAATTTCCTGATAGTGAGAACGATTAATCAGTGAAACAGCTTGCGTCCTGCAGTTGAGGTGCTCTATCTTGGAGGTTTTCAAGAAAAGATTGGACAACCATTTTTCCGGTATTGTATAAACAACTCCTGCCTCGGGCAGGAGCTTGGACTAGAAGACCTCCAAGGTCTCTTCCGGCTCTATGATTCTATGAATTCTTTGTCAGAAGCATTGTAGTTTATGGAACAACAAGAGAGATTTTTTTTTTTCCAAATCAATTGCCGTTCAAATAATATGGCGATAGTTTGAGATCCCTTTACAGCATTTAATTGCAGTAAGATAATAACTATGCTTCTGGATAAAAACTGTTTTGAATCACAAAATAGAAAACTTGAATTATATGATCTGGATACAGAATATGGTTTAAAACAAACAAATATTGGAGATAAGAAGGGAAATCCAGAGAATGTTAGATTCTCATTTGAAATACAAGGTAAAATAACAGTTTAGTAAGGGATTTTTCAGGAACATATTACACCAGCTATATTTATTTATTTATTGGTTCGATTTATATGCCGCCCTTTTCTGGAGACTCAGGGCAGCTTACAATGCGTTAAGCAATAGTCTTCATACTTTTTAATATACCTGCTTAGGGCTTTTTGGCCCACCCTAAGTGGTGTTCTATTTTATACAAAGTCAGTATATTACCCCCACAATCCGGGTCCTCATTTTACCTACCTCGAAAGGATGGAAGGCTGAGTCAACCTTGAGCCTGATGAGATTTGAACTTGCAGTAATTGCAGGCAGCTGGTGCTACTTAATAATGAGACTAATGTTATAGAATTCTGCTTTGAATTCTATAAAACTATATATTCTATACATATTAGAGAGATAGTTATTTAGATATAATAAATCTTTCAGAAGTTTTAGATATAGGGCCAGAAGAGCTGGCTATATGCTCAACATTACAGCATATCTATGATGCTGTTGATAAAATAAAATCTGAAAAGGTCTCTGGATGAAAGGTATAAAAAATTGAACAAGAAAGTAGCTCTTATACTTCTGAAATTATTTCAGACATTTTATGAAAGTAAAGCTCTGCCAGCTTCCTATTATAAATATTTTTATCGCTATAATTTTGAGGGCTGATAAGGATCTCACCTAATGTCCAAGTTATTACCCCATATCTCTGTTAAACGTTGATGCTAAGATTTCAGTAGCTATATTGACAAGATATTGACTGCAATAATTCTGAGAATAAGATGAAATGTATGAATACCAAGCCAGAAAGTGTTTTGGGGGTGAAGTGGGGAAATGCAATACCAAAAAATCCAGGCTGTCTGGATCTATATGTCTTGCCTATCTTTAATTTCAGCTCATTAAAATAAGATGTTCTTGCTAATGTCAGTGACTTCAAATCTTTGTATAATTGAACATTCTAACTGAGTGTGTTCTATGAATTTATAAGAGATATAATAAAATTACTAGAATTTATTTTATGTTAGTACTCACTTTGTGTTGAAATTGCAAACAGCTTATTTAAACATGTCCATGTCTACAACCTGCAAGACATTGAACAGTAGATGTCTAATTTTATATTCTCTCTACTAGTCTTAAATACGCCTAAGGCTTCTTACCTTCATTGCAAAGTCAAAATGTGAGTTGCTTATGCAGCTGCATTCTGATTTGTGCCAATTCTATTCCACCTAAGAATTCAGAAGGGAGGTCTGTTTCTGATGGAAATGGCTTAGGAAAAGCCATTGGATTGCACTCTCGGCAGCCTATTGTGATTTCAATCACCATGAATTAGTAACACAGGGAAGGCCTTTGCTTTTCTCCAGTTTTTGACAAATGAATTTAGCTCCCCTGCCTTCTCCTCGTTTTCATTTGCAGCAGTAATTGAACAGCTCATCGCCTTCCTTGCTGAGGGATGCTAACACACAAGCAGAGCTTCACTGTGCTTTCTGTGGAAATGCAAACTGGGCAAAGAAAACAAGTATTAACAAGTATTTCCAATCTGTTTTTGAGAAATAAAAGATATTCGAGAAAACTAAATTTAAACTTTTCTGCAGTTTTTGGAAAGTTTTGAATAAACGTTTGGAACCAAATGAATTCTGGAGGAAGCTCTTTGCTGAAAACTTAAGAAACTTCCAGAGATAGATCATCATATTATAATACAGCGAGTCCTTGATTTACATCACTTGCTCAATGAATGTTCAATAGTGCTTAACAAGAGGGACTTACAACCAGTCCTCAGAATTCCAGCTGGTGCAGTGTCTTCTCAGTCAAGCAAAGTCAATGGGGAAACCAGCAGGTATTCACAAATGGTGACAATATGATGGTCTTGCTTATTAACAACCTGTGGGGATTTTCTTAATGATGAAAACTTGGGATTGCCAGAATTGCCAATCGTGATCTAGTGCCTTATGACTGTTGCTGAGCGAAGGAAATTCTGGTCTCAATTGCTGTTGTAAACCAAGATTAAAATGTTTTCGTTTTGTTATCACTGTTGGAATAACCACTTTGTAACAACTGTTGGAATATACTTTATTTTGATAGACTTTTTTGGGTAGTCAAAGTTAGAAATAATTGATATGTTTTCACATTCATTTTATATTTCTTTTATAAAGCACTTAATCTTAAATCTTGTTATACTTGATTTTCACATCAGATAGATTTTACATTTTTAATAGATTTCTGAGTGGCCATTACTGTTTTTGTAAATTCATCAATAATGGTCCTAGAATTATTCCCAATTATTCTTACTGGATATCCCAAAATCTAGTTGTATGTATGTACTTCATCATATCTCGTATCATTATGTGACCTAGTTGCCTAAATAGTTAAAGGTACAAAGTTTTAGGTGCTTAGAGCTCTCGAACACCTAGATGCTCCAAGCCTAAGCATAGGATTTAAGGATAGTTGAGAGGAAAAAGGAAAAATGTTTATCTGAATATGGTTAAATAATGAGTTATTTTGGTGACATTGAGTGGTTATTTGGATAGTATTTCTTTTGAAAATGTCTAATGAGGTAGTAGATTAATTTTTGATATCTAAATAAGGCATTGTTTAATAGTTTTTAATTTCTTTTTTTGTAATGTCTAATTATTAGACATTTCAGGAATATGAGGGATTAAAGAAATGTAGGCTAATGGAAAAAGAGGTTATATGTGTATTAAGTATTTTTGTTAAAAGAGTATAGAAAAGGGGGTGAGGTATGAATGAAAAAAAATCTTCTTGTAATATAAGAGACAGCAATGAGTTGTTAATGAAGTTAACATTTGGTCTTTGCAACAAACTAAGAGAAATGTAATTCTGATTTTGGGATTTGATTGTTTGAATTATGTCTGTTAAGAGCTACCAGAAACAGCAACATATTTTAATCTTGATCAAATAAATTCACTTTATATTCTTTCTGTTTACTTTTTAAAAACTTGATCTTTAATCATTTCAAATTATGTCCCACAAGTTGATTTCTTATCGTTTTCTCTGTCTTCTCTCAGAAACTCCTTCGCTAGTTTAACATGTCTATTTTGTACAGCCAAGATAAGAAAGCTATCCAAGTCATTCTTCTGATTTATTATTTGTATGTCACCTTTCATTATTAAAACTATAGCCTTCATTCATGAGTGTCATTTGTATTTCCAATATGTCATCTTTTTCCATATTACTTTTTTAGTCTGCATTTTTAAATCCACTTTCAGATCCATGTTCAAATCAGTTTCAGTCTGTTTTGTCCAGTAAAAGCTGTTCCTCTTCTGTAGCTGTAAAAGGTATTTTTAATGGGTGAGAAAAGTTGCTTGAATTTAGTTGTTTGATTGTTCTTTGATATAGCAAACAAATAAGCATTGGATTGTTAAGCTTCCTGGGGCCTAATTAAATTAGACTGTGCTCTGTCTATGACTGTCTTAATGGTTAACAAACAATGTTTTGAACATTTCAGGAAAAAATAATTAAAACGGTCTTTCCTCTCAGAGATAATTGCCTTGGCATGTGGGATGTAAATAAAAATTATTTATATTTAGCTACATCTCCCATGTTCTTTTCTAGTACTGGATGAATGAATACACTTCCTCCCTTGGAATTGGAGTATTTCACTCAGGAATTGAGATATATGGTAGAGGTATGTACCTAACTTTAGCCTTATATTTTTTTATTACAAGGAATAATTAAAATGGAACTTTTTGTGTGCATAGGAAGACATTGGAAGGAGGAGCACATCAGTTTTTAAATTTAAATTTATCACAATCCAGTTCTCCGATTTGGATTTGTTATGCGAAATGCCAGGAGAAGACTTAGGCCTCCTGGGCATGGTGGGGCAGGGAGAGAACTCAGGTTTCCCACCATAGCCAAAAGATCTGGGCCTTTTCCCCACCCCACCACATCTGGGAGACTTGGATTCATTCCATGCCTCACCATGCCCAGGTCAACTTATCTTTCTGTGTAATGGGGGGGGAGCCATGGTGGCACAGTGGTTAGACTTCAGTATTACAGGTTAGCTCTGCCCACGGCAAGGCATTTGATTGTGACTAGTTCAAGGTTGACTCAGCCTTCCATCCTTCCAAGGTTGGTAAAATGAGGAGCCAGATTGTTGGGGGCAATATGTTGACTCTGTAAACCACTTACAGAGTGGTGTAAAGCACAATGAAGTAGTATATAAGTCTAATTACTATTGCTATTGCTTTCCATTGTTCTGCAGCTACTGCCTACTAAGGCTACTTCACTTCATCTGTAAACAGGCCCCATTCCCGTCATTTTTAGGACAATTTGGAGAAGGGGCCTTCTGAATGATCATGAAAACAGTGGTGTTCAGAGGGGAAATTCCTTGGCATATTAGAAGAATGGATCTCAAATCTGGTGAAAACTGGAAGGCGCAGAATGCTGGTATTTGCTAGCATTCACCATTTCAGTGGGACAGAAATGATAGCAAAACAGACAAATCCAATGTCCTTATTTGCTTCCTTGTTGATTTTCTGGAGAGACTAGCAGAGAAGATTGTAAATGGCAATCAGATGATCACAGGGTACTTCAGCAATTGGTCATAAATGTGAACAGGTGGCCAAGCATCTGAAATATGTTCATCTGACCAGGGAAGTGTGGCACATTTTACCACAGCCAAAACTGCAATAATTCTGGGGTTGTTGTTTTTCATGGTTTATACATAAAGATACTTCGTTTGTTTGTTTATAGTTCATCTTTCTTAACCACCTATCTCCCTCAGGAGGGAGATTTACTTGGCATAAATAGCATTTGCCTTACTATCTTTCAACCTAATACTCCCAAATAAAATATAAATCTTGCATATTATAAGTACCAAGTCTTAAGGTTTGTCTAGATTTTGTAGCAGTATTTTCTATATGATAGTATATCAGTTTTAAGCATGCCCTGAAAATTATACGGAAGTCAAGCATTACTAACAACTAAGGATAATATCGTGAATTTGTCTTTCAGAATTTGCTTATGGTGGTCATCCATATCCTTTTTCTGGAATATTTGAAATTTTACCAGGCAATGCATCTGAATTAGGGGAAACATTTAAATTCAAGTAAGCAATTTTCATTAGTGTGTTCTGAAATTATTTAAACAGTTTCCATTCATCTATTAACTGCAACTTGTAAATTCTAAACTTTATGACCAAACACAAAAGTAGTTGCCCATCTTCTATTAATAAAAGAAGCCAATTTTAATCCTTGTTTAGATAGTAAGATATTATTTATTGTGCTGTCATATAAAAAGTTCTTCCCATAAAAGCTCTTCCCATAAAAAGTAAGCCTACACAAGTAAGTTGATGTTCCTATATATAAAACAGCGTAACTGTAAAAAAGCAATATTGTGAAATATTCATTGAACATGAAGTTCAAAAAGTTAGTATGTTTTAAATGAAGGCTGGTTTCCAGAAGTGCATCTGTGTTCTCAAAAGAGAATGGAAATCAAAAAACTCTTGTCTGAATTGCAAGAATCCTTTAATTTTCAGTCTTTTATTTCAGAGAAGCTGTTGTTCTTGGAAGTACTGACTTCATGGAGGAAGATGTAGAAAAGATTATAGAAGAACTTGGAAAAGAATTTAAAGGAAATGCTTATCACTTAATGCACAAAAACTGCAATCACTTTTCTTCAGCTTTATCAGAGGCAAGTTTAATTTGTATTATTTTTAAAAATAACCTTTTTATATCTTATAGACTCCTTAAATTACCTCTGTGTTTCCAGTTTGTACTTGGCAATGAAAGAATATTCAATTTACATCTCTAGAGGAGAGGTCAGTTAAACTATCAAAGAATTATTTCATGAACACGTAATCTGTGTTTTTTCTCAGATGCAACTGAGGAGTGTGGGACTTGTTCTGTTTATTGAAAATAATACATAAGAAGAAAATAATAGTGGAAACAGCATTGGTGACCTCCTATATAATTTTTATTGTACTATTTTTTATCAGTATTACTGCAACTTTTATTAATGGACCTCCATTTCCCAGATTTTTGGATGCAGTAGACCAAATTTCCATATAGGCATCACTTTAAAATAACGGGCAAGTCTGGCACATCTAATGTAATCCAGATATGGCTAAAGTGGTGTCAATACATACTTGTCAATATTTGTGGTATTTGGGATATTATTATGACATGACCCACATTACCCTCAATACATACAAGTGAAGTTTCATTGTCCTTATGTTCTAATTAGTCTTTGTTGGAAAAAATGGATGCACAGTACATGCAACTTGTCAAAGAATTGTCAAAGTTACTTCTGTCTGAAAATTAGATTTATAACTTATATTATCAGTCTGGCAGGCATTAGTAGAAATTTACCTTGTACTATAACTGCATATTTGAATATTTCAATTGAGAGAGAGAAATTACTGATTTCAGATAGGAGCCCACATATACTTTAAAAACGATTAACTTGTTAATTCCATTTAGATTCTCTGTGGAAGAGAGATTCCTCGTTGGGTGAATCGTCTTGCCTATTTCAGTTCCTGTATTCCTTTTCTCCAGAGTTGTCTACCAAAAGAATGGCTTACACCTGCTGCCCTTCAGTCTAGCGTAAGCCAAGAGCTTCAGGAAGTCCTAGAAGAAGCAGAAGATGCTGCAACATCAGCTTCTCTACCAAGTTCAGCATCAGCGGCAAGAACAGGCCATCATACTAAAATATAGGTTTAGTCCAAAGTACTGTTATTTTGGCAGCTTTGTCAATAACTGACTTCACTTATACAATAGTAAATAGACATTTTATGGTGTCTTTGGTTTGCAATTAGAGAACTAATTCAAACCCATGGTGTTCTGCTCAGGATTTTATATGTAGTGAAAAAAGTGTCTTGATGAAATGAAAAGAACTTGAGAAGAACTCAAATGCAATCTTCATTTTAATCTAATCAAATGACTTGGACTAATTGAGCAGAAGTTAAACTGTTTACAGTATTGTGTGCTGCTGTTTACAAATCCCCGAGGGATATCAGCCATTAAAAGAAAATGAACAAATTCAGTACAGCCTGCATAACTTCATCAACATCAGTGGAAGTAAAATAATGGTCAGTGTTCCTTGCTACTGCCTTGGAATAGAGTAGGTTAGACTAGAGTATGCCTCTTCCAAGTCTTGTTGGTATACATGGAACTAATAAATACTATGTGTAAACAGGGTACAGAATTATCAATACAAAGAATTTTGCCTAAGAAAGAAAGGAAGTAGTCTTACTATTTAGCAGAAATGTTCCTAAAATGTGACTTCTATGTCAATTTTTTTCAATTTACAATGAGCAAATTTATATTTTATTACAAATACAAGTGCATTCTTTTGTGTGATAAATTGCAGTCATTTTATTTCAATTGCCTCATTCTTTTATCTGATTTGTAGATATGAAAAATCATTCTGAGATTTTCAGATAATAGTGCCTGTTTCACATATTTAAAATCTGAACTTATAAGATCAATGCAGATAAAACAGATAAATTAGATTCATATAAACTTGTGGATGAGTTAATTTAGAACATGGTAAATAATAGGTCATTTGGAAACTAAAAATGTAGATCATCCAACAGATGTAAAGTGTTGTTAAACATAATTCTAATTCAGAAACTCCAAAAGAAGTGACAGTTGTAATTGCAGCCTTTCTCAGCAGCCAGATTCAAACAAAGAAACCAAATGCTTTATCCAGCTCACTGTGTTTTTTGCTGAATCAATGAGTGTTTTAGATGAATAAGTTATAGACATTTTTGTGCCATTAAATAGCAATATGTACTGTGTGAACTACAAAATATCAATTGCAAAAATATTAGAGGAATATCTTCTATTTAACGTGTACTATTGCTTACATGATTTCATTGGGGTAGAGATTAACAATAGTACTGGCATCTGATTGAAATTGAGTTGATTTTTATATATGCAGTTCTAAGACTCTTCCAAATATATGGAAAAGAATGACCTGGAAACTGTGTTTAAACCAAGGCTTTTCAAGGCTTGCATTATTAGAAGAATATAAATTCTTCTAATAATATCATTTTATGCTCCTTTGTGCATAATATGTTTACTATTGCAAACAATACTCAGGTATGTAACATCATCCTGTTGAAAGTAAAAAAAAAAAATCTAAAATGGGTATTAAAAATATTGCATATTTTAGCCAGTACTGTTAATAAGCAAATAAATTGTCTTACTAGTCATAGTTATGATTTAACCAGAGTAACTTTTACTGGTTAATTACATCCCATGCTTTATGTTTTTTAACCAATCATCTAAATTGGGTTTCTGAGAACACGCTTTTAAAATCATAGTGTTCCTTTGTAAACTGACAATGGGATAATTTGGTTTTTCAACTGATATGGAAAAGAGATTTCCTACCTATCTCCATCTATTAAGGAAGTTGACATGTTAACAAAGAAAACTCTGTTCCTAATTATTCATACATTGATGGATAGAGATTTCTCCATTCCTTTCAAGGAAGGACGATGCACATATTTTTTGACATTACTTACCAGTGCCATGAAATTTTACCCATCCAGAGCTGCTGGAATCTCCATCAAATTCTATAAAATAACTGGCTTTATTATTAATTACAGAATAATTTGACATTTTATGTCTTTATAGTCATCCAGAACGACAGCATGTAAGGAATGCAAGGAAATACATGGCAGTTCTTTAATAACATGATCGTTTATTCTGATTTTATTGGACTTTTCTATTATACATATTGTGGCATTTTATAGTTGACTCTATGTCCACAAAGAGCTGAACTCTGAAGCTACTACAATATCTTAGGGAATGATGGGAGTTCTATAACTTATCACGTGTGCTATATCAATCCTATACTTGATTCCTTGAACAAATCAACCTGCCAAAATCTGTTTTCCTAACTAGCAACAGTTGAAGGTGTTTCACCAGCATTACTACTCAGCAGGGAATGCACTTCTCCAGTAGCCATAGTGTGCATTAAAGCTAAAAACCCTTTCTACCTATAATACTGGATATCTCAACCTTAAAAGAAAAACGGGTAGAAGAAATACATTTTGGGTTCTCTGATCTGCCCAATTTCTATTTTGTTTCTTATCAAAGAGAATAGTGTAGTTATTTGGTGTTTTGTCTTATTAAAGCCATTTTTAAGATGTCATTCATACTTAAGAAGTCAAAAATTAATTGCTAACAAATGTCAGACTACACTAGTAAACTGGATGGTTCCATTATAAAAATATGGTGAGGTTCTTCTTGAATACATGCAATACAACTCTGTTAACAACTGATGTTCACTTTTAGGTGGTTTAAGATAGTTTTCACCAACACATTTTTGTAAACTAAAAATAGGTTTACTGTAATGCATAGTATTTGTATGAAATAGGAGAAGTTGACTTTTGTTACATTGTTATGTCTAACTATTATAAACTTGAATCCATTAATTTATTAAAAAGATGTTTTTATAAAAACATGTGGTTTGATCTTGTCAATTTTAATGTATCTTTTCAATCATTTTTCACTATTGTAGTATTAAATTTATTTTTACATTTTTAAGTCAAAATATTGGTATGCCAGAATAAATAAATATTTCCTTTAGCAGTAGTGGCAGAATTAAATCAGATAAATAATGAGAAAATAAAGAGTTAAGGCTACTTAGGCCAAAAGTCTGCTGTAAGACATCTCATGGACTCAACAGAAATGACAAAAACTGTATGCCATTATATCCTTTGGTGTTCAAAAAGGCACATAAACTCTCTAGGATTCTGCTGTGAGATTGCATAGATAGATAGATAGATAGATAGATAGATAGATAGATAGATAGATAGATAGATAGATAGATAGATAGATAGATAGATAGATAGATAGATAGATAGATAGATGATAGATAGATGATATAGATATACACATTTCTCAATTGCAAAGAACAGAAAAGCATGAGTGGAAACAAAGGTCACTGTAGCCTATTCCTTAAGAGTAGAACATTAGCTTTCCAGGCTATGAAATGGGTTTCTCCCAGGCCTCCTATCTATTACTTAGGTTCCTTCAACTTCAGATGCTGGGAAATTCAACCTGGGAATCTCACACATATACACTAGTATGTGGTTTACTAAGAAACCAGTAAACCATCTGAAAATCAGTGAAACAAGTGAGCCAAGCCACACTAAACTTAAATACATTCCACTAGACTAAGCAGGAAAAAAAACATGAAATCCAGAAGTTGTTTTGCCTCAATAAGAAATGGAAAATAAGACAGCATAGATAATTATGATTAAATCTGTATGTGGAGACTTAAAGAACCTCTATGAAACTATATTCAAGTGGATAACATTTTCAACATCTGGAGACTGAAAATAAAGTTAGTAAATTAATATAGTCAATGAATCATTGCAGGACCCAGCAGAGGTGGACTCTTATCCAGACGCCAGTCTTCCCTTTGGTATTTCAAGCCTCATTATAGTGCTGAGGCAGCCATTGATTGCACTTGTCTATGGCCTTTGGCGAACTCAGGATGGGGATAGTGGAGCCATCCTGGCTCCCCTTGATCTTGCAGCATTCAGTGTCGTTGATCATAGTATCGTTGGTTTAGTTTACGACTGGAACACACCATGTTACAGTGACTCTCCTTTCTTTGGAGCTGGTTCCATTTGGTGAGGGGGTGGGTGGGGAAAGAGGTTGAACCAGAGGCCATTGTTTTGTAAGGCTTCTGTGTTCAATTCAAGATACTGATTACCATCTATAAAGTCCTACATGGTTTACAATCAGGATATTTGCAAGACCACCTGCCCCATTGTTTTTGTCCATGCCACCAAATCTAGCAAAGAGGCCATGCTTTGGGTCTCTTCCAATAATGCCCTTTTGTTGGACTCCAAAGTTGCACCTCCTCTATGGCTCTGCCTGTCCAGAAGAATAGCATCTTCACCCAAGATATACATGGCCCTGACTCTTGTTAGCCCATTGTAAGGCTCTGAAGACCCATCTGTTCCCCAAGGGATTCAGGCTAGGCGGTTAGGAATGCTCTACCTTTGGAGGGGGGGCAGGTTTTAATCAGGGCATTATGAATTATACCTTGTTTTAATCATTATACACTATCCAGAGTCACTGCTGTGAGATGTATGGTTCTATAATCACATGGGAGGAAGGCTCTTAAAACCCATTGGCATTGATTATCAGCATTTATTTAGTTGTCTAGGTCAGGAGTCACCAGCCTTTTGAACCTCAGGGACCACTAAATTCATAATTTTAAATCCCGTGGACCACTAATATGAATTTTTTAAAAAGATAAATAGTATTTAGTGCAATATAAAAAATGCAAATACTTTTTCTGTGGACCACCAAAATTTTCTCACAGACCACCAGTGGTCCATGCCACCATCCACCAGCTGGTGACCGCTGGTCTAGGTGATGCTATGTAGGTGCCAGCACTACTAGAATACCAGAACAAAAAATCATCTCCAAAGACTGGAACTATTAATAAAATTATTTTATTAAGAGGATATAACAACCTTACAAACCTGATTGAACTATAAGAAATAGAGAAGTATAGCACAGTGAATCAGAAAGGCATTTGCCTGAATTGCTTCTGAATATTATCTAGCTTCCCAGGGCTTAAAGAATATTTCAGCCCTCTTTGTCTGGATAATGGTTCTTGCATATTTCCATCACAATTACTTCTCTTATTTTGAACACACAGGTTTTTGCTCTTTGTGAGCCAGTATAGAAGCTATTTATTCAGGTTGTTTACCATACTAATTATTGGTAGACAAAACTAAACACAAATGTAAAAGAACAATGAAAACTTTTAAAGGGAGATAATAGCTAATACATACCCTCAATTTGGAAGAGATCAAAAAACCAAAGCACAAAATGATTCCATACCCACTTTACACTATCATTTCCATGAGATAAGTTTGGAACAACTCTAAGCAAACCTCAGATGATCTTAGTGATATGGAGGCACCCATTATTTCAATCTTTTTAAAGGTAATAGCCAGCACTTGGTATTTCATCAAGCAATGAATTGACACCCACTGGAATACACAATATAATTTTGTAAATATAAAAAGGATACATGTCACTGTATGCTTTACACTCCAGTATGCTACAATATCTACAGCTGAAAGTCAGTATTTCATTCACCGTGCTTTTGTATAGCAACTATTATAGTTATAAAGTGCATGACATCAGTGTAGAAAGAGGCGTTTCTGACATCTATGTTATAAGAACAGATGTAGTATACAAATTATACTAATTAGTTTTCACAGATGGTGGCTAAGAATAGCTTAGGTGATGGATTTGATTTGATTTTACTTGGCACAGAAGTTTTCATAACTTTGCTGAAGTCATGAAAATTTTCATGATTTTATACATCTTGGGATGCTGTCCTATTCCGTTAAAGAGAAATACTAAACAGTTAAATGTCCAGAATGAAGACCTAAGATTATTGAAGTTACATCTACGTAAAGCCATCAGATAGGATCCCTACCAGCAAATATCCAATTTAATGTGGAATTATTCAGGTGTAGTCTTTGATGAATATTCTTATATGCACAATCTGTCTGTATTTCTGAGCTGATATATTTATTTATTTATTTATTTATTTATTTATTTATTTATTTATTTATTTATTTATTACATATATTTATATGCCGCCATTCTCCCGAAGGACTCAGGGCGGCGAACACAAGTTAAGAAACAAGTACAATAAAATCATAATTTAATCCAAATAATTAATTAGTAGTAAATAATAAAGCCCGGAATCAGTCTCAGCCTATTTGTTTGAAAAGCCAAGTCTTCAAGTCCCGACGGAAGGAGCGGAGATCATGAGCCGTCCGGAGCTCAGTAGGTAATTCATTCCAGAGGGTGGGAGCACCCACAGAGAACGCCCTACCCCTGGGCACAGCAAGGTGACATTGGCTCACCATCGGAACCATGAGGAGAGCGGCCCTATGTGAGCAAACAGGACGTTGAGAGGCAGGCAGGAGAAGGTCATGCAAATATCCCGGATCTAAGTCATGAAGGGCCTTATAGGTGAGGACTAGCAACTTGAAGCGGACCCGGAGAACCACTGGTAACCAGTGCAGCTCACGCAGGAGGGGTGTTATATGGGAGTAATGAGGGGCTCCCATAACAACCCGTGCAGCTGCATTCTGGATCAGCTGAAGTCTCTGGGTGCATCTCAGGGGCAGGCCCATGTAGAGGGAATTGCAGTAATCCAAGCGGGAAGTAACCAGGGCATGAGTGACTGTGATATATATGAAGTAACTCAACCAATAGTGATGTCATCTGCTTCCATAGAAACAGAATACTACTCATTCTTCGAAGAACTTCACTGACACTATATTTATGTATACAATGTCTTGATCCATGGATATCTGCCAAATTCATTAACAGAAACAAGGTTAGTAAGTTTTAACAATGTCTAAATATTAAGGCTTTTACTGATTATTAATAAGTTAATAATATTTTCCTGTTCTTAGAACTTGAAAGCCGTAAACATCGAGAGGCTTTTTGAAGGATGACTGAATTTGTTAATCTACTAGAACTGTCAGAAAAACTACCTCAATTAACAGCAAACTTCAAGAAACTGAATGACAGATTCATGGCTTTCCTGAACATTGAAACAAAAATGCAAAAAACAAAAACAGAAACTACAAAATTAATCAATACTTGCAGCTACAGAAATTTAAAATCATTATTTAGAAGTAAAAAACAGCATGGGAAATACAAGACTGTGAAAAATAAACCTTGCAATAAAGCTAAGAAAGAGAGAAACAAAGGCAAAATTGCATATTTCTTAGAACTGTTTAGGAAACTGAGCTCCTGGAGTATCAGACATAAACAAACAATTGATGAAGATCAGGAATTGATTCCACTAGATTTATTTGATATTTCTCACGAGATAATTCAAGTTACCTGATATTCTGTTTTCCTTTCTAATTTAATGTTATAAACATTATGATTTTTTTTAAAAAAATAAAATAACACATTAATTTGAATGCATGCCTTTTAATTTATTCAGTATGTTCATATTATATTATTCAGTACATTTCCAGTTACTACTTGAAGCGTTATGTGTAAGCTATCATATTTAAGTATTCATTTGAGGTCATTCATCTTTGAATACCAAGTGTCTATAACAAACAACTAGATACATCTAGGCTCCTATCCTGGTTGTGTGTGTGTGTGTGTGCGGCCAAAGATAATTGGGTGTCTATTGATAGGAAAAGAACCAGATAGTCTAATCTAGCAAAAGATTTTAATGTTGAGTCAGTCATTCACTGTATTTTGAAATACTGTCACTTGGTTAAATGTGTAATATGGGTTCTCCAGCTAAACTTCACACCAGTAATTTCTACCTTGTTTTCCTTCTCCTTTTATATTCCATCTCTTTTCTCATTAATTAAGTCTATAAGCTCACAGTAAGGGTTTGTCTTCCTTACTTTATCATTACACAACGCCTATTTAAAGACATAAGCTTTTATATAATTATCATGAATTTACTGTGATTACACTGATTCATCAGCACATAAAGATACATTCTGAACAAAAACAGTACTTACATCACACATACTGCACAATATGTAGTAATCTTATTAGCTCTTACAGCACAGATTACCTACATTCCATTCATGTAGTCAGTACTATTCCTGAATGTACAACTCATGTAGTACTCCCTAGCAAGTATTAAGCACTGTGTTTTGATTGCATTATGCAGAATATGGTTCAGCAAATACAAGAACACTCTATCAACATTTTAATGATTATATTAATTGCCTCATTAAATCTGAGGAAATTTTATGAAATAATCTTATACATGCTTTCCAAATCTTTTCAGAATGCTACTGTGAGGCTAACTCCCTGCTAAAGATGCTTAGGATAACAGAACTTTTACCTTAACGTTGTAAGCGGGGTTATGTCTTTTAAAATGTTTTAACTTTGCTGCACTTTTTTATTTCTTTGAATTATTTTAGAAATATTTTCTTACTCATTCTTGCAAACCATGCCAATGGGTATTATTCTGCAAACGATTATCTGTACATTAATTTAAAATATAACTAGTACTAACTATAACTAAGAGATGAGTGAGACTACAGTGAATTAAATTTTCCTTAATTTGCTTTTCAAATAATATGAACTTGCTTTCACCTTCCCCATTCTAGCCATACAAAGAAAATCTATGTATTTTTAACAATTAAAAAAGCATATAATACTGCAATCTTGATAACATAAATGAGCAAACATTCTTAAAAGCAAAGACAATGTTATATATAACCACCAGATGGCAGATGGACCTATATCTTATAATGAATTCCTACAAATTCCTATTCTTCCTACAAATGTCAGGAATTCTTATCAGACAGCTCTTTTCATTAATTTTCTCTAAGTTTGTACAAGTTATATATAAAACGTTATCATTAAGATATCTCCCTATAACCTCCTGAAGTAGCTTTCAGCATCTTATCCTGGTATCTGGAGGCAGACTGAAGTTGAACCCAAGCAAGATGTAGTTGCTGTAGGTTCATTGTGTTTGTCTATCAAAACCAGTGTAATCTCTGGATGGGCTTGGCACTGCCTCTAAAGAACACAATTTAGGTGTGCTACCACTCAGAGACTGATTTCGGCTTTCTTACTCAGTCCAGTACAGCCCTACCCTGCATCAAGGCCAGGCATGCCTCATCAGCAGAATGGTAAAGGTGAGGTGGGGCAGTGAAGTGCAGGGGTCAGGGGTCTCAGAGTGCGGTACAGAATATTGGGGCTGGGCCTAGATTGGGGCAACTACAGTTTCCACAGAACCTGCTTGCCACCCTGCAAGGTAGGATGCATGGCAGCCAAAGGGCAAAGATGGAGTTGGGGGTGGGGGAGAGATAAGCAGGTGGAGAGTGTTGGAGTGGCCCTGCACATGGAAGTGCGGGTAGGCTGCCAAGACCCAATTTTTGATCATGTGCTCACAGGGATGCTGCAATGGCCATAAATCCATTTTTTCAGCATTGTTGTAGCTTCGAATGGTCACTGAACAAACGGTTGTAAGTCGAGGACTACCCTTATAAGACATTTTCTGTCCTCTACCTTCTCTCAACTTACTCGCAGTGCCTTGAACATACAAAAATGTACTTGCTATTTTGTGACATTTTTGCAAATTGTAATGAAAATGGTCTTACTAGGGATATCTAAAATGTAATACATTGATTGATAAAAGCATTGAACGTTTGGGAAGAGGAATTTGAAAGGGTTCCCAAGATTTCAAATATCTTCACATAACTTTTATAAAAATATTGTAATACACCCAGGCAGCATGACTTTAAGGATTTTAAAGTGCCATACTGGGGTTCCTCCATTTTGCCTTCACAACTATCCTTTGAGGTAGGCCAAACTGTGAGGCAGGTATAGAATTATGAATAAATCATCCTAGTCTGATATTTTAATCCAGCCTTCCCTAAACTGATACTCTCTAGATACACTGCACTACAACTCCAATTTTCAAGCCAGAAAGTCTATCCCAGAGACTTCTATGCTACTGATAGTTTCTCTAGTCAATCTATTAGAGTACACAACGGGGGCCTTCTAGGTGTTTTTAATTTTAAAAGATGTATATATATATAAAAAATATTTAACCAGTATGATGAAATTATGTAGCTAAACACAGGACAGGCATGCTTGACTCTGAAATTTACTCATTAAACGAAAGCAAAACACACAATAAATATTGTGTCAAATAATGTGTGCATCAGTGCAGCCTGGGATTAGGAGTATTAAAATGTTTAAAACTATCCCTCTGCAAGATAAAACCCAGTCCCCAAATGCTTGCACTATTAAAATTTCTTCTCAGTTTAGCTTTCGAAATATATATACATTCGCGCGCTGTCCTGCGAAACCCGTCCTCTTGAGAATGCATAGAAGGAAATGGGGAACACAACCTTCAGTATACAGCATGTCTCAATGAGTTCAAGAGCATTTACTGTGCTGGGGATTATAGCTCCTCCCCCTCCCTCCAAGCGTGTATTATGCTTAACTTCCCCGTTCCTCTCCCATTTCTTATCATGCCTTTTTCCCGCCCTCTCCCAGCTCCACCTTCAGAGCTCAGAGACGGGAACGCTACACAGCGGCGCGCGGGAAGGAGCGCGTGCGCGTGCATGCAGACGACACGCGCGCGCTGCTCCGTGACCCATCTCACTGAACAAAGGATTCCTGTTCGCAATCTCTAGACCTAAAATGGCGGCAGTTCAATCTCCTAGCACCATAGAGATAAAGGAGAGGCCGAGTTAGGGGATGGTGGGGGGGAGGCGGACGGGAAAGGCGAGTGTGTAGAGCGGTTGTTTCGGTGCTTTTTTTTTTTTTTTAGCATAAGGCCTCTCTGCCTATCGCGGCATTCTGACTCGCTGGTCGTAGTTCTGGGGGAAAAGCCCCGGCGCTTGTCTGATGATGGCGACGGAGGAAGAGACTAAGATTTCTAAGAAGGTAATGGAGGTGAAATCTTCTTTAAAGAAAATTGCTTCTTCGTCGAATTGCTTCAAACCACCCGGAAGGGCTCTGTTGGTCGAAAAGTACCGCCTTTTCAATCGTGAATAGCCACTTTCTCAAGTAGTCCAGGCTAGGCGAATCTTCTTCTCCCCGTCCAGAGATACACAGTAGTTCTGAACACGAAGGTTTCGGTGGCCTCTCGTCTCCTCCTTTTGACAGCTAAATGTAGGAGACCTGGATTTAATTTTAATCTGCCAAATCTCCTTAAAACAAGAGGCTGCTTTTTTCCCTTCCACGTTGGGCTGGTGACAGTTGCTTCTGGAAATGCCATTGCACCCAAGCGACCCTATTTCAAAATAACGGCCATAATCCCATAATCAGCATTATTTTAAAGGGGGTTTGGCTACCAGTAGGAAAGACCAAAAATGAAAGAATGATAGCCAACCTTAACTGAATTAATTGTATTTGTTGATACAAATCAACAAAATTGTATTTGATGGCTGTGAAAATATCTACAGACCCCCTCACATCCTGCACATAAATTGTTTCAACTTCTACTCTCAGAAAGACGCTATAGGGCATTGCACACCTAAACAACTAGACACAAGGACAGTTTTTTCCCCGAATGCCATCACTCTGCTTAACAACTAATTCCCACAACACTGTCAAATTATTTACTAAGACTCTATTACTATTCTTCTTCTCTTCCTTACTAGTATCTATCGCTTCCCACTTGTTACTGTAACCATGTTGCTTGTATCTTTCAATTTATATTGTTTTTATTTGTTTCCCAGTATGATTTGATAGCTTATTAGTAATCTTGACTATCACTAAGTGTTGTATCTTGTTATTTTTGATTAATGTATTTTATTCTCCTTATGTACACTGAAAGCATATACACCTAAGACAAATTCCTTGTGTGTCCAATCACACTTGGCCAATAAAGAATTCTATTCTATTCTATTCTATTCTATTCTATTCTATTCTATTCTATTCTGACATACAAAGTGTAGTAATAAAAATACCTTAGGGAGATATGATCCCAATTATTCTGATATTTTAAAAAAATGTCCAAATGTACTTTATATTTTTCCAAAGAAGAATTGTTATGAAGAGAGTTTTTATAAAATATAATATGTTCAGCATTCTGGTAATTTAAATTCTTAGCGGCTGTTATGTGGTATCAGACTTTTAAAGGATCTTTACCCTCTTGGGAAAAGATCATCCTTAATATAGCATATGTATATTTTAAAATGTGTAAATGTGTTTATTTGTATGGTGACAATGTATTACAGGCATATCCATACAGCATTGCTAAATATAGACAACATATCTATCACAACATTCTGTTCAGAGTAAGAAATCTTATGCAAAGTATAGAAAGGGAAGGACAAGAGAAGAAATTAAACTCAGGAGATATGAAAAAAATGTAGGTACATCTAATTTATTATAAAAACATAAGTAGTGCCAAGGTGGATTGGATCCTTGGCCAATCTAGTCCAGTAGTCTCTTCTCACAGTGGCCAGATGACAGCAAAAGGAACCCATTAGTTTCCCAGCAGATAGTTTTCAAAGACAGGTATAGTGTCCATCACGTGCTAATAGCCGTTGATTGTCTGACTTCCATGAATTGGTCAAACCTTTTTTGAAGGCAGACAAACTGGAAGTCACCATCATATCTCATAGTAGCAAATTCCAAAGTTTGATTATAGTTGTGATATCTGAACACCATTCACTAAATCCATATTTTCCGTCCTGGCAAATAATTGTTTTCTCCACATCCATATACCATTTTCTGTGTGGCCTTTGGTTATGAAAACTTTTTGCCTTTTATTTTTTTGCCGATCTTATTAATTCCATAGGACCATAACTTTCTCCATCTTCCCATTCTTCTCAACCCTTTGCTATATCTTTACATGCACAATTACACACCATACACTTACAATTCAATTCTCATTAATTCTTTTGTACAATCAAACCTCCACAACGTATTTATTTTTATATTCAGCTCATATTCATAGCTGGGTTTTTTTTGTTTTACTATACACAGTTTTTAAGTAAAGAATCACAGGGCTGAAAGGGACGTTAGTTATTCTAACTCAACCCCCATCCCACCCACCCACCCACCCGGTTCTGTGGGTGTGGTGTGGCGGGTGTGGTGTGGCTTGGTGGGCGTGGCAGGGGAAGGATACTGCAAAAACTCCATTCCCACCCCACTCGGGGGCCAGCCAGAGGTGGTATTTTCCAGTTCTCCGAACTACTCAAAATTTGTTCCCGGTTCTCCAAACTGCTCAGAATTTCCACTACCGGTTTTCCAGAACCTGCTAGATTTCACCCCGATCCCACCCAAGGGAGGAGTCCTTATTCCAACCCAGACAAATGGCTGTCCAGTATTTTCTTGAAAATCACCAGCGATGGTGAGTTGCAGTCACAACTCCAGCAGGCAACTGTTCCATCGTCTAATTGTTCTCACTTCCAGGAAGTTTCTCCTTATTTCCAGGTTGGAAATCACACTGGCCAATAAAGAATTCTATTCTATTCTCTGACTAGCTTCCAGTTATATACATGTTATAGTTTCTACCCTATTTAACTGCTTTCATTTTTATTTTTTCACTGACATATTCAACTCAGTTCTATATAACAAAATGGGAAAAGCATTCTTATAGCCATTTTTGTTTCTATCAACAAATGTTTATTCCTTAATGCAGACGTCATACTACTCCTAATTTTTCTACCAGCATTAGCACATTTTAAAATTTTCTCCAACCATATTAAAGTAGAAAATTTATGAAAACTGAAATAAGCTCTAAATTTCCTTTCCCAAACCTTAACAAGAATACAGCTCAGTTATGAAGCACTTTTATGATCCATTTGTAAAACTGAGGTCCATGGTCAGAAACTAATTCAGAATGCAGATGGCTTTATTTAAGCTGTACTAGTAAATTTGATGTTATCAGTAATTTATGACACTGTATCGCAAAGCTCCAAATATAATCATTTGAATAATTTATACATTAGATATATAAATTTGATGTTGATATGCTGTTAATATGACCAATCATCACCTTCTGCAGCTTATCCACCAAGAAAGTAATATTAGAGCTATCCGGCTCATGATCTACTTAATACCATCAGAGACCACTTGTAAATCAATAGAATCAAAGGAAATGTATTTCCTGTATCCAAACTTAAGTTTTAATCTCTGAAAAATGTATTACAAGTAACATATAATGAATGAGTTTTATTTGTTGCAATAGTTGTTTGACTTTACTGTTCAGTTTTTTCTGTCTTTGTCGCTCAGTAAAAAAGCTGTTTTCACCATATTTCTCTGATATGCTTAACTATAACAGAGGTTGATGCCTTTTTTGAAATTGGATCTTAAACTATTATGCAGAGAAATTGTTCTTGTTCATTTTAAAATTACATTCGGTGATCCCCAACTATATCTTTACTATAATGTATTTAATTTATTTTCAGTCCTTTCTGCAGGAAATGCTGGAAATCCATAAAATTCCTTGTGCTCGAGAATCATTTCTTTATGGAATATTGGGTGGTCTAGGTGTAGGGCTTGGACACTTTTTGGCAACTAGTAAGTAAAAAAGATCTGTTAACATATAAATTATATGAGATTGTGTGTAGTTTTTTTTTCCCATCATACATTCTCACAGATTACTATTTACCATCTATGCACCATTTTAATAAACACAGTTGACATCTTTCAAAGTAGTGCTTGCTTCTGTCACTCTGCATTCCTTCCTAGAAAAAGTGCATATTGTCAACAATCCCTAAGCTTTGAATATTGGCAGTAAATTTTAAACTTCTAAATGTTAATTAATAAAAATTAATAGTAAAAGAATAATTTAGTGATCAAATTAAGTGAAAGAATAATTCAGTGATCAACCAGTCTGTTGCAGTCATTAACTAGACAGTTATTTCAATAGAGTTTGCATGTTTCTCCTGTTCCTCCTTTATCAATTCAATATGCTCTTTGTGCTTTCCAAATAATTGTTCTGCGGCAATGATCTCAGGTTTAATGCAGTTTCACTAAATCCCATTCAACTAAAGTATTCCAACAATGATCTATTCTATTGTTACCTTAAACCTCAAAAATAACTTTATTTTGGATTATGTTTTACTGTGATTTGCTATATTCATGTTATTGCTGCCTTATCAATACATGTTCACTATGAGTAAAATAACTCTTTTCTCATCATCAGGCAAAGTGAGACGATCCTATAACTTGGGAGTAGGAGGTTTCTTTGTGACGACGTTAGGATGCTGGTGGGTATAATTCAAAAATTATGATAGCTTTAATTATGTTTTAAGATTGACCATGCAAATGTTTTTTCTACACTTTTATTAGTAATCACACTTGATACTTATTTACTAATTATCATTTGTAGTAAGATTTCCTTATTACATGGAAAAATTGTACTTTCCATGCATCAGTCCATGCATCATATCCAGTTGGTCTCATTGGCAACAACGACCAAATTTTCTTCCATAATTTCCATATAGAACTTGGTTGATTTCATAATTGGCATCAAATTGTGATTCCGAAATTGTTTATTGTGAGCCACCCAGAGTTGTGTTTTTTGATTGGCAACCATACAAATTTTTTAAACTAGGTAACCAAAAAGCTTTTAAAATTTCCAACTAGTTGCTGCTCTTTAAAAAAGGCAATGAAAAAAAGAGTAGGCATATGTGCTCTGTTTTTTTGTGTAGGCATAATGGGGAAGGCGTTTGAAACAGCTTCCATGGCAAGTACTGGTGGAAGTCTGACATTTTTGGATGGACACAGAAAACAGAAATATATAAATATGAATGGCAATAAAATATTTTTGCATAAAGGATAGAGAAAAATGTTGTGTAGCATGTGTTCTTTAAGTTTAATGTGTGTCAGTCTGATAACAGCCGGATTTATATGCTGTAAAAAAGGGATCGTGCTTTTTTTCTTCTAGTTTTTTTAATTGCTATAAAGCAAACAAAATATAAATAATAATTGTGTGCTTTTTTAAAGGTTCCATTGTAGATACAACAATGCAAAACTAAGGTTTCAGCAACGCATGGTTCAAGAAGCGATAAAAAACAAGATACTGTTTGAAGGCACTCAGTTTGATCCCGCAAAGAGAGAAACAAATCATGAAAAAAGCCATTAGTTTTGGCAATGCCCTTAAAAGTATTTTGTACTGATTATGTGTATTTACTGTACCTTTACTGTAATTTGATAAAATATTTCTTGTATTGTAAAATTCAGTTTTTTATTCTTTTTACCATTGGTTTGTATGCAAATATGCTGCTTTGAGAGCAAGGCAGAAATCTTTCCAAAGTGGCGCATTCTAGCAATGAATTAAAAATATAGCAACAGCACATTGAAAGCTTTATCCATTGGACAAAATAGTCAAAACTAAAGGACAGTAGTGGTTACGGTATATTGATCTTAATGAAGTACAGCAGTCTTTAAGGTTCTCCCAGCTATTACCTCTGAGCACAATTCTGCTGTTCTCAGTACCTATTTTAATAGGAAATGGAATAGCAGTTTGGTTGAACTCATGCTACAAAGTACAAATATATTTCGAATGCTAGAATCTTTGATGATCATGCAAAATATTTACCAGATTCTAATGTTAGCCATACCTTTGCTCTGTAAATTACAATCTCTTTCTAAATTGCTATACTGTTATTTTTTTTTCCTTTTCAGAATTTTTCATCTGTAAAGGTGCAGTGCCTGAGGCCTTTAGTTTCTAAGAATTGTCGCTTGATTTATATATAGTAATACACATGGTTTATTTGAAACATTTCCACTGATGAGAATCAGATGATGTAGCTAATGAGCTTGCGCCAGTCATAATTTCTGCAGGCTTTGCATCAAACTGGTGTATGCATGCATGTTATCTACCTATCACTTTTTAAAAATTGGCAGTTATAAAGGATCCAATAGTTGAAAAAACATTTTACCAAAATGTACTAGAATATAGTTACTGATCTCTTAATGACCCACTGATCTTGTAAATAACTTATTGCTAAAAAAGCAAATGATTGTCTCCTTTCCTTAATTTTAATTGAAAAAATGTATACCTGGTAGAAAAACTGTGTTCATTTAATTGCATATTGGTGTACTTGTATTTGTAAAGAACACAGTATATTAATAAATGTATGCTTTTAATGCGGTACTTTTTTCCAATGAAGTCTGTCCCAAGTGCAGAGAAATCATGTAGTAAATATCTAGCAGAAGCTGCTGAGTTTCTTTGCCCAAGTCATAAAGTTGCAACCACGGAACTGTTTTACATATCCCAAATTCTGTAATGATTAAATCTTACTAAATCTTAAATAAGGTCATTGGTGCTTTGAGCTTGTTTTCTTGCAGACCTTTAATTACCCAATTAGGTAACATCATCACTAATGAAACAAGCTCAGAGAATACTAAGGACCCCTCAAATATTTTCCTTTATTGGTAAATCTTAAAACCTACTTAGGCTCAACTGATTCTTTGTAAATTGTTAGCATCTATATTGTCATTTGGAAATATAGTAATAGATTTTTTTTCTATTCATGTCAATCAGTTCTACAGAGCTTATATCCAATTTCAAAATCTGTGCCTGGTTTTCCCAATTACATAGCTATTCACAGAGACGAATACTTGTCCCCCCCATATGTAAAGAAACTAGTCATGAAAATTTTTATATTTTTGAAAATAGTAAAATACTGTTTGAAATACCTTGCTTCATTTTTGAATTTTTTTTTTTGAAATCTTTACGATTTTGTTTTCTACAATGTCAGCAGCCATTTTTAATCTATCATCTTATTATGGTTCAGTAAGAAAAAAAGTGTTCCTAGATTTGTTTAGCCAGCCAGCCAACCAACCCTATTTTATTTACTTAATTTTGTATGATCTCAACAACTTAAACATTGATTCTAGACAGCTTACAACTATCAGTGAAAATCAAACTCAATCCAAATTAAAAGGCAAATAATCACTAATAGGTGATCTTACACAGCTTACATTCCATTGTATTATTTTCCCAAACCTGGGAAGTACATTTAGCAGTTATTGGTCCAGTCACGCAGCAAACTTTTTGGCTAAGAATGGGACTTTAACCATGGACTCCCAACCCCAACTGACTAATCTTATATAGCACTAGAACATGGCATGAAACACTCCAGGACATTTTGAGGAGCCTGGTCTATTTTGTTATAAAAGCACTGTTTTGGGGAACCTAGAGAAAAACTAATTGGTCAATTCCATTTCCAGCCAAAGTCGTAAACTGATAGAACAGTACTTACGTTCTACATTTGGAGTTTTAGTCCGTGGCCAATTAGGAACCTGGCTGCACAATTGGAGGTGAGCAGCAGTTGAGCAAGCAAAACCATCCCTCCCAAGCTGTGGAAAAATTACCTTCCACGAAACCAATCCCTGGTGTCGAAAAAGGTTGGGGATAGCTGGCCTACAACACACTTGTTACTTATTTTGAAAATGTATATGGCAGTCTGTCTGAACTTAAGCTAACAAAGCATAAAAGTTAATGTATAAAAAATAAATATGACTGGTAAAATATGTATCTGCACCAAAACTAAAACGTAGCAAAATACAAAGGGACTTGCTAGCATCTTGGCCCTAAAGCCTGAAAAAAGCAGCATGGTTTTCAGGTCTTCTGGGAAGCCAAGAAAATTGGGGACCACCTGAAATTCAGCAGGAGCCTTTTCCACAAGGAAGACTTCTAACAAAGGCTCTATGCCTTTTAGGTCCCACAAGGAATTACTGTTTCATAGAAGAGACCTGGAATATATGTACACTGGCAGAACAGGGAGAAACCACTGGTGATAATACAGTCCCTCACAGTTGTTTTGGCCTTGTGCTATGCAGGGTTTAAAGGAGATAACCAGCAATGCATTCAGAAACTTGTGGGAAGCAAGTACAGCGGCAGAATGCCTGCACTGCTACTTTCTAGACTACCTGGTTTTTAAAAATGTTTTTCAAGTGCATGCCCAGAGAATGCATTGTAATAATCTAACTAGGAAGCAACTAAGGCATGAAATACATCTCTTGATCTGGAAATAGGACCAACACGTGCTGCACAAAGTGGATATGTGCAAAGATCAACATGCTCATGTTGCCGCCTGCTCCTTGAGCCAAAGCCAAGAGAATTGTGAAATTAGGTAGTGTGTACGATGGCTTCCCCCAAACTTTCTTTTCAAAAACTAAAGTAGCTTCCCAAATGTTTTCTACTGTCCCAAAGGCTTTTTAAGAACACACACATCCTTCACAAAAAAGTTGCTTTCTGTACAGAAAACCAATTTTGATATTATCATGTCCACGGATATCATATTGCGTAGCCTCATGAATGCAGGTTGCTTCATAGAGCAGTTTTCTAGTAAAGCATATCTAGGAATAACTTGTTCATGTTAGTAAATATTGTAGGAATAATACTAAGTCTGAACAGAATGCATGCACTAAGCTCCCAAAAATCCATCCAAAGCATCCCAAAACCTTTCTTAGCCCAAATACGAAGGGGAGAGGAATAGAAGGGAAAGGCACAAAATACAACAAATAAATTAGGGAGAAATGATTCTCAGGCGTGCCTAAAATTTATTAAGGCCAAGTGCATTTTGGGAAACATTTTTTTTTTCAATCAAAATAAATTCTATTACTTGTTTTCAAGGACATCAGTATTTTGCTGAAAGCTATTAAAATCTATGGATAACATGTTTCCCAAGAACTAGAAATGCTGAAGATAGTACATGCAAACCATGACTGCCAACTTAATGGAATTCACGATAAAATGCACAAAAATGTCCACTTTCATTTTACTCCTGTTAAATTCAATTATTCACTTGTACCCACCCTCCCAAAGCAATTCTTCTCTGCAACTAATTTCATCTACCGTATATTAAACTGCAATCACAGTTCTGCAAAATTCTGGTAATGAAGTTAGGAGTTTAAGCACTATTAGTGGACATAAAAAAGCCATTATCAGCTTCAGTGTAGTAACTTGCAACACAGGAATTCAAAATGCAAAAATAATAAACAGGCATATTTCCATATTTTCTATTAAAATGACAATTTGTGTAGGGTTCTCTCCCCTATATCATAGGATGTGGAGAGCATACATGTTGAACCTTCTCAGAAATCAGATTACTTTAAACATTGAAGCTAACTGTTTCATTAAAGGGATTTTAGACCAATGTGGTGAGAATCCCAGAGTAAGAGTAAAATGATTTTATTTTATTGCAAACAAACGGCTAAAGTTAATTTCTCCACCCACTTTCTTTAAAGTAAATCAGCAGGCTAAGGAGACACACCCATCTGAAAACTAACATGATTAAAAATTAGATATAAAATGGGTGAATCACAATTTCATTTGTTTACAAAATGGTGGAGTATACTACTACAAGCACACTAAATACACAGTATTTGTGGGGAAAGGGTTACAGACACACAGCTAACTTCATATAGATCCCATTAGACAACTGGATTTACAACAAGTTTGTTTAATAAGAAATGGGCAGAGCCAGCTTTTTCAGAATCAAAATGCAGAACAATGGAAAAAGTTGATGGTGTGTACCTTCACAAGTTGAGTCTCTACAGATAAATGCAACCAGGTTAGATGTGCACTCCACCATCACTATTTAGCTTTAAGGTTTTGCCTCTTCAAAAACATTGCCAAATTAAAAAAGAAAAGAAAAAAGAATATCTCTTTATTGCCAAGACTGTTTTGATTTTTCTTCCCTCTTCCATACCTAAAAACTCTGTAGAGAGGATGGAGTGGAAGATGGAGTGTAATGAATGTTATTTACATTGTATTTTGGAGGGGGGGGGCACAAAAAAGCCTGGTTGCTAAATATTCTGTTTTGATGACTCACGACTGTTTCCTAGAAATTGAGGGGGAGGGGGAGAAAAAAATCTTTAATCAGAGGACACCAGATACAAAGCAACATTTTACTTTTGTTGTGGTAAAAAAAATCACATTTTACAGATAAAATGTAAGAACCCTGAAATACTGACACATTCGCTCATCGTGCACAATGCTGAGGTTCTTTTAAGATTCACTTTAAAACTGCAATTAAAAATGTACAAAAAAAAAAAAAAAAAAAAAACCAAAAACCAAAACCCACAAAGCTTCTAAAAAAGGAACCTGCAGGCACTTCCTCTTGTGGAATGTTTAAAAAGTTAGCCTATTAAAGAAAACAGTCGATTTCTTGTGAAGGTTTTGAAGAAATATGGATCAGTTCATTTTTATTTGGGAATTCAATAATATCCTTGGTGGTAATGCTGACTCCATGGCTTCTGACCCCAGAATTGCTGAAAAAGAACAAAGAGAAGACACTGTTATGTCAAATTTAAATGTATGGCTTATTTAGGAGTCTTATAAAAAGGAAGAATGAGGTATATGCAAACAAAAATTATGTTTTATTTAAAATTGAGAAGCATACTTACACCCTGCTGCCACTGGTTGTAGCCCTGAGATTGATTTTTGTAGCCACGATTGTTTCCCCTTCCTCTGAAATTCTGCAGCAAAAGAAGAAATGGATTAATTTGGATTATCTGTTGAACACTAATCTCTGTCAATCCAATCAAGTTGTTTTAGTTGAGAAAAAGTTTTTGTACGCCAGCTAGATATAAATTCTGTCTATTAAGAAAATGCTAAACTTATTACTAAGAGCATGTTAAAATGTACTATTTTTTTTTTTAAAAAAAACTTGACTCAACTTACAAGTTAACAGTTTGTGACTAGTTCCATTTAGCTTATTTGGAAAAAAAGTAGGGATTTGGAAAACAACTGATTGCACACTTGTATTAACACTAAATGTGGCTGGTGCTCAACTGTTCTTTGGATGCATTTATGTTATATGTCTATGTCTTTATCATCTTAATAATTTGGAGTCTTGATTAAAACTGCACACAAAATGGCATTACAAATAAATGAGTATGGATATCATTCCTTAATTAGATATCACTGGAATCAGGTAAAGCATGTAAGAAAAAAAAATCCTGATTCAAAGTAAAAGTAACTGAAATGTTATAAATTTTAAAACTTTAGACATACTATCAGCAACAGGCTCCTTCAAGTTTAGTTATAAGAGCAACATATTATTTATAATTAAATCTAGAATGATTACTGAAAGCAAATTATTCAAGAAAATAAGACCATCTTCTGGGTTCTAACAACACATTACCTGATTATAGTTCCCTCTGTTGGGCATTCCACCTCTGTTATAATTTCCTCTGTTTGAATAGCCTCCACCGCCACCTCCTCCTCTTACTGGGAAGACAGGACCACGAGGATATGGATAGCCTATGGCTCCACCACTGCCACCTCCACCTCCACCTCCACGCTGGGGCATATTGCCACCTCTCCTGTTATAGCCGCCACGATTTCCAGGGACTGTGGGGGGAAAATGCTACTGATTCGGTATCTGTGTATTTTTTTTAACTATTAACCCAGAAAGGCACACAATTACAAGCAACTGTTTCCCTTTATTGGTTAGCCTCTGCCCAACACCCAGGTTGCCATGAACTTTGCAACTAGAAGCCAAACCTCAATTGGCAAACATCTGCAGGACCCCAAATGGAGTTCCTTTAAGAATCACTATAGTGAAAGGAAATGACAAGTCCCAACTTTTTCAGCCACCACCTGTCACTTTTGTATTAACCATGAATCAAGACAAACACTCTTTACAAAAGGGATACTCAACAGCTGCATAGCAGTCTTTATCCTACTTTACAAATACTGATACTGCCTTGTGTCTGAGCTGTAAATCCTTCACAACTCTTTTCTTTAGGATCAGACATTTAAGATGATTCCTACAATATACGGAACATAGAAGGACAAATTGCACTACTGTCTACCTCCTCCTCTGAAGTTGCCACGCATGTTAAATCCACCACGTCCTCTCTGTCCACCTCTGTTAAACTGGTTTTTACCACTCTTTTTATTACTTTTCTTTGAACCAGTATTCTGCTTTTTTTCTGGAGGAAGGGCCTTCTTGCTTTCTTCTTTGTACTGCTCCAGAAGTTTTTGGGCTTCATCTTTTTGCAACTCTACGTAGATTATTTCATCAAAACATTCTGACACCTCTGGCAGAGTAAAATTTCCTATAAGACAGAGAGCCCTCAATATTCAGTATTTATTTCTGAAACCATCAGAATAAGCCAAAGTTCCCCTCCTATATAAAAGGAATATAAGACAGGTGATCTTCAACTCAAGATGCTAAGAGCAAGATTCTCGAACACTTGACACATTCTCCCTATAAGGTTGAACTGGGAATACATGTCCACTAAACATGTTCAGCTTCGTTTTCTAGGGCACTTTAATGCCAAGACAGCTTTGTGCATCTGCATGAAGCATATCATGACTGAATAGTGTTAAGGACTGCAGCAGAGGGAACACAATATAGTGTTGTCTTAACAAAGTTACAGAAGTCTTCCAGTTTTTTTTTTAAAGAGGCATTAATTGTTTAAGGCAAGAAATTTTGAAATCTTTATAGATTTTACATTATTCCTTTAAACAGATACTCAACATCCTAGAACACAGTATAGATTATGTTCCATGCCTTTCATTTTGAGCACTGCATGCTCTGGAAGATCTTTTCCCTCCACCTCTGCCTTCTTTTGTGTTCTTTGCTTGTAGTCTTCATCTTTTGGGCAAACAACAACTGCTTTGCGCTGGAAGCCTGCAAACAGGCACATTTTTCTCCTCTGCGCAGCTGCAGACACATTTGTCTGAAAAAAATGCAGTAACTTACTACACGTAGCTGTCATTGTTAGAGCTAAGTTAAATTAGTGTGCTTAGATTTCACCTCCATATGTATAATGCAATGAAGTTTACAAGTAGAAGGAAGTTATGTACGTTAGGCCGAGATTCTAGGGTAACCATTTTCCCCAATTTTAACTGTATTTTGAACACAATTGCTGTAATTTCAACTTTATGCATCAAATACTTATTTCCCACTGAAGTTTAGATTATATGCCCCTTAAACTGCAGCTTAATTGCATTAGTAACAAAGAATTCTAGCCCCCATACCTGATCCAGAATAAAGTTCCGTTTCTTACGAGCAGCAATCTCAATAAATTTGCCAAGACACTGAGGCGCTCTTTGAAGCAGTGTGTTAAGTTTTCCAGTGTCAGCCATTTGCCGCTTAAAACCTGCAACCTATAAAAATCAAAGTAGCATATATATCATTTCTGATTTTAAGTTTACTGTTTTATCCATTTTAAGCTTATTAAAATGTCAAAAATAAAGTCACTTTATCCTTTCACTAAAGACACCAAATCTTAAGAATTAAACATGCTATCCCAATTTATTTTCAAAGTGTCAACTTGATTAGCCAGTTGCAACATCTTTCAAATCAGAAACACTAATTATTGGAACGTCAAATAAACATCAAAAAGAACTGTTCATCTGAACAGCAAGGGTAGTTTTAATATTACCTTTCAATCGAGAATCTAAAACACATTAACAGTCACATTTCCAAATGTAAGAATGAGCAATTTAGTGAATTCCCAACTCACGTGAACAACTGTCCCTCCCCTTTCCAATGTCACATCCTCAATGAAAAGCACAACTGATAAGACCAGTCAACCAAATGACCTGTAACTCCACTGCCAAATTATTTACAACAATCTAAAGTTTCTATGTATAAAATTGTGCAATAAATTAGTAGAGCAATATCTCACCATCATTTTGTCCATAATAGTATTTGTTCCAAGGATGTTGTATTTTCCAGGATTATCTGTTGAATGTTTGGTGACCCATGTAGTCTTCCCAGCCCCAGGCAAACCAATCATCATGACCACCTAATGAAAATTTAGTCATGATTTTAATTATAAGGCCTCAAAATAAAATACTTCATTATCTACCCAAAAGTTTGACTTTGGTAGGTTTGACTTTGGGTAGATAAGCTTGCACTATAAGCCTTCAGCATTGCAGGACACAGTAGGTAGCATAAAAAACAATCCTTCCTCGTGAAAGGATTAAGTTTTATATTAGTTCAAAAACAGGCTATTACTTACTTCACAATCTTTCTTATGTTCTGGTCCTTTAGGTCCTCTAACTCTATCTTCCAGATTAACGTTTTGGATGAATGTATACCCCTCTGGTATGGGAAAATAAGGCTCATCCTTCTGGCCAAAGTTGAATTCCACTGCACAATTATGGCAGAGGACATGTGGGAAAATGGGCCGTTCAGAAAGAACTTCTTTAGGGATCTTGAAAGCAATTCCAAGGTCCTGCCCATTCTTTGAATAAGAGAGTTCCACCTCATCACCATCAAAATTCTGCCATAACAAAAAATATTTTATTAACATAATGGCAAATCCTCAGTAGTTTAAGGTATTAGAAAGAAACATTCGAGTCTGAAAAATGTTCTGATCTATACAGGAGTGTTTTGGTTAACTTTAGACAATGCTCCTCCCTATCGTTTCAAAGCGGTTCAGTGCTATTCAGTGCTATTAAGTAAATTCGCCAAACAGAAGGAATTAAAACATGAGGTTCCAGATGAAATATATTTTCATCTGGAACCTCATCCTGAACATCCAGATGTTCATCCTGAACATCTCAAATAACTTCCAGTTCAGAAGATTTATTTGTGGAAACTGTCTTTGGAATGACATGGTACAAGAAAAAATTCAGCAGGCTTAAAAGGAAAGGGAACTTTCCCAAATTTTCCAGAAAATTTTTGTTACTGTAATAAAGTTATCCAGTTAGTTGTTCCAATTATTAAAAATTGCAAATACACAACAGCAAATATGGAACATGTACAACCCTAATAAAATAATGAAGACTTACAGCAAAACATCCGATCACATCATTTTCATCAAATTTCTCACCAAAATCTTCAATCTCACAATTGCATGTCTTTATCCCTTTTAATGAGTATCCATAAGAGAATTCCTCCTCACCTAATAAATGTGAACAATTGCAGATGAGGCTTTCAAACTGTAGAAAACAGGAAAACTTACTACTAATGGCATAAGGCAAATTATATATTGGAGAAAGAGAGCTACAGTTTTTTGGCAGGGAGGGCTGTTAAAATTCCTATACAATGGAACAAACTCCATTGTTTTCTATCCAATGAGATTCTCTCTAGCATTCTATGCCAATCTCTGAAAAATTATTTTTCACAAGCACTCACCAGTAAACCCATTATTCTTAAGGGAGTCAAGAAGGTAAATGAGAGTAGAGCTAAACTTGACAAAAATCAGTGGTGTTTCCAAGTGTTATTACTTGTAACACTTTCCTTCATGTACAAAAAATTCCTTCCAGTATTATCCTACATAGAAGAAGCTACACTTTCTGTATTCCAATGCAGAACTTCCAAAAGTAAAAATGATTTTTGTTTAAACTTTTTTTGTAACTTGATGTTGATTTTTATAACATTTTAATCACTATTGTGTGCCTTGGAAGCTTAACACAAATCTAATTTGTGAATACAAAATCTAGTTTCAGGTGCAAATCATATCATGAATATTTCAACTTTGTAAGAACATCAACATAACTTAAAATGTCAAGACAAAAGCTTTGTATACCCTAGCATGTATATAAAATATAGCAGATCACATACAAGCTGCTTCATCTTCCCTTTATTAAGAGAACCGAAGAATAAATGTTTAGCTAAGAATAGGAGAGGGGGGAAGAGGGACCAAAGATGCCTAACTGGCCAACTATCATAGGTACACTTAGGTAAATTTGTTATATAAATAAAATGTAATTAATGTCAAACAGGCTATAATTAACCAAAGTTTTTTTTTTAAAAAAAAACTGAAGTTTGTCCTCTCATCTCAGAATGGCAGGAGCTTAACTCCACAGAGAAACCAGGAAAAAAAAATCTTACCAAGGAGCATCCCACTTGTGTTTAGTGACCAGCCAACTCTCACTTCATGTATGTCAATGTCTTTTGTATACAGATGCTTAACAGGAATTTTTTCAGTTACCTATTTCACAGAAAATAATATTTAGTTTTGACAATAAAAACAGCTAAAAATATATTATACCAACTGTGATCTCTTCAGAATTTCAGCCAGACATACACACCTTTCCTCCCCACTTTTCAGCCTTTATGTATATTGAACATAACTGCTTTTTGCATGGACGTTTTCTTGCTATTTTTGCAAACCTGAACTCACATTTTAATTATTTTAATAAACTGTTGATATTGAATTTAAGATTAATTATATACATTCTTCCCAAGAGCCAACAATTCTTTTCTGGTAAGCTTTTTATTTAAAAGCAAAGGGGGTTATTACACTCTTTATTAATTTTTAATTAAGCCTGGTACATATTCATCTCATCTTCAGATACCAACAAAGTATCTTCTTTGCCTTTACATGTTGTACTTCAGCAAAAACACTTTCAGCGTCAATGAGCACCTAACACCACTATTAATTTCACTTACTTTCATCTCAAAACAGACTTTTCCTTTCGAAACTCCATAGGACGCTCGTCCTCCAGCCCAGAGAAAGGCAAAACTTTCCATAGTTAATGAAGAAGCACTAAAACGATCTCTTGAGATTTTAAAGTGTAGGTCACAGTTATCTGTCCCAAAAAAAGGGGGGAGGTGGGGTACAGTTGAAATCTGTTGTAATACATTCTAAACATGAAAATGAACAATGTCTATGGAGATTCTCAGTCATCCAGGTCATGGTTGTCCCAAAGGTGCTTTTTTTCAAGAGGCAACTGGACTTTCTGGTTTTTCTTTGAAGCAAAACATCTTCAAAGAAAAACCAAAGTCCAGTTCCCTCTTGAAAAAAAAAAACACCTTTGGGACATGAACAGGAACAGCATTCTTTAAAAAATGTGGTATATTAAAAAATGTGGTATATAAACAAAGCAGTAAAATCAATTTATAATATACTTAAATTGACTCCAGAATTAAAATTTTCTACATGCAGCTTAGGTATAGTGTGCTTTTCATGCATTTAAACAAATGTGGATATAAAATAGATGCTCTGCCCATTTAGTTGATGATTGGATGACTTGTAAAATTTTCCAAACTCTTTTTAACAATTCACAGAAAGTCAACGTTCAAGTTGCCCTTGTATCAATTATTTCATATCCTTTATTTACAAAGCAGTTTACCTTTGACCAAGAGCTTTTAAAGCTCTGTGAATCAGATTTTGAGTTCTGTTGAGCATCCTGGATCAATACTCAGATAACTATGTAAACAATTTCAAATAGGTTGCAGTAAGCAAATAATTTGCTGCAGTTCCTTATCTAACTTGTGTGTGTTCACTAACATTTATCCAGCACAGGATAGTGGACACAACACTAGTAGCAAAATAAATGCCAAAAGTTTGCACAAATTTCCTTTGGCGTTATGCTCCTTTGTATGTTTTGTTATGTCTAATATAGCAGAAAATTAAAACAGTACACAAGATGGTTTTCAAGACAACTTAGGTGTCATGTTAAGCAATTTTCAATTGGTGCTTTAAAAGCTTTAACAAAGAACATCAAGATAATCACAAACTTCCCAAATTGATGTTAACCTAGAAACATATTATAGATGTAAGTCATACACAACAGCTAAAACGAGGTTTCCAATAACTTAGAATGTTTGATAACTTGGTTTTTACATTTTTACACTAATCTATCCATATTGTATGAAATGACAGTGTTTTCTTTCCGTGTTTCCAAAAACTTCTATATCATTTTCAACTTTTGGGGTACCTTGAGATTTATAGATGGGTTCAGAGAAAAATATTTTTCATCAATTTCAACTTCTTTTGGCAGATACTACCAGATTTCACTCAAAAGCATAATTTGATATTAAGGTATTCAGAATATTTTTGTCTTTAACACCAAGTTAAAACGTTGGCCCCTTAACAGGATTTAAGGCCTGTAAATTATACTTCTTCAGAACTAAGCCTCCCTGGATCTAGTGGCTTTCTATCCCAAAATCAAGCTCACTGTTCATTCAAAACTACAGTGAACATGCAAGCAATAGGCTCTTTTATAAAACAGAATAGTTTTCTTCTTCAATAGCCATGCTCCATATATTAGGTACACTTTTTTAAAAAGAGTTTTTATCACATATTAGTTAAACCATTCATGGACAAGATAGCATGACAAAACTGAAGGAACCTGCAGCAAAGAAAAATCTAATTTACCATAAACTTGATACACATATTTTTAAACTGGTTTCTATCAGTTTGCAATACTTTACCAAAGCAGGCTTATGTGCTTTGTTCCAGCATTTAATAATACTTTATTATAGCTCTGAAAGTGGTACCCACAATATAAAATTCCACTAGCTTTTTATGGAAAATGGTATTTTAAAAATTCACCAATAATTAGTATTTTGCATCATATTGGCTTTGATGGGAATATATAAACTACAATTTCTCTATAACAATAACTTGAATATAAGCAGCTGATATTTTAGTTCAAATGGCCATATCATCAAAGTATTTGGAATGACTACAGTAAGATTTTCCAAGGAAAGCTCTAAAATATATCCGTTTTATGTGTATTACAACTACAATCCTACATCCATGTACCATTGAATAATTCCTACTAGCTCAAACTTCAGAATGTAGGAGTGATGAAGTATATTTATTAGAACTGTGTAGCAACCCACTGTTGAAGGAGAAATGATAATTCAGAGACTAATATAGATGCTGGAAACATAATTAATTTTAAAAGAGTTAGGCATAGGTACAAAATACATTCAATCTATACCTATGTATGCACCACTTTATTTGGTTTTTCATCATTATCCCATTTCTAAACAATCTTGATAAATTACAATAGTAAGGGACATTGAACAATCAATTCAAATAAAAGCAGAAATTGTACCTCAGGTGTGGTAATAAGCATAAGTAGATCCTCAAAGTCTTACCAAAGAAGACTTTTAAGAGACCAGCACTTTTTTTTTACTTACAAGTATCAAGACAAACCACTGTGTCATCAAAGTGTTCATCCTCTTCTTCAACAGGTGGCTGTGGTGATTTGGCCCTGATCAATTAAAAAAGGCACTTGAATTCAACTATCAGAAAACATTTAAGTATTTCATTAAAAAAAATTAAATACCACTTATTACCTGCTGTATTTGTTTTCTTCAATATACTCAAAATAGCCTCGTCCATGATCTTCCCGTGGTCTTTTCACTCCCCTTTTTTTCTCACCAGGTTTTTGTTCAGACTTAGTTTCCCCTTGGAATTTTTGGAGGGAAAAAAAAGTACATTAGAAACAATATAGTGGAATGCAAAAGGACAAAAATCCTGCTCTGGAAAAGATACGCCCTGCCGCTGACTAAGCAACAACCCACCGCTTTCCGTTTCATTTCCAGAACTAGCCGGCCATTTCGCGGCTTCGGGCATCATTTCCGCTCACTAAATTTGAAGGCGGCTCCAAAGAGACCTGGTAACCCTCACCCAAAGAAACAAGCCGGTGCGCAAGGCCTACATCGGAAGAAAAGGATTCGCCCGCCTCCATTGTATATCGCGTTTGAACGCGAGCTCTCAGCGCCTCGCGAGCGGATGTGACGCAAAGCGCACAAACGCTTTCTCTCCCCCCCCCCCGCGCGTTCCACAGCGCGCCCCAGCGGCTCCTCTGGGCCGCCCTTCCCCCGCGCCCCTTCCTCGTTGCTCTCGCGAAATGGCGCAAGCGCCCCTCCCCCTCCGAAACACGCGGCGCGCGAGGCCTGGAAATCCCCGAAGGACGAGTTGCCGCGGCCGCCGAAAGAAAAGAAGATGGCGGCGCTCCCCGACCCCGTGAAGAAGCTACCAACCGCCTCCGCCCATCTGGGCTCCGCGAAGTACTCACCCGCAGGGCGAGCGGGCCCTCCGGGCTTTTGCTGCTGCTGCTGCTGCGGCTGCGGCTGCTGGGTGGGCGAAAGCTGCTTGGCGCCGGGCTGACCCGAGGATGCAGGAGTCGAAGCCGAGGCCTCTGGAGCGGCAGCGCCCTTGCCAGACAATTCTTTCCCCACGGCGCCATGGCCGTTGGCGTTCCCGCTGCTGCTAGTGGTGGACGCGCCGGCGGCGGCGGCGGCGGCGTCTTCCTCCTCATCTTCCCCCTCCTGAAAGCCTTGGTCGTCGCCGTTCTCGTCATCTTCTAGATCGTCGGCCGCCTCTTCTTCACCAGCGGCTACCCCTTCACCATTTTCTTCGCCCAACTCCATGCCTTCTTCCTCCTCCTCCTCTCCCTGGCTGCCGCCGAACTCCGCCTCCTCATCGTCGTCGCAGGCCGCGGCCTGGTCGGGGCCTCCGCCTCCCGAAGCCATCAACTGCTCCTGGGCACCTCCGCCGCCCGGAGCGGCTTCTCCTAACTCCTCGATGTTGCCATTGCCGGGCTCGGTGCTGGCTAAGCCCCCTCCACCGGCCTCCTCTTGGTCGAGCGCGGCTTGGAGCCGTTCCATGAGGTCGGCCTTGAGGCCCTTGTCGGAGAGGCGCCGCTTCTTCAGCTCCTCCTTGAGCTCGGACACCTTCAACTTTTTCACGTTCACCGGCGAGCAGCTCATGGCGGCAGCGGCGACGGCAGGAACTCGATGCGGTCTGGGCGTAGGCGGCTGGCTCGTATGGCTGCGGCAGCTGCAGAAAGAGATCCGCCTGGCGCCAAATCCTTTCACCGAGGCTCGCGAGGCAGGAACGAGGAGCGCGACTCACGGGCTCGAGCACGTAACGCTACGCTCAGCCCGCCCCCGCCGCGCGCCTCTTATATAGCCTCGCCCTCTTTACCACACTGCCTTAGCTCGCCTCTCTGGCGGAGGCCTACGGTAAACATGGGGCGCAGCAAAAAAAAAAAAAAAAATCTAAATTCTTCCATGAATTACGGGACAATGTTCCAGATTACGGGATAATGCGTAGACTCACTGGATGCTGGGCCCTGTACCTTCACTCAGAAAACATACCTTATTGAATTAGATATAAAATATTGCTTATGGTTTTTTTCTTAGCAAATTGTAGGTTTTATCTTATTTTTGGCACAAGTTGCACATTTTACAGGAAAATTATTGTTTATCACGACATTAAAAAGCATCTAGACAGAAAATGGAAATATAATGGGGCCAAGGATTGCAATGGTTGCCATATATTGTAGTGACTCAGAAGCTATGCAAGTGCACATACACAGGAAAAGCAGTCTGAATTCCACCTTTGCCCAAGTCATTTTATTAAAAATAGTTCCATTTCCTCTATCAGTCCTTCAGTTCAGTGATGGTTGAATGTCCTCAATTATGAAAAGTAGCAGTTAAGATGGCTACACTGGTATCTGAAGATCTGCAGATTCCAAAGACTGTCCATCACTGCCAAGGATAACTAATTGTAATACCTTACATACTTCTCTGCATATTTTACTCTCAATCTATGCTTTTATTTTAAATAATGCACTTTGAATTCATATTTGATAGTCTGTTGTTTACCATTCTTATTCAGCGCAATCTTTCTTTTTATTCTGTAATCTTTAATTGCTCTCTGCATTTGTTGGGTTTTATTTATACAGAAGCAAGTTTTGCACATTCTTAAAAGTCAAAGAATAAAATTTTAAATTATATATTAGGCAAATCGAGTCAGCCAGTCTCAAACATAAGGCCAGCATAGGGCTAAGAACAATTCAGTAGGACACTCTTCTTTAATGGAATATTAGTTATCAGCTTTCCCATGTGTTATATCAATATTTCAACATGCCAGTCACATATTATAGATTCCTAGTGTGCTGACTGAATATGTGGATGAGATGTAGCAATTATATGCTTTTTATTTGCCTTACAAATTAGACAATAGATTTAAGTGCGCTATTTCTGTTTAGAAACCAATGTATATGAAATAACAGTTCATTTCTATCACTTATGGCAAACATTTCATTTTCAAATATTGCCCGATCTTATATCTTCTAGATAATATACAAGAACATGATTACAAATTAAGTTATCAAAACAATATCAAGAGTTGCTTAAAAAAGTATCTCTGATTATATTATCAAAGTAAATCAAAATTACATTAAAAACTCTAATTTTTTCTGCTTTCCCATTCTTCATCTCTACATGCTTTCCAATTTTATACAAGTTATCTTCAGAGATACATAACAATATAGTATCAATTTTAAAAAACCAGAAATTCTTAAAATAATTCTGCTTTAATTGGCAATACATGTTCTATCACAGCTATTATAGAGTGAAAGATACACAATGGTAGAAATATGTGCACCCTTCCTTCCCCTTTTACCTTAAATGTCCTGGCCTTCAAAATCAAGTAGATTTGAATCAATTGCTCAGCTGAAAAAAGACAACTGAAGAAAGATGCAGTCACAAACTGCCAGTCTCAAAGACAGTGTATGCTGAACAGTGAGGATGATGGCAAAACAGAATTTCAGAAGATGTCAACTGACCTGCTCATGTCCTTGACCTGCTTTCAGTTGCCAGCACTGGCAACTGAAAGCAGGTCAAGTCACTGGCATTTAAACATTTGGGCCAGGGCACTAGCTATCACCATGTAAAGACCCAAGATACCAACACTCGGAGGCTCATGGATTAGTAGTTTTAAAAGTCCAGAGTAGTGGTAACAAAACAGCTTCTCATGCTGAAGCAGAATACTCTGAAAAGCCTGTAGCAAAGTCATCCATCCTCAGAAAGTAAAGATGGTAGGTGACTAGGACATGAGTGACTGTGAACAGGGATTGTTGGTCCAGAAAATGGAGTAAGTGGTGCACAACTCACAGTTGCACAAAGCCCTCCTGGCCACGATTGTCACCTGTTCCTTGAGTAGGAGTGGTAAGTCCAGAAGAACCCTCAGGTTACACACTGGGTCTGTTTGGGACAGTGCCATCTCATTTAAAACCAAAGATGGCAATTCTCCATGGACCAAAGAATCCAAAACCCAGAGCCACTTGTTCTTGCCAGGATTCAATTTCAGCCAGTTGCTTCCCATCCAGCCCTTAACCAAGCACTGCAAGGAGGAGGACATGGCATTGCTTGGCTCACCATAGGCTGAGACATACAGCTGGCTGTCATCAATATATTGATATCTAAGACACCCATGATGGTGGATGATCTCGCCCAGTGGCTTCATCTAGATATTAAACAGAAGTGAAGGTGCTTTTTCAGGAGGCAACTGGACTTTCTTATAAACCTCCAAGTACTTCAACAACCCTCTAAAAGGATGCAAATGACCAGCTGTCTGCAAGGAATCTAAATCCTTCCATTCTCTATCCAGTCAGAACTGAAGAAGCTTCTTGAATGAGAAGCGAAATGTCTTCAAAGAAAAAACAAGAAAATCCAGTTACCTCATGAAAAACTACCTTTGGGACAACCATGACCAGGATGACTGAGAATCTCTATAGACTTCCAGAAGTGAAGAGGGTACTGAGTCCTGTGGAACCCCACAAAACAGTGGACGAGAACTGGACCTCTTGCTTATCAACACAAACTGAGAGCGACCACAGAGGAAAAATAATGAACCAGGATAACACAGAGCCCCCCACTTCCACACCTGAAGCCACTCCAGAAGGATATCATGGTTGATGGTATCAAAGGCCGCTGAGAGGTCAAATAGAGCAAGGATGTATGCACTATGCCCTCCCCCTCCCCCCAAAGTTCATCAAAAAGTGAGACTGATGCCATTTCCATCCCATATCCAGGCCTGAGCTCTTACTGGAAAGAATAATCCATTTCACCCAGTAAACTCTGGAGCAATATATAAATTATGATCTGTTTATTTCTTGCTTTATTATTTTTTGTATGCCCAAATAAGTAAACTAGTTGATTAAACTGATCTCAGTAATCAATCAAGATTCACTTTGATTTTCTATGCATGTGCTCAAAGGAAGCCTTGCTAAAAGCTGGTATTAGGCTGCTTTTGGTTTACTGCTATTCCAGAACAGCACATAGAACAAGCAGTTATGCTTTAGTCTGTTTCCTGATGCACACATCTTCACGGAGTCTTTCTTCACTCCATCTATTTCATTGTGTCTAAGTAAATTGCCCTGGAATTAAATGAATCTAATAAGAGATCAGAGTTAGGCTTGGCTACCACATGTCTAGGAATGGTATTTTTCATAGTCCTTTTTCTCAAATTGCAAGAAAGCTTTTTGCCTGAATATTCTTGGTTACCAATTTTTCCTGAAGAAATTCTTGTTTTCCACCCACAAAACAGGATTTGCATTATGTTATGGTATGTGTACAGTTTACAAAAACTGTTTAAAATATGCCATTTTGGTCTGATCCTCAAGACACATATTGCATTAAAGATGAGCCATTAGAATCTCAATAACAGTAAGAAACTTATTTATATGGACAGTAGCCTTTTTCTACTCTCTCTGCTCTGTTTCAATGATAATCTTATTATTTGAACACAATAGAACTAATTTCTCTCCACTGATTATTGTTCCAACTTTTCTAAAAATTGGATTGCTCTTAACCATGTTTATTTCACCAGATGATATACAAAGAGTATTTTGTACTGCAGAAATTATGCCTTGATTCTACCTATGCTGAGATAGTGCCAAGACTTTGAATACCTGTATAGGTGGAAAGTAATAATGATGTCTACTGTTTTGAGAATTGCAAACTCTAGGCATTTTCATCCTGTATTTTTCTAGTTTGTTTTGTTCATGGAATTAACATGAAGTTACTAAATTATCTTCCTAAAAGTTTTTATGATGTAGTATCCCTTCCCTTTCAAATATATTTACTAAAGAATCAATGCAGTCATCCTTGAAGAATCCCCTATAAAGAATGCTATTTCTCTGCTAATATGTTCCTTGCTAGGCTTTATTTATTTAGGTCTGTCATTGGTCTATCTGAAGATCTCATTTTCTGAAATTAATTTTTCCTTGATCTTCTTGATACCTGGATATATTCTCAAAACTCATCCAGGCAAACATAAAATCACTGAATTGAAATGTGCCATGGAGATCTAGCCCAATATACCCTCTGTGGATACTTCTTACACATACTTATCCAGTATCATCATCTCCATTTATACATTTTATTATACCATAATTCTCAGGTGACGGGGCACACCCATTTTAAAAGCCTTTGACTCTACACTGAGACCATATCAGATCTCTGATACACCATTTGCACTACACATTCACCAACATTTTCTTTCTGGGTCACTACCTCTGTTCATTGTATTACCATCTTTCTATTTCTCTGAAAAACTATGTAATCACTGCCCCTTGAATCTTTTCCTCCACTGTATTATCCTCCCCAGTTGCATTTCCCATCTGTTGTCCTATTTTTTTTCCTCATTTCTTTCTATTTGCTGCCACATTCTCATTGATACCTCCATTCTTCCTCAATTTATGTTTTCCTTATTAATGCAACATTTTGCAGACATGGAACAGTTATAAGGAAAGAACTGACATCCATTCATATAACAATGGATAGATTTTCATTTTTTACAAGGACTGAGGTTCATCAGCCTGAAGTTCAGGTGCAAAATATCAGATCTAGAAGATAAAGAGATATAAAGAATTAAGGGACAATATTTTCTAAATTCTTGAATAAATGACCACTAAGAATTGCAATTTTGCCATTTAGTTTAGGAGGAAAAGAACCATTTTGTTATTTTTTTTACTGTTAGTTGGGTCTTAAAAATGTTTCTTGCAATATTTCCTATTAGTGAAAAAGCATACTTCTCTATCAGCTCTACAATATTATAATGTAATTGCTTTAGAATAAGTAAAACCGAATATAATGATATTATCCATTCAGCTGTGTCCGACTCTTGACAATTCTATGAGCTGGGTCTCTCTATGCCTTCCAATCTTACACTACTTCTTTGAGTTGTTCTATGCTCTGGCTGGTGTCCACTTTGATGGTGTCCAGTCATTGTGTTCTTTGGCAGGTTGGTTTCCTTTTACTACTAACTCTTCTGAGCATAATTGCTTTCTCCAGTAAATTCTCCCACAGGATATGGCAAAAATAATTGAGATGCAGTTTTGTGATTTTTGCCTTCAAATTACATGTCTGGTGTTGTGTGCTCCAGTACTTGCTTGCTACTCACTTCTGCTGTCCAAGGAATATGCAGGGGCCTTTTCCAGCACCACAGCTCAAACGAGTTGATTTTCTTCTGAAACTGAAAACTGAACATAGTGTCCAGATTAAAGATTAAACATGAATAGAATTATACAAAAATGCATCACTCACAATGAACCATGCAAACCAATTTTCACTGAAATTGAAGTATGCAAATATATTAAGCATTCAAATTTCACTAATCACAATGGAATTAGATAGCAATTAGAGTACTTGGTAACAAACAGAGTGTTATCTAACTTCATTTTCTAGTACCAGAGGTGCTTATAAGTAGCAAATATCTTCTAAGTTGGGGGTCCCCAAATCATGGACTGCAGTACTGGTTTGTGGCCTGTTGGGAACCAGGGTGTACAAGTGGCAGGCAAGCATGCAAAGCTTCATTTGCACATGTGGGGAAGGTAGGTTGCGTGCAGAAAACCATCCCCCCCCCCTCACCACCACTGCTACTGCTGGAGCCAGAAAGGTTGGGGACCACTGTTCTAAGGTATCTTGGATACTAATATCTCTACTGTCAATAATTTCAGTATACCCCTTCCATCTTTATTTGTATTGAAATCGAGTATCTCTTCATTTAGCACAGCTATTTGAGGTTCAAACTTCCAACAAGTTTGCAGATATTTTGAAGATTTGCCTTGCTTTTTCATGTGTTTCCATCTTTATTGTCTTTACAAATGTAATATTTGTTGTTGTCTCTTTTATCAGCTATCTGAAATTCTTTGTTAAATTCCTTCCTTAGATCTTTGTCTTTCTTGTTTTTGACATTTCTTTTCAACAATTTCCATCATTTTGTTCTGATATCCAGTTTTACTACTTTTGTTTCTTGTTCTCTGGGTGCCTGTTTTCACATTTATTCTTAATAACTTTTATGATTTCCTTCCACAGTTCCTCAGATTCCCTATCAATGAGGTTAAGGAATTCAAAACAATTCCTGATGTTCTGTTTGATAAATGTGGGTATATGCTCAAGATCGTATCATGAAAATTGGTTGGCTTTCTTCCTCTTTAGTTAAATTTGGGACTTGCCCATGAGCAGTCTGTGATATAGTTCCACAGTAAGCCCCTGGCCATATCTTTGCCATTATAACTGATGTTTACCATCTTCTTGTAACAGTATCTTGTAACTATCTTATTTCTGTGTACTCTATCTGATAAAGTCCATGTGTATAGGCATTGTATAGGCATTTTATAGGCAGTTGTGACCCATTGCATAGGCATTGTATTTTTCCTTAATATTTCCAATTCAGCATTCCAGTCAGCCCCCAAGCAGTATATTCTACTTGCATGTTCTGTTGGATTTCAAACTGAACTTCACCATAAAATTAATCAACCATCTATTCTTCTGCATGAGTGATAGGAACATAAACTTGAATGACTGTCATACTGAATGATTGACTGCGAAATCCGATTGATATTATTTGGGCATTGACTACATTCTGCCCAAGTACTTTATTTGCTATATCTTTCCTGACCCAGAAAGCAATGCCATTCCTTCTTTATTTTTCATGTTCTGAGTAATTAACAGTATGATCTTTTGACTGGAAGTCAGAAGTGTCCAATTCTACTCCATTTCACTTAGCTGATGCCTAAGATGTCAATATGTAATAATTTCATTTCATGCTTCACTATGTTGAGCTTTCCCAGTTCTATGTTCATGCTGAAATTCCATTTTGTAACTTTGGATTCTTTTTCTGCATAGCAACATCAGCAACAAGACACCCCAAAGACTTTAGCCTAGCTACTTCATAAACACCATTAGTATTCTGAGTGTCATTTAATCAGAGAGTTCCATCATCTGGCATTATTCACCAATGTTCACATTGTCTATCCAATCCATGTGATTTTCTTGGTAAAACACAGGATTAGTTTATTATTATCTTCTCTGGTGCAGCATGAAATATTTTTCTATTGTCACTACAGTAAAATATGTATGTATATATTTATTTTATTTATTTATGTATTCAATTTATATGTCATGCATTTGACTAGAGGCAAATCTAGCTGGTTTACAGCAAAAGAAAAAGAAAACTATTAAACTATTAAGGTAGTAAATATTAACATTAAAATTAACAAAGAAGGCAAAGAAGGCAGCAAGATACACATGGGGTAGAGATAGAATCTTCTCTCAGTCCACTAACCACCTTCAATATGACATGCTCCCATGGGAGTCCCAAGCCAATTGGCAGAGCCAAGGTTTTAAGCCCTCATGGAAGGCCAAGAGAGTGGGTGCAGATATTCTGCTTCTAGAATCTTCCTAAATTGCTGTTGTCCATTTGAAGTGCCTGCTTGCTTTAGGTGAGGCAGCAAAGCAGTGACCTTTCTAGGATTAGATACACAGTAAGTGTTTTTTAACTTATCCTTTCCAAGAATATCCTTCCTTCTGCAATGAAGCAACACAGCTGGAGTTTTGGGGATGCAATTGCTTAAAGACAAAGTATACAAACTGACTTAAAATGCATATTTGCTTGCCACTTTTTCCAAAAGTTTATGATTCAAAAGAAAAATATTATAACATGCATGTAAATGCACATCATTTTTTTCTAATATTAATCATAATCATTAGTTTATTTGTCAAGCATATATAAGATAACAGGTAAAACTATAAACATAATTTGAATACATGAAAAGAGTAAGTAAAAAGGAATATTAGGACAGGGACGGTAGCACGCTGGTGCACTTATGTATATTCCTAATACGAGTTGCAAGTACACAGCTGCAACAGTGTATCTAAAATAATTTTCACCCCTAAAACTCATAATCAGTTCACATAAAACACAAAGTATATGATTTATGAACAGCTGTTTTATAAAAGTGGTTCAGGGCTTAATGTCTTAATGTCTCAGCCAATTGTAGTATACTCAATAAACTATGATTAAAACAAGTAATCATTTGGCACCATACCAAAACTTACCCCAAACTCCAGATTAAACAATTTTGCATGTCAAAACAGAAGACAGACTTATCTTGGAAGCATTCATTCTTTTAAAAATTCATGATTTTAAAAAGAATTAAATCCGTCAAAAAATTCTCCAGAGGAACGTATGCACGTTTAACATTTATAAGGTTTACCAAATCAAGGTTCAATCCTTTCCATCTGTGTGTGACTTTGAGACAGACTTAGGTGATAGATGGCCTCTTCTTTTGGCAACCTGGTAATAATTACAAAAAGGAGGGAACCTGTGCCTTATGTTAAAAACCAAGCCACACATTTCTGAGAGGCACTTTTAAAAAGCACATTTAGCACATTGGGAACCAGTTCGCTGCTGGCAAAAAACCCAGCAGCGCTCGGGACACTTTACCTGCAATGAAATTGCACCTCCACTTGAAGGTCCGGAGGGAGGCAGGAACGGCGACCGGGAAAGCCGAGAGAAACTCTAGCTGGGACCCGGCCCGTGTCGAACGTCTCCATGGCGACCGCTAGGAGACCGCCATGGCGACGGAGGAGCGTGAAGGAACCGCTGCGGGTAAGGACGGGGTATTAGAGAGCAGCTCCACCGTTTCCTCTCTAATTTGTACCTCCAGCCCGCTATCTCCTACACTTTTTTTAAAAAAAGGCTTTTTTTTTTTTAATTGTAGGAGAGTTAGGTTACATCTTTTTCCTGGCCTATCCCCTCATCTTCAAGTTTATTTATGTTTAGTAGGACTTCCTCAGTTTCCCAGTACGGTCCCGGTTTTCTTTCCCTTCTTTCCTCAGACGACTCCTCGGGACAAAACGGAGCCATGCTCCTCCATCCCTTGCGGGGCTAGAGATAAAATTCTGAACTTCAAAACGCCTTTTTGTTATCAACGATAGAGAATTCCAGCAATGCGAGCCTTTTCCAACTTAATAGAGGCTTCGTTCCTATTTTAAAGCATTCATTGATGTTGGATTATTTGGTTTGCTGCATACTTTGAGAACTGGGAGTGCTGCCCTTAAGATAGTCCCTTAAGATAGTCCAGAGCAACTACTTTATTAATTCAGCCTAAAATGGATACATAAAATATGACATTTAACCCCGCTCCCCCCCAAAAATTGGTACCTCTACTGTTATTAAAAATCATGTGTGATTCACAACCACTCATCTTTAAAGAACCAAAAAGCTGGTCTTGTTACTGTGACTGTGTCCTGTAGTTTATATTGAATCAAATGAGACTATATTTTAGTGTAAAATGTAGACTCTGGATATTTTATGCTTCAATGTGTCATGAAAACAGCAAAATGTGATATTTTAGTGAACCATGTTTATGTGAATAATGGGTAGGCTTATTTTGCAAACATAGGCAGTATTTTAACATTCTTAGGGCAACCAAGATAAATATAGCTCTCCAAATCCAAATAAATTGGATAAAGAAAGTGATAAAATTTGAAATGTGTATTTACTTAAAATGTATCAGAAAAGAAAGATTTAACAGATTTATTCACAAATGCAACATTTAAGTATACAAATCCAGGCATGTCTTTAAAATGTTGACCATAGTATTTGTAAATTATAGGATAGGAATGTGTTTACAAGCTTTGTTGACATTTTTAGAAAATTTATAGATCTTAAAGACCTTTTTCAAATGTTTGCCACTGGCCAGTGACTTCATACCCATCCTGAATATTCATTATAAAGAGTAGCAATATATAAAAGACATTTGTTTAAATGAACAGGATAACTCTATCTGTATACTTTATATGTATTAAAAAGAAAAAAATAGTCTGTGGAGAAATATTGTTACTGTACTGGACCAATGCAGAAAACTTCCACAACTTATCAATTTATGCATATCCTGTTTTCTTATTGAGCACTACTAATAGAAAGATAAATGATAATAAAAAATTAAATGCTGAGAGTCATTTAAAATTGTAATTATAGCTCTTTATCCCTCATAAAACAATACGGTATCTTGATTCTTCATCACTTTTGTCATTTTCTTGTGGATGACCTCCAGTTTAACAATGTCCTTACTAAAATGAAGCATAAACAAGACATGATTTTCAGAGACATGATTTTCTATGTTGAACACCATAGTCTAGTCCTCGACTTACAACAGTTTATTTAGGATCGTTTAAAGTTACAATGGCACTGAAAAAAGTGACTTACAGTATGACCATTTTTCACAGTTACAACCTTTGTAGCATTCCCCAAGATTGTGTCATCAAAATTCAGATGCTTGGCAACTGATTCATGCTTATGACCATTGCTGTATTCCAAGGTCATTTGATTATCTTTTGCAGCCTTTTACAGGCAAAGTCAATGGGGAAGCCCGATTCACTTAACTAAATTACTAACCTATCAGCTACAGTGATTCACTTAACAACTGTGGCAAGAAAGGTCTTAAATGGGGCAAAACTCACTTAACAAATGTCTCACTTAATAACAGAAATTTTGGGCTCCAAATTGTGGTCATAAGTCGAGGACTACCTGTATACACACTGGATACTATGCTCCTGTTACAATAGCCTAATATTATACCTTTATAAACAGCCACATCACACTTCTGATACAGATAATAAGACAGAAGGTGTTACTATTTATTAATAGTATTAATAGTATTATCTAGGGAACATTATATACCTTGTCTAGTAAAATATGATAGGCTACTATCATATTATTTGCTAAAATCAAAATATGTTTTTAATATTCCAGTAATGTATAAACTATAGGTAGTCCACAATTTATGACCACAATTGAACTCAAAATTTCTGTTGTTAACCAAGATAGTTGTTAAGTGAGTTGTGCCCTATTTTATGACATTTTTGCCCCAGTTAAGTGAATCTGGCTTCCATTGATTTTGCTTCAGGGGCAGGTTCCAAATCCCGTCACTACCAGTTCGCTCATGCATGCTCATGTGCAGCGCTTCTGCGCATGCACAGAAGCGTCCAGGTAAGTGGGCGGAGCCTCCCGCTGCTGCCGCTACCAGTTCACCTGATCCGGAGTGAACCGGTAGCAACCCACCACTGCTTTGCTTGTCTGAAACTAGCTGAGAAGGTTATAAATGGTGATCACATAACCCCAGGACAATGTGATTGTTATAAATAAATACCAGTTGCCAAGCACCCAAATTTTAATCATAGGACTATGGGGATGTTACAATGGTTGTAACTGTAAAAGCCAGCCTTAAGTCACTTTTTTCAGTGCTGTTGTAATTTCAAACTGTCACTAAACAAATAGTTGTGAGTTAAGGACTACCTGTAATATCCTTGTTCCAAAAAGATAATGCATGCCCTTGCATGTTTTATTCCAGATAACATCATACTAGTGTAGTAATAATATGTCCCTTTCTTGAGAAGTTGAACTCAGTGCCTTAATACATTGCACAATAACAGTCAACATATTCTAATAATTACTCTTTAGGGATTTTTAATCTATCTAAGGCATTGCAAGGTTAAAGAGTCCTGTGGGATCTATTATGTTATCATATATCATTTATTTTCTTTTATATGCATCTCTCTGTGTGTGTAGTTATACTAACACACATGCAAATATTCCACTAAGTCTGTCATAATAGTATACAATAAGAGGAAAAAAATTAATAAAGAACTTATTCAACTGTTCTGCAACCTCCTTATCCTCTTTGTTACTTTCTTTAATTTCCTTATTCAATTACTTCCTGGCAGATTTCCTCCTCCTTATGGTTTTATTGTCAGTTTAATTTTGTTCTGTTATGTTATTCAAAAATCTCTTTTTGCATCACATTTGTTTTTAGCAGGTTTTAGAAACTTAAAAAAACCCCTTCTTTTTAGTAATAGTAATGCTCTCACAATGTGAGTTGATTTGGTGCTTGATTCTTTTAAAGTATATGAAAGCTGTGTTTTCTCTTTGACTCACTGGGTTTGCAAACATTTAAAGCCATCTATTATCTATAACTCTTGCCTCTCCTGGTCTTCTAGACTTAGGACAGCTATTATTCTTCCCTAACCTTAAAACTAACTGCGTTGTTCCTAATGCTTTTTTTAAATTATTTTCTAATTATTAACAAAATAAATTATTAACAAAAGAAAAGATAAAAGAGCAAAACACAATGATAATAGTGATGGAAATAGATATGTTGACAAAAAGAAGACAAAACGGAACACATAAAAATGCTTTAACAAAAAAGTGAAGAAATGCAACAAAGGAACAAAAACATAATATGATGTCATTATAATAAAGAGATACAATTCTATATATACTTGTCTAATGCAAATATTCAAATATGTATTTCCAATACATTTATATGACAATATTTTTTTTTAAACCTACTGTATAAATGAGTCCCATATTTCATTATACCTCTATGTCGATAGGCAATCCACTCATAAGTGGCAAATGCAGTCAGGTCTGAACTAGATTACTATTTATTTCTTTTTGGTGTAGATAAAAGGATTTTTGTTACTTTAGGTAGGATCAACAGTATAAAACAATGACAGAATAAGGTTCCTTGCATTCACCTATTAGTCAACTGGTGGCATCACTAATTGATTGATAGTATTCTCAATATTTCAAAGTCAGCAGAAAAAGATAATCATAAGTCAGGCTTCTATTTGCTTGTGAGGAATTAGGGAACAAAAATATTGTAAAACTGCTTGCTGTTGTATAGGAAATCTCACTATTCACAATGCTGGTGTACTTACCCCCTCCTGATTCACGCTACATTTGTTCATATTCAATATTCATACGTATTCAATAGTGGTTTTGAATAAACCCCAGATATTCTAGAGAGATTTGATTCCCATGTGTATACATATTTATACATATTTATGTAGGTGTGTGGATATACACACATAAACACACTTTTTAGGGTGTCCACTAATTATAGCAAATATGACTTCGTTGGATTTCCTTAGCAATTACATCGTCCTCTGTAACTGTTCCTTTATCCATAAAAATCCTAAACAATCAAGGAGACATCATACATACTTTCATTTAATATTATAGTCACGGTTTCCAATTGGTTCTGTAAATTAAGCAATAGTCTAGAAGTAGCTTATCATTTTAATCCTACACTTCTGCTCTAGGAAGTTCCTTGATAAATTGCTTTAAGATACAATGGGCTGTATCTAGAAATTTAACTTGTTTTTGGTGATCCTACAATAGTTTAATTGAGGAAAACAATCTACTACATTGGTTCTAGGCTCAGTGAAATAAAATAAATTTGGTCACAATTTACTTGTCCAATTGATCTACCTGGGTTTAGTCTAAATGTGGATCAAATCTCTATCCATCCAGTGTATTTTAAATATCAGACAGGTTTCCCACTCCATCCTGAAATACACAATATGGAGTACAGGGCCGGATTTAGATGAAAAGAGGCCCTAGGCTATTCCACTTATGAGGCCCTTTCACCTATAGTGAAAGTGTAATTTTAATTTTGCTAACAATTTGAATGTAGGGAATGTAGGCCCCTCTTGATCTTGAGGCCCTAGGCTGAAGCCTAGTTAGCCTATAGGAAAATCCGGCCCTGATGGAGTATAGTCATGGTGGGGCTCACAGCTGTGAATATATTTTAGGAATCTCTATGCCAGCAGTTTTATTTAAAACGTGTATGCAAAAACACATTCACACAGTCATGTCAATCTTTTTGTTTTCATGGTAAACAACTTTTTGTAGAACATCACATATAAGTTAGAAATAGTATGGCAAAACCCCCAAAAATAGTATAGCAAAAAAGAGACAACATAAATGCAAAGGAAATAAAAAGACCAGAACACATCCTCTCCAGCAGCTAACACCCTGATAAGCAGGGATCAACACCAGATAAACAAGCAGAAAACAATGTCCTAATCAAGGAACTACCAAGGAGAAAGCTATGCACCCAGCAACGCTGGCAGAGCAAGCTACTGTATATAAACAGGGAACAAACCCCTATTTATACATACTGGTGATGTTACCTAGCTGAATAATGAAATGTCTGCAAACAAACAAACAAGCTCAGAGAGTACCTGGGCTCCATAGTTCAGCCCTGAGTAACTTATGTTTTCTTCTATTGGAATTTAGGTACTCAGCCAACAACAATTATTATCAGCCTTCAAGAGTATATGCATACTTACTTACATTCCCAATCTATACATCTCTAGCATTATCACAACTGTTCCTTTATCCATAAACATCCTAAACAATCAGGGAGACATGACACGTTATCTTATTCCTTGCTTAATGCCAAACTATTCTCAGAGCATTCAGTTTATTCTGGTACATCCTCTATTTCCATCAAAGGGTGCTTCTACTGCATTCAGCATATGATTAATGCAATGTCGTATTTAACCCTAGCACACCAAGATTGAGGGATAACTGAATAACAGAGTTGGAAGGGACCTTGAAGGTCTTCTAGTCCAACCTCCTGCCTAGGGAGGAAACCCTACACCACTTCAGACAAATGGTTATCCAATATCTTCTTCAAAACTTCCAGTGTTGGAGCATTCACAACTTCTGGAGACAAGTTGTTCCAATAACTAATAATTATAACTGTCAGGAAATTTCTCTTAGTTCTAGGTTGCTTCTCTCCTTGATTAGTTTCCACCCATTGCTTCTTGTCCTGCCCTCAGGTGCTTTGGAGAATAACTTGACTCTCTCTTCTTTGTGGCAGCCCCTGAGATATTGAAACACTGCTATCATGTCACCCCTAGTCCTTCTTTTCATTAAACTAGACGTGTCCACTTCTTGCAACCATTCTTCATAGGTTTTAGCCTCCAGTCCCCTAATCTTCTTTGTTGCTCTTCTCTGCACTCTTTCTAGAGTCTCCACATCTTTTTTACATCATGGCGACCAAAACTGGATGCAGTATTCCAAGTGTGGCCTTACCAAGGCATTATAAAGTGGTTGACATTCACATCCAGAATTGATGAAAAAGAGAAAATTGGGACAGTGACAGACAGACTGACAGTGAAAACAGAATGAAGGCAATTGATTACTTCCCACTTATTTATCCACCTGTGAGATATAAGACCCAAATATTTTAATCCTCACAATTCATAAACAAGTCTGGTTCACAAAATCAAAGGTTTATTGGAGATAAAATGAAGAAAAATATAAAGCGCAAATGCGGCCTCTTAGACCCTTCCCAAATGGATTGAGTTCAAAGAGCGCAAAAAGCAGTTTTCAAGCTACACATTTTATACTCCTCTACACAATGCATACCACGCCTAAGAATCCCTCCCAACTCCCCTTTATTCTCCTAAGTCATTCTTCAAGTTGTTTTACACTTTAAAGGGTCATCTTGACATTTCCTGCCTAACAACAACTATCTTATCATGTTTACTTTTAACTTCACCTTGGGCGGATGTTCCTTTTTACTAATAATGGTCTTGCCCAAAGCGTTCCTGTCTCCAAGGGAGCTTTTAGCAAGTCATAACACATTGTCTCTACTAATTACGATTTGTGATCAGTTTGCAACAGTAAGAATATCATAGCTTTTTAATACATTAACCACTTTTATAAAAGAGTAACTTATTATTCATTTCCTTCACACCTATATTATGCCTAACAACCAAGCTAGCTCTGGAAAGCTCAAAATGTTTGCTATGCTGGTTCTAATGAACACTTTACTGCTAATTTTGACAAAAAGTATACTATGATTGATTTTTAATTCCTTGCTTTAAAGAATCTGCAGTAGCAGAAATCCAAAAGAAGATCACCGAAGCCTTTGAAGTGTTTGACCATGAGTGTAATAAAACTGTGGATGTCAGGTTTGGAAAATTTCTTCTGTTAAGAATTAATAGCCCTAATAATAAAGCAGTGTGGGTTAATAAAGACAATTATTTTAAAGAGAAATGTGAAACATTTTGATTGGTTTTAGATTAATTAAGTTAGCCCCAATATGGTTGGTTGTCTGTGTTGCAGAATGGAAATTTCCCAGAAATCAGGAATCTGAGATCAGAATGGTTTGGCTGAATGCATAAGGGAAGAAGTTAATATTATGCACAAATCAGAGATTTGGGAAACATCTGTGTTTACCATATAAAAGGCAAATGGAGAAGGGAGGGAAGTTCTGTTCTCTTTGTTATGGGGGAAAAGCCTGAAGTGTGAAATTTTGGGTTTGACAAAGATTAACAGAGGACAAGTTCTAGTTTGGTTTGCTTACTATAGTTACCAGATTTCTGGGTTGTTGTTTTTTTTTATTTATATGCCGCCCTTCTCCGGAGACTCAGGGCGGCTTACAATGCGTTAAGCAATAGCCTTCATACTTTTGTATATTTTTATACAAAGTCAGCTTATTGCCCCCACAGTCTGGGTCCTCATTTTACCTACCTTAGAAAGGATGGAAGGCTGAATCAACCTTGAGCCTGATGAGATTTGAACTTGCAGTAATTGCAGGCAGCTGATGTTAATAACAGTGCTTTAGTCTGCTGCGCTACCAGGGCTCTGTTGAGCTTTTCTTCCTATAGTTGGTTTCTTACAACCCCTTTGCCTTTTTTGCTTTGTTTGTTTTATTGCCACAACCCTCTTCTTTCTTAACCACTATTCATTGTGGCATAGCTTATTGCTCAGCTGGAGATTTTGCTGGGATTTATTAAGAAAATGAGTTAACCGTTTCAGTGCTGGACTGTTTGTATTTTTGAAAGCCAATTATTGAATGTATCTTTTTTCTTTTGTATTTTAAATACACACACACATTCATTCTTTTGTTTGTGACTTACCATGTATTTGGGCCACTATTTTTAGACTCACATCTCCTGTAAAATGAGTGACTTTCAGCGATCCCTTTTAATTCAACAGGAAAGATGATAGCAGCTTAATCCTGCCTTCCCCAACCTGGTTTCCCCTGGATGCATGGATTTTACTCAAATAATTCTCTGAGGTGATCATTACTGAGAATTCTGAGAGTTGAAATTTACATGTCTGGAGGTACCAAGGTAGGGGAAGGCTAATCTACCACAACCATGAATATCAAGATTGAGTTAGTCTGTAGTAATCTAAGTTTGGGGTAGGTGATTGTCAGGCCCAAGCCTAAATGACACAATGAAATCCAGCCAAGTCTTTATTTACTTACAAATAATGGACAGAATCTTACCAAACTAAAGCTGTAACCTTCTAACCTACTAGATATATCCTTAAAAAATTATAGGGTGTGACTACTCTGATCCTCTTCTCCCCTCCCCCCTCTTACTCAGGACTGGGCAATCTCTTAATATGCAGTCTTTTAATCTGGGCCTATCTATGATTGGATTTACTGCTTCCTCTTTGGGAAAGCTCTATTTTGCTAAAAGTCCTCTCCACTGATTCTCCAGATATACGTACTATCACAGTGATGAGACAAAACTAGAGTAGGCCAGTTAGTGTAAATGCATCTAGAAAGTGAATAACTTTAGGACATTCTCATAATTTGTCAAGACAGGAATTGAAATTCAATACTGCAGAACTATATTTCAATTAAGTAGACATTCAGTTCATGTTTGAAAACATGAATTAATGAAACTATTTAATTCATACTTTCACTATTATATATTCATAAATTCATGCTTTCACTATTATATATATATAATCACTATTATATATTGGAATGTTTGTTTGGTCACTAGGCCTTTAAAGATCCATCACATTCTTTTGCTCAGGTCCTGTGAATTAACTGTATTTGGGGGCAGAAAGAATAATTGACACTTCTTTGTTAGTACTGGTATATCTGAAAAACAATGCAATTGTTATACATTTTACTAAATCTATAAGCCAACCGACTTCACTAAAGATCTGGAATTCACTAAAGACATGGCAACTATATTCCCTCTATCTATTGCTTCAGTGGTTATGATTTTACGAACTAGGCATACTTGATGGGGAGGCAAGTGAATAAAATAAATCAGAATTAGAGATTTGCATTACTTATATATTTAATAACGTATGTTCTCCTTTTTCAGAGAGATTGGCACTATCATTAGGTCATTAGGCTGTTGTCCCAATGAGGCGGATCTCCATGATATGCTTGCAGAGGTAGCGTTACATAATTTTAAAGTTCTGTTACTTAAAGATGTTGAGAGTAAATCTGATCTCTTTTCCTAAATCAATAAGGATTAGAAATGCAATATCAAGGAATTTCATTGAGCAAATAAATATTTTGCTTATCTTGTAATAATAGCTAGAGGTCCTATAATAATAGCTAGAGGCTAAAATTATGTTAAATTCATATAGAATAGAGGGACGGCTAGTGTAGTACTAAGCCTGAAGAGTGAAGGTATAGATAAACAGATGTAGGCCACCCTATTTTATTATAGTGCTGGAATTTTCAATATTGGTTATATCAAGTTAAGATAGCTTCTTTTATACCCTCTTCCATCCTCTAAAACAGAAAATTGTCTGCAAGACAAGTCAGAAATACGATGGAAAAATCATTCATGGCAAAGTCTGTCTCCCAACAGATGGTATAAAAGTCTCCTATGATTTCATGTCTTTTTGAAACATTTGCAATTTGGTTTTGGAAAGCTTCTTTCATATCTTCTGTTTGGATTGCTTTTTGTTTCTAAAACCCAGACGCTTTAAAGCATTGCCGTGTTCATTCATTTTGATCTCTCTGCAGGAATTGATAGTTTTAATGTACAATGCAACTGTTTCTCCTCTACAATATTGCTTCTGTTTCTTTCAAGCAAGCTGTATCCTTCAATTGTTGTATTCCAGATCTGGTAAACTTTCCATCCAGGTCTCCATTATATCTATTAGATCGTACTGTATTTACTTCTCTGTACTAACAATTAAAATTCAGCTTGTTTACTTTTCTTACTCTGAGCATAAGGGTATAGTTACTGAAGACCATGTACTTCGTGAAAAGGGATTTCCCCCCCCCCACAGTGTTGTTTTTTTTAATAGACCTCTTTCAGCACACCCACTTTCTGAATTGTAGAAGCTTTAAATCTGAGATCTATACTTCAGGAGATTTGTTCCTGTCCCTGAAGGATTTCACTTAAAGCCTTCCCAATCAAATTCTCCATGCTTTCACCAAACATATTTTACCATACCTTGTGAGACATAATCCAATCATGCATGGTTGGTTTATAATTCCAGTAGTCCATCATCTACATAACACATTTAATGATTTCAGAAAGTAGATATTTCCTGTTTGCATACTAAATATTGATTTTCAGTAAAACTGGCAAAAATGTTTAGTAATCTGTTTGTCAAATGCTGGAAATGCAATCAGATCCCAGGTACTTACTATCATACGTGGTGGTCTTACATGAAAGCAAGAAAATATTGGAAGAAAATACATACCTGGTTGGAAAAGATGATTAAGCAAAGTATAGACCTGAAATCAGAAGTATTTTTGTTGGGTATAATGCCGGAGGGTTATGATAAAGGGACTACATATTGAGTTTTGCATGTACTGACAGCAGCAAGGATTGTATTTGCAAAATACTGGAAAAATGAGAATACTCCACCAGATGAGAATGTAATTTGGAAAATGTTAGATTGTGCTGAGATGGACAGACTGACTTTAAAAATAAAAGACAAAGAAGACACAGAATATTACTTGATACGGAATAGATTTTATGAGCGATTAGCTGTACCTGGCCACGCGTTGCTGTGGCCCAGTCTGGTGCTTCCGCTGGGCTAAAAGAGCAAGGCTGAAGTTCCAAACTCTCCACGAACATTTGGTGGGCGTGGCCAACTCGACGTCACTCACTTTCATCAGTCACATGACAGCCCCCGAGCCACGCCTGCCCAGCTGGTGATTAGGGCAGAGAACCGGTTGCTAAAAAACAATGGGAACCACAAAATCCTCCCTCTCTGTCTCCCCCTCTCTCTTTGTATCTCTCTATGTCTCTCTCTCTCTCCCCCCTCTGTATCTCTCTATGTCTCTCTCTCTCTCCCCACCTCTGTATCTCTCTCCCCCTCTCTCTGTATCTCTGTGTCTCTCTCTCCCCACTCTCTGTATCTCTCTCTCTCTCTCTCTCTCGTCCCCTCTGTATCTATCTCCCCCCTCTGTATCTCTCTATGTGTCTCTCTCTCCCCCTCTCTATCTCTCTATGTCTCTCTCCCCCCTCTGTATCCCTCTATGTCTCTCTCTCTCTCCCCCTCTGTATCTCTCTATGTCTCTCTCTCTCTCCCCACCTCTGTATCTCTCTCCCCCTCTCTCTGTATCTCTGTGTCTCTCTCTCCTCACTCTCTGTATCTCTCTCTCTCTCTCTCTCTCGTCCCCTCTGTATCTATCTCCCCCCTCTGTATCTCTCTATGTGTCTCTCTCTCCCCCTCTCTATCTCTCTATGTCTCTCTCCCCCCCTCTGTATCCCTCTATGTCTCTCTCTTTCTCCCCCTCTGTATCTATGTCACTCTCTCTCTCTCCCCTCTCTCTGTATCTCTCTCTGTCTCTCTCTCTCTCCCACCCTCTCTCTCTGTATCTTTGTATGTGTCTCTCCCGCCCCCGTCTCTCTGTATTTCTCTATGTCTCTCTCTCCCTCTCTCTCTGTTTATCTCTGTCTCTGGCCCGGCCTCTTCTGCATCCCCCGCCATCGCCCTTACCTTTTCAGGCCAGGCTTTCGCAGCTGTCCGCACCACAGCAGAAACTCGGGGGCCCCCTCTGTCCTCCCTACACAGATGTTCTCTGGGGGTCGATGGGGAGAGGCATAGGAGGGAAGGGAAGGGAGGGAGGGAGGGGGTGCGGCGAGGGTTCGAGGCTGGTTTGGGGCTTCCCGCCTGAAGGAAGAAAGCGGCAAAGCCAGGAGCCACGCACACCCCATTGGACCCCTGTTGCGCAGTTCTCCTCCCCCGCCTGCCAAGGGCAGGGGAATGATTAAATCCCCCGCTCTCCCAGGCAAAACGAAGGAGGGCTGGCCATCCTCCCTCCTGCCCGTTTCCGCCCCCCGAAGCCTCCCCGGAGCCCCTTTTCTGCCAGAGGGTGAAATTTTCATGTAGGCTCCGTGAACTGCCAGAGCGCCCACCTGGGAATCAAAGGCAGCACTGGTCAAAGGCGACCCCGAGGCTCCAGTTGCCTCCATCTCCTGCTCATCGACCAGATTCGCATAGCGCCAGTTAGTGGCTGGTCTTTCTGACCTCAGGGCCCATGGTAGTGCTGGGCCAGGTGCGATTCGAGCCAGGTGAGGGATGGAGGGTTCCCGCTCGGCGGACCCAGACAGCCTCGTTGCCAGGTGTTCTTTGGAGGGAGCCCCAAGAACGGCTGGTGAGGGGGATGGGCAGCACTGGCGGGCAAGGCTAGTTTGCAGGGTGGGAGGGGGGGGGTCAGAGCCAGGCTCGGGTGGGCCCCGCCCAGCCCTAGAAGCGCCGGCTGCGAGTGCTTCCCTGCGAGGAGCCGGCTGCCTACCTGCCGAGCCTGGTGGCAGGATATGGCCCTCGGGTGTCTCTGCCTTCCAAATGCAGTTTCTTGGAAGCAATATGGAGAGTCTAAATATAAGGAGCAGAAATCTGTTGAGTGTAATCAAGGCTGGAAGGCTGCCATGTTGGTTTTATGTCCAGCAGATGGCGCTGTTTTTCAATGTTTTTCAACGTTTGTCAATGTCTTTCAATGTTTTCCAATGTTTTTCATGTTTTTACCTGTCACAGGTGTGACATGTATATAATATAGATATATAAAAACACGCCCGTAGTCGAATGCAACGTTGTGTCAAAATTTGAAAGCAATCGGTGAAGAACTTTTGGAGATGTGCGGTTATGAACAAACAGACATTCACATTTTTATTTATATAGATTAGAGAGAAGAGATAGACATTAGATGAAGAAAGATTATTGCTATGTATGAATTAAATATAAAGATAGTTTATAATTATAAATATGCCAATATATTTAACAGAATTATAAATAAACGAATATAAAAAGAAATTTAGCCAAAACTATTCTGTTACATTATTATCATTGTTACCAGTTTATGTGTTAATATTTTTTACTGTCTTTTCTTTGCTTTGTAAATGATAAACCCTGACAATACACTGTATTCAAAATGTATAATAATAATGGCCAGGGGGGCCTTTTATCAGGTTCGCCTGATCCGCCAGTTGCAGCCCTTTCTGGATCGGGACGCCTTGCGCACAGTCACTCATGCCCTTGTCACCTCCCGGCTGGACTATTGTAATGCTCTCTACATGGGGCTCCCCTTGAAGAGCACTCGGAGGCTCCAACTGGTCCAGAATGCGGCCGCGCGGGTGGTTATGGGCGCAACCCGTTGTGCCCGCGTGACACCCCTCCTGCGCGAGCTGCACTGGCTCCCAGTGGTCTTCCGGGTGCGATTCAAGGTGTTGGTTACCACCTTTAAAGCGCTCCATGGCATAGGACCCGGGTACCTTCGAGACCGTCTTCTGCCACCAATAGCCTCCCACCGACCAGTCCGCTCCCACAGAGAGGGTCTCCTCAGGGTGCCATCAGCCAAGTTATGTCGGCTGGCGACACCCAGGGGGAGGGCCTTCTCTGTGGGAGCCCCAGCCCTGTGGAATGAACTGCCCCCGGAAATACGCAAGATCTCCGACCTCCGGGTGTTTCGTTGCGCATTGAAGACCCTGTTGTTCCGCCAGGCCGGGCTATCAACTTAATAATTTTAAATTGGGGTATTTTAAATTTTTGGGGTTTTAAATCGGCCAAATCTATTTAATTATTTTAATTTTTAATTATTGTTGTGTCTTGTGTTTTTAAATTGGCTGTACACCGCCCTGAGTCCTTCGGGAGAAGGGCGGTATAGAAATAAAATTATTATTATTATTATTATTATTAAATAATAATAATAATAATAATAATAATAATAATAATAATAATAATAATAATAATAGAATCTCCTTCTAAGATTTTCAGAATCTGTGAGATAGGTAGTCCTCACTTAGCAACCATAATTGCGACCAGCTACTCCATTGCTAAGCACCACATTCGTTAAATGGAAAATCATGTGACTGTGATAGACTTACATCATTTCCTATTCAATCATTAAGTGAGTCACTATGGTCATTAAGTGTAACATCACACGATCATGACCTATGATTTTACTTCAGCATTCTCTATTAACTCTGTCACAAGCAGATTGGGAAGTGTGCAAATGGCTTTCATGTAACCAGGGGTTCCTGCAATGGTCATAAATGTGAAGAGTGATTGCAAAGCTCTTTTTTTTATACTATCATAAATCCAAATGGTTGCTAAATGTGGCAATCAGTAAGCAAAACTAAATATAAATGTGTCAGATACAATATTACAACATCATTTATCCCCGTATACAGTCCTTGACTTACAACAGTTCATTCAGTGACCATTGCAATTTAATAACGGCACTGAACAATGTGACTTATGTGACATTTTTCACAGTTACGACCTTTGCAGAATCCCCAAAATCATGTGATCAAAATTCAAATGCTTGGTAACTGGTTCATATTTATGACCGTTGTTGTGTCTCAAGGTCATATGATCAACTTTTGTGACCTTCTGACCAACCAAGTCAATGGGGAAGCCAGATTCACTTAACAACGGTGTTACTAATTTAACAATTGTGGTGATTCACTTAATCGTGGCAAGAAAAGTCATAAAATGGGGCAACACTCACTTAACAAATTTCTTACTTAGCAACCTAAATTTTGGGCTCAATTGTGGTTGTAAATTGAGGACTACCTATATAGCACTTAATTAATAAATGTTATTCTAAAAATCATAGTATTTTTGTTTATGTTTTGCTTTGCTTTAATGGAGAAATATTTTGTATAAAAATAATTTTACCACTAGAGGACAATGTTGCATAAATGTACTCTTACAACGTTCTTTCTCTTATCCATGTATGGCTATAATAATAAAGTTGATAACTAGAAGATCCTAAAACCATAATTTAAAAAAAAAAACTGCTCATTTTTAATCAGGAGAAGCTAGCTTTGCTATTTGGCTACTTTTCTATCTCTCAGCCTTTTCAGACCAAGAAACTAAATATACTAGATAAAAGAAAGAATGATATCTTACATTCTTTCAACCAATCTAGAAAACATTCTTTTCTTTCTTCCCCACCTTTAATTGGCCATCATTATTGTTGATTTGCAAATTGCTTATCACCTCCCAAATCGTAAGTCTTTATGAGACCATATGAGACTTAACCTTTATCTGCTTCTATTATCTCATTGCATGGTAACAAACTAAATCACTGTATTTAAATTTCCATTCACAACCTTTTAAAAACCAACACAGCTTTTATTTTTAAAGGGAGAGGCCAAGAATGAATGGGAGAAATGTAATGTGATATGTGCCTTTTGTGCAGTGGTTTTGCAGTAGAACAACAGAAGTGATACAGTGAGATAATAAAGCCTAGGGGTAACTTTTTTGATGGAGGTTGCAAATATGTAATTATACAGATACATTTATTTTAGATCTCTAATGACAACCTCAAGCATTCTGCTACTTCTGACAGTGCAACAGCTGACTCAAGCTTTCATAAACCAATCTTCCTGCTGCACTGATAAGATAGATAACATAACTTTTTTAATTATATTTTTTTTTACTGTGAGCACACTGGCCCACATTAAAAATGAAATTCTGTTGCCTACTCTCAAGAGAAAGAGTGTATCTACCCAAACACATATGTGACACACATGTACACATGCTATGTGCATACATATATACCTGCACCGTACATATATACATACATACATACATACGTACGTGTGTGTATGCATGTGTATGTATGTATATGTATGGTATAGATAGATAGATAGATAGATAGATAGATAGATAGATAGATAGATAGATATCACTGTCCATTTAGAATAAATAGCGGAAAGAGGAAACGAGAGTTCAGAAGGTTGATGCTATATGGAACAAAACTCATCATGTCACGATCATGTCTGTGTAGCTAGAAATATATGTTCTTTGCATACATATGTAACATTTTGCATATTTAATGTGTGGATGAGAAGAACACAGTCAATGTTTAATTGATTGGTGAGGAAATAGAAGGATGAGGTCTGATTTGGCAAATCTTTTTTTTCTGTCAGGTTACATGGAAGGTATCACTCTCCTCAATATTAGCCAGTGGATGATTCTTAGCATTCCTATAGAGAACAAGATTGTTTTTTCTATTTCATATATTACAGTCTAATTTCAGATGGTGTAATTTCAGATTAGTTTCTGGTTTATTTTCCAATAAATCATCATCATTTATGATATGCTTCTTTTAAAAATTAGGTAGAAGAAGAAGAACCAACTGGGTTTATTCGTTTGGAAAAATTTCTTCCTATGATGACTAGAGTGTTAATGGAAAGAAGGTAACAAACAGAAAGAGGTATTTCAGTTTGTGAAACTTGGTTATGCATATATGAGAGATTTTTATTTTACACAAATCCAATTTAAAAACCAAACTTCTCAGTAATCAAATAAATTTAAAATATTTCTGGCAACCATGAAATGGGTTTGGATTTATTACAGTGTCAGTACTATGTTAAATTGGCTGTAGTTTTGTTCAAAATACATGGCAATCCCTTCAGTCAGGAGAGAAATCTGTGATCCTCCATATATTGCTAAACCATTAACAGCAATACCACCCAATATTCTCAGTAATGCAGATACTGAGAGTTATACTTCAATAACCTCAGAAAGTCATATATCATCTATTGCAGAACTATATTAAATATGGCAAATAGTTTCATTTTTCTAGAAATGTCAGATTACCACAAGATTCACAATATTTATTTTCTAAAGTAGGCATTTATTGAAATTGTTCTTGTGGATTATTTGGAGTTTTTAGTTTTATTTAGTTTTATTTTTTGTTTTATTCTTTTTTTATGGTGAATATTTTACTTTGCTCAGGTAAAACTCACATAAATTACCAATAGATAAACTGCCAAGAATTGATCTAGATTGCAGCAGGATAGAAATCCAATAAGTAAAACTGATTCCACAAACAAATTTGCCATATTTTATAAGTTTTAAGCTTTAAAATTTATGGTAAAAAGAGTTGGAAGGCTGTTTCAAAGTAGCAGTCAAATCTTAGATACACAGATTATCAATAACTATTTTATTAACTGTGTTATTTCAGATACCGTCCGGTTCCAGAAGATGTTCTTTTACGTGCTTTTGAGGTTTGTATCAATCTATGCATGGGGAAATTTCTTAAACTTCAAGGCAATAAGAATGAAATTTACATTCAATGTTCCATTTTATAGGTTTTGGATCAGAATAAATCTGGACATCTAGCTAAAGATGATTTGATAAAGTATATGACTGAAGAAGGTAAAACTTTAGCAAAATATTTACTAAAACTAATTTATTTGCTTAGGAAAAAATTGTTCTACTCTGCATGTGAATTTGAGTGTATCTGTGTGATAAAGAATACAGGTAGACCTCAACATACAACTGTAATGGAGTCTGCCCATCACAGTTATATGTCATAATGGCTTCAAAACCAATTGTATGACATTTTTTTCTGGCAGTTGTTTTTGTGGAAAATTCGCTTAACAACTGCCACCATAGTTGTTAAGCAAATCTGCAGTCATTAAGGAAACCAAGGGTTTATGGGCACAATTTTGCTGAAAACAGGAAGTGCCATTTTTAGCAAAACTGTCATAAAACACAGTTGCTGCCAACAGCTGTAACTGCGGCTGTAGTGCTGAGTGCCTGAAGTTCGGTCATATAACCCTGAAGGGGGCCTGTTGGAACCTTGAACCAGGTCATAAATCCCCTTTTTCAGGTGGTTTGGAACTTCAAACACTTGCTAAGCCACCAGTCATAAGATGAGGACTACCTGTATGAAGATATGCTTAGCAGCCATAGGCCTTAGAATGGAAGAAAGGCAACCTGGAGGTTGAATATGATACTACCCACAATCTTGTGGAAGTACCTAGAATTCTACAAATGTATATTGCTCCTGGTCACAAAAAAGTATGCCCATCCCTATCTGAAGAATAAACTCCAACCTCATAAAATAGTGCTAATGTGTTCTAATTATCAATCCAGAAGTATATTCAGTAAGCTCCACATTATTTCAAATTTGTGTGCCTTACAATTTTTTTTTATTAATATAAAAAAAGAAAACCAAAAATGCCAATCCATTTCAAGTTGTATAAAATCATTGAGCTTAGGAGAATAATTGCAAGCACACAATAAGGAAAAAATATTATATACATAAAAATGTGAAATCACAGCTGCCAGTTCTTTAGTTGGTATTGGCCTTCATTTTCATCAAGTTCTTCCCAAGTATCTAGGACAGTGATGGCAAACCTTTTTGGCGTTGCGTGCCAAAAGTCAGAGTGTGCTCACACTACCGCGCTCGCGCGTGCCAGCACCCATAATGCAATACGCACCCCATTTGTGCATGCGCACATGACCCTCCCACCACGCATGCACCCCACACTGCGCATGCGCCCTCCCGCACATGTGCTGCCAGTTTTTCCAAGGGTGCCAGCGCGCCTCTTACAAGAGGACAACCAGATACCATAGTGTTCCCTGGCAAGACAGCCATTCCCGGCCGGCGGCAGTGCTCTGAGCCCCACCATGTGCCAGCTGGAGAAGCTCCGAACATGCAGCCTTGCCTGGGCTCCTCCCCACTGGGTGCTGGGCTTCCCGGCAAGCCTCCTGTAGCAACGCGAGAACTGCCGCCCCCAGGGGCAATGGGGTGGTGGCTGCAAGGATGGACGAGCCGGGGCTTCCCTGTCTCTCCCCGCACGAGCAGGCTTTTGGCATGGATCCAGGCCTGGGGGGGATTGAAGCCCCAGCACACCCATCCTTTCCGCTGCCACCCCATCGCTGCTGGCGCTTCTCACGCTACCGCTTCTCACTCAGTGGCAGGAGCAGCTGGTGGCAGGCTTCAATCCCTCCCCCAGAGGCCTGAAATGCAATGCACCTTTTTGGCCTCCGTATGCCCCATTTTTGGATTTGGAGAGGAAAGGGTTTTTGGGCAGCAGCACTGTGATCCTCTCCCTGAATCAAAAAAGTGCACTGCATTTCAGGTGGCGGATCTGGCCAAAAGGAAAGAGAAGGAGAGTCTGCGAAGAAGGAAGAGGAAGGCGTGTGGTTCTGCAATGTCCACTGGAGAACCACGAAGGAAAGCCTTTTCAGGCAGCAGCGCTGCGATCCCCTGCCCGAATCCACCCAAACAGGCTTTTCTCCTTGGTTCTCCAGTGCACATTGGAGAGCCGTGCACCCTCCTCCTCCTTCTCTGCAGACTCACCTTCTCTTTCCTCCTGGGCCAGGAGCAGAAGCCAAACACCCTCCGCCTGGGTCGCCTGAAAAAGGGGCAGGCAGGGCGGTTAGCTGCCTTGCCTTATGCCCCGTGCGCAGCGCCTGAAACTGTGGTGCTCTTGTTTTGCCTGCGTACGCCCGGTTTTTGGATTTGGAGAAGAAAGGGTTTTCGGGCGGCAGCACTGAGATCCCGTCTCCAAATCAAAAAAGTGCACTGCATTTCAGGCGAAAGATCTGGCCAGGAGGAAAGAGAAAGTGAGTCTGCGGAGAAGGAGGAGAAGAGCAAGCGGCCAGCTGCATGCTCCATTTTTGGATTTGCTGGAAAACACTTTCCTCTGTGGTTCTCTGGTACACATTGCAGAACCACGCACCTTCCTCCTCTTTCTCCGCAGAAGGCCAGATCCACTGCCTGAAACGCAGTGCACTTTTTTGATTCGGGGAGGGATCTCAGTGCTGCCGCCCGAAAACCCTTTTTTCTTCAAATCCAAAAACCAGTGACTCCTCCTCCTCCCCCTGCCAGCCTCACTGTAAAACTTGGGGTTTGCCTTACGGGGGAGGGGAGGGGAGAAAAAGTCCTGGTTGGGGGGGAAATCCTCTTTGCAGAGGCAACAGCGGCTCCTCCTCTTCCCTCTGCCAGCCTCACCATAAATCTCGAGGTTTGCCTTACGGGGGGGAGAAAGGTCCTGGGGGGGAACATCCGTGGTGCCAGTGACTGCAGCCGCACTCTGGAGAAGCCCTGTTGGAGCCGGTCAGGCAATTTCCAGCATGGTCTGGGCTGGCGGGGTGCAGGGCTTGCCTACATAACTTTGCTGGCAAAGAGGCAGCGGCAGAAGGCCGTTTGTGCCAGCAAAGAGGCAGTGGCGCCAGCAAACTTATGTGAGCAAGCCCCTCACCCTGGCTCCGTGGGTCTGCCGAGCTGAGCGTCTGACATCCTGCTTCTCTTGCGTTGGCCACGACCTTGCACACGGCTGATGTGTGGATAATAACGGGGCTATTCCAGAGCGTGGCTGCAGTCATGGCACAACAGACGTCCCTCCCACCAGGACCTTTACCCCCCTCCCCCCGCCGGTAAGGCAAACACTGAGATTTACAGCGAGGCTGGTAGGGGGAGGAGTAGGAGGAGCTGCTGCTGCATCTGCAAAGAGGATTTGCCCCCAACCAGGACCTTTCTCCCCCCCCCCCCGCCCCAAGGCAAACCCCAAGATTTACATTGAAGCTGGCAGGGGGAGGAGGAGCCGCCACCACCTCTGCAAAGAACATTCCCCTCTTTCTCCCCTCCCCCATAAGGCAAACTTCGAGCAGAAACAGCAGTGCAGGTATAGAGGCAATGCTGGTTTGCCGGCACAAATGGCCTCCAACGTGGATCCCAGAAAGCAGCTGTCAATGGCATGGCTGGTGTGCATACGTGCTAAGAGAAGCTGCCCAGTGGACATGCATGTGCCGGGAAATAAACTTCTGGTTCCGGTGCATGCATGTGCATCAGCCACCTAGTCTTCTGATTACTGGTGAACATGCGTGTGGGTCGATCAGCTAGCCAGCTGATCTTCTGGTTTCTGGCACAACCGCATGCATGAAGTCCTGCTGATCGTCGCACGTGCATGCGCACCAGTAAGCAGAAGGCTAGCTGGCCGGTGCGTGTGCGTGTGCCAGAAACCCGGAAGAGGAATGGGTACCACTGTGCATGCCAGGCAACATGGCTCTATGTGCCACCTGTGGCACACGTGCCATAGATTCGCCATCACAGATCTAGAATGTCATAATGTATTGGTATAGTGCATGTCCACATCTAAGCAGTGTGGCTATTTGTAATTGACAGATTAATTTTGCCATTGCCACCTTTGTTAGATTAATCAAAACAAAGCAATTTTCATCTATTACTGAACTTTCAGCAAATCTGAAATGCCACTGAAACTTTAAAAATAAATTATGTTGGGGTGAAAAATAGCATTTTGGGTAAATAATGATTAATAAGTTGGCAAAAGAATGGCAAGAATACAATAGAACATATTATGATATAGCTAGTATTTTGTAGACAATTTTCAATGAAATAATTTGGGTAGAATGTTTTTGCAGACATTCTAAAATATGAAATACTTGCTGGTTGGAATTTTTTTCATAATCATTCATATGTTACATGTTAAACATTTTAAATTTGAATTCAATTATGGTATATGAAACGGGTAGTGTCAGTATAGGATTCTCAGTAACTAAGGTTTTTTCCCCTAAATTTCCATTTATGTTTACTGCTTTTGAAATAGTTTGAAAACCCTAAAATACCAATAATTTAGAAGGTTTATATAGTCAGAAACACTACAGCAAATTGTTGTTTTTTGGCTTCAGGTGAGCCTTTTACACAGGAAGAAATGGAAGAAATGCTTTCAGCAGCAGTAGATCCAGAAACAAATACTGTTCGCTACAAGGACTATATTTCAATGATGGTTGTGGATGAAAACTAAGAATGTTGTTTAATTTATGGGTCTCAGTTTAGTGTTTTTACATTAACTTCATTGTAGTTACTGTATTTGCTGTTGGGCACAAGCATAATAATAATTACACTGAAATTTATGAAATACTATATTGTTTATTTTGTAAAATACAAACATTACTGAATAGCTTAAAGTGTCAATCTGATTGTAAACTGAAAATAGTAGAATTCAAAATTTGCAAATAAAATACTAATTGAGTAATCTGCATGACAATTCACAAGAAAGTTGCATTGAATTATTAGAAAAATGTGCAAGAAAAATGTGCAAGATTGAAATCTAGGGCTGAAATAATGGATTTACTGAAAAATAGGCTCTGTTGAATATGTTTACTGAAAAATAAGCACAACTTATTTTCAAGAAAGAAAGCATAGGATTATAATGCACACTGCATAGGATAATATAATTATAATACTGAACAGGAAAACAATTTAAAATTAACTCAAGAAATAACGCAAACAAAACAAAATAATGCAAACAAAACAAAAGGAAAAATAGAAGTTCCAAATGTAGTAAAAACAAAGAAATTCTACAGTTGTGCTGAATTTAAAACAAACCTCTCAAAACATTAAATGTTGACATTCAGGCTTCATTAAAGAATGGTTAATAAGCAAACTCAAACCTTGTTTTATGTTAAAACTTGATATCTGAGCTGGGGAGAGTAGAGGTGCTTCTGCTATTGAGTTTCTGCAACTAAAAGCAGATGTCCTCACCTGAGCAAATCTTTTCCCTTTGTTCCAATAAAAGGAGTTTGTTGTCTTTCAGCTATGTTGAGATGTCTCTGTTTATTCTGTGTGTGTTCATTTGGGGGGAGTGTTTTCCATTTAAATATATTCACCTGATTTAATTGTGTTTATCTTAAAGATACCTTCAAAGATTTCAAACATCATGGTTTTTTGTTGATATCCTTTAATATTTATCTAGGAATAGGCTCTACGGGCCTTATTCCAGAGGTTGCTCTATTCTTTTTTAAAACTTTCACATAGATGCACACATACAAACTTGCAAATAAATATCTTCCCAAAAGTTAACAAACTAAAGACATAGCTACAGTAAGTTATTTGATATAATGATTATATATAATCATGTACATAGATAATGTGTTGGACCTGGTCTTTGGGTGTTAAGTGAATTTCTTTGTATGGGTAAACTGTGTATACATGTACAATGACAATAAAGTTATTATTTTGTTATTATTATTAGAGATGTTAAGCAATGTAATGCTGGAATTATTTAATGAACTTTTATTGAAAGCAAAAATGCCAGACTCGTGGATAGAGGCCTATGTAACACTCATACCTAAAGAAGATTCAGATTTTAAATTAATAAAAAACTATAGACCGATTTCATTGTTAAATGTGGATTATAAGATTTTTACTTCAATAATGGTGAACAGGCTAAAGAGACTATTAAATGAATTTATTCATATGGATCAAAATGGATTCTTACCTAAAAGGCAAATTAGAGATAATATGAGGATAATTTGGAATACTTTGGAGTATTATGAGACACACTGAGAAAAACAAATGGCAATGATATTTCTCAATGCACAGAAAGCTTTTGATAATGTGAACTGGCAGTTTATGATAAAGCAACTACAAATAATGGATTTTGGGGAGAGATTCATGAATACTGTAAAAACAATATATAACAAACAATCAGCCAAGATAATGATGAATGGAGAGATCACAGAAAAAGTTAATATAACAAAAGGAACAAGGCAAAGATGTCCGCTATCCCCACTGTTATTCGTATTGACTTTAGAAGTGTTAAATAAAAATATAAGACAGAATGAAGAAATAAAAGGGATGAAAATTAAAAAAGAGGAATATAAATTACAAGCCTTTGCAGATGATTTAGTATTTATTCTGGAAGAACCACAAACAGGACTTAAACTACTAAAACAAATAGAAGAATATGGAGAGGTTGCAGGTTTAAAAATAAATAAAGAAAAAACAAAAATATTGGTGAAAAATACTACAGAAAAACAAAAAAGAATTAATGGAAAAATTAGACATACAAATTGTGAAAAAAGTAAGATATTTAGGAATACAACTAACTTCAAGATGTGCAACGATAAAAGAGGACAATTATTATAACTTAAAATTGAGAAAGATTTGGAAAAATGGAAAACCTTGAAGTTATCACTCATGGGGAAGATTGCAATAATCAAAATGAACATATTACCGAGATTATTGTTTCTATTCTATTCCAATAAAAATTGAAAAGACCTATTTTCAACACCTCAACAAAACAATGCTTATCTGGCAGGGGAAAAAGGCGAGAATTAATATAAAGATGTTACAAGATGCAAGAATAAGGGGAGGTTTTGGACTGCCAAACTGGGAATTATATTATCGGGCAGCAGCATTGACTTGGATGAAGGAATGGATTGAATTAAGAAATACAAGATTACTAACTTTGGAAGGACATGATTTACAATTGGGATGGCATGCATTCTTATGGTATGGCAGAAGTAAGATACATATGTATTTTCATAGACATTAAGTAAGAAATGCATTGTTAGTGTGGGAGAAATGTGTAGAGATAAATACTATTTGAAAATATGGTTCCAATATGGTTATCAACAATAGAAGCATTGATATACCCAAACATGGTTAATTTTGGAAAGATTTTTAGATATAAAGATTTACTTACAGGTAAGGGGGAACTGAAAGGGAAACAAGAACTGGAAGAACAAGGGATTGTGATAGACTGGTATATGTATATGCAAATACAAGCAAGATGTGAAAAAGATCTAAGATTATATGGCTTTTATTTAGAAATGACAGATCTGGATAGGATACGGTAACAGAGGATAAAATAATCAAAAATTTGTTGATGTATCCTATGAAATTCTTGGGCATGGTACCAAGTGCCCCAATGACAATGGGTATCACTGTTACATGTTTCATCCATAGCCGTGTAGTTTTGATGGCCAGGTCACGATATTTCATGATTTTTTCCAGTTCTTTTTCTTCGATTCTGGCATCTCCTGGTACCGCGATGTCAATAAATTGTACAATTTGGTTTTCAACAACTGAAATATCTGGCATGTTGTGTTCCAAATGACGATCCATCTGTATTCGAAAGTCCCACATGATCTTCACTTTCTCATTTTCTATAACTTTTTCCACTTTATGTTCCCATGACTTTTTGGATACAGGTAAGTTGTATTTTTTACATAATGACCAATGGATTAATTTAGCAACTCGGTCGTGTTTAGCTTTGTAATCAGTTTGTGCGACTTTGCTGCATTCACATATTAAATGTGAAACAGTTTCAACTTTGTTGTTACAAAGTTGGCAGTTTGACTTGTCGGTGGATTTTTGTATCTTTGCTTTCATGGCATTAGTTTGTAGTGCTTGTTCTTGAGCAGCGAGTATTAAACCTTTTGTTTCTTTTTTGATGGTTCCCATCTTAAGCCATGCCCATGTAAAGTTGTCATCACATTTTCCTTCAATGTTTTTCAAGTGCTGTCAAAGCTTTGGTTTTCCATCTATTTAATCTGTAATCCAGCTGTTTTTCTTTATATTCTGCCTTTGTTTCTGTTGTTTTTATAATGTTCTCCGTTTTCACAGCCTGCAGCAATTTTTCTGAACTTTGGTTCACATAATCATTCAAACTTTGTTTTTCTTCTACAGTTTGATGGATTTGCAATAGTCCTCTGCCCCCTATTTTCCTTGGCAGGTACAACCTATCAATGTCACTTTGTGGATGTAAAGCGTGGTACATATTCAAAAGTTTGCGTGTTTTCCGGTCCAAGTTTTCCAGTTCAGCCAAAGTCCAGTTAATGATTCCAGCTGAGTAGTGTATCACTGGAACTGCCCATGTATTAATGGCTTTAATTATGTTTCCAGCATTTAGCTTTGATTTTAATATTTTGCTGACCCTCCTGATGTATTTCTTTTGCGTTGACTCTATTATTAGTATTAGTATTAATTAAAGAGAAAAGAATAGAGCAAATGACACAGTGTATGATATTAAATCAGTTAATGTTAAAAATAATGGAAGAACTTTTGACATACTTAGAAAGTGTTTCTTTCCTCGCCAGTATCTCTTATCATTCAGCATATCAGCCAATAATCAGCTATCCTGCCTGGCACCCTGACTCCATTTTCTTTTTCCTATACTATCAGCAATAGTTGATAGTTTCTTTGGTCTCTTGGGCTTGAATGAGCTTTTATTCTTCCATGGAACTTAATACTATTTGTCAAATATCTGTTGGTGAAAACTCTTAAGAAAGTTTAAACATTCCATAATATTGATTGAATGCCCTCATGGGGGTATTAACTCTCAAACACATAGAGAAATATTATATAACATAGCATTCATCTATTGACAAAGAAGCATAGAGGAATGCATCCAGGGCACTGCGCTGCACACTCAAGCCATGGGGGTGGTCTCTGCAGTCAGCAGCTCAGCAAGGAAGCCATGAGCAGTTTCTCAGAGAGTTCCAGCCAAACCTGAGGTCCTTCCAGTTCCCGTCTCTTTTTGGAAGAGAAGCAGTGATGGTGGGGAGCATTTCTTCAGCAGCCACTAAGTTGGCAGAAGCAGATCTGTTTGATGCTAGGAGAACTGGTATGAAAAATACTTGTTTTCCCTCTCTCTCTTGCCAAAGTGGGCAAGAGAAGGAACAGGGAGAGAAGAGGGGTAAATAGCTCCTATCACTTGAGAGTTGATAGAATATTCATTTCCACATCCCACCCTATGTCTACAGTAGTGGTGGGGAGAAGATGGGGTGAGTCTATCCCCCTGCCTCTTTTGCCCTGGATGGCAGAGGAAGTGGAGAGGTAAGTGACAGAATGACACTCGTGTCAGGATTCTGATCCCACAAAGTGATCCCTCTGTGCGCTTGGATAACTGATAGTGGAAGTTATCTGAGTCTTCTTCTGCCAGTTATTGACATCAAAGGAAATAGTTTCTCACCATTCATGTGTGTATCTGATGTGGACAGAACCTATTCTATGATGCCATTTGGTATTCCTTCTTTTTCACTTTTGATAAAAGCTAAAACATTTTAAATTACATTTCTCTGTGCTGTAAAGTACAACCTTTAAGTCTCCATAGGGCTATTTAAAATAATTATCTGGCTGATTGAATGTGGGATTACTATATTTTATTTCTCATTTGGGATTAGCAGTGACACAATGACCATCATAAAATCAAATTCAATTTCTTCATGGGAACAAATACTTAGAAATAGGAAATGGATGAATGACAGGAAAAGGAACAAATGTTTTAAAAATCACTATCTAAAATCCTGGCTGTTATAATTAGATTGATAATGTGTCAGGGATGTTTTTGTCAATAGAGTTGCACATATGTTGGTTGGGAATTTTGCAAGTTGCATCCCAGTATATTTGGAGGGTGGAAAAGATGCCATAGACACAGGGTGCACAATTTCTACTGGGCACCAGCTTTTGAATGGCATGCAGAGACCATACTACAATATGCCAGGGCCATATAAATAAGTAAAGTGGGTAGGGGAAGAAAATTCTATTAAATGAAATATTGATATAATTATTTACTTAAATTTTTTAACTCATATGTAGCAATTTCCCACATCTATTTACCATTTGGTGGATTGCCAGATTTTAATTAAGATATGTGAACGCAAATAATAATCCATTCTTTCATATATATTCTTTCTCCATACCTTCACGAGTATATATGAGGCACCAAGATGAGGGAGAGAAAGGCAGTGTGATTGTTTAGGATTGCTAGTGTTCAATCAGACTCAAATGGTGGTTCTCAGCAGGCCTGTAACTTCTTGTCCTACACCCTCAGATGCTTTGGAGAATAGGTTGACCCCCTCCCCTCTGTGACAGCCTCTCAGATATTGGAAGATGCTATCATCATGTCATTCCTAGTCCTTCTTGTTGTTAGATTAGACATATCCAGCTCATCTGTTTTAGTCAGCATTGGGTTTCAAATCCCATTGCTACCGGTTTGCTTGTGAGCCCATGTGTGCATGCACAGAGACATCCAGGTGGGTGAGCGGAGCCTCCCACCACCACCACTACTTCACCAGGGTGAACCGGTAGCAATCTACCACTGGTTTTAGCCTCCAGTCCACTAATTATATTTGTTGCTCTTCTCTGCACTCTTTCAGGAGTCTCAACATCTTTTTTGTATTGTACACAAGCGTGGCCTTACTAGTGCAGTATAAAGTGGTACTAACACTTCATGTGAGCTTGATATTTAATCCCTCTGTTGATGCAAGCCAGGACTACATTGGTTTTTCGGGCAGCTGCAGCACATTGCTGGCTCATACTTAAATGATTGTCCACTAGGACTCCTAGATCCCTCTTATGCTTACTGCTGTTGAGCGTGGTACCACCTATTCTCTACTAGTGTATTTCGTTTCTCTTGCCTGAATATCTGCTATATTTACCCAGGCTAACCCATGACATAAACATAGTGTCAACTCATGAAGCATTCCTGACCTGCTCTTGAGTTGTCATAGGCAGGGGGATGGGGAATTGAACCTCGCAGCTGCAGCAAGGAACTGGCCCTTTAGTCAAAACAAAACACATTCCAGCCGGCAAACATCAAGGCCATCTCCATGGAGATCCACAGTGGCCAGAGGGAGTGGCTTCTACAACCCACAAAATTGCTTCATTGGGGAATGTGACTGATGACACACCTTGGGGGGGGGAGGGGGAAACAGGGTCAGAGCCAAAGCACAAATTAAGTGAGGTCAGAGTTCGGTTCACTTGGTCCGTTCCGACATGACACTTCTAATAAATAACTGGATTTCTTTTGAAGCTTGGCTTGAGGCTCATGATTTAATTAGGGCATCGGTTGGAACCCTGACACATAGTGTGTTGCTTTGGTGCAAAGAACTGAGCAATACTTAAAATATGTCCTTCTTTGATCAACCTTAACAAAACTCCAGCTGCTACAAAAGCCTTCTGCTATATCTGAATGTTGCTACCAAAAAAAAAAAAAAAAAATTCCAACGCCCAGTTGACCTTTCTGAGATATCAGAATAGAATGCATTTTGTATTTTTTTTAATTTTCCAGTATTTCCATACTGGAAATATCTGAATATTCTCTTTCAAACAAAAGTATAATGACTACATCGTAAGGTCTTTTTTACTAGACACCAGAAATAGTTAATTCATGTTTAAAACTGTTTCAAACTGTCTAATACAGTTTTACGTACTGAACCTATGTCACTGTCATTCATGGGGAGTGGGGGTGTCAAGAGGCAAGATAACAGCCACAGAAGTGCAACTGAAGCCCTACTCCTTTGTAGTTCCTGCAATATTGATACACATTGTCTCATCCCTCTGCAAAGGCTGTCTTGCAGTTTTTAATCCTCTTGTGGAAACCACTGTCTTACATTAAAATATTTTGATTACAGAGGGTTACTATTTTAATGGCATAGCAGTAGATTTTACAATGAAGTTATATTTCAGGAACAGTAATTAAATATTTGCACCTTTCACTAGAGCACAGGTAAACATGATATCTCAGTTGTACCTTAAATGGCTTTAAAATCTTCATGGACGGAAGAGATTGCGATGATATTTCAGGTCTTTGACATCAGCATTAATGGTCCAAGAACCAACAACAGTGACACATATATCAGGGAATTCAGTATATGGCAATGGCATATGTTTCTTACTGGTAAGAACTGGTATAGGGCACCCAACATTCTTAATTTAAAAATGGTTTTAATATACATGATTCTTGAAAAGCTTTACTTACATGTCCCTGACCACATATTAACTCTACCAGACTTTTTACATGCTTGCTTTTATTAGAACTTCTAATTAAGGTATATTAAATAATTGAGATGGTATCCTTCTGTATCAGTAATTTCTTCTTCAATTAAATTTTATCTTAGGTTTTAATAACTCCCTTCTCTACATACAATACTACTGAGTAATTAGCCTCAGTTCCATTTCATTTCAATGAAATAAACAAGCAATGTGATAGTTTATTAATTTTTTCCTAATAAAGAATAACAGTAGAGTACTCTTGAATCCTATGAGTAAACGCAAATTGAGTGTGAATAGCTTTAATAGTAATGAGAAAAATGTTCTGCTTCTGGAAAACATTGTTGCATGCAATTATAAGGCCATATATGAATAAGGAGATCTTTGATTAAAAACACAACTCCTTTATAAGCCCAGGATTGAGAGCTATCTTTTAGCTTCTCCTCTGATTCAATTTCTAGAGAGGGTTGGCTGAGCTAATAATACAAGCCAACCTTAAAAGATTGTTTTTGAGATTGTTGGGGGCAGAATTGATACAGGTAATCCTTGATTTACAACTATTCATTTAGTGACCCTTCAAAGTTACACTGGCAGTGAAAAAAGTGACTTATTGTGTTTTTCCATTTACATTGCAACCCCCCCCCATAGTCACATGATCAAAATTCAGGTGTTTGACAACTAGCATGTATTTATGACCTTTGCACTGTTCTGGGGTCATCTGATCACCATTTGTACACTTTCCCAGCTGGCTTCCGACAACAAAATAAATGGGATTCACATAACAATGTGAACAATGGCATGATTCACTTAACAACTGCAGTGATTTGCTTAACAATTATGGTAAAAAAGGTCATAAAATGGGGTGCAAATCACTTAACAACTGTCTTGCTTAGCAACAGAAATGTTGGGCTTAATTTTGGTCATAGGTTGAGGACTACCAGTATACTGTAGCTTACAACTACATAGAATTTTAAATCCTATAACTATCACCACTGATCACTTCTAAGGAAGAGAAAGATTTAAAATACAAGCGTGGGCAGGGTGAAGCTGATCCATTTCTTCACTTATGCTCTTCTATTAAATAATATTGATGGGAAAAATTCTTTTTCCCTTCCCTCCTAAATTCAGACTGTTGACAAATTTCCTCCAGTTGAAGTTGCTATGGAATTGAGAAGAGCACTGTTGACAGATGATGGCATACATAGGTAAAAGTACAGTACCTCAAATCTTGTAGTTGAAGTTACTCTTGTATGATGGTACTCCTGGTGCAAATGTAGGGAAATTGTAGCATGAGCCATTTCCTGTGTTAGCATCATTCCAGGATTATTGCTTATTGTGAGAATCTGCTTCAGGTTGGGTGTTATTGATATGTAAGTAAGAGCCTGCCACCTAGTGCCTGAGAAGGTATAGTGTCATTGTCCATTGGGCTCTGCAATAGCTTATTCATGTGTTTCAGTGTCATGAGCTGTGGATAAACAAGAGTGTCTGTTTTTATAGTTTGTCTTTCTTAACAAGTCTTTCCTGGAAGTTGATGTGGTTCAGCTGATATTTTTGTTGGTTTTATTGAATATTATTCAGTCTTCTGATTGCCAGGTTTAATCCCATTATTTCAGTATCTGTCAAGTAGGTCAAAACAGATGTGGTTATAGAGCTTAGCAATGAATGCTAGATTTAATCATGTCTTCTGGATGGAATTTGGAAATATGTAGATATGCTTGACAAACTATAGGTCTCTTCTATTTATCTGCCTATTGTGTAGCTGTATTATGACATTAAGGAAATGGTTTGATTCTGTAGTTCAGTCTAAACTAAGGTTGATGGTGATAGCGAAAGTCACTAAGACTATGATCGAATCTGAAGAAATATTAATTTCCCTTTGACACTCAAGTGAGTGTTTTGAGCATATTCAGATTGGAATTTGTATTTATAAACATTATCAAGAGTAGATGTTTCAGTTTAATGCATCCAAATTCATAAAATGTATAGGCTTCACATTCCACACCTTTATAATAATTTGAAAACACCCCCGCACAATTATTGTAGATACAGTATGCCTCTGTATTTCTATTTTTTTCACAGTCAAGATGGCTTGAAACAACAAAGAAAATTCAATAATAAAGCATCATTAAAAATTAAAATGCTGATTAAAACAAACATTGAATTAAATAAAGTATCAAATAAAAGCTTAGTGGATATTAATAAGCATGCACTGATTTTTACCAGGAAGAGCATAAAATATACGAAACTCAATACAATGGCACGTCGGTCAATAAAATGTTAAAATGGTATTTTAAGATCCAGAGTAATTGTCCTCTCAATATTAAAAAATATCTAGTCCTAGGAGGAAAAAGAAATGGTTTTGGAGACAGAGTGAATTCTTTGCTTTGCAGATTGTTGTTTCAGAGATGGACCTGTTTCTTTGCCTACAAACTATAATCACTGATCATGTTTTTTATTCACGTATCTTTTCCATTTTTAGGACATGGAAACTCTCACTCGAAAGGGGGAGATTCAAGCAGTGGTAAAATAACAAAGAATAGGGGCAGGCAGCTACTTCCTCCTGCCTCTAATCTCCAATTAAAGTTGCCCCTTTTTGAAGCAGTTGATACCATTTTTCTTAACATTTGCTTATAGACAGGGTGTCTGCAGGAAAAAACCTATCAAGGTGGCAGCTGGAACAGTGGGATCAAAACTCCTTCTGTGCTGCACATAAAAATTGGTATAGCAACCTATCTTAGAACTGATAATTAAAATATTGAGCTGGTGAGTAGTTCCTGCATTCTGGTTATCAACTATCAACAATAAATGAACCAGCGGTCAAGAAATATGTCACAGACTAACACTTAGCACAGAGGTAATAAAATCTTGGAAAAGATATTCACATGCTGTGACATGCTGAGACACAGTCAGAAGCATGCAGGAAATGGTTTTCCCTGCGACACTGTGAAAGCTGGACATTGAAGAGTAGGATAGACAGTGTATTGAAACTTTTGAACTATGGCATTGGAGAGGACTTCTGTGAAGAGCATGGATAGCCAAGAAAATAAGGCAATGGGTTATAAAATAAATCAATTGGGATTCCTTGCTCAAAGAACAATGATGAGGCTCAGATTGTTGTATTCTGGTGTTGTGGTCTGCAAGCAGCCTGTGGAGCTGGCAGCAGAGTCGGACAGTGATGAGTCTGAGGAAGAACATGGGCCAGTCCTGGAGGCTGGGGAAGGCCCGGATGAGGGCTCTGTGTCAGAGGCAGAGATGGGGCCAGGGCCATTGGGGAGTGATGTGCGGACTTTGGAGCCTCCAGAGGCTGACAGTAGAGAAGCAGAGGAACAGGAGGAGCCTGTTCCTAGTGCACGTATGAGAAGATCTGCCAGAAGGCAGGAGCAGCTAAAGCAGACAAGATGACTCTGGAGTAGGGCCAAGAGATGATTGGCCCCTCCCATAAGGTTTAAAAGACCAGCAACGGCTCTTTGCCTCTTTGCCTGAAAACAACCGTTGAGAGAATTGCTTCTTGTTTGACTGTAGTTATTTCTTCTATTCCTGAACTGTTGCCAAGAAAAGCCTTTGGCAGTTTGCCTAATTATCCCAAGGTCAGAGATAAACTGAAGGTGTTTTGAGAACTTTGATTTCATTTAATTTGGAATAAGATGAGAATGAGTTAATTCTCAGCTGTTTAAATAAAATCTGTTTGTTTTTGGAACTGTTTTGCATTTAATATTAACTACGTGGGCCTGGGTCACAACATCTGGACATATTTTGGCAAGAATAATTCTCCTGAGAAAAATATAATGCTGGAAAAGGTGGAAAGAAAAAAAAGGACAACAACCAACAGCAAAATGGATGCACTTGATCATCGAGGTGGTGGATACACTGTTGGGAGATGAAGGGCCAGACTGGGAACAGATCATCCTGGACAATGTCTTGTCTATGTGGCGGCTAAAAGACATACACTGACCTAAAGACATACAATCAAGAGAAATACTGTTTGCTTCTGGATAAAAACTTCCATTTTCAGATATGGTCCTCTAAAAAGTTTAAATCAAAGAGGCACAATTATAAATATAAGCATTATTTGACTTTGACTTTGGTTAGCACTCTGAGTGCTTCTGCAAAATGGTCCTGTACTATGCAGTTCTGTATGAGCATATTGGCAAAAAATGTAAAATAATCTGCATAGTTACGTATACCTGTGCTGATCACTGGAAAAATCTTTTTTATTTCTTTCTTTCCCTCCTTTATTATTTTTACAAATAACTCAATGTGGTGAAAACATCCAACACAAGTTTCTCCCCCTGGGGGGAGGGGGGAGGAACAACAACCCTGTGAGGTGAGTTAGGCTCAGAGAGAGAGTGACTGGATCAAGGTCACCCAACTGGCATTCTGACTGAGTCAGGATAGTCTCTGGGTTTCTACCATAGTGCCTTAATCACTAGCCAAACTGGCTAGTATATGAGGGACTATTTAAATCAGTGGTTATCTATGTGGTTGCTAGGTGTTGAAAGTTACTTGATGGCAAATACAACACACCAATCAGCCAATAGGAAGGCACCACATATACACGACTAACAGAACAGCCCAAAGCCAGGGGTGAAATCCAGCAGGTTCTGACAGGTTCTGGAGAACTGGTAGCAGAAATTTTGAGCAATTCGGAGAACCGGCAGTGGAAATTTTGAGTAATTAGAGAACCAGCAAATACTACCGCTGGCTGGCCCCAGAGTGGGGAGGGAATGGAGATTTTGCAGTATCCTTCCACTGCCACACCCACCAAGCCATACCACGCCCACCAAGCCATACCAACAGAACCGGTAGTAAAAAAATTTGAATTTCACCACTGTCCAAAGCACGTATTCTAGTAGAGAGAAATTCCCTGAAGATCGGCTCCAGCATGAGTCCGAAAGTTCAGAAAAGTAAATCTCTGGTCCTGGTGACCGACCTAAATTCGATCTCACATCATTATCCTGGGACACATATATTTGCCTTTATTCTTGATGGCACATAATCATAATTTAAATGATCAAGTAAAAAATAATGAAATGGCAAAAAGTAATTTATTGTAACTCACAGAGCCAGTTTTTCCACCAAAAATAAGTTTGGAGCCAAAGGTTTATCCCACTTTCAAATATAACAATGTGTGTCACAAACAGAAATCATGAGAATACTAGTATCTCTGATTTAGCAGAATAAATGTTTTTGTTACAGTAATAAGAAAAAATGTTTTGTGTGGGCAGCTACCTAGAAATATTTGTTTGATAAAGTATGTTCCTTTAATGCAAAGATAAATTAGGATATTACATGTTTGTTGCTCATCTCCCTTAGTTTAGCTTCCACCAAATTCCAAACAAACTAGGTTTCCATTCATTTCAAAAGTAGCTCTATTTTCTTTGTAGTATTTTAAAGAACCTAATATGCCTTCTATGAAATTCACTTGTTAGGTAAAGATAATGTAGATTAAATCTGTTCTGAGTGCAAAGTGATCATCTAACTGGAAGAGGACAAGAGAATCAACTTATTTTATTTTAAACAGGACAGGAAAAATTTCTGAAAAGTTTAAAATTATACAAGAATATAAAAGTATTCTGCAATGTTATCAAACGAAGGACTGACAAAAAATGAGGCATGTGTTAATTGGACCACTATTGTTGATTGTTTTAATATTTTAAAAAATCTTCTTGCATTTTTGGACTTCTATTTCCAAGAGAAATCTATCATACCTGGAATCTTAGAAAGCGATTCTAAATTATCATTATAAAATAAGCCAGTACAGTGCAGGATCATTCCATCATTACCTATTAATACGAACATTTACTTCTTTGTAAAACTGTTGGTCAGTTAACATTATTGTATTTGCCTGCCTTTCTTTTTTTATTTACCATAAGTATTTCTACATATGCAGTACACAGTCCTGAATCAATAGTGAATCAATTACACTGTATTATCTTCTCTCAGTTTTTGCCACCAGAGGCCACTCACATCCCATGGAATCTCTTACTAGGAATCTGACATTTAAAAACCTTTGTTTTGTTAATGGGACAAATATGCTGCCTTTTTAGTTTTACCATTTCCCCTCCCAAGCTCCCAATCTTGCAATTACATCAGGCAAACCCAATTGTGTTGCTGAAAACAATTATAAGGCATTAACAAGTATTAGTGCAAGAGTTCAGAAATGTGTGTGAAGATGAACTGAAACCAATGCCAAATGGAAGAGCTTTAGCTATGCATCAAATAGAGTTGGAATTTGGAGGGAAATTTGTTTGGATTGGCCCAGGACAGGATATAGGAGAAACTTGGCATTTAACCACTTTTAGAAGAGTGACAATTGTCACCTTTTTAAAGGATACATACAGATTGCAGGTTACATTATAATATTCTCATTTATAATACCACAGAGTTCTTTTTTTAAGAACAAGAATATTTGAATGCTGGTTTTAATGAGTACAGTATAGTGTTGTGGTCCGCCAGCAGCCTGAGGAGTTGGCAGCAGAGTCGGACAGTGAGAAGGCTGGGGAGGACCATGGGCCAGTCCTGGAGTCTGGGGAAGGCTCAGATGAGGGCTCTGCATCAGAGGCAGAGATGGGGCCAGGGCCATCTGGGAGTTATGCATGGTCTCAGAAGCCTCCAGAGTCGGACATCAGAGAGGCAGAGGAACAGGAGGAGCCTGTTCCTACTGTGCGCATGCGCAGAGCTGCCAGAAGGCAAGAACAGTTAAAACAAAAGGGACGACTCGGGAGTAAGGCCTGAAGATGATTGGCCCCTCCCATAAGGCTTAAAAGAGGAGCAAAGGTATGTGGGCCTTTGCAGGAAAGCAACGTTGTTAATTCTGTTCCCAGTCGGCATCTCTGTTTGATTCTGGACTCCGTGTAGCTTTGCCAAGTAGGTCTTTGGCAGAGTGTCAAGGAAGATAAAGGTTGATGATTATCCCAAAGGACTTCTCCCGAAGGACTTTTTGCAACTAATTGGGACTCAGGTGTGAATGAACATAATTCACAGCTGTTGCAATAAAAGAGGTTTTTGGGACTACTCAGGAAGCCTAGGTCACACCATTTAGGAACGAAGCAACTATATAGCAATAACACTTATATATACCACTTCACAGTGCTTTATAGCCCTCTTTAAGCAGTTTACAGAGTCAACATATTGCCCGCAACAATCTGGGTCCTCATTTTACCGACCTTGGAAGGATGGAAGGCTGAGTCAACCTTGAGCCTGGTGAGATTTGATCTATATATGTAATCCTCAACTATTCTATTGTTCTGTTGCCCAACATTTCTGTTGTTAAGTGAAACATTGGTTAAGTGAATTTTGCCCCATTTTACAACTTCCCTTGCCACAGTTGTTAAATGAATCACTGAAGTTGTTAAGTTAGTAATACGGTTATTATGTGAATCTGGTTTCCCCATTGTCAGAAGGTCACAGAAGGTGATTATGTGACCCCAGGATACTGCAACTGTCATAAATATGAACCAGTTGCCAAGCATCTGAATTCTGATCATATGACCATGGGGATGCTGCAACAGTCATAAATTTGAAGAGCGGTCATAAGTCATTTTTTTCAGTCCCATTGTAACTTCAGACAGTTACTAAATGGACTGTTGTAAGTCAAGGATTACCTATACATTCAGTTTCATGGCAAAAATAGAACATAGATAGTTCCTCCACACACTACGTCTATGTTACCACCCTTCTTAGCTAGATAGTGATTGAAGAAAAGCCACCTGGTTGCTTTGCTCACAGAGCCATAGTACAGGTAGTCCTTGATTTACGACAATTGAGCCCAAAGTTTCTGTTGCTAAGTGAGAATTTGTTAAGTGCGTTTTGCCCCATTTTACGACTTTTCTTGCCACAGTTTTTAAGTGAATCACTGCAGTTGATAAGTTAGTAACCTGGTTGTTAAGTGAATCTGGCTTCCCCATTGGTATTGCTTGTCAGAAGGTCACAAAAAGTGATCACATGATCCTGGGACACCGCAACGGTCATATATATGAACCAGTTGCCCAGCATCTGAATGTTAATCACATGATCATGGGGACACTGCAAAGATTGTAACTGAAAAATGGTCATAACTCACCTTTTTCAGTGCCGTTGTAACTTTGAACAGTCACTAAACGAACCATTGTAAGTCGAGGACTACCTGTATATACCCTGTTGCCCCCAAAATAAGGCTTCCCCTGATAATAAGCCCAATCGGGCTTTTGAGTGCATGGCAATAAGGCCAAATGCTTATTTCAGGGTTCAAAAAAATGTAAGACAGGATCTTATTTTCGGGGAAACACGGTAGTTGCAGTATGGAGAAACAGTTCCTAAACTCATGTAGATGACTAGAAAGCAGCCCAGATTATTATGCAACAATAGATAGACCTCCCATACACACACACACACACACACACACACACACACACACACACACACAGAGAGAGAGAGAGAGAGAGAGAGAGAGAGAGAGAGAGAGAGAGAGAGAGAAACATACACACTCTCCTCTGTAGTCCTAGAGCAGTATTTCTCAACCTTGGCAACTTTAAGGTGTGCAGACTTCAACTCATTGATGTTCACACATCTTAAAATTGCTAAGGTTGAGAAACACTGCCCTAGAGGATTATTTCACAGTTCTGTGAATATAATCTTGAGATTTGTATCCTGATGACTTTTTGATAAGTACAATTAAAATAACTGAAGCTGATTTATCTGATACCATAATTGTCTTACAACCATAGAGCAAAGAAACTACAAAATTAAAACAACTGAGAAAACAAATAGATTTGGAACTACAAAAACAGAAAAAAAACATTGACTCCAACCATGTATGGCAAATAGTGAAGGCTCTTTTAACTGAGTTTTGCTCATATAACTACATGGTTCATGTTGGACCCTGACTGAACAAAAGGCATAAACAAAATCCACCTCGCCTGTCTGGAATCCTAAGCATCTGCAACGTAGTAAATACTTTATGGAATTTTAAAATAAAAAGTAAAGTTATGCAAAGGTTCATAGGCTACTAGTCATGCTTTAACCTACCCTGATCAATTTGAGGAAATGCTCTTTAGAGCAGAATCTTCCTGACAGAGCAAATGACAGAGAGCAAAATATGAAAGAGAACCAAAATAAAACTCTTCCAATGACTAGAATCCATTAAATCGGAGAGATATTTTTCAGGCACATTACTTTTTCCCAGATTAATCAAATGATCATCATACTCAGTTAATGAAATGATAATCATATTCCAAACTCTTTGATAATTAGTATTCATTATATTTTTTCTCATTATTCCTTTAACCTTGCAGTACAGCATAACGATCACAAATTCAGAAGTGAGACTATATTCGCAGTTTCCTTTTTTTTTTTCTAAACGGATCGATAATTATTTTGAAGAACCAAGGGAGTTAAAAGCTTACAGAAAATTAATTTTAATCATAATTGAAAGTAAGGATCCGCTCCTGAGCCTCTATCAATCTCAGTCCCAACTCAGTGCATAGAAAGACATTCAAAACACCTTAGGGTATTCGAAGAACTCTTCCATAAAAATTCATTTGCACTCATTCTAGAGTCTTGAAGGACATACAACTATGCAGTACACAGAAGCTGTGTCACAGCTGTCATACATTACACTTTGGTGCCCATTACAATAAATTGTCTCTCTTGTGAATGGAAAAATATAAAATAACATTAGAGATCTCCTTTGCACCCCTCACTATATGTTGGTGAATTGGAAGCTGGGCCACATTATCATGCAAAGTAGGTTCTGGCAAAAGGGTACTAAATAAAAAAATTATAAATAAAATCTGCCAATTTCAAATTCATAAACTTTTCTTTGATTTCATTAATTCTACTAGTTCATTTTTTAAGGTGCTGGTATAGAAACCAGGAGACTGTGAGTTCTAGTCCCACCAGAGGTGGGTTTCAGCTGGTTCTGACCAGTTCTGGAGAACCGGTAGCGGAAATTTTGAGTAGTTCGGAGAACAGGTAGTAAAAATTCTGACTGGCCCCACCCCCATCTATTCTCTGCCTCCCAAGTCCCAGCTGATTGGGAGGAAATGGGGATTTTGCAGTAACCTTTCCCTTGATTGGGGAGGGAATGGAGATTTTACAGTATCTTTCCCCTGCCACGTCCACCAAGCCATGCCCACCAAGCCACGGCGCGCCCACCAAGCCACACCCACAGAACCGGTAGTAAAAAATTTTGAAACCCACCACTGAGTCCCATCTTAGGCATGGAAGCTGACTGGGTGACTTTAGGCTAGTCACTCTCTCACAGCCCAATCCACCTCACAGGCTTGTTGTTGTGGGGAAAATAAGAGGAGAAAGGAGTATTATACATGTTTGTGGCCTTGAGTTACTTATAAAGTAATAAAGCCAGCATATTTAATAAATAAAATAAATAAATAACCTGCCTTGGTTTTTTAAAAAAATATTATGATCAAAAGTGGCTGCACAAATAAAAAACTTATTCAAGTATTTGTATTGGCTGAAAAACAATGCTACATTATCACCACTTCTGAACTCTTGTCCTGATGGACTCTAGTCTGCACATTAAGATTGTTATACATTGCCACTGGAAGCAGCTCCAAGGAGTATCAATAGAGTATTATCAGAAATCATCAGACTCAGGCTCTCTAAACTAATATAATACACTACCTGTTGTGGCTGCTGTTGGCATGGAAACAAATTGCTTACAGGCTACAAAAAGGATGTAAAGAAGGCTCCATCCAAGAGAAGCTTCAAACAATGGTTAAAATGGTGCATTTTAGGCATAACTGACAGCTAGAATACTACCAATTAAGTAATGTGACACTTGAAAGTATTCTGGTTAAAGTCACTATAGCTTCTCTTTTGGCTTTCCCTATTAAGCTAAACAGATGGTAAATGATCTTACAATTTTAAGTTAGATAAACTCTGGTTCACTACATCCCCCAGAATTTTGCAAAATTTACCCAATGGAGTCCTATAATTAACGTTTCTTATAATTAATGGTTTTTAGAATACCTCATCTTTGGGTGGTGTTTTCGTGAGTGTGTGGATAAACAGACAGATGCTTCATTCCCCTCAAGCATTTGTCTCTTCTGAACGATGGAATCTACCTGGTATTTAAATAGGTTTTACTTTATGCTTTCTGCTCTACTAGCCAACTGTAAAATATTGCCTGATTGACCATGTTTGAACTGGAGTCATGAATCCTTACTGTTCCTTGTCGGCAAACTTTCAGGGGGAACGGACAGCAAGATGTTACTGTTCTTATGCTCCCTGGTGTGTAACAAGGCAATATTCTGCAAATTGGAATTTACAAGCAAGCTGGCCAATCTGTTGCCTACTCCCCTTTGATTCTCATATGTCTCTAATCTCCCATGACTAAGCATACCATTGCACACAATCTGACAATCCCTAACACAGCAGATGCAGTTTGGCAGGGGCATCTAACTGTGTGCTAATTAAAGGGCTGATGAAGAACAATGCAGGCCTGCCTGTTCTTCATGAGAAGTGCTGATCCAAGCCAATTAAGGCTATATACCATACTACACATGGCACACGCCCCACTCACTTTCCCTCAGTGATTGCACTAGAAGAGGGGCAGACCACAACACTAACTTAGCTTTTCTCCTTTTACATCATATTATCCCAATCTCCGCTATTAGCAAGGGGAAAAAAAGGATGGGATGAATCAGCAAAATCATTGGGGAAAGTCCCTCCATTTGGAGAAGGGGAGGGGAGATTTTGAAGAGTTGAGTTTTACTGCTACGGTAATTGCATGAGGTGTAAGGAATGATTGTAGAAATTGTCCTGATTGAACCAAAATCTGCTCTAGCGTTTGGAGATTTTCTTCAGACCATACAGAGGGTGCCATAGTGATGTAAAGGCATGGGTGAACTGATATACAGGTAATCCTCAACTTACAACACAGTTCCTTTAGTGACCGTTTGAAATTACAATGGCACTGAAAAATGACCATTTTTCACACTTATGACCGTTGCAGCATCCCCATGGTCATGTGATTTACATTCAGATACTTGACAACTGACTTGCATTTATGACAGTTGTAGCATCCCAGGGTCATGAGATCATCTTTTGCAACCTTTGGACAAGCAAAGTCAATGGGGAAACCAGATTCACTTCACAACGTTACGAATTTAAGAACTGCAGTGATTCACTTAACAAATGGGGTGAGCAAAGTCGTAAAATGGGACAAAACTCACTTAACAAATTTCTCACTTAGCAACATAAGTTTTGGGCTCAGTTGTGGCCGTTGAGGACTACCTGAATTGTCTTATAGCTCACTTTTTGCCTCTTGGAATGTTATGCTTCAGTCTCCACTGGGGGATGCTCTTGTATTCTGCATTCAGTCCAACTCATTTACTGAACTGGGCAATGTTTGGATGTTGAGGGGTATTTAACATTTTTCTGGAGATGTGGATTAAAGGTCACAATGGGTCATATAACACTGCAAACAGTGCAATGCTATACTGTATCAGACTTATTGGTAGTTTGGCATTTCTTATTGTTTTGGAGAGACTTCATTTTTTTAAAACCACATCATGCCTATGTTAGGACACCCATTCTTTTACATTTCAATTTTTGAAAAGATGCCTCAATATACACCAGGCACAGTCAGACAGGACACCAAAGTTGTAATCATGATAAGAGGCCCATATACACAATTTAGGGCAAAATGCTTCAATTTTGAGTAGGAATGCAACCCCTTTTTTGGATCTATTTCAGTATTACTTTTCACAGGGTCCAGGAAGGGCAGATAAAGGGACAACCAAAGGCTGGGAGATGTATACAATATGGGTTGTAAGAGAGACCCTTCCTAGATGGTGGTTAGATATTACCTGCTTTTCACAACCAAATGACAAACTGGTTTTTCGCACACACATTCAGGACTTAGTTACACACAGACTGGTGGTGCCTCTTCTTTGCCTATTAGAGATATTACTTTATGACTGTGTTTATCATTCTGTCTTTTTAATTAACTTGCTTTAGGGATTCATCTTGCTTTCGTGGTTTCTGATTTGCTACAAGTTCTGCAAAGTGGGCAGGAGATGAATATTTCAAATAAAAAGAACAATAACCCTATAAACACATACATTCAGAAGTCAACTTTTACATTCAATATAATCTCATTCCTGGTTTTCTATGGGTTAGGGTTACAACTTGGCATACCGTATACCCATGTGCAAGCAAGGTTTCTGGCTGTATTTTGCTGTTGGCTTCTAGAGCAATCTGCACAGCAAACTCCACGATGACTATGCTAAGGTACTTTGGCTCTAGGATTGACTACAGAAAATCCCTTCTTTTTGTTCAAGAATTACAATGTATATGTGTTGCTGCACTTCATTTTATTACAGCTGAACAAGCTCAAGGCCCACTTGAGTCTATTTTTTACTTAAAGTGTAAACCAGACTAAGACTTCCAAGGAGCTGAATCAAGAGTATAAATACCATAAGTCCATAACATGGAGTATCTCTGAAAGATCCAGTGCTGTCTGGAAATTCTGAAATCCAGTCTACTGTCTATTGATAAAAACTGATTAAGCACAGCCACACTCACACAGTGGCACTGAATGAAGATGTTTATTGGTACATAGCTCAGTCCTATTACTTGTCAACTTCATCTACAGTTCTAACTTAAAGGAATAACAATTTATATTTGCTCTATGTATTTCCCAGATTTAACTAAAGTTTTGGGAAAGAGTAGTTGAGTCATTTGTATAGGGAACAGTTCGACCTTTATATGTCTCATCACAATATAATATATATTTATACAGAATTGAAAACAATCATATTTTGCTAAGATTGCTCTATACACTATTAGGCCACCATTTAATAAACCATGGATTTTGTTTGTCCGATACCCATTCAAATATGCCAAAAGAAATTCAATTTTTTCTACACTGAAAAATTAGCCTGATTCCCAGTGAATTGATTCCTCAGAACTGCCTACCCAATAACACGGGATATCTACTGTAATACTAAGCGCTCCAGTGCTGAAGCAGAAAATCTATGGCTCAAATTGTATCTGCTATGATCTCACCAGCTTGCAAACCCTCTCTTAATCTACTTGTAGGAAATGTGAAGGTCTTTCAGATATTTTGGATGTCAACTTCCATTTGTCTAACCCAGGGGTGTCAAACTGGGTTTGACCACAGGCCGGATGCGTCATGCACAGGCCACGCCCACCCCAGCTCCACGAAGGGAAAAAACATTGCAATGTCATGTGATGGCAATGTGACGCTGCAAGTTTGACCTAATGATGATCATTAGCAAGAGATTGGGAGCTACATCAAAAACATAAGGAATGCACCAGGTTGCCCATAATATTCACTGAAACAATGAGCATGAAGTGCTTTGAAAACTAAAGTGATATAAATGCTAAACATTAATATTATAACAGGTGCCAGATGGAGCAATTTTAGATATTTTCGATGTGGCCACTGGAATGCGTAAGTGGGCCTAAAGGCTTTGATGACGTATGGAAAAAAAATAAATGCAGCACATATTTCACAACCTTAACAGGAGAGGTTAGGCTGGAAGCCAATTTATCATCCCCATTTACCCAAGGCTATTAGAATTCCATGCAGATTTGGTGGAGAAAATAAATTGAGAATATCAAGCTTTGTGTGGCTTCTGAATTTTCACACAATGTCTTTCTCTTTCTCATGATTGCACATAATGGAATGCGAATTTCACCCAAGGTCTACATAAGGGGAAAGTTTGCATAGGCAGAAATGCTGTGTCTTGCAGGGCATCCCTCCCTCTGTCTCTAGGCATATTTTCTTATCCGTGGCTCTCTAATGTTCACACAGCCAAAATTATACTTGATTATAACCTGGATCCAGAACAAAGAAAATGCATTGCAAAATATTTGAAGATATCTTGGTTAGATAGGTTGCCTCCATCTGGATCCATTTGCCATCAAAATGGCCATTGGTTAACAGAATGCTTTCCCCCCTCTCTCCAGTTAGAGATCAGGGGGTTATGAAAAGGTGGGGAGAGAGAAAGCTATGTAGGAACAATTTCAAAAATACTTTTTAACCAAATAAGGAATCTGCCTTAACTGAAGCAGCACAGTGCAGAAATGCAATTGTCTTTTTTAGTGTGTGTGGGGAGGGAAGCCTGTGGAAATTCTTCTTAGATCAGATGAGTAAAACAAAAGGGGACATAGCCGCATATTTAAGATTTTGCAATTTTTCTTGGTAACCGTCTTTGTCTACTTCCAAAATAACACAACATCCACTACTATATAAAAGAGAACCTTGACCGGAGACTGTCACAGGTGTGGCAGTCGCTGCTGCCTACTTCTTCCATGCTTGCAGAACTTAAAAACAGACCTACAATCTTACTCAGGAGCTCTTCCGAATATTAACTACGCACAGCTGTTTTGATGGAGACAAGGACATCTCTTCGTCTTAAAGAGGGAGGCGTGTTTTTTTTTTTAAAAAAGTGTTTTAAATCCCCAATGCCACTGAAGCAATGCTGCAAATCAATTCTCTCTCAGTCTAGGTCAAGCAACAGTAGCAAAGCCGCCTGCAGTTACGCGCCGGCCCCGCTTGCCTTAGCCTTCAAAGCGAGCCGTTGAAGGCATTGCTTTGCAGCTCCTCCACGGCTTCAGGCGTGCTGCGTAGCTTAGCCAGTGCTTTCCCTTTTCCTTTACAAAAACTGTCAGGCAAAACCGGGCAGAAAGATATTGGCTGCAAGGAACTCGGAGGCTCCTCCCAGAGTCTGGATCCCGAGATTTTTTTTTTTTTTTTTGGACGATTTCTTCTAACTCCGTTGCAAAGGCTGGCGAAGGAAACACAAGTTACCGCACTGCAAAATCGCGGAGCGGTCTCCGCTTGGAGGAACACCCAGCTCTCTTGCTCCTCTCGCCTTTCCTAAAAAGCTACCTTGGATGGCAAATGGTTATAGGGGGCCAACTGGCGGTTGGCGATCGGGAAGGGAAAATGCTGATGACCCTTTGGATTTCTGCGCAAAGAAAGCTAAACGAGATAGAAGACAATGAAGACAAAAAAAGGCTCTGAAGCAAAGACATTCTCGCGGACCCTCGTTCTAGTGGTCTGAGGGTTTGGTCCGGCTTTTTGGGCTCCAGGATTTTGGGGGCGAGAAAGGGGAACAGGGGAAAGGGGGGGAAAAAGAAAAGAAAGAAAGCACCTCCGCACAATTGATTTCAGCCGGTGTAAACCTTTTATTGGATTTGTAGATTCCCCATTGGATATAAATTTTCAAGGCATTCTCCCGCGTGCACAAAGATCATCATGAATTCGGTGGCTGGGAATAAAGAGAGAATTGCAGTCACCACCCGAAACAGGAAATATGGGGTAAGTTAGTCCTCAGGTCAGGGCGCACAAGGATGCTTGAGAGCCCCGTCTGTGGTTTTTGTGTGTGTGTGTATGTGTGGTTTTTTTTTTTTTTTTTATACAAAAGGGTAGCCTCTCGTAGCTTTCCAAGCGGATCTAAGCCGCCTGTTAAGCGGAATGTTTCCAATCAAGGTGCAGTTGGTATATATCAATCAGGCAGGTCTGCTCCGTCATCAGAAAATTGCGTGAAATAAATCTGGGCAGGTTGCCTTTCCCTATAGCTGCAAGACTCCCGGTGCCTCTAGCGAACTTTTGCAGCCTCCCTCAGGTTCCATTTCATTGCTGGAGAGCCTCTTTTGGGTAGTGGGTTGCTTTTTTTTTTCTTGCACAATACCTCGGATGCCTTTTTCCTCCAAGGGTAGCTACAGTCAGTCCTGACTTGGGCGAAGGAAGTAAGGTGGGGGGGGGGGTGGGATGTGAGAGAAAGAGAAGAGAGTTACTGTCACTCATCTGGGCTCCTTAGGAACGTGTATGTATGAGACACCTCCCTTCCCATTTTCTTGGGGGGGGGGGAATCGCCCCCAGGTCTCCTTGAGTGGAAATCAGAGTAGGGGAGAGGTGGGCGTTTTCTCCTGCTTGGGGCTATTGTGATTGCTAATCCCAATCCCGGGTCTGATTAATCGGTAGGTGCACTTGGCTGTCCGCTTTCCCCTCTTAATCTGCTCCCCCCTTTCCTTCTCCGCTCAGGTGAACGACTCCTGCTCCCCCACCAAACCCGCGGCGCCCTTCTCGCCGGAAAGCTGGTACAGGAAAGCTTACGAGGAGTCCCGGTCCAGCAGCCGCCCCGCCCCAGAAGGAGCAGGCTCGGTGGTGGGCTCCTCCGGCACCCCTTCGCCTGGATCGGGAACCTCCTCGCCTGGCTCCTTCACCGGCTCTCCGGGTCCCGCTTCCCCGGGGATCGGCACCAGCTCTCCGGGCTCTTTAGGAGGCTCACCCGGCTTCGGCACCGGCTCGCCCGGTTCCGGCAGCGGAGGAGGCTCCTCCCCGGGCTCCGATCGCGGCGTGTGGTGTGAGAACTGCAACGCCCGCTTGGTGGAGCTGAAGAGACAGGCACTCAAGCTGCTGATCCCGGGGCCCTACAGTCCCAAGGTGAGTGGAGCGGGGACGGGGAGGGAGCCGGGGCCGCCGCCCTCTCTTGGCGCGTCCCGTCTTGGGCTGCCTGAACGGGGAGGGAAGGGCCACCGCGAGAAGAGCCCTGGTCGCTCGTGTGCACGGCAAGGGGGTGGGAAAGTGGACCTCCTCGGTTTTGCAAGAGCAGCCTTTGGGCAAACTGACGCGCGTTCCAGCTGGGTGGGAGTGCAAGTCAGGGCATTTCCCTCATCTTGAAGATTGAGAACCCGAGTTGATGACCCACACCAGGTCCGAACGACCATTAGTAGGCTAGTCGACCCACTAAGAATGTGACCCTTGGACCACAGGGTGGTCCAAAGCTTGAAATGTTGGCCGTAAGTTTCGTTTCTCTTTATAAATATCCTTTTAGGTTTAGGCGCCTGTGGATTCACATTGCAGTGTGGATCCCAAAGATCAAGGGTAAGAAGGGTTGTGAACTACAGCTCCCAGGGGTGTGTAATTCTACAGCGACCACAAATCCATAGGTCTCCTAAGCCCTACCCAGAACTCTAGTAGGCTTTGGCGGCTATGAATAACTCATATCTATTGCATGTGTAGGTGATTATTGTATGGCCCAAGAGAGAAAGAATTTGCCGGAAATGTGTGGTTAATCTTGGAATAACCCTGGACAAGTTATCATTTCTCACAGTTTTCTCCCGGAATGGAAACCACACTTTACAAGTTATGCTGATTTTTGGTCTCAATACTTAACAATGGAACCTTCCATTGGCAGGTCTTGCAGCTCCATATCTGCAAGAGCTTCAGCCTCAAACCTTCCCTTCTTAAATTTTGCCTCTTCCAACAGTTGTGTTTAGTTATTTCCATAATCCTGTTAGTATGAATGCTAATGGTAGCAGCTACAATTAGATTCCTTTAATCGATGTCAGAGGTGTCAAACTTGTGGCCTGCGGGCCGGATGCATCACACGCTGACTGCGCTAAGGGAAAAATGCACGAAGGGGAAAAAAGTCATGATACTGTCACGTGATGACTGTGATACCATGAGTTTGACACCCCTGATCTATATAAATTAAATGATAAAAGATTTAAGTTTCATTGAGTCACTGTCGTTTTGGGTGAAAATTATCTACTGAATGCATTTTACAATATACAAATCTAGATGACTGATCTTTTCCTCGACAAACTATCTTCAAGTACAGCATTTTCTTGAATGAATATTAATAAGAGTTCATTCCTGAGGTCTGGACTGATGCAACTGAAACATAGGTTAATGCAACTTATGAAACATGCAACTTAATAAAAAAGATTCATAGTTTACTGTCTGTTGAATTCATAGATCATGTTACAGTAACATGGCATAACAGCACTTGTGGAACAAAAAAAGATTGAACATTTGTAAATGTTAATATACAAAATACATAGATATTTATTTGAAGCAGCATTTGATATTTTGAAATGTGTAAATCTGCATAAAAAGCATATACTTTTTTCAGTATATGATTTAGTTCTGTAGGTAGTTTGTACTTACAAGCATTCATTTAGTGACTGTTCAAAGTTTATGATGACACTGAAAAAAGTGACTTATGGCCAGTTTTAACACTTAGAAGCATTGCAGCATCCTCATGATCACGTGATCAAAATTTGGGCGCTTGGCAACTGGCATATATTTATGACAGTTGCACTGTTCCGGGGTCCTGTAATCACCATTTGTAACCTTTCCAGCCAGCTTTTGACAAACAAAATCAATGGAGAAAGCCAGATTTGCTTAACAACTGCGTGATTTGCTTAACCACCGTGAAAAAAAGGTTGTAAAATGGGGCAGAGCTCACTTAACTGTCTTGCTTAGCAATGGAGATTTTGGGCTCAATTGTAGTCATATGTCAAGGACTACTTGTCATGACATAAATGCTTTGCAGTGTGATCCTGTTCATGCCCACTCAGAAGTGTGTTCATTTGAGTTCAGTGGTGGACATTGTTGTTCAGTTGCTTTTATGAGTTGGAGGACATTTTTAAAGGATTGTGCTTCAGTAATTGCTACGTTCTATTCTTGCAAGGCCATGCTTGTTTTGTCAGTGATAATACACAACAACTGTCTTCTGTTGACCTCTTTTCTACAGCCTTTAATTTTACCAGATATCAGGACCTTCTTTCTTGCTTCCCATTAGAAGCCTTAGCTTTGTTTTTAAAACGTTGCATGAACAAACTGGTTTTATATCATCTATGTTCCATGATACTCATCCAAAGTCCTTGGTGTTCTCAGCAATTTTTTCCATAATTCAAAGACATACATTTTATCTTTAGCTGTTAAAAAAATGTCCAGCTTTCTGAACTGTGTTTTGCAAATGGGCTCGACAATGTGTACTTTTCTTGATATTATGATTGTGCATTTTAATACTTTGTGTATGTCAATCACAGTCTTGCTTACAAGTAGGAGACATCTCTTTATTTCATGGCTGCCATCACCATTCCTATGAAGAGCTGAGGTGGCGCAGTGGTTAGAGTGCAATACTGCAGCTACTTCAGCTGACTGCTAGATCAGCGGATCAAATCTCACTGGCTCAAGGTTGACTCAGCCTTCCATCCTGGGTAAAATGAGGACCCAGATTGTTGGGGGCAATATGCTATTTAGTATACTGTCTTTGGTGTAAGCCTCCCAGAGTCCTCGGAGAGTGGGCGGCATAGAAATATGACTAATAAATAAATAAATAAATAAATGATTTTTTCAATCTAGAAAAATAATAGGATTACAGACTTAAATTTTTTGTATGGTATATATCTGTTATGCAGGCTTCTTTTTAATTCATTTTACAGTTAATGATCATGATGGCCACTGAGAACATCACTTGCTCAGTTCAGCATTTTGCCAGTATAATTTCACACTTTAAAAAAAATATTAGTTTTATTCTGTGTTTTATTGTCCTATAATTTAGTTTAATAACATTTCTGCCACAATGTCTTTTCTATAGCAATTTCTCTGTTGACACTGACATCATATTTTATCATAATTTCTAATGCAATTAGATAGCCTGACTTGGATAGCATTTTGGGATTTGTTTTTAATTATGAAATGTAGGTTAAGAAGTTTGAAATTAAAAATAAAATTACCAGAGGTTAAGTTAAAGAGGATGGATTTTTGGATTAAAGTTAGAGTTGGAGTTAACCCAAATTGCTCTCAATGCAGTGTTGATTGCATAAGATGGGGAATTTGTCATACCTAGTTTTCCAAAGCTAGTTCTTCCAAATATTTTGACACTGCAATTCTTGGATTTTTGAGCCAGCATCTGGAACACCCTAAGTTGGAGATGACTGAAGTACTAGCATAAATGTCTGCAGTAAAGATGATCTTAGGGTTATGGGTAGTGAAAACAAACGTTGAAAAGTCATAGCTTGTGTAATACAATATTGTAACTGAAATACCTAACATTTCAGTATACCTGGAAATTTAGAGCATTGGTATATATGGCAAATATAATTTGCTTAGATGGGTAACAAGGTCCTACTTTGTTCCTATCTGGAGAATTAATGCATGTTCATCTCATGGAATGTAGAACACAGGAGTAAAAGCTCTCATGTCATATCTTTCAACATATAATAATCCTTATAGTATTATGAGAATTATAACTTGAGCGTCACGCAGCAGGGTGAATGCTCGTCTTCTCCTAGCTCCTGCCCACCTAGTGGTTCGAAAGCATGCTAATACAAGTAGATAAATAGGTACCACTTTGGTGGGAAGGAAACAGCACTCCACAACATCATGCTGGCCCCATGATCGCGGAAATGTCTTCGGACAGCCTTGGATAATCCTTGAAACAGAGAGGAGCGACATCCCCTATAGTCAGCAACATCTAGCATAGTAAAATTTGCAGGGGCTCCGTTTCCTTATCTTTATAGTATACCATTACTATATACCAGTGTTGGCGAATCTTTTTGGCACCGAGTGCCAAAATGGGAGCACATACACTCGGGAATGCCGGAAACAGGAAGAGCAGTTCCCTGGTGCGCATATGTGCACTGGGAAACTCAGCTTCTGGTTTCTGGTGCACACATGCATACCAGTGACCTGGTCTTTTGGTTTCTGGCGTGCATGTGCACTCAAAATCCAGCTGGCCAGCGCGCATGCGTATACCGGAAACCAGAAGCTCATTTTCCCAGCATGCACATGCATGCCATGGAGCTGCTCTTCCTGTTTCCGGAACTCCCTCTGTGTGAAGAACAGCTGGCTGGCACGCAGGTGCACGCCGGAAGCTGGAAGAGCAACGGGCGACGGCTGGTGTGCCTGGAGAGAGAGCTCTGTGTGCCATAGGTTCGCCATCGCAGCTATATACTATATATGATTATACATATTGCAGTTCTAATTTCTTCCCTCCAGTTTGATCATATTACAAAGTCAGCAATTTCTTGCTTTTGAATGACTTTGCACAATCTTGATTTTTAGCAATTAGCTAAACTATACTGAATATAATAGAATACTATTTTGAAACTATTATTTCATACAAACGATCATCAAATCCTCAGTTAATGGCAAGTGCTACACAACACAAGAAAATATTATTTAGGTGAGAGCTTTCCAATTGTCATTCCTTTATTAACTGTGACTATAAAGATGGTCATTTAATAAGGACACAGAAACCCAGGGAATATATTGTTTCCTAGGATACATACACATGGCAAATTTCATATATATCATTCAGAAACATGCAATCAGTTATGCTACTGTACAGATTATAATGATTGTGCAAAACAAAGTCTTGGCACACCTGCTGTTGAGTGCATTTCTAGGGGAACAAGGAGCCAGTTCAGATGAAGATATGTGATACCCAGCTAAGACCAATAGAAGAGAATATTTGGAGTTCAGGGTTGAACTGTGAGGTCCTTGGTGCTCTCTGAGTTTGATTGTAAGAAAACAACTAAGCTCAGAGAACACCAAAGACCCCACACAGCTAAGAAAATGGTATTGCTATGAAACAAGCTTGAGAAGATTGCGTGCAGAGTGCTTTGCTTTCCCCCAGTTTAATTAATTTCTGTTCCTTTATGCAAAGGGCAATATATTGCAGTTTGAATTAACAGCTAGTTTTGAAGCTTGTGCAAAACACTGAGGTCTTAGAGTTGATTTTCCCCTTTGGATTGCAGGTTGATTTACCATATTTTTAATGCTTCTCTGTAGCACTATTTATTATTTTGGTTTATACCCTGCCTTTCTGCCAGTAGGACATCAAGGCAGTTTATAATCTAGAATGAAATAATGAAATAAAAACAATTTAAATTCCTGTGGCAAAAAAATGGACCAAACACTTAGATGAATAAGAGCATCTTAACCCTTTAAATAGAGGGACGCAGTGGCTCAGTGGCTAAGACGCTGAGCTTGTCGATCGAAAGGTCGTCAGTTCAGCGGTTCAAATCCCTAGTGCCGCATAACGAAGGTGAGCTCCCGTTACTTGTCCCAGCTTCTGCTAACCTAGCAGTTTGAAAGCACATAAAAAATGCAAGTAGAAAAATAGGGACCACCTTTGTTGGGAAGGTACACAGTGTTCCATGTGCCTTTGGTGTTTAGCCATGCCGGCCACATAACCAGGGAGACGTCTTTGGACACTGCTGGCTCTTCGGCTTTGAAATGGAGGTGAACACCACCCCTTAGAGTCGGGAACGACTAGCACATATGTGCGAGGGGAACCTTTACCTTTACCTTTTTAACCCTTTAAACGCAGACTCTGAATAATTGTATTGTGTAGATTGGGAGCAACACATAAGTGTTAAAACAGTAGAGAACAGAATAGATTATAATGTCTCCCTGAAATTCGGTTTTCTCCCCTTCCCCGGGTGTTTTAGAGCTTTAACATCTTGGAGCTTTGAAAGAGTACCTGTCTTCTGGTTGGAAGTTTATAGTCAAGGAAACAGTGATTTTTTTTATTTTTGGCATATACATGAGAACTTTATTCGGAAGATTCTGGCTTGTAAAACCCAAACATAAAATAAATAAATAAAAAAAGATACTGGCATTGGGTATATATTGAACGTAGCTCCCTCAAATCAATCAATAACCATTGCAAGCCTTCTTTGTCTCTAGTTACAGAAAGAGGTTCCAAAGTTGGACTCATGGTTTTAACGCAGGGATATGAACCACAGCATCTCTCATTTTAGAAATTAAACACTCTGGGAGAGGTTTTCTGTGGATTATGAGAAGAGCTCTGCATGTGTAATGTCGTTCTCTGAACAATTGGTTCTTTATTTGGATTGGATTTTGAGCAGTTTGGTGAAATGTACCTCCCACAGCAGTTTGCCTTTCAAAGCAGCAGGAGTGAAATAGCACTGGCATTGCATTAAAGGTTTAACAAGTCCAAGAGCTTCATTGGGGACTCTTTTAAGCATTGTTCTCTTCCATAGTAACCTTGTAAATGTGGTTGAGCCAGTGGGTTGAATGATTGAGACAGAATGCCAGTTGGCTTTCAGAGTCAGGTCCAAATGTTATCAATTGATAATATTTACACACATACTTGAAGTGATTGTTTTTGGTGGTTTAAATCAACAAGCATAAAGTTAAAATACTGCTTTTGAAAATTCCCTAATACTTGCTTGTTCGGTTTCACTTATCACTGTTTATTTATGGCACTCTTTGAAATAAAATACAGATGACCCCAAATTTCTGAATGAGATGCTTCTATGTTTGCACAGCAAATTTGATCATTTCTTCTAGCAACATCCAAGAGCTGGTATCTCCAAATATGCAAATGAAAACACAAAAAAGGTTGAATCTATAGAAATGTCCCTTTGAATTGCAACCTGTGACTGCAACATTAAACCAAGTCATTTATCATAAGGTTTGCTGGGTCAGCAGTTAGAGTCTGCCTGAAGGCACTGAGCACCAAAAACAGTGCTGCTACTTCTGAGTTAGCATCCTTCAGGCGCATTGAGATGGGAATTTCCAGAAATTCCATTTAATATAACCATCTGGAGGATCCCCATTTAAGAAAGGTTCACTTAATGCATAAACATAGATACAGAATGTACGCAGAAGAAAAAAGAATGACATGATGCAGTGAGAGAGATTAAATTTCATAATTATAAAATTTAAAAGTTTTTTTTTTAAAAAAAAACTATTGTTAAAAATGTGTGACAGTCGCAAGTATCCTATTTGCATGAAATAGTAACGGTGCCAAAGTACTACCCGGGCCATGAATGTTAGCAAACACTTTTCTTCTGCATCTTTCCTGACAGCCCACGGTTAAAACTAGGATTATAATTGCTTTCTTATGTTTGCCTTGTTTGGGAATGAAAAGTCGAGCCCTGCCTCAAATGGGCAACTACAGATAGTCCTCGATTTATAACTACAGTTCAGCCCAGAATTTATGTTGTAAGTGAGAAATTTGTTAAGTTAGTTTTGCTCTGTTTTACGACTTTTTTTGCCACCTTTTTAAAGTGAATCACTGCAGTTGTTAAATTAGTAACACAGTTGTTAAGCAAATCTGGCTTTCCCATTGATTGATCAAAATAGTTAGACTCTTCCTTCCCCTCCCATATTAAGACACAAGAACTGGGACTTTATAAGGTTTCAGATTTTACTTGAAAGGGGTAATATGGATGTGTTTCACTCCTGTTTTCTCCTGATCGATTTTGTTGCAGTTGTCCAAGATATCATGTTTTTACATGTTCTCCTTTTATGAGCCAAGGAAAACAATGGGTAGTGTTTAATTAACTAAAGTTCTGAGAAGTTGTGTTCATATAATAGTTTTGGCTATACTCATTTAAAAATCTGGAAATTATAAACTAACACATCTGGGAAGCACTGAAGGGGGAAAGACTACATAACAATATTTTCAATGACTTAAATTTATGACCTACTATATTTAGAATAACTAGAGACTTTTGACTACATTGTTGCCACTACACAGTTATGGGAATTGTATAGCATTATTGGAAGAATGATCAAGTCTGTGTTCTTGTCCATTCATCATTTGTGAATCCAGCTGATTTAGCCTTTTTGTTGACTCCTGTTGAGAGCAGTGTAGAAATGTCATTAGCTCTAATAACTTGTCAGCAAAAGTCTTTTATAAACCTAGACAGCAATATATGTTTTAGATCCTGCATTTATTCCTTATTTAAAATGCATTTCACTTGTATATTTGAAGGTACAGCAACAGTAAACATGAAAAAATCCATGAGAAGTAATAAAAGCATAGCTTTTAGTATTTCTTAAATATGTAGTGCACATGTATCTTTCTTTGAAGTTTGCCTCTATGATGTGAACCAAATGCTTTTTTTTATTGTTTTGTGCTCTGACTGATCCTTAGACATGAAATTATGCAGCCAAGCATATTTTGTACAGAAAATTGAATGCTTAACCTGGAACAAGAGTACATTTGACTAGCTCATAGTTATCACTGAAGTGTGGAACATTAACTTCAACACAAAACGTTTACTCACAATACGTCAACAGGAAGAGAATTTAGGAACTATGGTTACAGAGCACATAGCTAACCTCTAATGAGGAAAGTCCATATCTTAATTTAACTATTTCAACTCTATCCCCTGGCAAGTTTCTGGGAAAAGGAATATGCCTTCTTTTTCTTTTACTGATAAATGCACATGATAGAAAGTATTTTCAGTTAAAAATATATCTAACAAACTGTAGGAAGTTAGCACCTCCCCCTTTCCTAGAGAAATGAAATATTTTGGGAAATATTAAAAAGGCAGAATGTTATGTTTCCTTGGATGAGAAATGGAGAAGCACATTTTAAAGATGAAGCAGCTCCCATCTTCCTGCCCCCACCCTTTGTCAATGGGCCAGAGGCAGAAACTCAATCTTTGTCAATGGACCATCATCTGCAACACAATAGGACCCATCTAGCAACAGAAACTCACCACATGGCACCTGGGAAGATTACATCAGCCAGCAAGGCTAGCTAAGACCCCCACGCCCTGGGAGTCTGACAACCAATCAGGATACTCTTTCTGGGCCCCAGGAAGTTTAAAGCCAGAGAGGGCATAAAACCAAGGCACGCTCAGCATCTCAGCCCCTTTTCTGCTCAGGAACTCAAACCATGTGATCCTGTCCACCATTAAACCATCTTTCCAAGCAGTCTCCATGTTTCCAGTGTCTTTTTTCCCCACTTGGAGCTGAACCCAGAAGGATATTTCTTCCTACAAAGCTAAGCTATAGTTATACTTCAGTTAACAAGTTTTCTGGAGGAACAAAAGAAGTGACTTCATTGTTACGAAAACATAAAAAGAGCCCTACAGAAAGTTGCTAAGGCTGTTCTTGGTCCAGATTTTGTTTCTCACAATGACCAACCAAATAATTCTCAGAAGATGAAGACATTTTCTCCCTGCAGTTATCCTCCTATGAACTGGTATATGTAGGATTGCTATCTCCATCTGTAGATAACACTATCACTCATTTTGTGTGTCCTCTCAGCAAAGTCTGAAAGATAAAATGCTGCATGGAGAGATCTGATTGTGTCCCCTGTAAGAAATGATATGTTATGGAAATCATCCACACTCATTTTTGATTTTTTCCATAATTTTGCTTACTTGGTCTTTATTTCCTCCAGAAATGCAAAAAAACAAAACAAAAATAAAAATCCCCTCCCCCCCCCAATAGCATCCCTAGGTAGATCCAGCTTCCTTTTCGTGTCCTATTTAAAAAGCTTGCAGGGCTGCAAATATTTGCCTCCACTTTTTGCTTTGTCAGTAGTCCGCAATATTGATAATATTGAAAAAATCCCGTTGCTAATATAATGGAAGACAGTTCCCTTCCCACTTATGGGTACTTAGAGACATTCCTAGCTGAGATGAGGCAATAGTTTAGCAAATGGCAAAATAATGGAACTTCATGTTCATCTAGACCTTTAATTTGTGAATAAACATAGCCAGATTTTATAGAGACTTAATTTTGTAGTGCAAAAATCTCTGTCAGTCCAAATAGAATTATTGCATTAGAAGTGTGAATTTAAATAGCTGGGAGCAATAATTTGTCTGCGTTTCAGAGGATTAAGTCTATAATACTTTAGGCAGCAATAGCTAGTCTTTTGTATTTGCAGGATAGGTCATAATACCAAAGCATAAAACTACGGACAGAATATTTTGCAGTTGCATGTATGCCAACTGAATTTTCAAACTATTATTTCTTTACCTTCATACTGCTTTTTAAAGCCTCTTCTTAAAATTACTTTACTTTATTCAAGTAAAATAAGCATTATGTGCAATATTAATGTTCTCTTTTATTGGAATAAGTATTATTTCAACAGAAAAATATTTTATGATTTAAAAAAATATTTATGTTAAGAATTGCCATCATAATGCTTGCAGATTGTACCTTTTTGGTTGGCTATGCTTACTAAAATCAGTAAGATTTTTATAAAGTACATTTGCTTTGATTAGATTCTTGCTCAGCTTTCCCTGATCTGGATTTTTTTCCTATATGTTTTTGTTTATAACTCCAATGAGCCACAGCCTGTTTTACCAATTGTCCCATATCCTCTGAATTTTTGACTGGGGACCCCCCTTAAAATCCTGGTTTTATTTTTTTGGAAATAGGATGCTATAGGACCGTGATGGCGAACCTATGGCACGGGTGCCAAGGTGGCATATGGAGCCATATCAGTGGGCATGCGAGCTCAGCTCTGGCACACATGCGTGCGCCGGCCAGTTGATTTTTGGGCCTTCTGGGCCCACCAGAAGTCAGGAAACACGCTGTTTCCAACCATCGGAGGGCCTCTAGAAAGGGTGGGGAAGGCTGTTCTTGCCTTCCCCAGGCTCCTAGAAAGGCTCTGGAGCCTGGGGAGAGCGAAAAATGGACCTACTGGGCCCACCGTGCCATCGCGTGCCAAAAGCAGGGGGAGCATGGGAGGGCCGGGGCGCCTAGAATTATGGATGTGGGCACACGTGCATGTGTCCCCTCCGCTCTCCCCCCCCCACTTTTGGCACGCGATGGCAAAAAGGCCATCACAGCTATAGGATGTGGCAATATTGGAAGAAGTAAAGGTAAAGCAGAAATGTAATACAAGGATTTTGCCTTTTGACAATATTTTCTTCTTAATGTTCTTACCATGCTAAGGACTTATTTCCTTGAAATGCACTGGCACATTTGCATCTGCCTTAAAGAACCATGAAAACATAATGTTTAAAGTAAAGTATTATACTGGTATTTGTTGACAAATGTCTGCATAATGTGTTTTCTTTCCATTCTGATAGGCTTCCATTCAGTCTTCTTTGAGCTGTTGGTATCCTACTCTCTGACCTGCCCACTCCCCAGAAAAAAATGGTATATACAGGAAATAGTCTGGTATCACTTGGGTTCAGAAACAGAAATAAGCATTGAAGCACAGAGTCAGTGAGGTCAGTTGGAGCTCAGAAGATCATCCAATTGCAGGGGCTTTTAGTGTTGGCATAAAATGATGAAAGCCTACTTGTGTGCTGGAAAACAGCTCATCCAACTTCAGAAGTGGCTGGTTACCCAGATAGAGTCTCAGTTGTGAAAATACTGTATGGCCTTCATGGTGAGTGAATCATGTCCTTTCTGAGGCAGACTGTGTGGATAAATCCTTATAGAAAAGATTTGTGTAGGACAGAAATCTAGAGTAATCTGTGTGGTGCATGCATCATCTCTTGGATGAAATCCTCATGTATATTATAGTTACTTAAATCTCGTTCCTCCCCTTGAAAGATTTTATGCTAATGAATTGGTTGTGGCACTACTTTGGATATCTTTTTTCCAAATACATACCCATGAATGAAGGTTGTAAAGCTACTCTTGAGAATATTTGTAAATCTGAGTGCTGCTAAATTCTCCAAGAATCGAGTAGCTTCCTTTCCTAAAGGTTTACATTCCTTTTCATTAGAAAATTGTTAACATTTAGCTTTCAGAGTGAGAAGAGAATTTCATTGAAGACTTATTCCATAATGATTTTTCGTTCTTCATTGAATGCATAATCTTTCTCAAATCTGGGTCAGCAGCACTCTAAACTGGGCAACCTGCCTAATTCACTGGATTGTCAAAAGCAAGATAGTTTTTTTTTATAAGGGGGTGGAGTGTAAAAGAATTCACACCGAGTCAGCTGCATCAGCAGTAATATCCTGGATTATTTTTGGAACGCTAGATGATTGGGATGGTTCCAAACAACCAAACAGATTGACAGCTTGCTGTGTCTGTCTTTGCAGAACCATTATGTCATGAATTTTTATTCAGGTCTGGTTTCTGCATGTGTTTGAAGCATTGAGAAAACAAAGGCTAAATATATATTGCAAATTGAGCTAGTTCAATTTGAAAACAGGCTGAACAAAATTTAAGTGTCTCAGGGAAGTAACTGGAAGCCTTCCGTCCATACTACAAGCTCATTAGTTTGAGTGAGTGTTGCGTAACACCTTAGTCTACTTACATATCAGAGGCATAAAGAGGTTGATCATACCTAGGATTATGTCATTTAAAAATGCAGGCACAGAAGGGACGTTGGTCTTACCGTGATACGTTCCTTCTCGTAGTGTAAAATGGGAGGTGCCAGTCTGGGTATTCCTTGCTCTAGCTCTATGTCCTGAGCTGAAAAGTTCTGAAGATCCGCCTCCCTGGTGACGTCTCTTCAGTTTTTGCCAGCGAAGCCAAAGCGAATGGTACACAGTCTGAAAGATAGAAACAACATGCTCCACCAGGGGAGCCGGCCCAGGCAGCCACAGACAGGGTGGGGCTGGCACCTCCCATTTTACACTACGAGAAGGAACGTATCACGGTAAGACCAACGTCCCTTCTCCATAGTGTAGAAATGGGAGGTGCCAGTCTGGGATATACCAAAGACCGGCCAGCCCTAAGGGAGGGAACTGTCCTGGGCCGACGACCCCGGATCTTCATGAACCCGCTGCAGTACTCTTCTCCCAAATGCTGCTTCCGCCGAAGCAAAGGAGTCGAGTCTATAGTGACGGATGAAGGGAGTGGGAGTAGTCCACGTGGCCGCCCTACAGATGTCCTCCACTGACGCCTGAGTAGACCAGGCCGCAGATGTGGCAGCACTGCGGGTGGAGTGGGCCGTTATCCCCTGAGGCACCGGGAGAGCCTGAAGCTCATATGCCGAAGAGATGCACGTCCTAAGCCAGCGCCCCACCGTGGAAGAGGTCACCCTGTGGCCAAGAGTCGACGGCTGAAAAGAGACAAAAAGAGCCTCCGTCTTTCGGAAAGAAGAGGTCCTAAAAATGTAAATACGGAGGGCCCTCCTCACATCCAAGGTGTGCCAGGTCTGCTCCAAGGCGTGCCTAGGCCGAGGACAGAAGTCTGGCAGGATCAACTCCTGTGCTCGGTGAAACAAGGAGTTGACCTTAGGAAGGAAGGCAGGGTCCAGCCGCAGAACCACCCTGTTGGGGTGAAAAATACACAGATCTTTCCGCACCGATAAAGCCGCCAACTCCGAGATCCGTCGGGCAGACGTGACGGCCACAAGGAAAGCTACTTTACACGATAGGAGACGGAGACTAGCCTCCCTCAATGGTTCGAAAGGTGCCTTTGTTAACGCCTGAAGGACCTTAGCGAGGTCCCAAGTGGGAAAACGGTGAATAGGCGGTGGTTTTAAATTAGCTGCCCCACGCAGAAAAATCTTCACCCTTGGATGGTTAGCGAGGGAACCCCACTTCCCAAGTGTCAAGACAGTGCCTAGCGCAGCCACCTGTCGCCGTAGAGTGTTAGTGGAAAGTCCCATGTCCAACCCGTCCTGAAGAAACTCGAGCACCTCCACCACGGATGCTGAAGTTGGACTCAAATGTCTAGAGGCACACCACACCGCAAACCTGTTCCATGTGGCCTCGTAAATGCGTGTGGTGGAGGGCCGCCTGGCCGCCTGCATCGTCCTGATGACCCTGGCCGGAAAGTTCTCCCTCCTCAAGAGCCCCCGCTCAACCTCCACGCGGCTAACTGTAGTCTCTGCGGGTCCGGGTGCAGCACCGGACCTTGGCTGAGGATGACTCTGTCCGGGGGAATCCGCCAGGGCCTGGCGACCGACAGGTCGACGAGGTCGGCGAACCAAGGCCGCCTGGGCCAGTGCGGGGCCACTAACACCATCTCTGCCCCCTCCAACAACAACTTCCGAATGACGGCTGGGATCAAGGGTAGGGGAGGAAAGGCATAAAGGAGGCCCCTGGGCCACGGGGTCCGCAGAGCGTCCACCCCCGCCGCTCCCAGGGCTGGAAAGCGGGAGAAGAAAAGAGGAAGCTGTGAGTTCGCTGGAGAGGCAAAGAGGTCCACTACCGGGCGACTGAACCGGTCGACAATCTCCGCAAAGAGGTCGGGATGGAGCCTCCATTCCGAGGGGTCCACAGTAGCTCGGCTCAGCCAGTCGGCCTCGACATTGTCCGTCCCGGCGATGTGGTCCGCTGACAGAGACAAAAGGTGAGTCTCTGCCCAAAGGCAAAGGGCCTCCGCCTCTCGCATGAGAGTCTGGGAACGAGTTCCCCCTTGCCTGTTGATATGGGCTTTCGTTGTTGTATTGTCCGTGAGAAGAAGCACATGCTGCCCCCTCACCTGCGGCAGAAAGGTCTGGAGAGACAGGCGGGCAGCTCGGAGTTCCAGCCAATTGATCTGGTGAGACATTTCGAGGCGTGACCAGCGGCCCTGGGCCACCTGGGATCCGCAATGACCCCCCCAGCCCAGAAGACTGGCATCTGACGTTACTACCACCCTGTGAGGCTCCCTGAAGTAACAACCCTTCTGGATGGCCTCTGACGTCCACCAGGTCAGGGAACGCAGAACCCGTAACGGAACTTGAACTCTGATCTTGGACGAGCTCATCCCTGCCTTCTGAAAGGGAAGCAAGAACCACTGTAGTGGTCTTGCATGGAACCTGGCCCAGGGAACAATGTTCAGACAAGATATCATTTTCCCCAGCAGGTGGGATAGTTGGTCTACTTGAACTGTCTGGGACCCCTGAAGGGAATGAATCAGTGTCCTTATACTGTCCTGTCTGTCCGGGGACAGGAAAACCTGCCCCGCTTGCGTGTCTATCAGGGCTCCTAGGTGCACTAACCTTGTGGAAGGTATCAGATGACACTTTGCCAGATTCACCGAGAACCCGTGGTCCCTCAATACCTGTATTGTAGTGGCCAAGTCCCGTTCTGCTCGCTGCTGGGAGGACGCTTGTAAGAGCAGATCGTCGAGGTAGCATTGAATTCTGATGGGAAGAGACCTGAGATACGCCGCCAAGACAGAAAGAACCTTGGTAAACGTCCGGGGGGCGGAAGCCAGCCCGAACGGCAGGGCAAGATATTGGTAGTGACGGCCTGAATAGCAAAACCTCAGGTATTGACGATGCTCCGGCCGAATTGGTATGTGGAGGTATGCTTCGGTCAAATCGATGGAGGCTAGGAAGTCTCCCTCCCTGATTCCCGCCAAGATGGAATGCAGGGAATGCATTTTGAACCTCCGGTAAACGAGAAACTCGTTCAGACCTCTTAAATTTAGAATTGCCCTCCACCCCCCCGAGGCCTTTGGGATGACAAATAGGATGGAATAGAACCCGCACCCCCTCTGCCCCAGTGGAACTGGCTGAATGGCCCGAATATCCAGCAAATGCTGGATAGCCGATTCCATGAGTCCCCGTCTGAACGGGTCTCCAGAAACGGGGCAGGAGAGGAAACGCCTCGGAGGAGGTGAAAGGAATTCGAGGGAGAGCCCTGCTCTTACTGTCTCCCTCACCCAATTGTCTGTTGTTAGGTCGTCCCAGCGGTCTGCAAACAGGCTGAGCCTGCCTCCAAGAGGGTCCAAAGACGGACAGTCACTTAGATCTCCTGGCCCCTCTGCCCCCAGAGCCCCTGAAGGGCTTGTTGGACGCCTGTTGGCGACCCCGGGGGAAGGCTGATCTATCTGCCTGGTAAGTAGGTCTAGAGAAGTGAAAGGGCCGTTGCTGACGGGGAAAGCTTGGCCCGGCTCCCCCCTGACGGAAGGAGGGCCGCCTATAGTAAGGGGAGGGACGGAAATCTGATCGCCTGCTCTGGGACGGGAGGACCTTCCTCTTATCCCTCGTTTCAATGAGTAGAGGATCTAAGGCTCGGCCAAAGAGAAACCCCCCCTCAAAGGGAGCTGAAGCTAACTTCCACTTATTCTTCCCGTCCATTCGCCAATGACGCAGCCAGAGCATACGTCTAGCAGTGACTGACGAGGCCATGGCTCTGGCGGAGAACCTGGCAGCGGCCAAGGTAGCATCCGCCGTGTATTCCGCTGCAGCTAAAACCTTAGAAAGGTCCTGGTGTGCCCGAACATCATCTGGTGCCAAATGGCCTTGTAGCTGGCGGAGCCATCTGACCGACGCTCTGGTGAGGAAAGATGCTGCCGAAGAGGCTCTTACAGCCCAGGCATCCGCCTGGTGCGCGCGACGAAGTGCCGTCTCCTCTCGCCTATCTTCTGCCTTTAAGGCGTCCTCTGCATCAGGTGGTAAAACAGAAGAAGAGGTGAGAGCCGCTACCGGAACATCCACCTTTGGAACCTCCAACAAGGCAAGCATGTCCGCATCCACCGTAAACAACTGGTTGTCCAGCCCTGAGGCCCGGGAGGGTAGAGCTGGGGCTGCCCACTGTCTACGGATCATGTCCAGAAACATTTCCGGAATGGGAATGGTATCTGCCTCTACCGCCTGCTCTGTGAAAAGATAATCATCCTGCTCTCCAGTACCCGAGGTACCAGAGAGTGCTGGGTCAGGGCCCAATCGAGCAGTGGCCCTGGCCTTAGTCAGAAGTGGCTTCAAAAGGGCGGGGTTAAATAAGCCCTTGAAAGCTGGCCTGGGTGGTTGCACCTGATCCCCATCCGAAATCTCTCCCTCTTCCAAACAGTCTTCTGCATAGTCAACTAGTTCAGAGGGAGAAGGGGAGACCTGCCCATGGAAATCCTCAGAAGGGGCAATAAAGCCCTGGGACTCTACCTCAGGTCTAAGGGCATACATTTGTGCAAACATCTGTGACTGAAGCTGCATCCCTTCTGCAATGCCCTGCCTAATTGCCTGCTCCACCCAGGACTTCATGGAATTCTGAGCATCCAGTTCCCCCCCCCCCATCCTGACGAAGGCCAGCCGCCGTGGGGGTAAATGTGGCTTCAGGGCGATTAATGGTCCCAGAAGGCCCTGGACGCTGATGGGGCTCGTCCTGCATCTCTGGAGACCAAGCCCTGGATGGCCCAGCCAAGGTGGGAGAATGGACAGTCTGAGGGACAGGATCTTCCACAGTCTGAACTGAAGTCTGAAGCGCAGGCACAGTGGCTTGAGGTGTGTCAGCAGCCGTATTAATGGCAGCAGCCCTTGCAAATTCTCTGTCCAAGGCACGTTGTCTAACTTGAGCTGTCTTTTCCTCAGCCTTGGAACGCCCAGGGCGAGCTCTAGCCTTGGCCTTAATTTTATTAGCTGCAGCAATGCTGGCAGTTCGAGGCCTAGAAGCCCTGCCCCTGTCAGGTATAGGAGACCAGGAGCCCTCAGCAGAGAAGGAAGATTGCCTGCCAGCATCCCCCATGATATAAGTCAGTTGTCAATCACAGGGAAACCAAAATCCAAAGACTCTGCAAAAAATAACAAAGGAGAGAGAATATATATATATATATGGAGATATATATATATATATATATATATATATATATATATATATATATATATATATATATATATATATAATTATACAGGCCTTGAATGAAAAACAAAATGGCTCTCAGGTCTCAAAATGGCCGCTCTTCAACTGCCACAGTATAAATAAAGGCCCACTTAGAAATTTAGAATCAGTATCAGGTCAGGCCAGCCAGCAAACCCGCAGATATAAATTACACTGTTAGAGATCCACGCTTTTCACTGCTTCACGAGTGTAAAAGCAGCAGCGCTGTGCCCAAAGGTTGCCAGGGGATCAAAGCCGCCTGGACTAAGTAGCGCCAAGAATGCGCGGGGACGAAAGCCGCCGCGACTTACAAGCCGCCATTACTAACAAAGGCGCAGCGAGGCCCTAGCGCCATGCCCAGATTCTTCAGCCATTGCCACTTTCATAGAAACTGCCACATTCAAAATAGCCAGTTCCCAGGCTAAGAATCCTGCTTGCAAGGCTGCAGCAAGCTTCACCAGGCAAAAAGGCAAGAAAAACGCCGCTCCGCTTCACAGCTGACGAGCGGTGATCAAAAGGGACGCCGCGGCAGCCAAAATGGCGCGCGCGGCTCCCGCGGCTGTTTGGGAAGCCTAGGAGGCTTCCGAAGAGGATCTGGAGGGACCGGGGCGAAAGCCAGCCGGCTAGCCCTTCACAGCCGCCCACAAGATAGGGGAGGTTGGGGGAGAACAACAGCCACCCCCCCCACGCTCGATCCAGAACCGGAGAGCGCCCCTTTGACCAATACCTGGTAATCCAGCAAAGGAGAGGCTTTCTGAGAAGAAACAGAAACAAAATCCAAAAGAAAGAAAAATAAAGAAAATCCAGGGAATTAATGATCACTATTTTGGCTAGCTCAAAGCTCAGGAGCTAAAAATTGCAACCAGAGCTGTGCTGAGCTGAAAAAAACTGAAGAGACGTCACCAGGGAGGCGGATCTTCAGAACTTTTCAGCTCAGGACATAGAGCTAGAGCAAGGAATACCCAGACTGGCACCTCCCATTTCTACACTATGGAGAATGCTTGTTTTGAATGTTAATGTTGGTTAAGTCAGAAATTATTAAGGGCTAAGAATTTACTTCTCTATAGAGAATGAAATAAGCAAGAGAGGCCAGCTGGAATCTTCTTCATTATGCTAGTGTCTTGATGTGAAGGACTATTTAATCAGATGATCTCCCTATTTACATTTGGAAGTGGAGCAATCTCAGGAAGATTCATTTTAAGTTGCCTATTCATTTTTATTTAATGGTTAGATTTATATCCTCAAAAGAGCATGGGGGAACAGTCTACATTTTGTCCCAACAATAATCCTGCCCTAAAGTAAACCAGCGAGTTTCTATCCACAACTTTTATCCCTGCAGGAATTTATCATTATTTTTTGATGAGCTGCTGCTTAATCTGTATTTAAATTTATTTTTGCTCTGTGATAAATATTCTCACATGGGTATCCTTAAATAGAATTTTATTTTGATTTTTAGAAGCTGGCTGCCAATTTCTCTTCTATTCACAACTCAAGGTTTTTTCATTCAAAAGTCCAGTCAGATTTCATTCAGAGAAATCTTTTTTAAGTTAGTGATGTCTACATCAGTGTTTCTCAACCTCAGCATCTTTAAGATGTACGAACTTCAGCTCCCAGAATTCCCCAGCCAGTTCTAGTTCAGTGGAGAAGTCAATGCTTAATGCTCATAATTTCCAGCTAGTATATTTGATTAAGGCAAAGTGTGGGGAACTAGCCAAGCTTCTAGAGGCAATATTACACTTTACAGTCTTTTTGCCCTTTTGTTTATTGATGGCTAGTGAAGAAAAAAAGGCATTCTGGAGAAAATTGAAAGCTGTGACTCTTGTTTCTCCTTCTGTAATGGATCCTATTATCAGTTAACAAAGTCTCTTAAATTAGGTTAATATTGGTGATGCCATTCCCTGTTGTTCCTCTGGAAGGATTAGCACATTCTAAAGCTGCAGTATACAAGCATTTTCATCAAATTGTTTCCTGCAGTGATGTTGGGATTACCAAAATGTCAACATATTCAAGGCTGCAATAATGCTGTAAGTAATTTTGATAACAGTTTGTCTGTTCACTTACTGAATTTCCCCTTCAGGTTTTCCAAAAGGTTTTTATGCACGGTTTTTGCATACAAATTCTTCAGAGGCTTATCTTTGACAATGGTTCAGAAATTGTGTTTGTGTTTATTGTTTATGAAGAGGAAACAACAGAAAAAACAAAAATACCAATAATGATACCTTATACCTTATATAAAATTATTCCGTTTCTAAACAATAAAAACATTATATAAAATTATATTGGTCTACCTTTCCATTATATTAATAAAGACACATTTCACATGAAGGGTGTGAACATTTTTTTATTGTTTGAAACTCGGAATAGCGGTATGTTGGTCTCAAAAAAAGAAACAGGCTTATTTTGCTATGCTATATGCATGATAAATCCTAACTTCTTCTTCAATAAAATTCTGTATTTTTGATCTGTAGTTAAACATCACTATTATATCTTTCCAAAACAATAGTAACAAACTGGAACAATTTTAGGGTGCATTCAAATTATGAGTGTCTTGGTTTTCTCTGTTTTTTTTGGACATTAATTCTATTTGTTACTGAATCACTAAAGATCCAGAATAGTTTACAGCGGTGCAGGCAAAACAAAAAGAAAATTCTATATAACCATTTAAAATATCCATGGCAAGCATCATTCAAATCAAACTATCAAAGACAACAGTAGAAGACAACAATTACATTGAAATGAAAAATTGGCAACAATTAACTAGTCTTTTACTTCTCATCTATTTTAATCATTTTAAACACTTCTTGTAATAAATATATCAAGTTATTTGGCGCCTAAACCTCCATTTGTTTAGTTTCCATGCAGCTGCATATTTCATAGAAACATATTTTATTGCAAGCTTCCTAGAGAGTGGAACAAAATTCATCAAAGTGGGAATTCAGCAGCACCAATCTAGAATGGGGGTGGGGGACGACACATTTTTTTTTATTTCAGCATTATGTTTGCTGCCTACAAATTAAGCATGTGGAGAGTTTTGCTAATCTGGTTTATTCCTGCCAATATTTGGCAGAATTAAAATGTGATGCATCAGTTTCAGTGTGTAAACAAGAGTTTTTCTTTTTACATATTATTGCAGTTGAAAATTTGTAGAATTGAAAATGACATAAATTGATCTTAATATAATACAGTGATCCACTGTATCCAATTGTTATTTTTTCTAAGAAAGAAATATTTATTGGCAAAGTATTGATAAAATGTTTTCCCCTACCCTTTTAATAAAGGATGCGGTGGCTCAGTGGCTAAGATGTTAAGCTTGTTTATCGAAAGATCGGCAGTTCAGCGGTTCAAATCCCTAGTGCCGCTTAATGAGGTGAGCTTGTCCCAGCTTCTGTCAACCTAGCAGTTCAAAAACACATAGAAAATGCAAGTAGAAAAATAGGGACCACCTTTGGTGGGAAGGTAACAGTGTTCCATGCACCTTTGGCATTTAGTTATGCTGGCCACATGACCACGGAGATGTCTTTGGACAGTACTGGCTCTTCGGCTTTGAAACGGAGATGAGCACCACTCCCTAGAGTCAGGAACGACTAGCACATATGTGCAAGGGGAACCTTTACTATTACCCTTTTAATATATATCTAGTAACATCTAATTCTATCAAAATCTAAATCTTTTTTAACAGGAATCTGTGCATTAGAAAATATGCACAATTATTGATCTATAGGCCAAATACAGAATGTGATGCTTTGATTCCAGCATCATGGGCATTTAGATCAGGGGTGTCAAACTCAAGACACGGGGGCTGGATCCAGCCTGCAGGATGCTTAGATCTGGCCCATAGGGCTGCATTGGAAATAGTGAAGGACCGCCTTGCGGTGCTTCTGCCAGGAAAAATGGGCTCCTGAGCGCTGTTTTCGCTGGCAGAGGGTTGCAAGAGGCCATCCCAGCCGAAAACGGAGCTTTTCACTGACAGAGTGCCTGGGTCGTCACAGGCGCCCCTCAACATGAGTGATGTCATGCTGGCCATGCCCATCCTGGCCACACCAAACATAACCCTGATGCGGCCCTCAATGAAATTGAGTTTGACACCCCTGATTTAGATTATTGAGCCTTGCCAAAAACAAGGCTTTTTAAGAAGTCACATCTTCTTGCATGGCTGGATGATCACAGGACATTCTCAGGTTAGAAGCTAGAGAGTGACAGGAAAATGTTGGTTTCTGCACCAGGAGAATGTAGTGGTTGCTAGGCTTTATAATCTCCAAGAGAATCAAGGTCAGCTGAAGTATTAGTAAGAGAGGGGCAGGGGATTTTTACTTCTCCTCCCCAGTAATCATGAATGCAGCCTGGAAAACTGCTCCTAAAATTCAGAACAGGTGGTTATTGAGTGTAGTGTAGTGCAGTTTAAGAAGTTATTGCTGCAAATAAATTGGAAAGTTCAGCAATGCATGCAGAAATACTTGATAGGACACAATAAATTATTTCAACCAGTTTGATTTAAAGTTCAGAATTTAATGGACAGGAATAAATAGCTTTTTTTTTCATTTCAAAAACACTTCATTCTGTATTTTCCTTTTCAAAGAACTTTTAGATATCAATTCATAGCATGAAGTTATTAGATAGGGACGAAGCAATGCAATTCGGAAAGACTAGTATGGAAGTATGGCTAAAATGAAAACGCAGGTGTCATCATGGAAAATCCTATAAAATTATTGCAATCTAATTCCACTAATATAAATCCACTGGCAATGGTTGGGTTTTCCTAACCCAAGTAAAGTCATGGTTTATGTACTGTGTCTTAATGAATGAACCAGAATGAGTTGCATTAAGCTGCAAATCAGTTTTCAGATCACTATAGCTGAATTCACATAATATTAAGTCACATAATATTAAGCAAAAGCAAACAAACAAACAAACAAGCATGAATTAAGCCAACAGGCTTAGGAGGTGATCTTATTTCTGTACTAGAAACTCAACTAAGACAAGCTTTAAGTTTTTTTAAAATAGTTATCATTGCTTGGGAGTGACTATAGTGTATGTCTATAGAGGGAAGGGACATGGTGGCTCAGTGGCTAAGATGCTGAGCTTGTCGATCGAAAGGGTGGCAATTCAGCGGTTCAAATCCCTAGTGACGCGTAACGGGGTGACCTGTCCCAGCTTCTGCCAATCTAGCAGTTCGAAAGCATGTAAAAAATGCAAATGCAACCTTTGGTGGGAAGGTAACAGCATTCTGTGCACCTTTGGCATTTAGTCATGCCGGCCACATGACCACATAGACGTCTTTGGACACTGCTGGCCCTTCGGCTTTGAAACCGAGATGAGCACCACCCCCTAGAGTCAGGAACGACTACCACATATGTGCGAGGAGACTCTTTATCTTTTATAGAGGGAAGGGAGAATTTATGGGATAAATTTTAGGTGGAGGGGGGGAGAGAAACAACAAAGATGAAGCATAAGAAGAAAATGTTCTGACCTAGGCTTCCTGAGACAGTAAAAAGCACACAATTAGTCCCAAAAACCCTCTTTTTATTTCAGTGGCTGTGAATTCTGTTCATTCACAGCCCGTGATGAATCACAAATAGTTTGTAAAGAGTCTGACAGAAGTCTGCCACAGTCCTTCAGGATAAGGCTGATAAGCACCCACCTTTATCTCCCTTGACACGCTGCCAAAGACCTAATTGGCAATTAGCTTTGCAAGGCCACACGGAGTACAGAGTCAAAACGGAGCTTCAGAATTTAAACCGACCAGCGTGAACAAAGTTGCTTCCTGCAAAAGCTCACATGCCTTTGCTCCTCCTTTATGTCTTATGGGAGGGGCCAATCCTCTCCAAGTCTTACTTCCGAATCGCTCCTTTTGTCTTAACTGTTCTTGCCTTCTGGCAGTTCTATGCATGCGCGCACTGGGAACAGGTTCCCCCTGTTCCTCTGCCTCACTGACGTCAGACTCTGGAGCAGGGGTGAAATGCTCCTAGTTCGGACCGGCTCAGGCGAGTAGGTAGCGATGGTGGCGGGCAGTTCGGAGAACCGGTAGCAAAAATCTCTGCCCCCGCCCCCCCCATGCCCAGCTGAGCCGCGTGATCATCAGAGTCTTTTTTTTCTTTTAAATGGCTCTGACGATCCAGGCTCTGACGATCCCAGCTGAGTTGCCTGCTAATCAGGCAACTCAGCTGGGATCGCCAGAGGCATTTAAAAGAAAAAAAGTTTTTTCTTTTATATGGCTCTGATGATCCAAGCTCTGACGATCCCAGCTGAGTTGCCTGCTCATCAGAGCCTTTTGAAAGCATTTTTTACATGGTTTTACATGTAAAAAATGGTTTTAAAAGTAAAAAATAAAAATAAAAATTGGCCACGCCCACCCAGTCACATTAAACCCCCCCCCCATCAAGCCATGCCCACAGAACCGGTAGTAACAACTTTTAGATTTCACCCCTGCTCTGGAGGCTCCGGAGTCAGCACATAATTCCCAGATGGCCCTGGCCCCATCTCTGCCTCCGATAGAGAGCCCTCATCTGAGCCTTCCCCAGACTTCAGGACTGGCCCATGTTCTTCCCCAGCCTCCTCATTGTCCGACTCTGCTGCCAGCTCCGCAGACCATAACAGAAAAACATTAGGCAAAGGTTTGCACAACCAAAGATATATATCAGATCACCATGTAAGATGGGATGGGATCCTTATATGTCCAGCTCCTCAATGAAGGATCATTTCATATGTTCTTAGTTGCCTTGCCTCCTGCTGATTTAACAGTTAAATAATGGATAGAAGGTACTTGTTTGATTATCTGCACCTTAGTGTCTCTCCGCATTAATATTCCATTTCAGTTTAACCAAAGATGAAACATCTAAATTTGTGTAATCATTTTGCTGAGGTGATTTCTTGTCATGATTCTTTATAAACACTGAACTGTAAATAAATATAGAAGGGGAAAGAGGAACTTTTTTGTTTTTATTTTTTAAAAATTAACACCAGAATGTTTCTTTTTTTTTTCCCTTTCCACCCCAGTATGTATTTTGGCAATTTTTGTAATGCAGATGTAACTGGGAGGCCAAAGATAAGGGTTCTTTGTAGCTGTAAGATCAGAAGCAGAGAAGCTTGTGGGAGAAACAAGGGCAGGAGAAGCCTGAGCTGCTTCAAACTGGTGCATTGTAATGCACACGGTTGACATTGATAAATAGCTCCCTTTAACTAGCATTTGCAGCAGATTGTCAGGCTGAGAAGAGTTCCCAGCATACCATATTCCTCTGTGTAAATGAAATCTCTGTTGAGTCACTGTTTACTCATCTACCTGTGGAAAGGGTGGGGGGGGAGGTTATTGCCTTGTTGCAGTTTTTAAAATTTGATTTTACTTTTAATCTTCTATAAATATAACATGCTTATTTCTTCTGGTGCCTTCTGCAGGGATAGATACAGGTTATCCTGTTTTTGATTAGTCACATAGATTTTTCCCCTTTTTTTCCAGGCTTCGTGGTTTTTAAGGTAAGAATGGGCTTTCTAAAGTCTGGAAATCCACTAAACAAGTGAATTAAATAGTATTCACTGTGTCTTTTGTAGCTGAAAGAATTTACAGTTAAGCAAGATAAGAACTGAGTATAGTCTCAAAACTACTTTTCCTCATGAAAGAGAAGAGAGAATGGGTACTTTAAAAAAAGTCCATTAGTTGAGACCTCAATGTATTTTATTTATTTATTTTGTTACATTTCTATGCCACCCAACTCCCAAGGGACTCCGATATATTAAAAAAGGGTAAAGCATATGTATTTTTCAGAAACCCACACTTTATTTGTTATTTCGCCAGGGTTAAAACTTTGTAGGATATGTATCATGATTGACAAACAATGATTTACTCACCCTCAATTGAAAATAAATTCTGTTGTTAACTAACTAGATTTTAAAAGGTCAGATACCTCCTAGTATTTCACTTGAAATAGACCCTGAATAGACCCCTATTCTTCAAATAGAGTTTAAATGATTTTTTTAAATAATGAAACATACACAGGGCACACCATTCTCCTAAAAATATTGCTCTTTAAAAAGTTGTTAATGAGTAACAATATTCTAGCTGACATCTTGTAAAACATCCAATATTTATGATGTCCATTTGCTTACTATTCAGTCATTCAGTCATTGGTATGTATTAACAGTTAATGACAGGATTGAACAATTAGGTAGACCTATAAAATGCAATTAAGAGGTGAATGAGAACTAAACTGTGCGGAGAGGGGAGGGGGGAAATAAGCAGAATGGAAGAATGGGATGAGGAAAAAGGAGGGAAGGGAAATTTAATGGAAGTCAATTCAGTAATAGGGGCAGGTCTCTTTATCAAGCTCTCTATTGACTTGCATTCTGAGTCAGCATGAACAAAGATAAATTCTTGCTGCTAATGCATCGTAATGTAAACCTCCTTTACAGAATGATTGCTGTACTAGGTTTTCTTCACTCATCCTTGTTTTCACTGAACAATTTACATTCGGAGTTGTGCTGAAAACAGCAAGGGATGCTTCATTCCAAACCCAGTTATATTTTTCAATACATTTCCAATGAATCAAAAAATACTGATCTACTGTTTGGTTTCTAGAAGATTGATAAATACTGTTGATAGATATATTGAGTTTAATGTCCTCAGCAACCGGTGATTAATTTATTTTGTTCAGAGAATCAATTCTGCATTCAGTCCCTTATGTTTCCTAATTTAACTGCTGAATTTTATTGATTTAAGGATTTGAGGCTAAGGCTGATGTCAAAGTATATTGTCATAATGCCTTGAGCCAAATATTGTGAATTCCACCTTGTAAAATATTGTTCAAAATACAGAACTCCTTAAAAATTACATGTATGTCCAGACCTTATTTATCCAATTATACTGATTAAAAAAAGAAAACAATCTTGAATGTGCAGCCAGATGTGAAAAACATCTATATATTGGCTGTCAAGAAACTAAGGTATGTTAGTGCAGCCCAAACAAAAGGAACACTAATTCATTACATGGCTTCAATTTTCTGTAGATAATGCAGTTTCTGCCATGCACTAAAACTTTAAATCTCTTTTCTTATTGTCACCTAATAGTTCACCTGGATGGAATTGCCCCTGGCTCTGCAAATATAGCAGTTAACTCTAACCTCTAAATTAGCAACCAATTGTGTTGCCTGGCAGCTTGCATATATAGGAGCTAATAAAACAACATAGCAGAATTGCCTCACTTTTGAGCTTGTCATACATTGATGCAAAGAGCTGGTTTCTGAGCAGATTTTATTAAGCACTTGCAGTAACAAACCTATTCGAAGACTTGAAGCCAGTTTTTTAGATTTATTTTATTTTATTATTCATATTTCTATGCCGCCCAATCTCCGAGCACTCTGGGCGGCTTACACCTAAGACAGTATACTAAATAGCATATTGCCCCCAACAATCTGGGTCCTCATTTTACCCATCTCGGAAGGATGGAAGGCTGAGTCAACCTTGAGCTGGTGAGATTTGATCCGCTGATCTGCTGAACTAGCAGTCAGCTGAAGTAGCTGCAGTACTGCACCTAACCACTGCGCCACTCGGCTCTTTTAGATTTGCTATGAATGCTAGCAACTCCTTTGAATATTAGACTTATGGAGTTATGGATGCTTTGCGTGTCTTCTGTTGTTCGCCTATTGTAAATGGATAATGACGATTGTTATAGTCTTATTTTGTATTAATATTGGATGGTGGTATTTTCCTTATGTAGTCTGTAGGTTGTGCAACACTCTATTCAGATAATCACATTTTCAAATAAATAAAAATATTATGTATACAGTCATCTTCTGGGACATGCACAAATCAAGTTAATATAAGCACATAGTTAATATGAGGCATACGCTGAATTTAAAGTTCTTAGACCACTGCAATTTTTTCATACTGAGACAGCTCATCCCATGCCCAGTATTTGATGCTGGCTATGATCCAACACTGACTTAGGTGTGTTTACATGGCACTGGAGATTAATGTATGGATTTTCAACTCTCAAATATGCATTATCTAAATAAATCCTAGTATATGTCTAGGAGATGTATATAATCTGTGGCTTTAATTAATCCCATTTCAAAAGTATTTTACCTATTACTCATCATCATCTAAAAGCTTATGAGTAGTGAGGGGAAGATATTTGATTATAGTTTGAGAACCTTTCACAGATGTAGCATACAAATACCTTGTTTTTCATATCAGATTGCTTGGAATTTTGTGCTTATATTACATTTGAATGGCTCACCCATGAGGGATTGAGGTCTATGAGAGTCAATTTTGTGTAGTGGTTAAGGTGCTGGCTTAGAAATCAAGAGACTGAGCCCCATCTTATATATGAAAGCTAGCTGGGTGACATGAGGCTAGTCACTCTCTCAGCCCAAGCCATCTTACAGGATTGTTGTTGTGGGGGAAATAGGAGGAGGAAGGAGTATTGATATATCTTCCACTTTTGAGTATTTTCAAAGTAATAAAGGCGGGATAAAAAAATCTAATCAATCAATCAATCACACTCTTATTTTGTAAGAATCGCTTTGCATAGGCTAATGTTGAATTTCTAATGTTTATTCATTTCTAGAGAAAGAATGTAGAAACAGTGATCTAGATAGGGAATAGCTATAGTTGTTTCTGGTTTTACAATGTACACTTTCACAACTAACTGCTCTGTTTCCACCGGAGGCAAGATAATATATAGTGAAAACTGTCCTGGTGATTGTTCTGGATGGCTTCATACTTGCATGTGGCATCATTACTTACAGATTTAGGAACAGATCTAGCTGTAGGAATCTTAAGTGATAGATTCCTAAATGACCAGAAATGCCATCTGATAAAGGTTGCAATAAAACACTGTCTAGTAATTGCATAACTGTATACTTGATTTTGTGTGAACTGCACATTGAAAGGTAAAAAAATGACTATAAATGCATAACATCTGTCACTAGATAGCCTAATGCAGTGTTCTACTGCTCTAAGGTGTTGGAAATGGAGGTCAATCACCGTGTATTCTCCTCTCCTCACCCTCCAATACCTCCAGAACTGTTTCAGAAGGTTGGGAGATCTTCCACAGTGGGGAGAAGTATGCCAGCTTTGGTGCATGAACAGTTTGTGTGTTGACATTTTTAAAGATCCAAAGTAATGTTTCCAACTTCTCTTCAAAAGACAATCATTGCAGAAGATTTGATAACATTTCAGAAATTTTTAAAAAAATTTTAATAAGAAAAGATTAAGACGAGTTTTCTACTGGTTCATGGGGTATAATATCCTTAATTCATATCCTTAGCAGCATGGCAGCATTGAAGTGGCTAGAACTTCGCTAAATTTCAGTACATGGGAGTCGTAGATCCTGGATTCTCCAGTGATGGCTATGGCATCGTCCAGACATGGGTTACTTCAGTCAGATCTGCCTAGAGACTCTGTCATAGTTTTTTGACCATGCTCCTCGCTCCTCCCTTTCAGGCTCAGTTTCGACTCAGTCAGCCTGAGAGAAACACCTCCAGAAGATCTAGCGCTCAGCCCATGTCTGTTCGATTCTTCAGAGTCACTGTGAGTTTTTTGACCAAAATAATTTGTTAGTTTTTGCAGGGGTACTGGTTTCCCAGGCTTCTTTAGCTATTTTCTGAGCCTACCGGTCTACCCGTTCATTTTGGAGCATCCTGGTCTACCAGATTGTTCCTTCGCTCCAGGCGGCTGCCATTTTGGGCGATTTTTTTCACCGCGGCAATTCTCCTTTCCAGGGGTCTTCCTCGAGCTCCTATACCACCAACGGGGCAGCGGCATCCCCCAGAGGCTATACCACCAACTATTTTAGGCAGCGAAGCCTGGCAGCAGCTCCAGGCTTGCATTTTTGGGCAGCAGCCGCCTGCAGCTCTTTTTACTGCCGATCAGCTGTAGGGCAGCTCTTTGAAGCACCGCGGCAATTTTAAAGTGACTTTTTGCCGCTCTGCCACCAACAAGAGCAGAGAAGAGGCATGGAAGCAGTTTGGCCTCATTTTCCTGCTACACCACCAACAGAGCATTTAAAAGTAGAGTGGTGCATGAATTTTTTTGCACCCTCCATGTGGCATTGGAACGGCCCATCGGTCTTGTATTCACTTGACCGTGACCGTTGGCGCTGGGAGCTGGCAAGATCTAAGGTTCCTACCTAGACAAGCCGCCCCTTGAGCAGCATCCTCCCTGCTCACGTGTGTGCTGGCTTTTCACTGGCATAGCCACCGCCGTTTAACCTATCACGTGGCGAAAGTGAAACTCATCTTCCTCCAGTCGCCATCTTGGTCGCAGTGAGTACAGATTCAAAATGGCGTAGGGTTCTTCCCACAGGGAGGGCTGGGACTTCCACTGAGAAAAAGGCTAACGTAAACATATTTCTAAGGCAGAAGCAAAAGATCTTGAATGAAGACATAAGTCTTTAGAAAAGCAAGTCTCCAAAGTTGCTTTAAATTTGGCTGCCAAGGAGGTCTGTTCCCATCCCAGTACTCCTTCTCATCAGACACTACACCATCTCCAAATCAGGCTTGGTCCCCAGAAGGGGAAGGAGGAACTTACATAGGCCCAGCATTGCTGACTCATGGAGAGCAGGGCCCAACTCAGAATCCCTTTGCTTGTCAGTTAGCTACATCTGCAACTCCTGAAGCTGGCAGGGTCTTAGCAGGGGCAGCCTCTGTAAGAGAGTCTCCTTTACCAGACAGACCTTCAGATGACCCTTTTAAGGACTTACCAGAAGGTTTGCAACTTCTTATTGACCAGGCCATTGCCTCTTGCATGGCAACTGTCTTCTAGGGTCATCCTGGATCAGTAGTTTCAGAGCAGTCTGCTCAGGTTCAGGGCCCTCCCTCTGCCAGGTTGACTGGTTCCCATTCACCTGATGCTTCCAGAGGCAGTGAGATTTTTGCCTTTGAAGAGGAACATCATTCTGATTTTTCAGATGATGAGGGGGTGATCCCAGACACACCTGCCTTTACAGGGCTTTTCCCCCCCAAACAGATTCAAGTCCTTACTTCATAAGGCACGAATCACTGCTGCTCTAAAGGAGGATGACACCCTCAGGGAAATTCAGGAAGCTCAACAAGGCCAACCACAAGGTCTTTTTTCTGAGCAGTGCTTTATTCCGGCTCCACAATTATTTATAGATGTGTGCAAAAACAATGGTCAAGTCCTGCAGCTGTCTCTTCAGTGAACGGGGCAGATAGGAAGTATTACTCTGCAGCACCCAAGTTCGCCCAATTGTTGCAGGTTCCCCCAGTAGACAGCCCTGTTGCAGCTCTCTTCTCCTCTTCCTCTTATGTTACCGGGGATACCACAAAGGGTCTCCGTCCAGAGGACAAAAAAATTGACCTTTTATTTAAGAAGAACCATCAAGCTGCAGCCTGGGCTATTCAAGCAGTGTCCTCTGTCTCCTTTTTCAACCGCACCACTATTCTGTGACTTCAACAATTGCAGGCCTGGGTAGCCCCAAGCGAGGCTCGCCTCCATCAAGATAACAAAATAACAAAATTATTGCAACTACCCAATTTTCTGCTGATGCTACCTTAAATACTGCTAAGTACACATCCAGAGCTCTGGTGATGCAGTATCAGCCCGGAGGTTACTATGGCTTCGCCAGTGGCCAGCAGACCTCAAGGCAAAATGGCACCTAGTTGCAGCTCCATACACTGGAGAAAAGCTCTTTGGAGAGTCTCTTGAGCCACTTCTTATTGAAACACAGGATAAGCAAAAAATTCTTCCTTCATCAACTCGATATGCTGACAGGAGGTCTTCTCCATTCTATAGGAAACAATCTTTCTGTGCCTATTCGCAGGGGGGTCCTTCCCAGCAGGTCTATCCTCAGGGATCAAATCGCCCATCTGAGCGTCAGTCTTTTTGGGACAGACCCAAGCAATTCTCTCAATCGAAGTGGTCCTTTCGTGGCTCTGGCTACCACCAATAACCGCGACCGCAAATGACTCACCGCCCACCCCTCCCATTGGGAGCCGCTTGGCTCTCTTTGTGGACAGGTGGGAACTTTCAAACTCAGATTGTTGGGTCCTTTCTGTAGTCAAATTTGGACTTCCCCTAGAATTCCTCTCCCAACCCCCGAATCGCTTCATTTAGTGCCCTCCTTCAAAAAACAGGACCACAACTGCTGATGGAACAAGCTGTTCAACACCTCCAGATTCAAGCGATAGAGGAGGTTCCAAAAATTCAGTGGAGGCAGGGCTATTATTCCATTCTCTTCATAGTGCCAAAGCATTCGGGGGTGGAATGGGGGGGGGTGGCGAGCAAGTCTAGATCTAAAATCCCCCAATGCCCACATTGGGGGATTTTTTTTGCTTACCGGAGGTTCAAAATGTGCTCCCTAACCTCCATATTACAAGGGATGACTTCCTGGTCTCCATAGATCTCATGGAAGGCTACCTCCACATTCCCATTCTACCAGCCCATCGCAAGTACTTGAGATTCAGCTATGCGGGCAGGCATCTGCAATACAAGGGTCTCCCCTTTGGGCTGGCCTCGGCCCCAAGGTGCTTCACAAAGGTCCTGGCCGCTGTAGTAGCACACCTGCAACTGTCGCTGGTCAGAATCCAGGCATATTTGGACAATATCTTGATCTAGGCTTTGTCCTACAGCAAAGTCTTGTAGGATCTCGATCTCACGATTCAGACTTTGAGCGACCACGGCTTTCTGATTAATTACAAGAAAAGCCATTTGACTCCAGTCACCAGACTTGTTCATCTGGGCGCCATCATTGATTCTGCACAGGGAGCAGTCTACTTGGCACTGGAAAGAAGGACCAACATATGGAAGCTGATATCTCAGATTCACAAGGATCTGTCAGTTCTCCTGGCCACCTTGTCCAAGTTGCTGGCAAGATGGTCTCATGTGTGCAGATCGTTCCCTGGGCATGCCTTAATGCTCGGCATCTCCAGTGGTTCGTCCTACATTTTCAGCGCACCCGACAGTCTCACAGCATGACCAAGGTCAGGGCTCCTCTCTCAGTCAGACGATCTCTTCATTGGTGGACGTTGCCTTCTCTAGACAAAGGATGTCTCTTTGCGGCCCACCAGAGCATTACTCTCACGACGGACACCAGCCTCTTCAGCTGGGGAGCCCACTTCGATTACCGAGTGGCACAGGGCTGCTGGTCCTCCAAGGAACTTGTCAATCCAATCAACTGGCTAGAGTTGAAGGCCATCCGCCTGGCCCTTAGTCACTTTCAATGGTCATTACAGAATCAGCATGTCCTGATTTTAACAGACATCATAGCCACAAAGACGCACATCAGTCGCCAAGGAGGGACCCACTTGAGGAGGCTCATGGAGGAGTCCTTTCATCTCAGCCAGTGAGCTGAAAAGAACGTCCTCTCCATCCGAGCGGAACACATCGCGGGGACTGTGAACATTCATGCGGACTTTCTCAGCAGGTCTCAAGTGGACAATGCCAAATGGCAGCTCCATGCAGACATTTTCCTTGACATATGCAGCAGGTTTGGGACTCTGGACATCGACCTCTTTGCGACGAACCTGAACCACCAGCAACCTCGGTTCTTTCTGAGATTCTCAACACCTGGGGCAGCGGTGTTTCAAAGCCCTCTGGCTCACATGCCCCCCAGCCTACACTATGCCTTTCCCCCGCTGCTCCTGATACCGGCATTACTTCGGAAAGTCATCTCCGACAAGGCAGAGATCATCCTAGTGGCCTCTCATTGGCCACCTCGACCATGGTTCATGGACCTTGTCAATCTCTCCGTCTCACGACCATGAAGGATCCCCTCAGATCGGATCATTCTGCGCCAGGGGGCCCTGATTCATCTGGAGTCTCAGTGGCTTCAACTGACTGCCTGGCACTTGAAAGGGCCCTCCTGAGGCAGGACAATTACTCTGACAGGGTCATCCGTACCATACAAACCTCTAGGGGTCAGTCCACGATCAGACTATACAACACCACCTGGTTGATGGTGGTGCACTTCTCACCAGATTAATCCTCTCTCAGCTTCCGTTCCACAGGCACTTGAGTTTCTTCAGGATGGCCTGGATCGTGGCCTAGCCCACAGCACCATCCGGTGGCATGTGGCGGCCATTTCCATGGTATTGCCAGGTAAAGCAGGGAGTCCCTTACAAGGCACCCAGTCATCAGACATTTTTTACGAGGTGCTAGTTACGTATGGCCCTTGACTGTGCATAGATAATCCTCCTGAGATTTGACCAAGGTGCTTAATTCATTAACTGGGGCCCCCTTCGAGCCTCTCCAGACTGTCAACCTTTGTTTCCTTATTATGAAAGTGGCCTTTCTAGTAGCCATAACGTCAGCTCTGCGTATATCTGAGCTGGCAGCACTTTCTGTCAGGGAGGACCTCTGTATTTTCCATCCAGACACCGTTGTCTTTCGTCTAGACCCTTCATTCATTCCAAAAATAAATTCCTTTTTTCACAGGGCCCAGGAGGTAATTTCTGTCTAAGACCATCTCACGGGTTAAAGCGAAAGTGGCAGACTCTAGATGTGCAGAGGGCTCTGAAAATTTATATTAAACAAACAGCCCCTTCCAGAAAGTCTGAGGCCTTATTTGTCTCCTTTCTTCCAAATTCTTTAGGATCTAAAATCTCCTTGACCATAAGTCGCTGGATCAGAACTTCTATTGCCTTGGCCTATCAAGACCAGGCGCTCCCTGTTCCCAGGCGTATCACCGCCCACTCCACAAGGAGTGCGGCTACCTCAGTGGCCTGGGCAACACACGCCTCCCTTGAGGAGGTCTGCAGGGGGACCACCTGGTCTTCTCCTTCCCCATTCATCCGACATTATAAATTAGATATTTTCGCTTCTGCAGAAGCATCATTTGGAAGGATACATCAAGTGCATCAAACCGGGGTCGATCCAGGCCCTTTGGCACCCTGCCTTTAGGACTGCCAAAAGCTTTGGTATGTCCCATGTCTGGACGATGCCACAGCCATCACTGGAGAATGGGCATTGATCCTACCTTAATGCCAGTTCTCAGGGAAACTGTGGCATTGTCCAGCTCCTCCCTTCTACTCAGGGCCTGTCCTTTCCTGTCTCTAACGTTGAAGGAGTTTTTTTTCTTCCAGATGGAGACTTGTTTTTTTCGGTCCTATCTTCAACGGTGTTTGTTCCTGTTGGAATACTTCTTCTGGTCTTTCTTCGCCGAAACTGAGCCTGAAAGGGAGGAGCGAGGGGCATGGTCAAAAAACTATGACTCAGTCTCTAGGCTGAAGCAACCCATGTCTGGACGATGCCACAGCTTCCCTGAGAATCAGCATTAAGGTAGGACCAATGCCCATTTTGGATGCATTCTTTAAATTAGCCCATTTGAACTATGTTGATTCAAAAACTGTTGCCCTATGGTGTGCCATTTTGCCCAATTGAAGGTTACAAATAACACAAGAGTTTTAGTAGTATATAGAGTAAAAATAATGCCACAAAGATACTAATCTATGCCCTATTCTGCTAACTTTCCCAGCCAGCAGTATTCAGAGACACATTTGGTTCTTACTTGATTATAATCCTTCATTCCCACTCTATATTAGCATGCACAATTCAAGGCAAATTGTAAGAGAGGGATACACTCACCGGTAATGTAAGCTATGATCCAGAACTTGTTGCACTGGCAAAGATCTGGCAGATACTTTTCTTCTGGTCTTTAATCTGTAAAAAAGAATTTTTCTTTATTGGATTATGTTTGCTTACTAATTTATAATGGCAGTTGCTTTGTCTTTCATCGTAAAGACATGGATAGAGCTTGTGTACTACCCTATTCAGGCCCCTTAATACTTTTATTTTGGATTGCATTGCAAACCTAGCAAATGTCAGCAAAGGATACTGGAATGTATTCTTATCTCAGCTTTGAATCCCCCAAGTAATAAAATGGCTTGTTATCTCAAAGTGGCAGAAATGTGTGTGAAGTTTCATGCATTCCTAGTTTATAATGTTGTACTTTTTAACTAATCACTTAAACATTGATTAGCATTTATTCTTAATCACATGAGAAATTAGCAAGATCTCCATGTACAATAATCCTGAAAATATACATTCTCCTTGCAGAAATGGGAATCAGCATATAAGAAAGCCAACGATTTAGATTATGGTAAGAAAAATGATATGATCCATCATTACAGATAATCACAGCACTCAAATTATGTATATATCTGTCATTCTTATATTAAAAAATACACAAAATAATTTATCACTGGAAAAAATAGCACCAAAATGTATATTATGAAACATGGCCTATGAAAAGTATGTTAGGAAATGCTGTATTAAAATAGCCTGTTGGAAAGGAAATTATAGGAAGAATCTGTAGAAAAACACATAATCTGGATTTTTTTAAAACACAGGAAATGGATTGAGGAATCCATGTATACTTTAATAAGTAATGATGTCTCTTCTGTAGTTGGTATGGTTTTTCTGAAAACGGATTGGCATTAAAAACTTGTGAAGAGAAGGAATGAGAATTGGGCTTCTTTTACATTTAGTGATGTCCTGGGAGTATGAAAATAATGCGTCCATCTTTGTCTTAATTTGTTAGTGAACACAAAGGATGAATTTTTGTTGCATTTCTGCTTTCAGTCAAATCTATTACACTGTTTTGTTCCTTTCTTCTCAGTGGAACATACATACATACATACATACATAAATACATACATGTGTGTGTGTATTCCCCATAACTCTTAAATATCGTGAAACCCATGTATCTGGTAATTTTAGAATATTATGCCACTAAAGTGAAAGATTCAGTTGTTTATCGTATAGTGTGCTTAATCTGAAATGCAGTTAATACTGCACATTGCTTTTGTTAGAAATTTTCCTGGCTTTCATTATTATATTTGCATGTTTCTAAATTATTACAGGAAATATTTATCAGTTAGATTAATCAGCTTTTCCTTGCAATAGTCAATCATTTACTATATTGTTAGAATGTTTAAGCAGAGACCTGTCACTATATATAAAATAATCATTGCTCTATGAGTATACACCCCAATAGAGTCTAATAAGTAGCAAAAATTTCTAGCCTGGAAGTTAAAAGAAAAGCACAAACCAGTATATATTGGCAAAGAAATTTTAGATTTAATTCAGTCATTGAGTAATTGATTATGCAGTATCAACTTGTCCATTCTTAGTGAGTACATAAATACATTTTCTCAGGACAAAAACCTCGTTCAAGTCTTCCAACAACACACCTATAACTGTTGTAGTTTGAGGGGCTGTCACAAAGAAGAGCGGGTCAACTTGTTTTCCAAAGCACCAAAAGGCAAGACAAGAAACAACGGATGTAAACTAATCAAGGAGAGAAGCAACCTGGAATTAAGGAGAAAGTTCCTAACAGTGAGAACAATTAACCAAGGGAACAGCTTGCCTTCAGAAGTTGTAGGTGCTTCATCACTGAAGGTTTTTAAGAAGAAATTGGACAGTCACTTGTCTCAAGTTGTATAGGGTCTCCTACTTGATCAGGGGGTTGGATTAGGAGACCTCCAAGATCCCTTCCTGCTCTAATTTATCCAAACTATGATAGTTTAAGCCTGGCCATTTAGGCCTTAAAGGAGAGCTGAGTTGATTTTTCTGTAATCCAGTTCCTTCATTACTGGAGCTGATTGTAACAGATTGTTGTTTTCATTCAGTGCAGTTTCCATTGCTATTGCTTCTTATTTCCTTTTCTACTTGGCTTCCCAACATGCTGCTCTCCCCTGCTGTCTATTTACATTAGTGCTACGAATAAAGTATCCAAATTAAATACATCGATGCCAGTATTCTTAATTTGCATAATATTGGATTGTGTTTTTTTTAAGTGCTGAGCCCTAGGCACCCACAATTTTATGTCCAAGAGACAAATTTGGCTAGAGTAATTTTACCACAATGCTATTTTAGATTTCAGGCCAGTTAAGCTCTTGTCTCACTTGGGTGGCAGATGAATACTTCTGCTGTGATTACATTTGTGACTTCTGAAGAAATTTGCCCAGTTCTGGTTTTTTTTTGTCTTGCATGATTTGGTCCAAATGCTTCATTTTCTCATGACAGAACATTGTTGCTACTATTCGTAAGATGTGCCCTTTAATCAAAGGAGTACCATTTGACGGAAAAATCCAGAAAATAAACCATTTTACTGCAATATGGAACAGTTATTTGAAGCAACAATTCAGTAGATGTATGTCCCAGAGAATAGTATTTACAATTTTGGCAGTTCAAACATGTGCAAAGTAAAATAAACAAAACAACCTTGGGGCTTTCCTGTTACATCATTCGTTCCCAGGCAGTTTGGCCATGCTGATAGAATGATGAACCATGTAATCCAACACATCTGGGGGACATCAGATTTTCAAAGGCTGTCTTTGAGACAAATGACTTCATGCAGATTGTAAGGTTTGTGATTCAACTAAATTTGCTTGCTTGCTTGATTATGTGCCATCAAGTTCTTTTCAACTCCTAGTGACTACATAGATAGATTTTCCCCATCATGATCTGTCCCTAACTTGATCTTTCAGGTCTTCCAACATTGCACTCATTACTTACTCTAACTCAAGTCTATCTGACTTGCTGAAGATTGTCCTCTTCTCTTTTCTTCAACCTTTCTCAGCATTTTTCCAAAGGGCTGGGTCTTTGCATATTATGCCTGTGTGTTCTAAAAACACTAATGTAGACATAGGTAATATATTCTGAAAAGACATGGCTTTCTGGGGCAACTATTGTACATTATAGAATGAGTTAAATTGAAAAAAAGTAGCCTTCCCCAGGAAACTTGCCCTGCAGTTTCTTTGTATTACAAACACAATAATTTCCAACTGCATGATTTTGGGAAAAGCTTGGTACCAAATACTTGCAGATTCAAACTTAATCCAGTGTTTCCTTTCCTCAATTTGTATTTAAAATATAAACGTTGGACCCTTCTTCCAATCAATAAAATGTCATCTTGTTTTTGTTATGAAATAACAAATTCTCTCCTTAGGTATAATATTTGACCTTCAACAGATTTATTATTATTTTGATTCTTTTGATTCTTTTGATTCTATATAATTTATAAATTTTATTTTTGAAGCAAATCTAAATTAATTAGAGAATAACTTGTTGGGGTAAGGCAAGGAATTTTTTAATATCTTTTCTCTGTTCTGCTTATTTAGTTTCTTTTTTTCCCCTATTTATGCTTCTTTTAATAGTTTTTTTTAAGGACCGTAGTAAAGTTAAAAAAAAAAGTTGTTAAACATTAGCCTTCAAGGTCTATTTGCTACCTGGATAATTATAAAGTAGATGTGGTAGCTTCTTAGGGTACATTCCCCAAAGGCATAAAGAGATGTCTTAGGTTAATGACCTATAATTCTAGGTCATAGATCTTTCTTGCCACATGTCCCTTTAAAAAGCAGAAAGAGAGAAATGGCATTACTTTGAAAATCAAAGCAGCTTTTTTATAGGTAGTTACCCAATCTTAGGATTTTTAGACTATCTTGGACTATCTTGGCTCAGTTGAAGTAGGAGCAATTTTCTATAAATTAGCCTGTCTTCTAAAAATCACTATGCACTCTTATATCTGATTCATTCAGAATATAAATGGATATGCCTTATATGTTAGAGACATATAGTGTATCTGTAAAATTACCGTGCCATCAATAGCTGCAATGCTGTAATAAATATAGTAGGGACTGTATGGTACATCAGTCAATTGATGGATTGGGGCTTCAGATGCCCTCATAATCATGAAGTTTACTGTTATCTTTTACTCTTAACTTTGTTTATTCATGTATTGAATTTATCTAGCTGCCCACTTGATATGTAACTTAGGACAGTATATATAATTCATAGTAAGAAGTAACACATAACAAAATCAAACATATAAAAACATATACAACCAAAATGTATTTACAAAACTTCCTGACCAGGTGCCATGGGGAAGAGGTGGGTTCATGGAAAGCAGGCAGGCAGGATGGGAGAAATGATATTCTCAGACATGTATTTGTTTAGTGAACAATTCACTTAATGAACATTTTGCTTCTGATTTAAGAAGCACACTATGATCACTTAATAAGGAATCGATGTAAATGATGTCATAAAGGAATATCAAGATGCACCCATAAATAGTTTATTTTCATTCTGGATCATCTGTAACTTCTGAGTGGTCCACGTAGAGCATGTTACAGTAATTGAGAAGAAAAGTGACCAACTCATGAGTGATCAGTGCAATATCTCCTGATGCACAAATGGGTACAATTGGAGCATAAGATGGATTTGTACAAAAGTCATGACTTTGTCTGAGGGAGTGTGATCCTACCCAGAACAAAAGTTGAAAGTTTCCTGATCCAAGTGAGTCCAAATCTGCAGCAACTTGGTCTTCCTAGGGTTGAACCTGAGCCTGAGGCACTCAAGAATGAGTGTACAAAGTTAGGGAATAAATTATCAATCTATTGATGATATGTGTAATATGTCAAGTTTTCAATACATTTTGTTGTTTTGACAAAATCATAAGACTTTGCAGCAATCTGGTCAAATTTGGACATTGCTTTGTTTATCAGACAAATTTCAGGTCTTTATCCCTTTTTCTTTCCTTTTTCTTTGTAGGAATATAACTATAGTATTTTGTCAACTCTGTTTATATATCTGATTATATATATTATATACATATATATGTATGTATGTATGTATGTATGTATGTATGTATGTATGTAAAGTCAGGCTTTTAGGGGAGGTCATGTTGTATCTTGTCACTGTTTACAATTTGGTTTCTCTGTTGGTACACCTACTATGGGCTGTGGATGAAATGGCCTCTGTGGGAGATCCACCAGGCCTCACCCTAATGACATTTTACTTCAAGCTTGTTTGGACAAGTCATGACCTCCTTAGATGCTTGAGATGGGATTTGTACTTCTCTCCAACAGCCACTTTTCTTGTAATTTGCAATCCTGTTTTAGTCATCTACCTAGTGCTGAGAAGACAAATTCCCGAGTGTCCTTTCTCAGTTGGGACTATGGACTTCTTGAGATCTTTTCAGGGGTTTCTTCTCTACAGGTATGTCCCAAAGAATGGCTTAATTGGATGCCTAATTAATTACTTTGTCAGTGTCAAATATACTTTTATAATGTCTCTTATGACTTTACATTTTCTGAATTTTAATTTCTGATGGGTTTACTTTATGAAGCTTTTAGACTGATCTTTTATGTATTTGTATTGATTTAAAAAATTTTTTTTGCAATACATCTCAGGGTAGCTATAGGCCACATACAACTTTTTTTTAAATAAATAAGTGAAATAGTTTATTCCTTTTTTGATACAAGCTCAGTGTCAAATTGAAGATGAAAACTGATGCTGTGTGTGATCTTACAGCAGTGGTGGATGCAACCAGATTAACAACTGGTTCAGTGTGTGTGCACTTCGCTTGTGCAGATGTGCTTTGCGCATGTGTGCATCTAATGTGCTTGCACGCAGTGTTCAAAATATAGCAATTTGAAGCTCAGCTGCTTACCTTCTAAGGCAGCCCCGGTAAGTAGAACAGCGGAGGCACGGAAATCAGCTTTGCTGCATGAATCTGCTGAACCACAAAGAAGGAAATATAGGACAGGATAGGGCAGGGGTGGGAGGGCAGGGCCAGGTGATTGTCAGAACTACTGGTTCACCCGAACCGGTCTGAACCGGCTCGAACCAGCTGAATAGCACCCCTGGTTTAACAGGTATCTAGAAAGAGAGAAGACTGTTTTTAAAGCATCAGTGTATCAGAGAAGAATATGAAATAAGCATCCTCTACAGAGAGAGAGAGAGAGGGAAGAGAGAGAAAGAGATGAGATAGAAGAATTTTATAAACCCTTTCAGCAGCTTGGGTCAATGCAATCCACTGGGTAGCCCACTGGAAAAGAAAATTCATCCCATCAAACATTTTAATCTAGTAGAAAATATGTTGCATAGAATTTTACTAAAAAAAATTAATACATCCAAGATGGAAAATAGAAGAATTTTATTGCATTACATTATACTCCAATGTTGTATCTCTAGTCTCTTTTAATATAATAAACGTTTGTGGTATATTTAATGTATTTACCATATATACTTGTGGATAAGCCAAGAATTTTAAGTGCCAAAGCGGACCTAAAAATCAGGTACAGCTCATCCATAAATGGGCTTATCCATGAGTACATACTGTATGTTAATGCTATTTTAAAGTACCCATATTTCCCACACATACTTTTTTTTTTAATTAGATTTATATGCCGCCCTTCTCCGGAGACTCAGGGCGGCTTACAATGCATTAAGCAATGTGGATAAATAGAACTTTAAATATTTAATCAAAATATTATGAAAAATGTGGGTTGGTTAAAAATTGGAAAGTCAGTTTATCTATGAATGTGCTTATCCATGAATATTAAAGGGTGTATGTTTGAGTGTAGGGTATGTCTATGTTCATGACTTAAAGTTTTCTTCTGTAACCTGCTTCTTTTGGAACCATTGATGAGAGGGTCTCTGTGGAAAATTCACATCTGCTCCTTGTGGACACAGTCTATATAACACCAATACAGATATTGACCTTTTGTTGTAAAATTATTACCTGCATCTGAGTAAGGTTTGTAAGTTAATGCAGATGCTTTAACAAACCAATACTTGAGTGGTTCAAAAATCACTACAAATTTTGCACTATTATATTTTTATTTCTCATTGCTTGAAACCATCAGCTACAGTGCGTATAGTGGTGAATCTGGAAATCTCTGAGCATCTGCCTTTGGAGGCATTCTACTGCATCTGTATATAGAAAGCTGGATTTTTCTCCCTCCCTTGTCCTTTGTTTCTGCTTCTTGCTCTTGCCATCAGTGGTATCTTGCCTCAACACACCTGACTTTTAATAGATAAATCCCATCAGTTTGAAACATCATGCATAGTTGGGATTGTTTGTCCATTCTTCATTTTTTAATTTTCATTTTACACACAACACACACATGCACACACACACACACACACACACACACTACATCACAGCATTGGCAATATTTTTAATCAGCTTACTTGATTACCCCATTTCAATGATGATTGTAGTACCTGATTTTTTTATTTAGATCGCTACCATTTTCTTATCCAAGCTGTTCAGCTCCCATTGCTAAAATCCCATCCTTATAAGACTTAAACCTAGGCAGATGGGATTAAAAAAAATCTCTATAATTCTCTTGTCCTCAGAAGTTATATCATTGTGTGTCAAATTGGTCTGAAATAAATGACGCAGAGAGTTGAAATGTACTTGGTGCTCTTAGCTCAAATTCAAGTTCAGATCAGCACAGGTCCATAATGATAAAACTAATTACATTCTAATCGACATTTAATGACTTTTGCGAATGAGCTGATAGTTATCAGCAAGCTCACATGGACTGAGGTCAGACTTCCACCTGGCTGGTTTAAAAGTTGCCTCACACTGAATTTATGATAGCTTTGATCTTGGTTGGTTGTAATACTAGTTAGTAAGGATTACAGTTCTGTGTATATTTTAAAAGACTATAAGATATTCCATTCCCAGGAGTGGATTGTTAGAATGGTTATCTAGTTATAATGATATGTAGGAATGAGGGATGAAGGAAAGAATTGCTGCCTAGGGAACAATCAGACGAGAGGGAGGAGCCTATAATTGCTTAAGGTTTGGAGAAAAATAAAACTTAAGAAGGACCCATCCTAATCGATCAGTCTGTAAAAAGAAACAGCAGGAGATTTGTATTTTCAAACTTGTAAGAATCTGTTAATGTAGCCTTACAATAAAATAGAAATAGGTTATCTGTTTGTGTTTTCTGTTGCTATACATTGGAGGACTGACACTAACTAGTTGTAGTAGGATAAATGCTACCTAATCAGACCTTCACTGACAATTTTTCAGTGAATAAAATCCAAATGTCTTTTTGTTTTTGTTTCATTTGATAATTCTCTTGATTTTCCCCCCCATCCACACTAAGTACACAGTAGGGTTTCATAACAATTTTGACTATGCTATTGTAATTCCTCTTGTGCCTTTTTCATGAATGACTGAATGTAATAAAACTCAAGGCTGAGAACCTCTAGACAATTTTGTATATAAATAAAAAATAACTTACTGAGTGCGAGTTGTGATGTAGACAGATGTCACCTTTCAAGAGTAAGGGAAGATATTGGGAGGCTTGGAGAAATTTAAGATTTGCAGAAATATCAAATATTTAGAGGGAAAGAAACTAAGAAGGCTGAACATTATAGCTGAACATTTTTAGTGGCTATTGAAATAATGAGTTATAAAAGGAGTGGCAAGGATGGAACGGGGACAGAAGTGGAGTGTCCTGAAATAAGACATGGTTGGGTGATCTCTATTTTGAAGAATAGCAGTCTACACTGGAACATATTGATGGGCTGTCTGTTAAAACAAATCAAATCAAAAATGCTGAGCAGTGTCTCCCTAATGAGGCTCCTCCAAGTGTGAATGATTGCCTTCTGCCATGCATTTATACAATAGAAATAAAGGTGAGGAAAAGAAAAGAAAAGAAAAGCAAATTGCATTTTACTTTTTAAATGGGCTGTTTTGTTGAAGACTCTTTTAGTTAAAGCACTGTCTTTAATCTATTTGTTTTCCTGTTTTCTTTTTGGCTGAAAAACCGAATCAATCAACCTGCTCTACCATATCCTAATCTTTCTTAACCTTGCATGCCCTATTTTCTTTTTTACTTTTCAGTTTAAAAGTCAATTATTCTGTAGCAATGGCTTAAACACCCCTTTAATTGCTTTATTAGGGCTTCCCCCCCTAGATATACAATCAAGAGTTTGCTTCGTGTTTCTGTACCTCCTCATTGATTGGGACTCCAAAAGCTGGAATAGGCCACTAGACTTTTCAGCCTTCTCTCAATGCGATTTAGATCTTAGCTTCCTTCTTTGTGTGTGCATTGATCTATTTCTAAGATGTCTGATCCTCAGAGTCCTCCCTTCCTCTCCCCAATCTTTAGTTACAAAAACTTTCCAGGCATACATTGACAGTGCATACACCAGTATAGGTCAGTAATAGTGGCTATTTACAACCAGTAATATTGGCTGGTACTGGCTATCACTCTATTCCTCTTGAAATTTCTATTTTCTATTTTATTTAAGACAAAGTTTTTTTTTCTTGGTTGTTAATATGTTAAATATTACATTACTTTTCCTTCTCAAGTTTTAATTTGGACTATTAAGGAATTTTTTTAAACAACAGCATGCATGCATGAATTCATAGATTGATAGATAATCCACCTCTTGTTTGTTTATAGTAACAACTCTACTCAGTAATAGAATAAAAGCACCATGGTTTTGTAATGGAATGAATTTTAGAAGGCAGTTAAGGATTCAGATCCTGTCTAGGCCAACCAAAAGTTGTTCATGAAGTTTATGAAACAGTTTCTGAAATGTAGCTCAAGGCTTAGAGTTAGCAAGCAATAATAATTACCATCTTTCCTTTTGTCTAGCTTTACTTTATAGTCCAATAGATCTTGGAAACAACTCTGTAGCAAAGATGTGTAAGTTTGTCCCAGCAAAAAAAGTTTTGTGGATAAATAATTCATACAACTCTTTCAGTACTTAGATAAAAGGCTACTTTACAAAGTTGGAACTGCTGTTCCATGTTTGAAAAATGCACTGAAGCATGGTTTGAAAAATGAATTGCTATCATAGTGTTTGAGGATATAGTAAGAATAAAATAGAATTCTTATAATGCATGATGGATGAATAATTAGCCTCTTAATTTATATATTTTTATCAGTAAATATGAGTGCAGCATAACATTTGTTTGGAGGGGCAGGTGAACTAATAAAGTACCGGCAGTTAACATTTCAAGCAACCAAATTTCCCTCAGGATAGATGAAAGCATGAAACAATATGTTTTAATACCTGATAGAATAACCACTTTACAAGAGAGCTAATAATAGGGGTTTGACAAGTGAATGAATGATTATATTAACATTCCACATAGGAATCATGTAATGGAGCACAGAGTTTCAAAAGGCCAACATTGTAAAGCAACAACCGGAGAGACAACACCCTAATCTAACAAGTAGCAGCACATTCCTAGATGAAAACAAAGATTTAGTCAAAAGTTGTAGAGTTCCCAATTCATTATTCTTGGGGTGGTAGCTTAAAGTGAGCAAGCATCTCAATAAAGGTATTGAATACAACTTTAAATTCTGACAGATGAGGTTAATTCGCTAAATTCTTCTTAAAGAAGAGAAATAAAATAAAATTTATAATGTTGAAACAGTATATTTTAATAGTAAATTTCCTCTAAAGGGCTCTACTCCAGCCCAATTCCCTTAAACAATTGTAAATTATCTCAGGTCATGATGCATAAACTAATTAAGTAGAGTCTTTGGCAGCCTAATGCAAGACCCAGTTTGTTCAAAGTGTATGGATTTGGGCCAGTTTATGGCACTGAACCTCTGTTGCTTGCTGCTCCTTAAAATACTCACTTTTCTGTTGGAGCTATCTCTGCAGATCTTATCCAGATTCCAAATACCCATTTTCACCTGCTCTTTGTTGGAGTTGATATGCCCACCATTTGATTAATTGTAGTGTGAATTGCAAGGTACCTAATGCTCTTTGATTTTGTGGTGAAATAATTACTTTGTGTGCTTCAGACATAGATTTCTGTCATGTTTGATATTTCTCTACTCCAGAAATCATAATTACAGAAACTATGATATGCCATAGTTTATTGAGTTGGGAATGTATTTCTTGATCCTCCTCTTCCTAGAGTTATGTATGGATGTATTTATTTACATATTATAAGGTACTACAGTTAGAAATAAGAGAAGTACTCTGTCAGTGGAGAAGCTGCCTTCATATGATGTTCAATCTATTATTTGCACACTTGATATGATGTTCAGTCTATTATACCTGCACATGAGAGAGAAAAGTGCTATAGTATCTTTATGATCATATGGTCATGGACCATAAAATACAATGCAATAATGGGAATAATTACTTTGATGGAAAAATAATGCTACACATTTGCTAGTACTTTCCATATTGAAAGTAGTAGTGCTGCTGAAAATTCTCCTGTGTGCTGCTTGGAGAGTCCAAGCATGGGTTCAATTCGTCTGATTGGCCAGAGACTGAGTTGCAAATTGTTTGGCCATGCCTTCTCCTCCAGGCCGAGCCTCAGTTTTTTCAACTCAATCAGCCTAGAGAGACATATATTGAGTTGATCCTACAAATTATTTGATTCTAATTAGGAAAATTGGTCAATTTTAAAAATAAATAAAAATAAACAGTAAAATTGACGTGGCTGGAGCGCTAAGAGAGTGACTGGCTTGCCTGCCGTGCCGGGAGTGGTGCTTCAACCGCCACCGGAGCTGCCATTGCCGCATGGCGGCTAATTAGCTCAGCAGGGTTGGCAGAGGCCACAGGAGGTTAGAACCGGCATTGGAGGACTGAGGCTTGGCTGGCTGCAGCGAGTTGCGGGCGTGGCTTCCTGTGTCGCGCACAGATCAGAACACTGATAGCTGCCATTTTGTGGGCAGCAGCCACATTGTTAAAGCCGCTGCAAGCTTTGGAACAGGCCAGAAGGCATTGGAGACAGCGTCAGTGTCGAGTCCTGCTGGAGCTCGCCATCGATGGGGGGTGTGGGAGACGAAGGAGTGGAGATAAGCAGCCGCAGCGAACACACAAACAGTTCCTGGATAGCAGCATTCAGGGCGATGATTGATGACGTTGCAGGGCCTCTCCGATTCTGCTGTCCTCGCTGCTCGCAGCTGTTACTGTTAAGGGAGTGGGGGGTGCTTGATTGATAATCACCGGATGTATGTTTAAGGGGCTGAGTTTTTGTTAAATAGCGCTGTGGTGTGATTACACCCAGCGCTGACTTTGAACCAAAACACCGACTTGTACTTTACTTTTGACTGCAAGCTTATCATTGCCAAAGTAAACCCTGATTCTCTGTGTATTACTGGTGATTATTTCCTATCGCAGTTCTGAACGAACGACAAGCCGAGAGAAAGTCAGCGCTTGGTTCCTTTTCGCAAGAGGTGAGGAGTCCCTGTGGCTTTGCAGCAAAGGGGGATATGGCAGAAGGGACGGCCTTGGAAGAGCAGAAGTGTGGTGGAGATGTGGAGGGGGAGGAACCACTGATAGAGGAGGTGAAGGAGAGTGTGGAACAGTTGGCAGTGAAACCAAAAGTCAAGCAACCCAAGAGCGCCCCGCCCCGACCGGAGGAGGAGAGTTTTCCAGGACAACGGGCTCGGACAGGGGATTGGTGGCACAGCTCTGTTCTCCTCGGGCCACGGATGCCAACGCCCCCTCGCTTGGGAGCGTCTTTCCAGGGCTGGAGGGAAAGACGATGGACTGAGGAGGATGAAGGGGATTGGGGGTATCCTGCCTCATCCGGTCCCAGCACCATGGATACACTACGTGAGCGTTTTGGGGAATCTGGATTTCGTGACGCCCCATCCTGGCAGCCCTGGGTTGCAGGGCTGGAGCCTCCAGGTTCTTCTTGGCAGGATACAGGGGTGACCGCTTCGGAGACCCAATTCCGGCTCACAAGTCCTAAATTGAGGATGGAGCGGACCCCTAGACGATCCATGGACCAACCCCCTCCAGAACAAGACCAAGGTGCCTCGTCGGGAGACCTTGGAGCCGGTCCTGAGCCCCAACCAACGCAATTGGCAGGGGGCTTACCTGTTGGGGGTCGCGGGGCGACGAGGGACCGACCTAGGCAGGACAGGAGAGCGACTGGAGCAGCGAGGACCCCAGGCCCCATGCCTTGGCCTCCGGGGGCCCCGCCGGGGCTGTGGGTCCCGCAGGCCGTTTGGGGACCACCTGCCCTGCAGACTTCCTTTGACGGAAACCCTGAATGAGTGGCTATTTTCTTAAGCCAGGTGATAAGCCATATGGACCAATATGGACAGTGGTATCCCTCCCAGTGGGCTATGGTGGTTGCGGGGGTCCTGACGGGAGAAGCGGCTGAGTGGGTGGCAGGCCTCCATGCTAAACATGCAAGGGAACTCGTGGACCTGGGACGATTTCTGGAGGCTCTTCGTGCCAGATTTGAAGACGAAACAAGCACCCAGGTTGCAGAGGGGGATTTGTTTGCGCTTAAGCAACGGGGCGTACCAGCAAAGGAATATGTACAGGAGTTCCGAAAGATTGCGGCTCGGTTGGTGGGGTGGCCAGAACGTCTTCTGGTGCACCAATTCCATAAAGGACTAGACCGTGATTTACGGCAAGCCTGCGTGTACCGGGGCTTGCCCCCCAAGTTGAGTGTGTGGTACAAGGCAGCCATCGAATTGGACGTCGGTCTCCGAGAATTCCGTATACGGGGTGAAGGGGTTGCAAGTCAAGGAAAACGACCAGCAGAACGCACACAAACACCCAAGGAGACTAAACCGAATGCTGGCTCCGGCTTGGGGGAAAGGATCCAGCGGCCTGCGTTTCGTTGCTTCAGATGTAATCGCCTTGGTCATCGAGCAGCCGACTGTCCTCATCCCATTCCCCGCAACTTGGACCAAAACCCCCCTCCTAGAGCTGTGTTGAGAGGCAGAGGCCGACCAACATCCGAACGGTCCCAAATGACTCGAATATCCTGTCTGGAGAGGGATCCCCTGGCTACAGATACTAAGAAAGTGGTGGCGGAAAAGTTCCCGATTGTGGCTGGGGATAGTGATGACGACGATGAGGACCCACACGACCCGATGGTGAGCGACCCCATCCGACTTTTTGTGGTACCAGTCGTACTCCGAAACCCACGGGCCACCACTGGACGCCGATATGAGGCATTGATTGATTCAGGGTGTACTCGTTGTTTAATTCGTAGGGCAATAGTTGACGAACTTGGGCTGCGGGTTGTGCGGTTGAGAACCCCTATTACCTTTGAACAAATGGATGGTTCATTGCTGGGAGGGGCACCAGTGACTCATATAACAGAAAAGGTGCACCTCGATATTGGGGAGCACACCGAAACTATTCGGTTTATTATAGTGGAGAAAATGTTAGAACCAGTGATTTTAGGATTAGCATGGTTGGACAAGTGGGCTCCTACGATATGGTGGGAAGGGGGTTTTCGCAAACTTCGATTACCGTTGGGACCTCCCCCTACCAAGGAGGAAAAGGAGCCAGCAGGGGGAATAGAAGCAGAGAGCCCACCAGTAGACACGACGTATCCTGATGTGTATAGGGATCTCGCCAGAGTCTTTAGTGAGGAGGAATGTGAGACCCTGCCCCCTCACCGGCCTACGGATTGCGGTATTGAGTTAATACCCGGGGCGAAGCTACCCAAGCCCCGGATGTATTCAATGACACAACCCGAACTAAAAGAATTACGAAAATATATAGACAAGAACTTGGCCCGGGGTTTTATCACACCTAGTCGATCAAAGATGGCTGCCCCTGTCCTGTTTCGTGGGAAGAAAGACGGGGGTTTACGCTTATGCGTTGACTTCAGAGGTCTCAATGCAGTGTGTGTGGAGCCCCTCTATCCACTTCCCTTAATGAAGGACCTGTTAGCTACCCTAGCCACCGGTCGTATCTTTACGAAACTCGACCTACGCGAAGCGTATTATAGGATACGAATCAAACCAGGGGATGAGTGGAAAACAACATTCAATTGTCCCTTGGGAAGCTATCAGTTCCAGGTCATGCCGTTCGGACTACAGGGCGCCCCTGCGGTGTTCATGCAGTTCATCAATGAAGTGCTGCATGAACATCTGTACAGGGGTGTCCTTGTATATTTGGATGACATCTTAATTTACACGCAAACTGAAGAGGAACATATATCTCTGGTCCGACAGGTCTTAGACAAATTATTAGCTGCTAAGCTGTACGTGAAACTATCCAAATGTGAGTTTCACAAAAAGAGGATAGATTATCTAGGCTATAGAATATCAGAGAGCGGGGTAGAGATGGATCCCAGAAAAGTCCAGGCAGTGCTTGAATGGCAGGCCCCTAGAACCAGAAAGCAATTACAGAGCTTTCTAGGCTTTGCAAACTTCTATCGGCAGTTCATTCCCAGATTTGCTGAAATAGCCCTACCACTAACGGATCTGTTACGGACCAAACCGGCCACGGCTAAACCAAAGCCGGGACAAGCGTTGACGTGGTCGTCAGCGTGTCAAATGGCTTTCGAGCAGTTAAAAACACTCTTTGCTCAAGAACCAGTACTCAAGCATCCAGACCCAACGCAGGCATTCGTAGTCCAAGCAGATGCTAGCGACGTGGCTGTAGGAGCAGTACTCCTACAAAGAACACAGCAGGGAGGGTTACAACCTTGTGCCTATACGTCTAAAAAGTTAACCACGACAGAGCGGGCATGGGCGATCTGGGAAAAAGAGGCATTCGCGGTCCGTTGGGCGTTGATGACATGGCGACATCTCTTGGAGGGGGCGTCTCATCCTTTTGAGGTATGGACGGACCATAAAAACTTAGAAGCCTTACAAACGCCCAGGCGACTATCTCCCAAACAGATAAGGTGGGCACAATATTTTCAGCGTTTCTCTTTCCGGTTGCGGTATGTTCCTGCTGGGAAAAACTTCCTGGCTGATGCGCTGTCCCGGATGCCACAGTATAATAGCAAGCGAGAGGAAGTGATAGAACCTCTAATTGCACCTTCCCAAACCCTATTAAGACTTACAGAAGTAGATGGTCACTTACGTACTGAGTTTAAAACAGCTTTACAACAGGATCAATGGGTAATCCAAAACCCCTCTATGGTTAGCTATAATGATGGAATAGCGTGGAGGGAGAATAGAATATATGTTCCAGAACGTTTACGGAACGTAGTGTTATGCAGGTGCCATGATGCCAAATCAGCAGGCCATTTTGGGTATTTAAAAACTCTACACCTTGTGAGGAGGCAATTCTGGTGGCCACGAATGCGTAAGGACATAGAAACATACGTAAAAGGTTGCACAACCTGTGCAACCGCCAAACCCTGGTCTGGACGACCGTTAGGACTATTACAGACAGTCGCGAATCCTAGCAGGCCTTGGGAAGAGATCGCTATGGATTTCATAGTCGATCTCCCCCCTAGCCATGGCCACACTGTAATTTGGACGGTGGTAGATCTGTTTTCGAAACAGGCCCACTTTGTGCCATGTAAAAGCATACCATCCGCGCGACAATTAACCAAACTCTTTTTGCAACATATCTATCGTCTCCATGGAGCACCTAAGAGGATTATATCCGACCGCGGTGTTCAATTCACCTCTAAGTTTTGGAGACGATTTGTCCGTTTAATTGGGTCCTCTCAAGGGTTAAGTTCAGCATTCCACCCGAGCACTAACGGGGCGGCTGAACGGGCCAATGCCATGGTCGAAAGATATATCAGATGCTACGTTTCATACCAGCAGACGAATTGGTCAGGACTCCTGCCTTTCGCCGAAGTGGCATATAACAACATACCCCACCGCAGTACTGGGTTCTCCCCTTTCCAAGTAATATATGGCCGAGAGTTTTCAGCCATTCCAGAGTTAGATCCCCCTATGACAGACGGTGACACGCCACACAGTTGGGCCGATAAAATTAGTAATGTATGGCCAAGTGTAAAAACAGCATTACAAAAGGCAGCAGACGAGTACAAAAAATATGCAGACAAGAAAAGAGCTGATCCAAAACCATTCCGGATAGGAGACAAAGTATACTTATCTACGAAATACCTTAAACTCCGACTGCCCAGTAAAAAATTAGGACCTAAATATATAGGACCATTTCCCATAACACAAGTCATCAATCCTGTAACCGTAGCTCTTAAACTTCCCCCTCTGTTCAGTAGGATACATCCCGTATTCCATAGCAGTTTGGTGAAACCGGTGACGATAGAAAGGCCAGGTACCTCAACTACTCCACCGGGTCCCGTGCATACCAACCAATATGAGATAGACCGAATATTGGACTCCAGGGTTCGTAGGGGGATGTTACAATATCTTGTGCGGTGGAAAGGATACCCTGTAACACAGGCCTCGTGGGTGGCAGCACCCGATGTTCACGCTGCCCGATTGATACAACGGTTCCATCGGAAATACCCAGACAAACCTAATGCAGGATCGTAACAGTGACTAACATCTGTATGCTTTCTATTTATAGGTGAGCTCCTGGTAGGGGGGGCCGCCTGTCGAGTCCTGCCGGAGCTCGCCATCGATGGGGGGTGTGGGAGACGAAGGAGTGGAGATAAGCAGCCGCAGCGAACACACAAACAGTTCCTGGATAGCAGCATTCAGGGCGATGATTGATGACGTTGCAGGCCTCTCCGATTCTGCTGTCCTCGCTGCTCGCAGCTGTTACTGTTAAGGGAGTGGGGGGTGCTTGATTGATAATCACCGGATGTATGTTTAAGGGGCTGAGTTTTTGTTAAATAGCGCTGTGGTGTGATTACACCCAGCGCTGACTTTGAACCAAAACACCGACTTGTACTTTACTTTTGACTGCAAGCTTATCATTGCCAAAGTAAACCCTGATTCTCTGTGTGTTACTGGTGATTATTTCCTATCGCAGTTCTGAACGAACGACAAGCCGAGAGTCAGCTTCAGTCAGGAGCCAAGGAGGCAGCCAATACGCGCAAATAAACTGTGTTGCCGGTTTTCACGCGCTGATTGTGGGGTGGCGTTTGTAACCGTGTTGCCGGTTTTCACGTGCTGATTGTGGGGTGGCGTTTGTAACCGTGTTGCCATTTTCACGGCTTTTGTTGCTGTTGTTTTTGCAGCCTGTCCTGTGCTAACAAACCGTGTTGCTGGTTTGGCACTATTCCTGAGGCCTGGACTAGGATTGGGTCTAACACTTCCCCAAACAGCTGGCATCCCCAAGAGTTTGGAGAGGAGGGGGGCAGAGGGCCATTTTAAATTTGAAGGAACTCAATGTACATATAAAGTACAAAAGGTTCAAAATGCAATCCCTACATACTATCCTGGGTTGCATCAGACAGGGAGATCATTTAACATTGATAGATCTCAAGGAGGCATATCTCCATGTTTCCATCAGACTGTCACCCAGAAGGTTCCTCAGATTTCATATGCAGGTCACCATTGGCAATACAGAGCGCTCCCCTTCGGCTTCTCGTCAGCCCCGCAAACTTTCACCAAGCTGCTAGATGTCATAGCAGAGCATTTGTGGGCAAGACCCATACGCCTGCAATGTTACCTGGATGACATATTAATTCAGTCATCGTCCTTAAATCAGGCGGAACAGGACTTTCAGATCACGGTCCAAACTCTCCAGGATCACAGATTTTCTGTGAACTGGGAGAAAAGCCAATTGATGCCATCCACCAGCCTAACTCATCTAGGGGCGGTGATCAACACTTGAACATCACAGGTATTCCTGTCTCAGGAACACTGAACCAGCATAAGAGAGATGGTAAAAGAAACCAAATCTTTAGAGTTAATCCCTTTACTGATTCTTTCGCAACTGTTAGGGAAAATGATATCCTGCCTAGCCATATTCCCTTGGGCTCGATTGCACGCAAGGGCCTTTCAATGGCTACTTTTACCCAGTCAGAGATCAGGGCGCAGCAATTCAATGTCCAAGATCAGGGTTCCCAAGCAGGTTCTCTGTTCCCTGGACTGGTGGAAGTCAGCCGCCATGGAGAAAGGCTGTCTCTTCCGAGAACCTTCTTAACTGGTGCTGACCTCAGACACTAGTCTCTTTGGCTGGGGCACCCACCTGAACTCAAGGGTAACTCAAAGTCGGTGGTCTCAGCAGGACCTTCTCAACGACATCATTTGGCTGGAACAGAGAGCGGCTCATCTGGCGCTACGCCACTTTCAAACTGAATTGTCAGGTCAGTATGTGCTTCTACTGAAGGACAATGTAACAGCCAAAACACATGTCAACAGGCAGGGAGGCACCCGCTCCAAGGTCTTTTTTTTTTTTTGAACAAATTTTTTTTATTGTTTTTAAAATTCAAACAAATCACTTATCTAATTAAACATTTGTGCAACCCCCCCTTCCCTCCCCCCTCCCCCGACTTCCCAGAAGAGAAACAGGGTATAGGTTTTACCAAACATACGCTAAAATATGCTAAATTAATGCAAGACATTAAAACTCCCTAGACCGCTTAACTCCCCTTCTACAGATTATTCATCAACCTCCCTTTAAACACAAAATAACATATAATCCTTTAGCCCTAATAATTTTTTTTTTAAAAAAGCCAATAACAAACACTAGTAGATAATACATACTTAATCATTTGGCTATTCCTCCTGCTTTTGTTCTCAATATTCAAATATTTTTAACAATAACTAAACCTTAATTAATCATTAATTGAACTCTCAATTCATTTAGTTAATCATTGTAGTTAATCATTAATACATCAATAATTAGACCAGAAAAAGTTAATCTTCCTTTCTTCCTTTCTTTCTGTATTTTTTCCAATCTTTCTTCCTCCCTCCTTCTTTTATTTTGAGGAGGTTTTGAATTTTAACTGGGGGTTGATGTATCTTTAAAACTTGTCCCTTTCTCAAAATCATTTCCTCTGGTTTAGAGCCCCCATATCGACTCCTCTTGCTTGTATAGACAGTCAGTTCATAGAACAAAGAATTAACTCGATCAGTTTGCAAAGAAAACTCCAGTTGCTGCATTTCAATTGATTGTGTGAAAGCCTCTGCCAAATCCTCCGAAACCTCATAGAGCTGATCAGTTTCTTCTTCTTTCTGCTCCAAATTATATTTTTGAAAAGTTCTGTCAGTTAATTCCAAAAGGGCAGGAAGAGGGTTTGAAGATTCTTGAGGATCAGCCAGTTCCAGCTTCTCTGTCTTGATCAAAATGTCTCCTACATTGTCATTATGCTTTCCTTCAAAAACATCCTCAGTTGCTTTTTTATCCTCCACCAGTTTTGTAAATTTTTGTTCCATGATTGCTGTAAAGTTATTAATAATTTCAATTTGGTTATTCATGGCTTCCTTTATAAATTCTGCAAGGTCTCTAAAAAAAGCCTCCTGGTTCTGTGTTTCAGTTCTCTGTGTCATTTCTAACGCCATTAAAGAGCCTCCACTTTCAGAAACTCCTTCCTTGGAAGCCATATTATTTTAAAAGAATTTTTCTTTTCACAGCCATAAAGTCTCTCAAACAGCTTTCTCAGATTTATTTGTAGTTTATCAAGCAAGATAGTCTTTTCTAGACCCAGCTCTCAAATCCAGCAGTTTAAATCCAGTCTCTGAGCACAAGTCTATTAACAAGCACTTCATTTCCTACTTTCACTTTCACACCCACAACAAAGACGCCATTTCCAGCTCCAGCTCAGCAAAATCAAATAGAAACAATGTATCCCAGGAGTTAAGCATATACTTGCAAAAGCTTGTTCTCCTACTTCCGTTCTGTCTGCTTTTTGAAATCAGTTAATCTTCTTGGCAGCAGAGTTGGTTGCCGGCGTCTGGCTCCATTTAAACGGAGTCGCCACGGATCTGGAGCTTCAGTGGGCTGAACGGGGAGCTCTCACCCTCCAAGCCCCTGGGATTACTCCAGGGGCTCCCGGGGAGCTCTACCCTCGCCCACCGGCTCTCCTCTCCTTCTTCTCCCGAAGGAGAGGTTTTTAAGCCGTCTGACAGCTGATTAACGCTGTCAGAACGGCTCGAATGGAATCACGGGGCTGGCGGTCCAAGAAGACCATCTGCAACACCAGGCGGTGCCAACCGGAAGCCCGCTCCAAGGTCTTGATGCGTGAGACAAAAGCCTTAGGTCTCTGGGCAGAGAAACATCTGCAGTTCTTACGAGTGGAACACATTTCTGGGACGTCCAACACCCAAGCAGACTGAGCAGAACAACTATCGACCAGTCCGAATGGTGACTCTATCCAGACCTATTTCACCAAATAATAGACAGGTTCGGCCTTCTGGTCCTGGATTTATTTGCCAGCCCTCAGAACGCTCAACTTCTGAGATTTTTTTCCAGGTTCTGAACACCAGTGGTTGAGGGAATCAATGCCCTCCATTGCCCATGGCCTGCCAAACTGTTATACGCCTTTCCTCCAACCCCATTAATACTGAGGGTCATCAGAAAGATCTTTGAGAAGGAGGCGGAAGTGCAAGTGGTGATATCTTACTGGCCATGGCGCCCATTGTTTGCGGACCTGGTGACACTTTCCATCTCCCGGCCATGGAAAATACCACCTCACAGGATCTCCCTCAGCCAAGGGGCCCTACAACACCCGGACCCCCAGTGGCTCCAGTTGGCCGTTTGGCACTTGAAAGGGAGATCCTCAGGAAGGGACATTTCTCAGGCATAGTAATTATGACTATTCTTGCTTCCCACAGAGCGTCAACGAACAGAATATACCAGGCCACATGGGCTTCCTTTTGTCGCTGGTGTACTAAGCAGAAACTAGTTCCTATTTCAGCAACAGTTCCAAGAGTTTTAGACTTTTTGCAAGTGGGTCTCAATAAAGGTTTAGCCACAAACACACTCTGCAGGCAGGTGGCAGCTCTGGCCACCATCCTCCCAGGTGAGAAAACAACCCCTCTTTCCCATCACCCTAGGGTGCATAGTTTTTTGAAGAGAGTATCCAACCTGTTACCCCCAACGGTCCATATTTACCCAACGTAGGATCTGTCTGTGGTTTTGCAGGTGCTCATGTCTCCTCTGTTTGAGCCTTTAAGCTCAGCCAGCATCAGACTGCTTACCTTTAAGGTTGCCTTTCTCATAGCAATCACATCGGCATGCAGGATTTTGAAACTGGTTGTCTTTTCTGTGTGACAAGACTTGTGCATTTTTCACCCAGATTGGGTTAGCCTCTGTCTAGATCCGACGTTCGTACAGAAAGTCAATACCTGGTTTCACAGGGTGCAGGAAGTTATTCTACCAGACTTTTGCCTGAAACCTAGACATCCGCGTGAAAGGCGCTGGCATACATTGGATGTCCACAGGGCCCTGTGCAAGTACATAAAGTGTACGGCTTCCTTCCGGTGGACAGAGGCTTTGTTCGTATCATTCCAGCTCAGATCTATGGGCAAGAAAGTTTCTCCTTCCAACTTCCACGGACGTTGGCTAAAGGTGTGTATTGCATTGGCCTACAAACATCAGGCCAGACCCACACCATGCCGGGTCACAGCTCACTCAACCAGAAGTGTGGGCACCACGGCAGCCTGGGCTACACAGGCATTGATCTTGGAGATTTGCAGAGCGGCCACTTGGGCTTCTCCATCGCCCTTTGTCAGGAATTACAAATTAGACATGTTTGCCTCGGGTGAGGCGGTGTTTGAAAGATGGGTATTACAACAGGTTCTGCCAGCCGAGGGGACCCTGGACCAACCTGTTTCCCACCCTGCGTCAATTTAGCTTGGATATATCCCATGCTTGGACTCTCCAAGCAGCGCACAGGAGAAGGAATGTTGGACTTACCTGAACATTCTTTCTATGTGCGCTGCAGGAGAGTCCAATCCCACCCTGGTTCTGGTACAGTCTGGGGTCCAGGAGTGGTCGATTTCATCGGTTAGACTACGTCTTCTCCAGATCCATGGCTTCGTTGGAAAAAATGAGGCTTGGCTGGGAGGAGGAGACGTGGCCGAAAAATTTGCAACTCAGTCTCTGGCCAATCAGACGAATTGAACCCATGCTTGGACTCCTCTGCAGCGCATAGAAAGAGCATTCAGGTAAATCCAACATTCCTTCCCCTTCAGATTCCTTGATTTATAAGTTAAACCAGTTTTATCCTATCCAGGGCTTTTATAGAAAAGTATCAATAAATTACTGAAGGATTACATCATTTGATATGTTAAACCCTGTATTTTCTTTGCCTGGCCTAAGCAAATTTGTAATTCCAAATACTGACATTCACTAACAACCCTAACAATTAGAAATACAGCTGTTGTTTATTTTTTAAATAAAATAGATTAGTCATGAAATCTGAATAAAGATTATTTAATTGTTTTGTACAATTTGCACACAGTACAGAATTTGTGCAGAGACCTCATATAATCAACATTAAGGAACTTTGAAAGTTACAAAGATTGAAAAATGTATAGAATTAATTTGAAATTAATTAATTTGAATAAATTATTAATTTGAAATAAATAAGTCATAGCATTGATATTACAGTTATTTTGTTTTCTGTAAGAACATTGTTAAGTTATCCCAAAGGGGAAAAATCTGAAGCAGAATAATAGAAATGGCCTTTCTTTTGTAGTCCAGAAGTGGCTAAATAGTGATGGGAAAGATACTTTGATCACAGCTTGGAGATTTGGGAGAGACACTTAGTTTTCTCAGCAGTGGACTTAGAGGGTGTATGTTGTTTCAGAAGTTGAGAGATGGAGCATTATATCTAACTCCAAATTTTTTAAAAACTCACAATTTGGGTATTTTTCTTCCCAGTGAGTTTCTTATGTAAGATCCTCACCCTCCCACCCCAGCAAAATGTTTTTCAGTGTCAGTAGGATGTAGTTCTACATCTTCCCTGCAGACAGGATGATTTTCTTGGCAATCTGTGATTATAATTATGTGTTTGAAGCCTACAGAGAAGGACAATACTTGGCCAGTGATAAAATGACAGTGATTGCACATAATTGCTGAAAACAACTTCAAGCTTTATTAATGAGATGCTGCAAACAACATCTTATAGATTATTATCTCATTTAACTGCCAATTCAGAAAAGTTAAGTGTTTTATAATTTACGTGTATTTTTCCCTGTCCATAACTGCCAGTATTTCGGATATAAACTCGTATCTATATTGACTTTGTAAAAGTGCGCAGATAGGGAATAAATATAGATGTTTCTGAACAGGCTCATTCAGAATATAAAAGTTTGTTTAAAAGAAGGTAATACCAGCAAAAAAAAAGTTTATCTTTGGTAAGTATTTTAAACAGTTAAATTACCAGGCAAAGAATATACTTTTAAAACTACAATTGAATGTTATCACATGGCCCTGGAAACAGCCTAGGTGGGTAAATGCCTAAGCTTTTTGCACAAAGAGATGGATTTTAAATGCTTAGCTTTTTTCCTGTATTTATTTGCTACCCATGAAATATTCAGAATCCAAATTCAACATGTTTAAAAACTAACCAAATACTTAAAACATGTTATTCTATACGTTGGACTAGAAATGAAAGGCTTAAGCATATCCCACTTAGATACAAATTTAATTGGGTGAGCCCAATCACAAACCTTAAAAAAAACAAACTCACAAGTTTGTTATGGGGTGGGGAGGGAAATCCTTGTAGGAAATATGTGATGCAAACATTATAGATCCGTGATGGCGAACCTATGGCATGCGTGGCAGAGGTGGCACACAGCTCCCTCTGATGGCACGCGAGCTGTCGCCCCAGTTCAGCTCTGCTGTGCATGTGCGCGTGCCTCCCGCCAGCCAGTTCGCCATCACGGGTATAGGAGATGGACTAGAAGACCTCCAAAACTCCCTTCCAACTCTGTTATTCTATTCTTTTCTAAACTCAGTTTGAACTTCTGCCATCTCCCTTTCTATGTAGGGTTTATCTGTATTTGACGATCCTAACCATTATTTTTCTAGGAGATGAAATTAAGGATATTGTGAAATAGTTTACATACTCCATTAGCATTAGCTTGCTTTGAAATTTATATGGAGACTTACCTCTTTCTATTTGTTGGCCATTGTCTTGTTCTGATCAGGGAAATGTGTGCAGGTGTGTTGAGGAACTTGCATTCCAGTATTTCAGGATTTGAACTTTTAGGTACTCAGTAGCACCCGGTGTGATTAAATATAAACAAACTATGCACTCACGGGCGTACAAGAGCATGCAGGGGTGCAAAAACACACACATACATGTATTTCCTTTTAATTTCCTAACTGCAAGTCTGTATGCATTTTTCCTCAAGATTTATAAGAATTTTATATTCTTGATTCTTACTCCTCCATAACTCTTACATCTTCGAAGCTGGAGATAAAAGACTTTGGCATTTGGGGCCTGTGCTGGAATATATGATTTGCTAATGAATAACTTTAATAACTTTAATAACTTTGTCTCCCCAAAGCAGTGTAAAAGCAAATGTAAAAGACTAATCTGGGACAAATTTTGAAAGGGCAGGGCGTTATTTAAATGAGTGCAATGCCATAAAAGTGATTGGCTGTTAGAAAAACAAATTATTTCTGCCAAGAGGGTAGCAGTGCTCCCTGATATGAAAAAAATACAGCAACTATACCATATTACCATAAGTGTTCACCTATATTACTTATATAACAAGGACATTAATTTCTAATTGAATAATCTATTGAAATTTTCACTGGTAGTTAAATCCGTGCAAATTTGGGTTAATGTTTCTTTAAAAAAACATTAATTTTCTCCTAGTTCCCCTTTAGATATATTTGTGTTCCTTATAGTGAAACAATTTTGTATCTTTTCATTTCTCCTATTTGGTATCTGAAAAAAATATTTTTGTGGAAAGTCATTATTTGACTGATATCATTAATATGGATATTTTAGTGACATAAAATAAAAGAAGAGCTAACATCCATTTTCTTCCAGAGATGAAAATACCCACTTTTATTGTTGTCTCCCATTTAATTTCAAGAAAACCATATAGAATAGAATAGAATAGAATAGAATAGAATAGAATAGAATAGAATAGAATAGAATAGAATAGAATAGAATAGAATAGAATAGAATAGAAAGACAGAGTTGGAAGGGACCTTGGAGGTCTTATAGTCCAACCCCTTGCTCAGACAGGAAACCCTATGCCATTTCAGACCAATGGTTGTCCAATCTCATCTTAAAAATTTCCAGTATTGGACAATTCACAACTACTGGAGGCAATTTGTTCCTAATTTAGAACTAATTGTTCTAACTGTCAGGAAATGTCTCCTTAGTTCAATAAACATTGTTAAAGTTGGAAAATAGACTGGTTGAAGAACAAGATGGATTTAAGTGCAAATAAAACAGAGATACTGTTGAGCAGAAGGAAGCTGGACATTGGGATTGACTCAGTTATGGATGGAGTCTCATTTTCTCTGAAAAAACAATTTGGAGACCACTTGTCATTCAAACTTGCTACATTGCTAAACGAGTAGTACTTATGACTACTCCACAAAGCTCTGATGTTGCACATCCTCACAGTCATGTGATTATGATTTTGGTGTTTGGCAATCAGTTTGCAGTTACAATATGGCAGAAGAGGGAATCAACTTATTTTCCAAAGCACCAGAAGGCAAGACAAGAAACAATGGATGGAAACTAATCAAGGAGAGAAGCAGCCTAGAACTAAGGAGAAACTTCTTAACAGTGAGAACAATTAACCAGTGGAACAACTTGCCTTCAGAAGTTGTTGGTACTTCATCACTGGAGGTTTTTAAGAAAAGACTGAACAGCCACCTATCTGAAATGGTATAGGGCAGTGATGGCTAACCTTTTTGCCATCGTGTGCCAAAAGCAGGGTGAGTATGGGGGGGTTGCCCATGTGCGTGCTCACACTCATAATTCAATGCCCCCTGCCCCCGTGCACACGACCCCCCTGTGTCCCCCTGCTTTTAGCATGTAATGGCTTGGTGGGCCCGGTAGGCCCATTTTTCACCCTCCAGAGGCTTTCTAGGAGCCTGGGGAGGGCAAAACCAGCCTTCCCCACCCCCCGGAGGCCCTCCGGAGACCGGAAACAACCCATTTCCCAATTTCCAGTAGGACTGAAAGGCCCAAAAATCAGCTGGCCGGAGCACGCATGTGCACTGGAGCTGAGCTACAGCAGCGCTCGGGTGCCCACTGATATGGTTCCATGTGCCACCTGTGGCACCCGTGCCATAGGTTTGCCATCCCGGGTATAGGAGGTTGGACTAGAAGACCTCTAAGGTCCCTTCCAGCTCTATTCTGATTAGAATTATATTTTTAAAATTTTATTTATTCATTTGTAACCTGCCTTTTATTATTTTTACAAATAACTCAAGGTAGCAAACTTATCCACCTTCCTCCCCCTATGAAGTGAGTTGGGCTGAATGACTGATCCAAGGTCATCCAGATGGTGTTCATGGCTAAGGTGGGGCCTGAACTCACAGTCTCCTGATTTCTAATCTGGTGCCTTAGCCACTAGACTAAACTGGTTCTCATGGTCATGTGATTGCCATTTGTGACCCTCACTGCCAGCTTTAAAAAAGGAAAGTCAATGGGGGAGCTGATAGGAGATGACCACGTGACAGTGAGCTTAATGACAGCAACTGGAATTGCTGTTACTGTGTGGCACGGTCATATAATATCACACTTACTGAGCATATCACTTAGCAATAGAAATTCTGGTCCCAATTACTGTTAACCGAGGATTAGCTGTATTTAAATAGATTTTTTCCCCATTATTATGAGTTGCCTTGAGTGCCCTGTGGACAGTAAACTGGGGTGTAAATAAAAATATTTAAAAAGTAATATTAATTGATTTTCAGAAAAAAAGAATTCTTTCCTATAATAGCAGCACTTTCCCTTTTTAATCTTACGTTTTACTGTTTGCATAATATTCCTTTAATAATTTATTCTGTATTACACAGAAAGCAAAATGCAGAACTCATCCTGGTGCCACCAGCTGGGTTGCAGTAATGTTCCTCATTAAAGTAATCTATAATAATAATACTTCTTGGATGATGGGATTTGTATTACAGGCCTTTAGATCTGGAAAGGCAAAGTATAACTTTGGCAAAAGTAGTGTTTCCTATGTAATCCCTGTGCTATTCAAAATTGTTTTGTTTTTCAAATAGAGTTTTTGGGAACAATAAAACCTTAGACATTATTCCATGAAATTATTTTCAAGATATAGCAGAAGACAGAAAATTGGCATTAGCAAAATGTACAGTTTTTCATTGTAGCTATAAAAGTCTTCAATTAAATAATTCCCCAGGGCAAAGCATTTAGTATATTATTCTTCAGGTGAATTATTGTATGGGAAGGCTAACTAAGTGCTAATATACGACTGTACTTCAACTAAGGAAAGATAGTATATCCTTTCCCCCCCAAAGTGCTACTCTATAGGACTTTTATGGCTATAAATGAACAAAACTGCCTTTCTTTTTAGAGGAGCATTTTCCATGCCTTTCATAATTCATGATTCTCTTTTGAAATCTAAGCTAAATTCACTCTTTCATCCATAAAACTGCAAAGTAAAGATTATGCTAGCTAGATATTGATTCACATGAAATATATAGATTTTATGCTAAAAGGGGGAAGAATTACATCAGAAGGATATTTTTGAAGAAAGGGATCATGATTAAGGGATTTTAATTTGTAATTTTTACTCCAGTTGGATCCCCCCCCCCGACTTACATACATGACTTTCAGCACAAAATACCAAATAATTAAAACAGGTGTTCCCAGAATGTGTTTTCTTAAACAGCATGCTGACAATCAAGGTCCATTTGACCATGCTCTCTCCTAAGAAGCTGTCTGTTCTTGCAATACTCAGACATCATTATCATAACATACAGGCACGGTGTTTTAAATGGTCCCAGATGAATAGGTCAGTTCTGGGTTGAACAGAAGATCAAGTGATTTTGATCTTATTTGTGTCTGGATGACTTGAAAGAAGCCAAGGTCATCTGGGAGGGGTTGGCCCTGTACTCTGAACACCATATTCTCAAAATCACTTCATTTGATTTGGATACAGACTGATTTTGTCTTGATCCTGGAACCTTGTCTTATTAGATGTGCCTTGGATAGAGTCCAACCTTTTGGTCCAGGAAAATGTAAAAAAAGAGAGAAAGAGAGAGAAATATTTTTCACCACAATCAATTCTTCTGATTTACTGCTAAAATCAGAATGATATTTGGTCAACTCTGTAGAGTAATTTTTCCACGGTGTCTTGTGATACCAGACTGTTAAGTATTTATAACAGAATAAATATAACAGATTGTGTCACAACATTAGTTGTGTACATAACTAACAATGTTCACCATAACAGCACCTTTCCTATATCTTTATAAAGCAACTATATTTCTAAATTAACTCCAATAATCTCCATTCAGTACATCTGTAGAGTGCCAAGTTGGGGAATCCTAAATTAACAAATGGTATAATAAATAAAATAAAGTCCTCTTTGAGTTGAGTTGAAGTCCTTCACAAGTTGAGTTGGTGACTTCACAAATATGTACATGAAGTTTTTTTGGCTGTTCTAAATTATACTTCTGCATGTTTTTAGAGAACCCTTGAAAAAGTTCACTTGTAAGAAAACCTCATGCATGAAAGAGAGATTTGAGAAAGCCTGTTTTTAGTGACTTTTCACTAGTACATTAATGTGTTTTTTATGTATTACATTGTAAAGGAAGAGGTCAAGGGGGGGAGGGAGAAGCATAAAGTTTCAGTTTAAACAAGAACTAATTGACTCCCAAAATTGTCCATAAAAATCCTCCTAAGTTTGCTTTTTAATTGTCATCTTTTGATCAAAGTACTTGTATGCTCTTCATCAGTGTAACGTCTAAACATTTGGCAGTTATTAGTTATATGCCTTCCTATATAATGCTGAAGCATTATTACAACATTTCACTGATTGTGACATAAAGCAGAGTTTAAGTGAATTTTTCAGTGCCACCTGAAATATTTCATTGATCCTCTTTCTTCAGACTTGGATAGTTAACTATTTACTGACAAAATGTAGTTGTATTTATAAGTTACAGATAGATTCATATATCTTGGTAGTCTAAGCTAATGGGCAATTTATGGAAATTTAGCATGTTGTATGAATCTGGCCTCTACATTAAAACATAATACTTTTTATTTTTTCTGGCTTGTGAAAATAGGAATTTGTTTTGTTAATCCAGAGCTTAGTATGCTGTATGAATTTAGCCTAGGAGAATGAGCTGAAATGACCCCAGTTAAACTCCCAACTCTGCAAGAAATGTATCAAATGGCATTTTTCAAACTGTTTGAAAGACTACCAAGAGAATGCTAGCACAGTAGGTGAAGTGGAAAAATTGAAAACAACCTGTATGAAGACAAGGCAAACTACTTCCATACTGTTGCCAGAAAAACTTCATGTACATGTTTGTGAAGACACCAGGAGTTAAACTCAACTCAAAGAGGACTTTTTAAAAATTTATTATACTGTTCATTAAATTAGGATTCTCCAACCTGGTACTCTTCAGATGTACTGAATGTAGATTGCTGGAGTTCCTGGTCAGAATGCGAATGCTAACCTCTAGCCAATGTTGGACAAAAAAGTGTACTCCAACAAGTTGTAGTTGCAAGGTTGGGAGGGGTATTGTGACAGTGTGTATCACAAATGATCAACAGCCTAGAGTTATCAGACTTTCTTGGATAGATCTTCATCTGAGAAGGAAGTAGCAAGCAATCTTGATTCTTGGGAGTTCCAAAGGTGCTTTTCCAAAAGGCAACTGTGCTTTGTTTTTCCTTGAAGATGTTTTTCTTCTCTTCCAAGAAGTTTCTTCAGAATTCAGGGAAAAACAGATGTCCAGTGCCCTTTTGAAAAAACACCTCTGAGACATCCATGACCTGGATGGCTGAGAATTTCCATAGATGCTTGATTCTCGGGAGTTAGACCTATTATCAGAACCCTATCAGAATCAAGTTCTACAGCATGTGCTTTTGTATTTGTGAAAGACTCAACTGCTAATCTAAAAGATTTTTTAAAAAAAATTCTATCACTCTTACTGCTCTATCTTTTGAGCCTTTAGCTCTGGCGCAGAGTTTACTGTACTTTCAACTTCCGACTGAACTGTGACTATGTCTTTGCCCTGTGGTTTTATCATTAGTGCTTTTAGTAATACTAGAGGTCTTGGATTGCTTGATTACTCCTCAAACCCTTTGTGACCTGGCACCAACTAACATTTCTAGAAATGGGTAGATAGTTTCCAAAAGAGTGGAATGTATAACCCAGGCATTTTTCAGTCCAAGTCGTGTTTGTTTAAAAATTCTGGATGCATTCCAATATTTATTTTATTTTTTAAAAAATTATGTTCATCCAGTATATATATTTTTTTTGTATGCTCCACAGTGATTTCCAAAGAAGTTAGCAAATATTGGCAAATTCTGCAAAGCAAGATAGGTTTATTGCTCTGACAACCATCATTATCACAGTTAATGTTTATTTCTATTGCTATTCTATTGCCTGAACTCTTTCATTAAAAGGCAAAAACTGTGATTGATTAATCTTTGGAAGTTGCTATTTCCTGTGTATAAGGCTGTGGCATTTCAGTTCTCTCCATCTCTTCCTTTTTTATTCAATAATTAAATTGATATTAGACCTTATGATTTCTGTTTGATGGTCAAGATAGCTCACAGATTGATTACAATTGTAATACAAATTAAGTAACATCTAATTTATTTATTTATTTATTTATTTATTTATTTATTTATTTATTTATTTATTTATTTATTTATTTATTTGTTCGATTTATATGCTGCCCTTTTCCGGAGACTCAGGGCGGTTTACAATGTGTTAAGCAATAGCCTTCATACTTTTGTATATACCTGCTTAGTAGGGCTTTTGGCCACCCCTTAAGCGGTGTTCTTTTTTATACAAAGTCAGCTTATTGCCCCCACAAACCGGGTCCTCATTTTACCTACCTTGAAAGGATGGAAGGCTGAGTCAACCTTGAGCCTGGTGAATTTCAACTTGCAGTAATTGCAGGCAGCTGGTATTATTTAACAGTGCTTTAGTCTGCTGCGCCACCAAGGCTAATAACATCACTGTAAAACATAAAGTAGAGCAGCTTTCCCTAACCAGGTATTTTTCAGATGATTGGACATAATTGAGAATTCCAGTCTAGTGTAAAAATTATGGGAGTTATATCCCAATATATCTGGGAGGTTAAATTAAATACTCACTGACTGGGACTAAGCCAGTGGTGGAATTCAATTTTTTTTACTACCGGTTCTATGAGTGTGGCTTGGTGGGCATGGCAGGGAAAGGATACTGCAAAATTTTCATTCCAACCCCACTCCAGGGGAAAGATACTGCAAAATCCCCATTCCCTCCCCATTCCTGGGGGAAGGATATTGCAAAATCTCCATTCCCACCGCCAGCCAGAGGTGGTATTTGCTGGTTCTCTGAATTAGTCAAAATTTCGGCTACTGGTTCTCCAGAACCTGTCAGAACCTGCTGAATAGCACCCCTGGACTGAGCTGTTACTCTTTAAGAATGACTGGCATGGTCAATCTTTCTTCTATGATAGTTTGATGGTAATCTCAATGTCAGGGTGGAAAATCCAAAGATATTGGCTATGGAATTGTGTTTGCTCTTGATCCTTAAGAAGCATGGTAAGATTTCTTTGCCTATAATGGAGAAGGGATATGACCTGAGTCTTACAGTATTGAAGATAGATTAGGAAGAATGTGGTGTTTCTGTCTCCATATGTCTGCAGGGTATCTGCCACCATACCTTAATGCCAGACTCCTATGTCACATCTCCTTAATATTTGTAGTTACCATTGAAGGACGGCTCTCCTTGCTTTCCTGTGCCATGAGGATGGGGACGGGTCATCTGTCAAGAACTTGTACAGATAGTTTTTGACTAATGACCGGTCGCTTAATGACTGTTCAGAGTTATGATCAACCTGAAAAAGAGCATTTATGAGCTGGATTCAAAGTTCCAACAGTCGGGCTTCCTCCGTCGTCACGTGGCTAAATTTCAGCTGGTCAGCATTCCAGCCACATGTACAACCATTTGCAACATTGTATGATCACTTGACTTCCATTTACGATGGTTTTGCCGAAAACCAACACCTCCATACCCATAGTGAATCATTGGTTCACTTAACAACAGTGGCATTCTCTTTATGACCACTGTGTTTGCTTAATGACTGCTTCAAAAAAGGTCAAAAAATTGAGTTGGTTACATGACTGACATGCAATCCTGTTGGGCAGGCACCATTATGGTCATATGTCGAAGACTACCTGTAGTGCTTTGACACTGTCCTTACTGCCTTTCTTGCAGTATTTTAGCTGCAAGATTGAACTGGGTAAGAGACAGGTTTTCACTACTCCGCTAAAGATTTTCTTAGTATCTAGACATTAATTTGACAAAAGCCAAAAAGATGTATAATTCTCTCTCCTTTTCTTTTATTTCTTCCTCTCCCCTTTTTGAATTGCTGGTTCCCAATATAAAGGCTGCTGCAAATCTTGTCTCATAGTCCAGTTAACCTTTCTGCATTGTGATATCAGGATATAAGATCTTGCCTCCTCCTACAAGAAAATTGGAGCCTGTTGGTTTTTTTAAATAGTCCCTCACTATCTGGCCTACAGAAGAGCAATAGGAATTCACCATTCAATATAGAATTTTGTTTCCCCATTGTAGAATAATGTCAATATTGTTGACTATTTCAAGGGAAAGAAAACTTTGCTTTTGTAGGCAGTAGTTCTCAACTTACGACTACAATAGAGCCTAAAATTCATTTTGCTAGGTGAGAAATATGCCCCATTTTATGACTTTTCATGCCACATTTGTTAAATGAATCACTGCAGTTGTTAAATTAGTAACACGGTTGTTAAGTGAATCTGGTTTCTCCATTGACTTTGCTTGTCAGAAAATTGCAAAAGGGGTCACATGACCCCAGGACCCTGCAATCATCATCCAGTGTGAGTCAGTTGTTAAGCCTCCAAATGTAATTCTCGTGACTGTGGGGATGTTGCAATGGTCATAAGTGTGAAAAATAGTCATAAGTCACTTTTTTCAGTGCTGTTGTAACTTTAAATAGTTACTAGGCAAACTGTTGTACGTCGAAGGCCTATCTGTAGTTTGAGATTGACTGCAGAAATCTAAGATTGGAAACAGATAGGTTTGGCAAGTTCAAGTTGGCCAGTAGATGGGGCTCTGACAGACCAAAAAGCCTATTGGTGGTAGTAAACCTCCTCAAAGATAGGAGGATCATTTCCTAAGGCAGAAATCAGAGTATCCTAGTGATTCTGTCTAAGGAATCGAAAAAAGAGAAGCAACAGTATCTGAGGATTCATCCAGATCATGCTGAGGCATTTGATTTCATTGAAGCATTGCAACATTTATAGTATAAAATCCCTACCTGAGGCCTTATGACGCATGGAACCGTGTAATACAGATGTCAACCTTTCTTAAGCTCTTTTCATACCGAGTAACTCTCTTTCCCTTGAGACCTTTGTATTTCTGCCCAGCTAAGTGAACATTTTGTATAATTAAACGGGGGTATGAGGCAGATGCCGTTTCAATACAGCTCTACAAACAACAGGCAATGAGTCTGCTTTTCTTTTTATCAGCAGCGTTGGAAATGCCTTTTGCCACAAGTCATGGTGCCAATCATTGCCTTGCACTTCTTAACCCCTAGAGAGGCTATTACTAAGACGTCTATTGAAAAGAATGGGAATGACTATTTACTTGGAAGAAAGAAAAAGGCACCTCACTTCTGAGCCAGAAGAGCCTCAGGTGGGAATTGCACAGCTTTGTTGAAGTATGCAGCAAGGGCCTGAAAAATCTGCAGAGCAAGGTGTAACAAATTGTGGGCTGCTGTACTTATAGGTAAACAATTGTATTTGGATTGGAATGCGATCAAAGTGCCCACACTCTAAAATGGCTGAAAAATGAGAAGGTCAGTGCCTATAAAATAGAAAAATGAATAAATGAAAATTTCATCTTGGAATGTGAGTAGCAGCTGGCTTTTTCTCAAGTTCCACCTGCTCAGCATAGAGCTGAGGTTCTTACAGAAAGAATAGGCAAGAAATGGGACCTGAGCCAGTAAGTAGCAGGCCCCTTTCAAAACTCTGCAATGCCAACGCTTATACAAAACATCTGATTTAAAATAAGAACCTCAAGGACAAAAGGTTTGCTGTTAATCTTTAATACTTGTTTTCTTAGCAATGTTATGTATCACACTTGAATATCTTTCTTAATAAACCTGTTTGTTGCCTGTATCTTTTGTCTGTAACACTGCTTCTGGGTTTTTTTTTTATTGTTCCTTTTAAGAAATTGTTTATATTTTAAAAGAAGCAAAAATTATATTCTTTGCTTGCTTCCAAAATGTCTCAAGGAATAACAATTTTTCCAATACAATTTGTGTTTTGAAGATACTTCAGTTGCTTCTTATAAATGCACTGCATGAGAGTCCTACAATGTTTCCTACCTTCTTGAGATCAATTGTTAGTTGGCAGGTGCCTGTTGGAATTTATTTCTTTATTTAAAGGATGGTGCTTTAGTTCAAGTACTAAGCTCTCACGGGACTTTACAAAGATGAAACTCCATTTCTATATTCAAATCCCATGTGAAAAAGGGAAAAAAGCTAGAAGAGAAGAAGAAAAAAAAGCGATACTTAGATATCTTCAGTTACTATGTTTTTATAATGATCAGTTATGGAAAACAAGGCAAAGCAAGGAGAAGTTAGAATCTGTCAGCCCTTCAAGGTAGTGCAAGTAAAGAAACCGAAACCAGAAGAAAATACTAGAATTCAACTGTATTGATATAGATTATAATAACAAAATCTCAAAAGCCTTCCTTCCTTCTTACAGCAAAGAGAGTCAAAGTGGGACAGTTTTCCAGAGTGCTGCTCCCACTGTCCATGGCTGGGATCTTCACTCCAGATCTTGACAGTAACTGAGTGAGAGCTGTAAAACTCTCCCTGTTAAGGCACGCCTCCAATCCCATGATCCTCCAGTCTATCACTCAGTTACTGACAAGAACTGTAGTGAATTTTCTGAGCTGTGTTATTTGGCCTTAATTTCTACCAAATTTTCCCTTATTCTCTCCCTGCTCCTCTCTCGTTTAGGCAATTTTCTTTATTTTTGATTATTTCTCTTTCGCGAGCTGCTTGATACCTTTGACTGGCTGCTGGATGCGTGTGGTGTGCCGCCGGGTCGCCCACGCCAGCGGGATCGCAGCCGCCGGATTCCGACCCTTCGGGGCGGATCCGGCTCGTGGACATTGGCCGTGGGAGCAGGATAGGCGCGCAGGCTTGTGGCCATCCCTGCCTCCCTTTCCTAGTGTCGGCAGCGGCCTCGGGGTTAGCGTCGCTTCGGGCGCGCTCCCCGCGCTTTTACTTTGCTGAACGGCGCACTTGGCGCGCAGGCCTGCCGCCATTCGGAGCCGCGCCGCTAAAAGCTACCGCGGAGGTGTGTCATCTCGGGGTGCGCCCTCCGTTTTCGCATATCCATATATTGAATTGGCGGCTGGAAAGAGCAGCACAAGCGGCGTGAGTGATTACTGGGCTTTTCGGGGCTGCTGGAGGAGGCGGGCGCAGTTTCCGATCGCGTTGGGGCGCCCGCCATTTTTTTTCCTGGACTGGCGCCATTTGTCCCCTGCTGGCGCGCCCGCCATTTTCTTCCATCGCACTAGCGCCCGCCATTTTAAGTGTGGACTAGTTTTGGGCCCGCATCTTCAAGCTGCCCCTCTCCTCTGACGGCTCCCCATTTTACGACGGGTGATTGCTGCAGGAATCAATACTGACTTAAAACTCCTACTTTCACCTGGTGTCTGTGACTGTGTACATAGTTGATTTAAAAAAAAAAAAAAAAAAAAAAAGAAAGAGAAGAAAGAAAGAAAAAGAAAAAGAAAGGACTGCCAAGCATAGCCTTTTGAGCTCCTTGATTTCTGTCTGTACATAGTTAAAAAAAAAAAAAAAAAAAAAAAAAAAGAAAGAAATTCCTGCCAAGCGTTGCCTTTGGCCTTCTTGATTTCTGACTGTACATAGATATATATATATTAAAAAAAAAAAAAAAAAAAAAAAAAGAATCCTCAGGGGATCCTGAGGCCTTTCTCCCGCCAGTGCCGTGCCCTCGTTGGTCGGCCTTGGCCTATTTTTCTGATTATGGCAGACCAGGCTCTCTCGTCGGACATGGAGCCAGAACATAGCCCACCACGCACTTCGCCCAAGCGGGCCAAAAAGTCTTCTCGGAGGCAGTTGGCGCCCTCCAGCCACTCCTCTCACAAATCTAAGGCCTCCAAGGCAGTAGACAAGGATGCCCAACGCCGTCATAGGGCACTGGAGAAGCAGTGGGACAAGGCAAGATTGGCGGCGGTGGCAGAAGTTGGTCTTGGCACTGACGCTGCGCAGCATACTGCCTCTGTTGTGGCTGCTGGGGATTCCTCCTCCTCCGGGTCCCCGCCTTCGTCTCCAGAACGACCTGCTCCTCCGCCTGCCCACCGAGATCAGCGCTTACGCCTGTCTAAGGGCGTTTCTCAATCCTTGCCGGATGTCTCGGGTGCCGGGCTATCCACTTCGCAGAGGCCCCCTCGTCCTACTCCTGAGGCCTCCTTCACCCCAACTGCAGCTGGTCTCCGTGGCCCTGACGGGGAGATTCTACCTATGCATCAAGACCTGCAGGCGCTGTTCTCATCTGCATTCTCCTCGTTTTTGGCAGCTGGCCTTCATCAGGCGTCACAAACTCCACCTTCTCAGCCTGCAAGTCAGCCTCCGCAGCTATCTCATCAGGTCCTTTTACACCAGGCTGCCAGGAAACCGGCCTCCTCTTCTTCACGCGCTGACTCCGATCACGGTGAGGAATGCCCGGAGGACATAGAATTTTCGGACGATGAGGACTTACCGGCAGAATCCCCATCCTTTACGGGGTTATTTCGCCCTTCTATGTTCAAATCATTATTACACAAGGCTCGCATTACAACCAACTTGGCCCCCTCAGGCACGGAACAGTCTGGCGCTTCGACGTCCACGGGGCCGCACGACGCCTTGTTTCTGTCTGCTAAACCGGACAAGGATGTGATCCCGTGCCCCCGCCTGTTCCTGGACGTTCTACAGTCTCCCTGGGGGCAACCCGGTTCTATGACATCGCCCAGCACTCTTGATAGAAAACTATACTGTGCTGCCCCCGAGCTTGAAGATCTTTTAGCTCTTCCCACAGTGGACCAACCAGTAGCCTCCCTGGCTTCTAACACCCTAGTCTCGACTGACTCCCTGGATGGTCTTAAGTCGGAGGACCGCAGAACGGAACTTGCCTTCCGCAGGTCACATCAGGCTGTCTCCTGGGCAATTAGAACGGCGACAGCAACATCTTTCTTTAATAGAGCCTCCCTGATATGGTTGAAACAACTCCAACAGAGGCTTCCTCCGGAAGAGACCCGGTTACACCAGGACATAAATAAGATTGTTGCTGCCACCGAATACTCAGCAGATGCATCCCTGAATTCGGTGAAGTTCGCATCCCGGGCGCTCGCCTCCACTGTCTCTTCCAGGCGTCTGTTCTGGCTACGCCATTGGAAGGCCGACCTCAAGGCCAAATGGAGGCTGGCATCCGCCTCCTATAGGGCACCGAACCTGTTCGGACCTGCTCTGGACCCGCTCCTGATAGAAGATCGCGACAAGCGGAAGATCCTTCCGACTGCGTACCGCCGTACGGAGAGAAGATACACCCCGTACAGCCAGCGCCCGCCCTTTCGTTCCTTTCAGGGTTCGGGCGGCCCTCCCTCGCGCAGGTCGTACTTTTCCGGTCCGGATCGGTCTCAAGGAAGGGATTCCTTTCGCGACAGGACCAGATTCCAGCCTCAATCCAAGCGCCCCTTTCGAGGCTCAAATTTCAGACAACCTCGCAGAGGCAAATGACTCGTCTCTTCCGGGCACCATCGGCGGGAGACTACAACTCTTCTACCCCCAATGGGCCCGATCCACAAAGGACTCTTGGGTGCTGCGCACCATTTTCTCAGGTCTATCTATCGAATTCGTCGGAACCCCGCCCAGTCGCTTCGTTCCCTGCCCGGTCCCGTCATCTCAGGATCGTCACCAACTGATGCTGCAGGAAATTGCCCATCTTCTAAGCATCGAAGCGATAGAACCTGTTCCATCAACCCAATGGGGTTCGGGTTTCTACTCAACCTTTTTTCTTGTCCCCAAAAGCTCCGGGGGATGGCGGGGTATACTGAACTTAAAGCTCTTGAACCTGTCCGTGGTGTATCACAAATTCAAGATGCACTCACTTCGTTCCATCCTGGCAGGGGTTCGGAGAGGGGATTTGCTTCAATCGGTGGACCTCAGAGAAGCCTACCTGCATGTCCCGGTGCATCCCGACCATCGATGTTTCCTGAGGTTCGAGTACGATGGGAGGCACTTTCAGTACCGGGCGATGCCATTCGGCCTGTCTTCCGCGCCCCGCACGTTCACGAAGCTGGTAGCGGTGGTGGCCGCCTCTCTCCGTCAACTTCCTGTTCGAGTGATGTGTTATCTCGACGATGTCCTGATATTATCCTCCTCTCCGGCACAGGCATCCCGAGACCGGAGTCTTGTCCTGGACACCTTTCAACGACACGGATTCTCAGTGAATTTCGAGAAGAGCACCCTTGCTCCAACAACGTGTTTGATTCACCTTGGTGCCCTAATAGACTCTGTCAAAGGGCAAGTCTTCCTCTCCCCGGACAGGACTCGGAGTCTCACGGACCTGCTTCTTCGAATTCAAACCCTAGAGAAGGTACCTCTTGTGCTCCTTGCCCAGCTGCTCGGGAAAATGGTGTCCTGCTACAACATCGTTCCGTGGGCACGCAAACACTCCCGAGCTCTTCAGTGGTTCCTTCTGCCCTATCAACGGTCGGGCCGCTCGGCTTCAAACCTCCGGGTATACTTGCCCCCTCAGACCCGTCTATCTCTGAACTGGTGGTTGTCGCCGGCGATTCTGGAGGGCTGCGACTTTCTGGAGCCGGAGAGGCTAACCTTGACATCGGATGCCAGTCTACAAGGTTGGGGGGCTCATCTCGGCGAACTTGTGGTGCAGGGCAGATGGTCCCCGTCGGAACAACAACGCAGCATAAATCTGCTAGAGTTGAGGGCCATCAGACTTGCGCTCCAACATCTCAAGACGTCGGTAGAGGGGCATCACGTACTCATCCTTACCGACAATACGACAGCAAAGGCGCACATCAACAAGGAAGGGGGCACCAGGTCAAGGTCTCTAATGTTCGAAGCGGAACATCTGTTCGGCTGGGCGGAACGCCATCTGCGATCAATAAAGGCGGAACATATCTCGGGGGTGGACAATGTTCGGGCCGACTGGCTCAGCCGGGAACGGATCGACCCGGCGGAGTGGCAACTCAACCCTCTCCTGTTTCAAGAGATCTGCCACAGGTTCGGCACGCCAGTGGTGGACCTGTTTGCCTCCCGGAAGAATTCTCACCTCCCTCGGTTCGTCTCCCGGTACCCAGATCCAGCAGCGGAGGATCAAGACGCCCTGCGGTGCCGATGGCCGAGGGGCCTTCTCTATGCGTTTCCACCCATCCCTCTGCTGCCGCGTGTAGTGAGGAAATTGCTACGAGAACAGGCGGATCTAATCCTGGTCGCTCCCAATTGGCCTCGCAGGGCTTGGTATGCAGACCTCGTCGCCCTCTCTGTGGCTCCGCCCTGGGTGATTCCACCTCATCAAGTGTCCCTTCTTCAAGGGGCCGTGTCTCATCCGGAGCCTCAATGGCTCCAATTGGCCGTCTGGCGTTTGAACGCGTCATCCTGAAAAAATCGCACCTGTCTGACGGGGTTGTGGAAATTATACAAGCTGCCAGACGGCCATCCACGTGCCGGATTTATGAGGCTTCCTGGAGATCCTTTTGTACCTGGGGGGTGTTGAACCATGTGGATCCTACTTCTGCGACAGTAGAAGAGGTCTTGGAATTCCTCCACTCTGGTCTAAAAAAGGGTCTGACTCCTGCGACATTACGGCGTCAAACTGCGGCTCTTTCCACTGTTTTGAAATGTCCACCCTACGACTCCCTCTCTCGACATCCACTCATCAGAGGATTTCTTCATGGCGCAACGAACTTGTGTCCTCCTCCGGTACACAGATACCCTACCTGGGACCTACCGCTTGTACTGCAGGCCCTGACGTCTCCTCCCTTCGAGCCTCTAAAGTCAGTTTCCTTGAAACATCTGTCGCTTAAAACCGTCTTTTTATTGGCCATCACTTCGGCACGAAGGGTGTCGGAGCTCTCGGCGCTTTCAATTCGGGAAGACCTTTGTATGTTTCGGGACAGTCTAGTGATTCTCCGGCTTGATCCTGCATTCATTCCGAAAGTAAACACGCCCTTTCACCGAGCGCAGGAACTTTCCTTACCGGACTTCTGTCCGTCTCCGCGGAACTCGACGGAACGGCGTTGGCACAAGTTAGATGTCAGACGGGCGCTTCGTATATACATTCACCGGACCTCTACATTTCGCCGGACAGAGGCATTGCTGGTTTCCTTTCACCCGGCCTCAATGGGCCAAAAGATTTCCACGGCCACAGTGGGAAGGTGGCTCAAGGCGTGTATCTCATTGTCGTATGAGTTGTCAGCGAAACCTGTTCCGGGGCGCATACTTCCACACTCAACCCGCAGCGCGGCCACATCTGCTGCTTGGGCGACTCAGGCATCGGTGGAGGACATTTGCAAGGCTGCCACATGGTCCTCGGTGTCACAGTTCATCCGTCATTATCGGATTGACTCGTACGCTTCTTCAGATGCTGCCTTCGGACGGCGAGTTTTGCAGAGTGTGGTTTTGGACAAAGGGTTGGGGGCATCCAGTCTCCCGCCCTAGTTTTTGAGCTTGGGTATGTCCCAGCCATGGACAGTGGGAGCAGCACTCTGGAAAACGGACGTTGACTTACCTGAACGTCCCTTTTAGGAGTGCTGCGACCACTGTCCATTCCCTCCCTTGTTGTTTTGTTATGTTCTGCTGTTGCAGTTTCTTTCAGACTGTCTGCCGTGATTTCTCGCCTGTTTACCTGGACCTGCTGTTGGAACCTTTCCTTGGAGTCTTGCTGTGTCTTCGTGATAGACTGGAGGATCATGGGATTGGAGGCGTGCCTTAACAGGGAGAGTTTTACAGCTCTCACTCAGTTACTGTCAAGATCTGGAGTGAAGATCCCAGCCATGGACAGTGGTCGCAGCACTCCTAAAAGGGACGTTCAGGTAAGTCAACGTCCGTTTTAATTTTTTTTTCTTATACTTACTTGTTTTTCTGGACTGAGTTTATGGTTTGCTAATGGTTTCCTCTAGTGGTGAAATCCAAATTTTTTTACTACCAGTTCCGTGGGCGTGGCTTGGTGAGCGTGGCAGGGGAAGGATACTGCAAAATCTCCATTCCCACCCCACTCTGGGGCCAGCCAGAGGTGGTATTTGCCGGTTGTCCAAACTACTCAAAATTTCCGCTACTGGTTCTCCAGAACCTATCAGAACCTGCTGGATTTCACCCCTGGTTTTCTCGTACCTTCCCCAAGGTCACCTCTACATTCATGGAATGGACTATTTTTCTTCCCTGTTTCAGGGCACAAAATGAAACTCCATGGGACTTGCTGAGAACCTTTTTGGGATGCCCCTATAATCAGGTGTTAGAGATAACAACCATTTTTTGGTTGAAATATTAAATCTACCTTTCTCTGTTTTACTGTATGTCCATATCGTCCCTTTGAGTTGTAAAAGAATGTCCTGTGATCGCTTAGAAATTGCCTAGGCTTGAATTTTAACCTTTTCATTGTATAGGAACTCCACAGATGTGTAAGAAACATAGAGAGGTTCATGAATTATAGTAAAATGTGGTGCTTTCCATGCCATCAATGGGTCATTCTTTCTTTTTCTATAATGTTTATGCATGTCTGATATAGTAAGATAATTACTTGACTTAGAATTTCATTCAATTGTGGCTTTACTCCCTTCCTCACAAATTACTATTACTACTTCTTAAGAACATTAAATGCTTTTTAAAATAAGTAGTCAGACTTCATTTGTTTTCCAAGATTCTTCAGGATTGTTTAAAAAAAAATCTTAGCATGGATGTAGTAGCTATTATCACCTATTTGTTAAAATGGAGGTTGAAGTTAATGTCTCCGTTCAATAATTGATCAGTTTAACAGATAATGGTAAAAAATGTGCTTTGCAAAAAAAAATATTTTTTTTTCTGGAATGATTGCCAGTTTATGTTTCTAAAAACATAAATAAAACAAGCCAGTTGCTTTGCTTAGATGCGAAAATAAGAAACTCTTGAGTACAGTCTTTATGTTCAGTAATATAAGGCATACTGTACAAATTGTAAATGATTGTTTGTTTATAGAGGAATTGTCATCCATCTTTGATACTTTCAAAGGTTGTAACTGTTTTTATGAGTAAAACCATGGTGATGCAGAGTTTGGCTTTACCACGGTATCTCTGAAAACCATACTCAATGGTAGTTTTAATGTAATTCTTACATTTGTCAAGGCAGAAAATTAACAGAAGAGGCTTGTCCAGTGGTGGGTTGCTACCGGTTCGTCCCGGTTTGGGCAAACCGGTAGCAGCGGTGGCGGGAGGCTCTGCCCACCCACCTGAACGCTTCTGCACATGCACAGAAGTGTCACGTGCATGTGCGCGCCCACAAGCAAACCAGTAATGACGGGTTTTGAAACCCGCCCCTGGGCTTTCCAATAGCTTTGGTGAGATATCTGTGTGTATGAATACACATTGAATGATGTGTCATTAATTTTAACCAAGTTTTAGCTAAATCAGGAAGTTATGTGTTTTTCAGACGATGCAATCTCGAATAATATTTGGGAAAGCTCAGTACTGTGCAAATGAAAGAGGCTCCTACAGCTTCTATTTTAACTCCATTGTCAAAAAGACAAAATTTCCTCATTCCAAAGCCTCTTTTATCATTTATCATTTCTAATACTGTCAACACATGTAACCTACAAGAGGTTTGATAAAGGAGATTTGTTGAATTTCTATTGGGGATACTGTTGCCTATGTTCCTTTAAAATACCTTTTAAAAAATAAATATTGCATAAAGCCTTTTGAAAAGGAAAACTGCAGATTTCTTTGAGAGTTATGGAATGCACAGTATTTGTAGACACACATTGGCATCCTTCAGTCTCAAAAGACTATGGTATTGTCCTCTGGAAAGAGGTCCTAAAACAGCATCTAGTGTGACTAAAAAATTTGTAGACAGTCTGTTGCATAAAAACATAAAATCGTATTACAGTTTGTTAAAGACTAATACATTGATCAAGGTATAACAGTGTCTGCTTTATTAGAAGTTTATGTTTCAGTTTACCTATATCCTTGATTAACTGGTGATAGAAAACTATGCACAGTAAAATGTTTTTAAAATAACAAAAATAGGTTTTAGAACCTCTTTTCCCAAAACTTGAAACCAACCAACAAGCAAACAAACAGCATGTTCTGCCTTTACTAATAGGGAGGTGGAACAGAGGCAGAGTACTTTAATTTTAAAAAGACAATTAAAAATGGCCAAATCATCCCAGTTCATTCAAGATATCAAGTAGCCAAGTTATCTTCTATTCAGCTTTCCTACTACGACCAACGGTCTCAAAAAGTGTTTCTGTTGTTTCTGTAAGTGTCTGATATGCAGTTGAGCTTTGAATCTGCCTGGTGTTTGGTTAGGAATAAATAATTATTAAGGGCAAATGAATCTCAGGATCAACAAAGTGATAAAATAGAGGAAGGAAAAGAGCAGAAAATCCTGACCCTGGAATCGGAATAGCTACCAGAATAGAAAAGAAGCAGTTTTAGGTAAGAAAGAAGAGAAACGATTTGGCATCCCTCCAAACCCCAAATTGATTTCTTGCCTAATTAGTGTGCAGGATCCTAATTAAAGAAGTAAGATGGAAAATTACAGGATTTAGGGCAAGTACATCTTGAGTAAGGAAGAGAACCCCAGGAGAAATAGGGAAGTTGATATTTGGTATCTTTTAAATCAGTTTACTGAAAGGAAGTTTGCTAAGACAAAAATGGTATTTGAGCATTGTAATATTACTCTGTGCTAATTTGAACATTTTTTGGGCAATTTTAGGATTAATACATTTTTTTTCTTGCCAGGCTTCTAGAATTGCTGTTTCAAATGTTTCTCCTATGGGTTGTTCTGTATGTACTAATATCTTTGGGAAATTCCCTTGAATCCAATTAAAAATGGAAATATGTACACCTACTTCACTCAGACAGTAACCAAGGCTCATGAACAATAATACAGCCTTGGCTTCTAACAGAGTCACATGCTTAATTAGTTTGGTTTCTTTTCCAGAAAAAAATGGAAAGTTTATACCAAGATATTGGATAAATCTTAATACTTGTGAACTCAAGTACTACTATGTCTGGGTTTCTTTGTAGTTCTCCAGTTTAGCTATTCTAAGACTCGAGAAATTCAGTCCAAAAATATGTTTTTGATACCATAGTATCAAAATGGCTAATTCTAGAGCATGTTATTAGGAAAGCAGTAAAAATTTCAGGGTAGTCATCAATTATTAAAAAGATAGTATTTAATTAAACAAAATGAGACATATTTTACACACACACAAAAAAACCCCCACTAAAACTCATATGCACAACTCCAGTATCTAACAAGAATAAGTTAACAAAGGAATAATTAAAAATAAGACATTCTTAGATAGGATTCTTAAAGGAAGGATCTCCAATGGTAGATATTTTCAGAGTCTGTGCATCACTCAGGGAAGGTCTATCTTCTCCATTTACCAGGTGTACCTCAGATGGCAGCGAAACAAGGAGAAAATAAAAGTTTGTATCAGATTTATGTGGGCAATAGCATACCATTTAGAATTTTAACTGAAAAATCATCATTTTTCAGTGGGATCTAGAGACTAGTTGTTGAAAATGATGGCTGTCTATTAATCCTTCCAAATCAATTGCTTTATGTGCAGCGGTCTGGATTTGAAGGAGAAATGTGATTTAAAGTGAATGTGACAATGCCCCTTGAATTGTTGATACCTCCTTAAATCAACCATGAACCCAAGAAAAGATGTAGCATCTTTAAGCAGTTGCCAGAGGTATGATGTGTAAACCTAGTATGTTGTGCTTTTGAAGTTTTCAGAAACTACTGAAAGGCAATCTCCACAGTACTCTAATCTAGTGTGAATATGTGAAAAGGAATATCTTTGAATATGTGAGGGAGACCTTTTCCAGGTCTTTAAATCAACTCAAATAGAGTAAGTTGTCTCTGAATATAGGCTTAGCCTATCCTGTGTTCCTAAAATCCTTTTCCTTCATTAAAATTTTTTGCTGATTCCATCTCAAAATTGTAAAGGTAGTGTCAGATAAGCTAAAACTCAAAATGGGTTTTGAGTTGATGAAGAAAATAACAAAAAGGGCTTCTTCAGAAATATTCAACTTCAAGGCAAAAGAATAACACACTAACTAACAAGTTAAAAGGAAAGGGCAGAATTATTTTTAGTTCTTATATTCCAAATGTTTTCTTGGTTTTCGCGGCTTAAAACATGACTCGGACCCCTTTGCCTAGGTAACAGTTCTTTCATAGTTCAATCACTTTTAACTTCTTTACTCTCTACATTGGATGAGTTTGTACTTATGTAGTTTCATATAGATGTTGAAGATAGCATTAAGCCTGTGGCTCCCCCAGAGTAGAGGCCTAGGGCAGTGATGGCTAACCTTTTCCGGACCGAGTGCCCAAAGGGTACTGTGCATGTGCGAATGCGCCCTCCTGAACCCCCAAAATGCAATGCATGTGCGGCTCCTGTGCATGCACCCTCCCCTGTGCATGCACGCACGGCCCCTCCATGCGCTCCACCCCCTGTGAATGTGCATGCAGCCCCCCGCATGCGCCCCACCCCTGCGCATGCGTGAGTGGCCTGCACACGCCCTGCTCATGAGCGGCAGAGACCCGAAGACCAGCTGGCCGGTGAGAGGCATGTATGCATGTGCAGCGGAGCTGAACTGGGGTGACAGCTCGTGTGCCATCAGAGAGGGCGCTGCGTGCCACCTCTGGCACATGCACCATAAATTCACCATCACGGGCCTAGGGACTAACTACTGTGCTTCAATTAACACTGACTGGATCCAGCACCCAAAGGAAGGAAGCGAACTACCGTAAAATGGTAATCCCAACTCTCAACCAATGGAGCGGATCCAAAAAAATAATCATAGTCCATGTCTGCACAACATACAGCCCACCCACCCTATACAGCTCACCAGGCAGCCTTGTGCAATCCACAGGTATTTTTTTAAAAGTAGCACACTTAGTGCTTCTGTCATTGTTGCTGCCAGCTCAGCAGTTTTACTGCTCTACTAGCTTTGGAACAGCTGATCGACACTCCAGATATTTCTTTATGGCCCACAAGAATTTTTAATTTACCAATGTAGGTCTTTTCCCTCAACGAGTTATGCAGGACAGCTGTAGTTGATAGTATTGAAAACTGCCAAGAGATCAAGAAGCACAAGAATGGATGCATTAGCTCTATCCTCATTCCACCATAGATCATCTACAAGCAGAATCATAGCTGTTAACTGTATTAAATCCCACCCTCAAGCTTGACTGAGTCAAATCTAGATAATCTAGATAATCACAATAAGCCATCTTGAAATGGGTCTAGAGTCTAGACAATTTCCTTAAAAAGGAAGATTGGAAACATGATAGTTACCTAAATTTATTGGGTCGAAAGTTGGCTTCTTGAGAGGGCACAACACTATCACAATGAATGAATGAATGAATGAATGAATGAATGAATGAATGAACAAACGAATGAATGAAAGAACGAACAAATGAATGAACAAGCGTCAGTGTTGCAGTTCATTATAATAGCTTTCTTTTAAAAATCCTGATATTTTAATGAGGAGTAGAATTATACTCTCTTGTTCCAAACCTAAATTTCCCCACATCACTTATTGAAAGAAAAAATTTAAAAAATATGTTCCCTTTGAAATACACAAATTGATATGAATTAAAGCAGCTTGCCTCATCTACCATGTCAAATTTTACCTATTCCTTGATAGCACACATTACATTGTAAGTAATTTTTGTGCCTGCAGGAATAGCGCTCATGGTCTCTGCAGACGTCACCATCCGTGCAGATTTCACCAAGTCTAGACAAGCCCTCAGGTTGTTTCAGTGTACTGCTGTGTAAAATTTCCCTTAGCTCTCAGACAGTCATTGAACAGGAGACATTCAGTCTGCAAATTATCTTTTTCTCCTCTAAATCGTTTTGCCACAAAACAATGACAACAACCAGATAACCTGACAGAAATTTGCTTTTGCTTTGGTTAATTCATGGAGCTTGTGTTTAGCAGTACACTGTTTATTGTCACTGACTTGTGCTGGTTTTGTGAACTGAAGATTGTCAGGGGTTGAGTATTTCTTTGCTTTGATCTTCCTATTAAACATGAAGTTTGTTGTTCCCTAATGAAGTGGTTTGTCAGTTGGCTTTATTCTTTTAAAAGCTTTTATAACTCTTATGTAGTTCTGTCACAATGCTAACATAGCAAATGAAGAAATGAAAGGTTTTTTCCTCCTTTGCATTCAAGTTTTAATGCAGGTTTAAGTTGGCATTAATTAATCGGAAATATTTTTAGCTTGTTTTTTAGGACAAAATGTATGAGCTGAAAAACAGCAAATAGCAAACGCCTAAGCAAGATTAAGATACCCTACTGGAGTTTTTTTTAAACTATGATTTGGATCCTTTCCTTTTCATTAGCCACTGAAGAACCTATCCAAGAATGGGCCTCAGATGCTATATTAAAACAATTGAAGCAAATTTAGCATTAAATGTTTTTGGATAAAAGTTCACAGAGAATATTAGCTTTTAAGTGAGAAGACATTGAAAGTCCCACTTTTGGGAAACTGCTTTTCAGTACTTAACTACAAATGATATCAAATAATTGAAAGAGGCTTAATGACACAGCATTTTTTTTTTAGAAAGAAAAAGTTAAACAGAACTCCAACCACTGATTTAAAAAGCTGCCGTAAAGAATAACTTTATGACCAGGTCTGTAAACCAAAGGAAAGCTGAAGTAAGATCATAAGCACGGTTACCATTTCACTTAGTGACTGCTTTGCTTAATGACCAAGTTGCTTGTCCCAATAGTGGTCATTAAATAAGGACTACCTGTATTTTATTTCAGTATTTTCTTAAAGACTTTTGGCTTTGTTTTCCATTCTCTTTATGAAATAGTGCTTCTAATTAGCAATATAGATTGTATTTTATGAACTTATCTAGTTTAAGAGACATCCTATCTCTTCAGTGTGGTCTTGCAGGCATCATGCAGTGGTAACCTCCAGCAGAGTTCATTGATCCTCTCCATACAGAACTTTTCTGGTTCAGCATCTTTGTTGAACCAGCAAAATCCCAGAAAGCCAATGTATATCAAGCATTATACTGACTTTAAGCTTCTGTCAGAGTAGGGTCTGCAGCATTGCTCCTATGTAGAGGGTGATAGATTGGTAGCCAATCAGGCTGATTCTGGTTTTCCTTTCTGGGTGAGATCTTTTCTCCTTCAGTCCTGACCCTCAGGCTGGCAAAAAACAAAAGAAGCACTTTTGTCACAACATTTTGCTGGAGGGTTTGTAGACTGCTTGGCTCAGCCAAGATACCTCCCTCCCTTGTGTACTGTTTCTTCCCTTTTGCTGGCCCTTATTTGTTCAATGTCTCTTGCTGGTTTCCCTTGGAGTTCTGCTCACCTGCAGGCTGTTTGTCTTATGAAGGAACTGCCATAAACCCATCTGAAAGTCCGGTCTCTGTATGAACCTCTCAGTAGGTTCATGTCACCAGACACTCCCCATATTCTCCAAATAGTCTCAGACTCTTTTCTGAATAACATAAATACTTGTCACATTTGAATTAGCAATGACCTTTCCATTTGTTTCACAGGCCTTGTTCTGATTAGCAGTTTCTCGATTTCAGAAACTAATTTTCTCACCCTGAAGTGGAGGTTGGGGGGGGGGGGAATAAATTGTCCCTGCCGATAGGGAAAATGCCATTTTTAATTGCTGGATACTGTATGCAGTGCTGTCAAAGTTGCATAAAGAAAAATGGGATTCCTAACCTTGTGGGTATATAGCCATTTTTTATGGTAAAAGAAAAACAAAAGGAGGTGCAGATGATTATGTGCACATGTTATATTGAGCTATAAGCACATGAGTTGCATTAGGATTTTCTTTGCAGAAGGGAACCTGGAATATTTTACTGTTAAGGTTTCAAGGGCTGGAATAGATTTTTCATCATCTGCAGCAAAAGCCTTAGGCTTGGTACATTAGACACATAAGAATATTCTGCTTACCTGTTCTGGCTTCCTCTGAATTTGCTTATGAAATTCAAAGAGTTTTCTGAAGTCTGAGAGGGATATCAATCACATTCCATATTATGTTAGTAGTCAAAGAGGGCCATTAGCTTTAATACGTAATAAGTCTGCCGTGAAGATAATAACATAAAATCCAAGGAATGTAATTTAGACAGTCTTTCTGCTCCAGCCTTGTGACTTCTGAAAATCTTTTATAATCCTATCCTCAGAGTCACAGAAAATTGTATTTGCTATATTATTTTTTTAAAAAAAAATAAAATTGGCCGGCCAGTGGATGGTGGTGGCAACGGGAGGAGGAAAAGTGGTATATCTCAGACTCATCATCTATCTCAATCTATCCTATAGAAGTCTTCTTAAGTAGATAGCCCTTTCAAGAGAATCTTAAATCCCATTAGAACATTCTTTTTTATAACAGGATAACTGCTGAGTAACATTTACTGTGTTGTATTTGTAATACATTTGCAGATATATTATATTTTATGTCCTGGTTTTTATATTCAATGGTTTATGTATCTTCATCATTATAAGCCTTCAAATAAATTCAAAGAGTTGTTCATTCAAAAGAGTTTTTTGTTGTTGTTATTGAGGTGCATTCTTAGTTACTGCATCATCTTGTGTCAAATTGTTTTTATCTGATCCTGAATAATATTAGGCTGGGCTGATTAAATTCATTGCTGTTTCACTTTGATTGCCAGTCTGTTACTATGGATTTCCATTCCCTTCCTTTTGATATTTAATGATGATCATGTATTTCATTAAACATTGTAGATATATTTAATACAATACATTCTTCATTGGATGCTAGTCATTTCTTGACTGTTCAATTGAAATAGCAGTCAAATATCAAAGCAATGAATAGAAAAGGTTCCCTGCAATTTTTAAAAAAGGAGGTAAATAATCAGATTACAGAATAGGAGCTAGGTATATTTCAGCAAAGATGTTCACATAGATAAGTGATAAAGTGTCAATCACAATGCAAACTCTGCTCTTATATAGTTGCATGTAGTTTTGGGATGGGAAAAGTTTACATCATTAACTGGTGAGATCTGGTGACATAGCAGGCACAAAAGCAATTACTGTGTTTCCCTGAAAATAAGACCCTGCCTTTTTTTTTTTTTTTGAACCCTGAAATAAGCGCTTGGCCTTATTGCCATGAGATCAAAAGCCTGATTGGGCTTATTATCAGGGAATGTCTTATTTTGGGGAAAACAGGGTAAATAAATATTACTTTTGTGTTACTTGATAAATACTACTTAATTGTGATCAAGAACCGGTCACTAATCATAATTCATAATTCACTGGGAAGTTCTTTAGCAAGTATGATTCATACTATATTGGAAAGTTTTATAGATTAATTTAATGAAATATTAGGAAACTTTGTTGTATGCTGTTCAGAGTTGCTTTGGGTGAGATGCTATATAAATTAAATAAATAAAAATGGTATACAATGCTAACAAGGTAATATAAATTTACATATATATCATTTACATATATATCATTATCTCAGTGCTTTCAAAACCTGGATAAATTACTCAAACTGGGGTAAAAATGGTTTTTCTTTGGGTAACTACATATGAACCCATTATCCAATCATAGAAGGGATATTTAAATAGGGATTTATTTTTTTTTATTAAGTGGTAAGGACTCTCTCATAAACATTTTAGGGTAATGAAGGAAAACCTTTGGGAAGCCCTACCTTAGCTGGTATATACATCTCCAATTTACAAGATAAATGCAGCATTCCTGTCTTCACATATAGCATGTGAGGCCTGCAAAGAAGTCCTTCCTTGTTAGACATGCCACCTTCGCTTTCCTTGTTGCAGGAGAAAGTCACAAAAATTGTGTTTTGCCTTCTGTTGAGCTCAAAACAAAGCACTTTGTGTGCAGGAAAAGTCTGGAAATAATTGTCTTCTACTCTTCTGAGGGGAAAGATTGTCATTCTCCCTTCAGAGGCCTACAGCAATCATTTCAAGACTCCCCCAGAGCAAGGGAAGAACAGTTGGAGGGTTCATTAAAGACCCCCTTTCTGATAGGATTTGGCCTGCCAAATTGTATGATGGGGGAGAGAAGCTTGCGCTTGTGTCAGCTGCATTTTCCCATCCTTGGTATATACAGGATTTCATGTCTTTTCACCAGCTGGCATCAGATTCCTCTTCGTCTTGCAGAAACTACAATGTTTTCCCAAAAATAAGACCTTGTCTTATATTTTTTTGAACCCCGAAAAAAGTGCTTGGCCTTATTGCCTTATTTTGGGAGAAACAGGGTATTAGAATAAACTATCCTGTTAAAAGATGACACTTATATAACTAGTCCCTTTAATTTTACCATTGTAGTGCCAAAGGACATGTAGACATTTGCAGAGATGCCACAAGAAGCTGGGTAAGAGCATGAAAGATATTGAGAAGTACTGGGCCTAAGACAGAGCCTTGGGGTACCCCACTGCATACTTCCCTCCATGTAGATGCAGTTCCATTAAGGACTACACATTCTGCCCAGTTGGTCAACCAGTTACAAATCCATCTGGTGATGATGCTCTCTAACCCACATTTTTCTAACTTAATAGTAAGTTGTGGTCAACTTTATCAAGTGCCTTACTGAAGTCTAAGTAAATTATATCCACAGCATTTCACTGATCCATTAATTTTGTCATTTTGCCAAAGAATGCAATAAGATTTGTCTGGCATGATCTGTTTTAGACAAACACATGTTGGCTTCTGGTTATGACTTTGTTTGTCTCTAGGTATTCACAGATTTGTTGCTTGATTATCTTTTCCAGAATCTTTCCAGGTATTGATATCAGGCTGATTAGTCTATATCTTACTAAGGGCAACTCTAGGCATCTTACAGACATTGGGTAAAATGCAGAATAAAACATTAAAATAATAAATAAAGATCTTAAATTTAAAAGTTCAATTAAAATAAAATTAAGCAGTATGGGGAGGGAGGCTACAAAGTGTGGAAAGAGAGGAGGTGGAATTTCTCTGATCCATTGTTGTTGTTGTTAGTCACGAAGTTGTGTACGACCCATTGCGACCCCATAGACAAAGTTCCTCCAGGCCTTCCTGTCCTCTACCATCCCCCGGAGTCCATTTAAGCTCATGCCAACTGTTTCAGGGAATCCATCCTGCCACTTCATTTTCTGTAGTCCCCTTATTCTTCTGCCCTCAATCATTCCCAGCATTAGACTCTTCTCCAGTGAGTCCTTCCTTCTCATTAGGTGGGCAGAGTATTTAGTTTCATCTTCAAGATCTGACCTTCTAAAGAGCAGTCAGGGTTGATCTCCTCTAAGGACTGACTGGTTTGATCACCTTGCAGTCCAAGAGACTTGCAGGAATCTTCTCCATCACCATAGTTCAAAAGTCTCAATTCTTTGGTGTTCAGCCTTCTTTATGGTCCAACTTTCACAGCCATACATTGCAATTGGGAAAACCATAGCCTTGACTATATGCACTTTTGTTGGCAGGGTGATATCTCTGCTTTGTACTATGCTGTCTAGATTTGCCATAGCTTTCCTCCCCAGGAGCAAGCGTTTTTTAATTATTATTTTTTTACTTTAATTTCTTGGCTGTAGTCCCCACGGTGATCTGATCCATTAGCCACCACATTTCCTTCCAAAACTCAAAAGTTCTGAAATGTTGACACCATCTAAAGTAAGCAAAGGGTACATATGCTTAACAGCTGCAGAATGTTCAAATGAAAACTCTCAATATTTTTTCCTTGTCAGTGAAGAGGCAATCACATCTTAATAGTATGGGAATTTGGGAGAAGAAGGATATGTCTTATAATTGTTAAAAGATGTGAATGGAACAGTTTTGCTTGTACATTAGCATATAGGCTTATTTCCTAAACGAGCCTGCTTAAGCTTCTTATCATGATTTGCATCTCTTTCCCTCTGCAAATAATTTGTCTCAGGTGGACATGGTATCCTATATATTAATGTTACTATATTATATACTAGCAATAGATGCTATGACTATGTACGCTGTTTACTTTGTCTTTCTTGATTTAAAGGAGAGGGGAGTATTTTATTGTCTAAGAAAATAAAATATATAATTGCTCCATTCATTGGAGAACATACCTCCCTGCCTTTACCTGTATGGGTAAATTATACCTGAAAATACCTGTTGGGTTTTGATTCTGATACATCATAATGTCTTATTGATAAATGCATGGCAATTGTATAGAGGGTGTCAACCAGGATAATGATGTTGTGAAAAACGAAGCAAGTTTGAGATGATTTGCCCATAAATAGATTACTACAATACAAGTCCAAGTGACTAGAAATCCAAAATTATTGTCTCAATTCTAACTTGAAGTGAAAAACCATAAACTGGTTTGGAACTGTAAAGTTTCTGAGACATTTTTAATGCAACCCACAAACCTGCTTTTGCATTCATGTTACATATTTCTGCTCCGGCCAGATATATTTCATAAGTTTCTATAGACCTGAAAATCATTACAAAAATATTGTGGTTTCATATTTTTGTAATTATTTGGTTTATAATTAGAAATTGTTGCCTTAGGTATTTTATAATACGGTATATGTTTCACATTTTGCCTGATGGCCAGTTTATACAGAGTGCATTTTTCTTGAGGAGTAGTTGTAGTTTCCGTATACTGAATGTGTGATAGCTCTTAAAAAGATACAATAAAATGTCATAGGAGTTCAAATTTAAAAAAACACAGTCTTATTATACGATCCTTAACTTCTGTATCATGCAGTGTGATTTCCTTTTCAGGGGATTTGATATATTCTTTTAGCTCTAACGGGAGCTTTGTTGGAATCAAATATCATATTATGCCAAATGTGTGTTCAGCAGTGTTTTTTAGACTTGACAACTTTAAGCTTGACTGAGGAATGCTGGGTGTTGAAGTCCACACATCCTAAAGTTGCCGAGTTTGAAAACCACTGCTATAGAGAGAGGAAGATGGGGAACCAGCTGCAGCTTCTCTCCCAATGCCAAATAGTTTGGAGAAACATTTTCTGTGTCTGGAACACAAGACTCTTGCTCTATGCAGGTCATGGATCTAATTCTGACTAAATTTATCCTGGTGTGCCTAATTTTTAAAAATTAAAATTGGACATGTAACATTTTTAATGAATTTACTTTAAACATTTTAAAGGTTAAGGGAGATTTAATAATTTAATCATAACCTGTAAGTCATCGTTATTAATATTTTAGAGTTGTGATTTCGGAGCTTTGAATTCTACTTTATGACATATTTCCTGTTTTATTTCCTGAATGTTGATATCTAGAGAGAAGAGTTTTGTTATAGCAGTTACTCTTTTTTTAGTTGCCTAGAGTGAAATATCAATATAGAATATACAGTACCTTCCATAGTGACTTTTTAATTATTATTTGAGATGACTCTTAATGTACTTTAATAAATAACTAATCTTCTACACCCTTGCTGCCTTTCAAAACTTCTGCCCCTCCCTGGCCCCCAGAACTGTTGTGTCTGTGACTCCCAGAATTCTATTACTGTGGGACTGCTGGAATTCTGGGTACCAGTTATATCCCCAACTTCTTCAGCACTGTTGTAACTTTGAATGGTCACTTAATGAATGGTCAGATCAAGAACTATCTAAAATTTAGAATGACTGAACACATGAATACATGGAAATTCTGTTCAACCAACTTAAAGTTGCTTCTTAAGTTTTATGGACTTATTGTTCTTCTTTTATTGGCTGTTAAATCTCTCTGATGTTGTTATCACCTGGGTGAAATTGTGACATTCTCTGAAATTGCTACCATGCAGATCTAAGAACAAACAAAGAGCCCTGGTAGCGCAGCAGACTAAAGCACTGTTATTAACATCAGCTGCCTGCAATTACTGCAAAGTTCAAATCTCACCAGGCTCAAGGTTGACTCAGCCTTCCATCCTTTCTAAGGTAGGTAAAATGAGGACCCAGATTGTGGGGGCAATAAGCTGACTTTGTATAAAATATACAAAAGTATGAAGGCTATTGCTTAACGCATTGTAAGCCGCCCTGAGTCTTCGGAGAAGGGCGGCATATAAATAAAATTAAAAAAAACAAAACAAAACAAAAACCATATTGATAGCCATTTAAAAAAATCCACCAGGAGCTAGGTAACTGCTGTTCAAGTCCACCTTCAGAGATGGAAGCTCACTAAATCATTTTCTTTCAGTCCATAAACCCCTTGTGGGTTATTATACTTAATAGCAGGAAATGCTGTGTATGCTACCTTGATTCCTGGAGAAAAAGCAAGACATTCAAACACTTAAACACTCACTTGCACTGATGATGTTACTTAGTTTAACAAATAAAGAGCACCAAACATTCCACAGTTCAACCCTGAGCTTTATATATTCTCTTCTATTGAAAAAGCACAATATAAATCTTAAGCAATAAATACATTAAAGCAGTATTCAATTTTTGATCCAATCCTCTGAAGGTCTTCATACATGCTCACAGGCTCACATACAGGCTCAAGAGTCTATGTATATTTGTTTTCTGTCTTCGAACAGTCATCCTTGTAACGTGTGTAGGAGCTGTGCCTACCCCTTCATTAATTATAGCAAATATGGAAAGATACACTTTTCCATGGATATAGAAGAGAGCAAGAACTGAACTGATGTTGACCTTCACTGCTTTTTTGTTCAATTGTGTTAAAATCTCAGTATGTGCCCATTTCCAAAGACAAACTGAATGAGGATGGCTAATTTATTACCTGTGGTTTTCCATAACTGTTTCTCAAAACCTCCTGGAGTAATTGTTTGTTTCACATATCAAAGGAAGCAAGATAAAATCTTATTACGGGTGTTATGTTTGTATTAACATTTCTATTAACTCTTTTCCACTGGTGCAGCTTCAGATTAATTAGCTCTTCAAAGATCTTGAACAGTCTAAAAAGAATCTTATCATTGAGAAGAATATAATCTGTTCCCCTTTCTAATCTTTTCTCTCTTAAGTATATATAGGTAGGCCTCGACTTACGACCATAATTGAGTCCAAAATTTCTGTTATTAAGCAAGACAGTTGTTAAGTGAGTTTTGCCCAGTTTTACAACCGTTCTTGCCAAAATTGAACCAGTTGCCAAACATCTGAATTTTGAACACATGATCATGGGGATGCTGCAAAGGTGGTAACTCTGAAAAGCGGTCCCAAGTCATATTTTTCAGTGCCATTGTAATTTTGAATCGTCACGAAATGAACTGTTGTGTTGTGGCCCCGCCCTCTGAGCCTATCTCATCGGAGGAAGAAAGCTCCGAACATCAGGAAGAAGAGTCAGCCAGGTCTCCCTCTCCAGGCCCCTCCCCTCTGGCACTGTCTCAGGTGCCGGCCGAGGGAGAGGAGATTAGCCAGGAGCCAGGTGTCTTGGATGAGAGCGAAGGAGAGCCGTCATTCCTGGATGCACGCCAACAAAGGCGTGATAAACGGTTGCAGCAGTTAAGGAGGCGTGCTGGGGATTAGAACTGAGTCACTGGACCACACCCCAGAGACTATATAAGAGAGGGTGGTGGCTGGTAAAACTCCGTGACGAACAAAAACGAACTTTGGCTAGTCACTTGAACAACGTCTGACGCTGCCGAAAGGAATATTGTTTTGCTGGACTATTTGCAATGCGTATGTAATGTTATGTTATAGGTTGCAGTAAAAGCTCTTGGCAGACGGTGATTATATTGCTGCCAAGTTTGAGATAATGACCTGTGTGCGTGCCAAGTACTTTCTTAACCCTCGGCTGGCTGTGTTTGTGTGTGTGTGTGGACGGGGACAGATCATGTTGTAAGTCGAGGGCTACGTATATAGAGTTGGAAGGGACTATTTAGTATGGTGGCTGGACAATTCTCATCTTCAAGTCAATAAGTTTGAAAAACACAGATTTAGGCCTTCATATTCCATCTCTTGCTGATTGAACCTTCCTGTCTCATTCAACTTAATTTTTTCCCCCCTGTTGAATTAGGAAAGCTGTATCTGTATCGTAGAGAAACAGAAGGCCTTATTATGATATGTACATTTTTCAATGTTGCTCTGATATTGCAACCAGATTATAAAGACCGATATGATACAAAACTAGTACAGTTAGTTCTCAACTTGCAACAGTTCATTTAGTGAACAATGGCACTGAATAAAGTGACTTATAGCTATTTTTCACCGAACCATTACAGCTGATGTGATCAGAATTCAGACACTTGGCAACTGATTCATACTTATGATGGTTGCAGTATCCTGGAGTCATATGATCACTTTTTGTGTCCTTCTGACAAGCAAAGTCAAAGTCAGCCAGATTCACTTAACAACTCTGTTACTCATTTAACAAGTAACAGAATAACAAAGTTGGAAGGGACTTTGGAGGTCTTATAGTCCAGCCCCCTGGTCAAACCGGAAACCCTCTACCATTTCAGACACATGGTCATTCAGTTAACAACTGCAGCAAATATGGTCATAACATGGGGCAAAATTCACTTAACAAATGACTCACTTAGCAACAGAAATGTTGGACTCAATTGTGGTTGTAAATCAAGGATTACCTTTAATTCATTTGAATTGAAAATGGGCAATCCATTTAATTGCTGTCTAAATCATAATATATTTTTCATAAGGGTTTTTAGTTGGTTTCTTCTCCTGAGGACCAGGCTGTTTCAATAAAGTTCATATGGGAAAGGTCTATTGAGACCTTAGGTCATAATGCTAATAGCTACCATACTATTTTTTTTAACTGCATTCTACTTAAATTATATAACAAATATTTTAGCTAATTATTTTTATTACCTTAAGTGAAAAGTATTGTTTCAGCCGATGCTTCCAAATGCAGAGGTAATACAAAGTGTTGCTTAAAAATAAGATTCAAAATACCGTTGAATCAAAATACTGCAGGAAGATTGCAGATGGGACTGGCTTGAAGGAACTACATTTTGCTGGCTACAGTACAAAAACAGTTAACAGTACCTTTAGAGCCATTTCTGAGATAGTTTGATATGCTGGTTTAACCTTTAACATATTCAACAGCTCAGAAGCTGGCTATCTAAACTGCCTTCTTTCTTGTATGAACCTCTTCAAATATTTCTCTGTGTCAAAGTGCTGACTGCTACTGAAAATGAAAATATAGGCACTCAAATCTACATAACTTCTTACTCAAACGGTTAATGCTCCCATCTTTAGCTTCTCCAGTTTAGTTTTTGCAACATTTCATACTCAGGTTTCACGGAAATTGGAAGCTTTCTTATGTGAACTCTGGGCAGAAGAGAATTTGATTGTAGGTAATAGCTCCATTAGTTGGACAGTACAGGACAGACCAATCACAAACACTTCCTTGGTGGTCTGCAGTCTCACTCTCCCCATCTCATTACAAAGATCTTTTAAAATCATCACACACACAACATCTTCTAATGTACAGATGAAGCATTTTTCTCCATGGAAACAGAAGCACATAAAAAAAGAGATCAGTCCAGGAATATATCCTATGCTTGTTAAGGCAGAAATGACCACAGAATTAACCTTTAATCATGCTATTTGGGAGATGATTGTGAATTAGAACAAAAGTATATTATTTTTATGGTTCTTAAGGTCCTTCATTGCCAGGAAGTGCTATTTTGAGACGCTGTAGAAAAATCCATTACAGATATAGATTGAAATATAGGCTTTTAGTTTTAAATGGAAAACACCTGCTGATATCAATATTGGGCTCTAATTGCAGACTTTCTTTACATAGTATGGGAAAGAATTTTAACACCCCTTAATGCTTTTTTCCCTTCAGTCTATTCCATGACCAGATACACAGTAATATGTCTGAAATTCACACAAATAATTAGTTCAAATATAGGTGCTATTGTCTCTTGTATAATAGACCAACCCCCTATTCTGAGGGTTTTGTGTATGTTTATATTTTTAGGTACTTACATAAATATTTTTTTCTGGCCCAAGTTATGACTCCCATACAGAGTTGTTCAGTTGTCTCTGACCATTTGTGACCCCCCACTGTTATTCATGCCTGACATTCTTTCATAACATCAAATCTGAATTGGAGCTAATGAAATGCTATCACCCATCTGATCAGAATGCTCAGTGTGATCTTGGATGTGGGGAGGGGGTCGGAGCAAACGGGGAGGCATCAAAAGAAAAGTTCTCATTGTGATTGTCTATAATAAAGAAACCAAATTTCTATATGATTAAATGAACAGGTGAAGTTGGAAGCAACCCAAGTGTTACATGATCTCATATAAGTGTTCTGGAACCAATAGGAAACAATAACCATCATGCTATTACATTTAGCATACATACAAATAGAAAGCTATCACAAATTACAGAAGGGGAAATGTCTAAATAAAAAAGAGGGAGGGAGGGAACTGATGTAAAAAAAACTTGAAAGGAAATGTCAGGAGGACCAAATCACTTTGTAAACCTGGAGGTTTTAAAATAACAAGAATGTAGAACTAAAATTGCTTCCTCCTTGATTTGTCAAATCAAGTTGCCCCTTAAATCAAATTCAGTACCAACATTTTTTTTAAAAAAAATGGGTCAACAGAACCTTCAGGAAATTATAGGCTAGTCAGTTTAATATCTGTTCTAGACAGATTTATAGAATGCTAATCAAAGAAAAATAAACAATTAGGCACACAGAGGAGCATCCTTGCAATCAAAATGATGAGGATACTCAAAACATTCTCTATAAGATAGGCTAGAATTTTGGGACACAAGTAATTTCTACACCATTCATCTCACCTAAGTAACTCTGAAGGGTTTACACTTTGGCTTGGTAAAGGACAACTGAAGGAGGAAATAGGTTATCACCTATAAAGCCCTTCATGTCATAGGGCTGGGTTATTTGCAGAACCTCCTGTTCCCAATTATTTCTGTTTGGACTATGAAAGTTGGCATGCTTCGAGTTGTTTCTATGAAGCAAGGTTGCTTGGTAGAACCTAGGAGATATGCTTTCTCTGTCACAGCACCTCCCCAACACCTTGACTTCTTGTTCTTCTATAAAGCTCTGGAAATGTGGTTCTTCCTGAGGTATTGGGCCAGGACATCTAGAATGAACTATAGTGATTGTGATATGCGTTTGGTTGATTCTACTATTTCTGTTGTTCTTTTTTCTGTTGGATATTTATTGTATTTCTTTTCTTAGTTTCTTTTATATATTCCTAAAACTAGTCCATTGGCTAGTTTTTGTGACTTGGGCAGCCAAATAACTCAGACAGAAAACAGTTACGGTAGTTAGATTTTTAAACAACTGATTATATATCAATAAAATAATGTTTAATTTTAAGATAAAGAAAGTGGATATAGATACAGTTTTGTCCCTCTATCAGAAAAGTAGTGATTATCCAGTAAGGTGGCTGGAAGAGATTAAAGCTTATGTATAAGCTTATAGATATAAAATTATTCAGTTGCTGCTGAGAAGGAAGTTTAATTACTGTGGAATGTTAAAATTGAGCATAGTAGGAAAATTGAAAGTTTCAGACCAAATCTTGGAAAGGCTACAGGGTAAATACACCTGTTTACATTTAATGACATCTTTAAAATAACACAGAAAATGCCTAGAGCCGTGATGGCGAACCTATGACACGTGTGCCACAGGTTGCACATGTAGCCATATCAGTGGGCATGCGAGCTCAATTCTGGTGCCTGCATCTGATTTTCGGGTCTTCTGGGCCCACCAGAAGTAGGGAAACAGGCTGTTTCCTGCCTCTAGAGGGCCTGGGGTAGGCCCATTTTTCTTTCTCACCTGGCTCCAGAGCTTCTCTAGGAATCTGGGGAGGGTGAAAGCGGCCTTCCCCACCCCCACCCCCGAGATCCTCCAGAGGCTGAAAACGGCCCATTTAACAACTGGTGAGACCAGAAGGCCCGGTTTTTGCTGTCCCCAGCCTCCAGGGTCTCTCTAGGAGTCTGGGGAGGGCAAAAACGGCCTTCCACACCCCCCAGAGGTCCTCCGGAGGTCAAAAATGGCCCATTTAACAACTTCTGGTCCCACCTCTGGAGGGGACCTCCGGGGGTGGGGGGGTGGGGAAGGCCATTTTCACCCTCCGCAGACTCCTAGAGAGGCCCTGGAGTCAGGTGAGAAAGAAAAACGGGCCATCGCGTGCCAGGAGTGGGGGGTGCGGAGGGGGAGTCACGCGTGAATGTATGGGGGTGGAGTGCATATAATTATGGGTGTGGGCATGCGTGTGCATGACCCATCCCCCCGCCCCCCCTCCTGGCACGCAATGGCAAAAAGATTAGCCATCACTGGCCTAGAGCCTTTAATTTGCAACTTAAAACTCATCTGTATGCCCTATGTGGAAGAAACATTTTAAATTCAGAATTCTTGATTTTCAGTATTGGATACAAGATCTTTCCTTTCCCAGCAATGAATTTGAAGCTTGTGTTTTCAGTAAAATCGGCTAATGTTACATCAATACCAAACATGTTTCTTTTTAAATTTCAAATGCAGTTCCGGGATACTGGCTTTTTATGGATAGCAGAAATTACCAACATTGGGTCATTGGTGTAGTTAGTTGAACCATAAAGTAACTAACGGATGTTCTAGCAAATGTTAGGCAATGAATGAAGTTAGTCAATGAATGAATGAGTGTTATTCATATTTCAAAAAAGGAATATGAGGGAACCCAACAACCAAATAGCCAAAGGACCTCAGTGTTAACAAACGTAGGATCAATGGAGGGACCATGCTCAAAAGAACCTTAGGTATGTAACTATAGATAGAGAAAAAGTTCTAAGAGGTAACCCATTCTTTGAAAAGAATGCTCGCTTCGGCAGCACATATACTAAAATTGGAACGATACAGAGAATGCTGAATAATGTGTGATTATGGATGGGCTGAAATTAATTAAATAGAAGGAATTTAGTATCTTGGAAAAGAGTATGTAGCTCTTGAGACTATGCACATAGGCACATACCTTCAACAAAATCCATTTGTGCCTTTTCATGTTGGAATGGGCAGCTTTGTTTTTCAAAACTCCTGCAGGTTATAGTACTGCATATTGTCAAATGATGTTAGTAAGAGCTTTGCAATCTCAGTGTATCTGAAGGGTGACAGATTGGAGAAGGCTGACTATTGACTGAACGTAAGTTTATATTAAGCACATTCCTATTTTTAAAAATTCAAATTGTGATCTACTTTTGATTATGAAAAAAATGCTGTAGTTCAACTGCATTTTACTCTTGCATTGTTTTTCCTCTGAAAATTGTCCTTCAAGGTTGCTATTTGTTATTGAAATAGCAACCTTGGGGAAACAGTGAGCGGGTGAGATGGTAAAATAACAGTGTAAACAAATCTCTTTCTGATTAATTATCAAATGATTTTCACTACTCTGCATTTTTCCTCTTCTGTTCCATTTGCTTTTCTTTTTTAATTGTTCCTAGTTATTCCTATATTTGTGTTTTTTTTTCCTCCAATCCTCTTCCTGACTATTGTTTACTCACTTATTTATGAATCAAATTTATAAGGCCACCCATCTATGCAATAAAACTCTGGGCAGCCATATAAATTATGGATCATATGCCCCTGAAGGCGTGCTCAGAAAGTATATTAGCAGACTGCTTCCTATAGATATGAACCTCTAAATCTAATCCGCCTTCGAGAGGACAAAAAAGTTGACACTTGCCTCATTTGCCTTCAGAAGCAGTCTAAATGCAGTTGCCTCTCTAAATTGAAGCACTTTTTTGGAGCAGGTTTTATAGTCTTCTGCTTTCCATCTTTCAAGGATGTGCCCAGGCCTTTCTCACCATTGATGAGATCTATGCCCTAATGCAGCTAGTCCTAATTCCATCCATATACTTGGTTCTCAGAACAGAAGTAAGGACAACAGATCTATTCCATGGTGGGACTGGAAATTTTGCATCTACTTGAATCACTGCCCCCACCTCCACCCCCAAATTACTTCTGCTGTCCTGACATGATTAGAACAGGGAAGACAAACATTTGAACCAGCAGATCAAACAAAGAAAACGAGAGATGTTAAGAATAAAACATATTTACCACAAACTCATTTCCGTTTTACCATCTTCTACGGGCCAGGAGTTGCAGAAAACTTCCCTTGAAGGATCATCTACTTCAGACATGGTCCTATGGATTCAGCAAGCACCTCTATTTCTACATAGCCTAGCCATGTTGCCAGCTGATTTGTGGTTCACAATTCCTTGGGAACGATTGCAAATTGTATTTATGTCTGTAATGTAGATAGTGCTTGAGAACGTTTTCATAAAAATATTACATATTAGTGGTCTGTCTAGATCCTGGAATGTAAATGCAGATGCTATTTTATCTTCTAAGATAATACAGAATAATATCTTTTCTTGACTTAGTGACATCCCAAATACAGAATCAATGCAAATCAATAGGAACCTAATGTTTACAAAGGGCATCACAAAGTACCGTCTTTTGCTATTATTTTTTAGCCATAAAAATCTCTTCAATTTGGTGCCAATTTTTTGAATGTAGCAGGTCTGTTGAAGATAGGTGGTACCACCTGAATATAAAGCACAGTCGGTTGTTTGATTACTTACAGAGAAGGTAAGATACAGAATGTATGGGTCCATTCAGTGTGTAAGCATACATTAGAACTCAAAATTATGCCTTTCACAATCAATTTCCTTTGAGCTGTTGACTTCTGTCTTCTAACTACTCCTTTCTCCCTGATGTGGATATATTTGTCTTTCAAAAGAGTTTTGGAGTATCTTCCAGATTTCTTAGTGACTTTCCCACCTGATTGATTAGAAGAAAATTCCATATGACTTTATAATCCAAGCAAGGATATATTTTGATTTGAGGCCTAAGCGGCTAAGATTGCCAGCTACACCACAAACATTTTTCTTCTAATTCATTCATTCATCTCATATCCCACTAGCCCGGAGCAGAGAGAGGGGCACTTGGGAATACTTGAGAAGAGATTTGTAATCTTAGTCCTCATTCATTGGACCACACAAGTGAAGCTGTTTCTTCATTCATGCTTGTCAGCAATTGACTTAATCAAGCAGGGCTGGTATATTTTTAGCCCATGGTTGGTGATAAGTGCCAAAGGGTTTGCAAGAGTGCAACATTTAGTAACAGGAGCTCATTTTGAGTCTGTCCTGCTTTCCTTTCCTACAAAACTGGTGTCTGCCTGTGATATATTTCATCCAAGCGGGAGAAAAACTGTAAAGATGCATGCAGCTTTCAATGGTCTCTTTCAGCCCTGCTAAAGAAGGCTTACCAACTGCAGTCTTTCATGCCCCGAATTATTCGAACAGATTTTTAAAATGAATTAATAAAGGGTACTGGCAATTGTCCTAAGAGGTACTGTATGTGTGCACATTTACACTGAATTTTCTGCTGTATAAACCCCCTCCCCTCCCCAGCATAACATAAGTAATCATATATTCTGCAGATAATCCTTAATTATTGCAGTTTGAACGAATAAAGAGCATTATGCAATAATTTAGGAAAAGAACTGTGAGCCAGTTTAATTCTGGTGGCAATATTGTATACCTAAAAATAGAATAGAGGAGATACTTCCTCTCATTATCATAGTTGGTTCAAGAGGAATTCTGGCAACATAAGATTCTTAAGAAATAAATTTATGGTTTGCCTCAGCAAAATGTTTAAAAATCAATGGGAAATGGAGACCGTTGTTACTATATAATGTGGCTTCTATTTCTTGTATATTCCAAATGAACATTTTGCAGAGATGAACATTTTGCAGAGATGAACTGCAACTATTCATTTGTGGTACAGAGATAGAGAGAATTTTGATAAGATAGTGTGGCACCAAGATAGATCAGTTCATGTTTGTTAAAGAGGGTGGGTAAGGAAGTATACTGTTTTAGGGAAAGAAACCCTGTACAATTTCAGCAATAGTTAATCATAGTTTCACCTTCTTGTTTAATAGAGAGAGAGAATTTGCTAGTAGCATGTTTGCTAATTTGTATTCACCAGACTAGAAACCACAGGCCCTGCTGGCACAAAACTCCTGTGGATTTCAGTTTATTTGAGCATTTTGTTATTTTAACAGAAATGGTACAATTTTAACAGTTGGAAGCTTTGGCTTTTCAACAGTCAAATGGGGAAAGTTGTATGTCTCAGCAGTTAATTCAGTTTTAGAGAAGGGTATCCAGGCTGGAATCATCCAGATGTGGTGAGACTACAATTCCCAGAATCCTCAGTCATGAAGAAATGAAGCTAAAATAATTTAGTTTCTCATACTGTTTCCTGAAAAGTGACAAAGACTTTGCTTAGGAAAATAGCTTCTGTGCCATCAAGTTAAAGAAGGGAATAAAATCATATAAAAAAAGAAGTCTTAAGTGTATGTGGTTTCTATCACAGAAACAGCCTTTGTTTCCATTAGTGTATCTTAATTAGTTGTTTTGCTTCACACTGGGAGTGATAGTCTGGAAGTCACACTTACGTTAGGGCAGAATCATGCAGCCTTTGATCTCCCAACTTTTCCCACCTTCCAAATATTTGGTGAGAGGTGATGGATCACCTAACCCAAGTTTTTGTTATGCTTTCCCACTAAGAAGCTACGTTTCTATGCAGCATGTGTACAAATAAGTGGCTCAGTTGTGTTCAAAGATACCTTTTATTGCTTTTTCAGTTTCTTCTGACCTCCATCTGCAAGCTTTATTTCTTTTTATTTGCATTTAGATGTAGTTTTTCCAATCTGAGCCTTCGAAGAAAGGTACAGAATAAAAAAATCCTAACCAAAAAACAGTAATCAATCATCACTATAAAACAAGGTGGAAATAAATCATGACAAAATGTAGAAGCTCTCAAATAAACTCACAGTAATAGCTAGTAAAGCAGACTCAAGACAGCAATTAAGGCAATAGCTATATCTCTATAGAGTAACATGTATTTTTGGCCCTTGCAGTATGCATGCATAGAGAAAACTTAAATGCTAAAACGTGGCCCTGATATCTATAGGAGCTGTGTAGTATCAGAAAATATACACTGCTCAAAAAAATAAAGGGAACACTTAAATAACACAATGTAACTCCAAGTCAGTCACACTTCTGTGAAATCAAACTGTCCACTTAGGTAGCAACACTGATTGACAACCAATTTCACATGCTGTTGTGCAAATGGAATGTACAACAGGTGGAAAGCATAGGCAGTTAGCAAGACATCCCCAATAAAGGAGTGGTTCTGCAGGTGGTGACCACAGACCACTTCTCAGTTCCTATGCTTTCTGGCTGATGGTTTGGTCACTTTTGAATGCTGGTGGTGCTGTCATTCTAGTGGTAGCATGAGACAGAGTCTACAACCCACACAAGTGGCTCAGGTAGTGCAGTTCATCCAGGATGGCACATCAATGCAAGCTGTGGCAAGAAGGTGTGCTGTGTCTATCAGCGTAGTGTCCAGAGCATGGAGGTGCTACTAGGAGACAGGCCAGTACATCAGGAGATGTGGAGGAGGCCATAGGAGAGCAACAACCCAGCATCAGGACCGCTACCTCCTCCTTTGTGCAAGGAGGGACAAGAGGACTGCCAGAGCCCTGCAAAATGACCTCCAGCGGGCCACAAATGTGCATGTGGCTGCTCAAACGGTCAGAAACAGGCTCCATGAGGGTGGTATGAGGGCCCGACGTCCACAGGTGGGGGTTGTGCTTACAGCCGAACACCGTGCAGGACGTTTGGCATTTGCCAGAGAACACCAAGATTGTCAACTTCGCCATTGGCACCCTGTGCTCTTCACAATGAATGCAGGTTCACACTGAGCACATGTGACAGACGTGACAGGGTCTGGAGACGCCGTGGAGAACATTCTGCTGCCTGCAACATCCTCCAGAGTGACCAGTTTGGCAGTGGGTCAGTAATGGTGTGGGGTGGTATTTCTTGGGGGGGGCCACACAGCCCTCCATGTGCCTGACTGCCATTAGGTACCGAGATGAGATCCTCAGACCCCTTGTGAGACCATATGCTGGTGCGGTTGGCCCTGGGTTCCTCCTAATGCACGACAATGCTAGACCTCATGTGGCTGGAGTGTGTCAGCAGTTCCTGCAAGACGAAGGTGTTGATGCTATGGACTGGCCCGCCCGTTCCCCAGAGCTGAATCCAATTGAGCACATCTGGGACATCATGTCTCGCTCCATCCACCAACGCCACATTGCACCACAGACTGTCCAGGAGTTGGGGGATGATTTAGTCCAGGTGTGGGAGGAGATCCCTCAGGAGACCATCCGCCACCTCATCAGGAGCATGCCCAGGCATTGTAGGGAGGTCATACAGGCACGTGGAGGCCACAAACCTACTGAGCCTCATTTTGACTTGTTTTAAGGACATTACATCAAAGTTGGATCAGCCTATAGTGTTTTTTTCACTTTAATTTTGAGTGTAACTCCAAATCCAGACCTCCATGGGTTGATACATTTGGTTTCCATTGATAATTGTTGTGTGATTTTGTTGTCAGCACATTCAACTATAATGAACAAAGTATTTACTACGAATATTTCATTCATTCAGATCTAGGATGTCTTAGTTTTGTGTTCCCTTTATTTTTTTGAGCAGTGTATTTAATTTGATAGTTCACGCATGTTGCCATATTTTGTGCATTGCCTACCTACAGAGAAGCGGAAAAATGAGAACAATAATTTTGCTTTCTTGAAATTGGACTTATGTAAGCATTGTAGAGGTAAAGCAGCTTTGAGGTAAATGAAGATTACAGACTGAACCCTAATCCACGGAAGATAGCAATGCTATGATAGAAAAATAGGTGATGGATGAAAGGTTGCATCTGATTTGAAATAGGGTTCCAAACAACAACAAAAACACAACAACGACATAGCTTGGGAGTTGTCCTGGACAAATGATAATTGGAGAGTGTCAGATAGAAATGTAGGAGGATGGATGGATGGATGGATGGATGGATGGATGGATGGTTGATTGGATGGATGTTTAGGCCACTATCCTATCTGGGGAGGGCTGATCTTGCCTTTGTTATTCATGTACTAATGCAGTGGTCCCCAACCTTTTTATCGCCGCGGCCCGCTGAGCGCGCGCAGGGGTGGGGCCGCGGCCCGCTGAGCGCGCGCAGGGGTCGGGCCGCGGCCCGCTGAGCGCGCGCAGGGGTGGGGCCGCGGCCCGCTGAGCGCGCGCAGGGGTGGGGCCACGGCCCAGGAGCCTTTGCGCAGGCCCATTGCGCACGGCCCAGGAGCCTGAGCCTTTGCGCAGGCCCATTGCGCACGGCCCAGGAGCCTTTGTGCTGAAGCGTTCCTGTCCCCCGGCCGCTGCGCGGCCCGGTGCCAGGTACTTCACGGCCCGGCACCGGTCCGCGGACCGGGGGTTGGGGACCACTGTACTAATGTACTAATGTACTTGTGATCTGTGTAAGGCTGTCTTTAATGATTTTGAGAAAGTTGCAATTCAGCTGGTGTATAATGGAACTTTCTGGGAATTGCTGTAGTGGAAGCCATATAGTTAGTTAATGAATTAGTGGTACCTGGATGGAGAACAATGGCTGAAATTGAACCCTGACAAAACAGAATAGCTTTGGGATTGGGGTTCTTTGGTCCATGGATAATTGCTATCTCTGGTCTTGGGTGTGATTGCATTACCCCAGACAGATCCAGTGCATAATTAGTGTGTTCTTGACTGATGACTCTTGCTCGGGAGAAAGTGGCAGTCGTAGCCAGAAGGGCCTTTTTGCAACTGTGGGCTGTGCATCAATTACGCCTTTCCTGGACCAACAGTCCCTGCTCATAGTTATTCACCTCCCATTTTGACTATTGCAATGCACTCTCCATGGGGCTGCCCTTGAAAAGTATCTGGAAGGTTCAATTGGTGCAAAATGCTGCAGCTGTCATGGTTTTGTGCAAACCTAGATTTGCACATATATCATCTGTCTTGTGGGAGCTGCATTGGCTGCTAATTTGCTTCTGGTCCAATTCAAAGAGTGGATTGTCACTTTCAAAGCTCTACATGGCTTTGGGACTAGGTTATTTAAGGGACAGTCTTTTCCCAGACATATCTACCCAATCCGCCAGACTGGGAAGGCAGGGAATGTTATGGGTTCCCTCTCCTAAGATCCATCTAGCAAGACTAAGAAGAAGGGCCTTCACTGTACTGGCATCCTCCTTGTGGAACATCATTCCTGCAGATATAAGATTTCCCCCCACTTTAAATACTCTTTTGTAAGGCCCTGAAGACCTGATTCTGCCAACAGGCTTTGGCAGAACCAAGGGAACCCCAGAGTGATATGGAGCCCATCAAGTGGCTTGCCTGATTTTTGTCCCCGGGGGTGGGGGCTTATTGGTCTTTATATTGGGGCTCTTGTAAGCCACCCAGAATCCCTGAGAATGAGTTGAGTGGTCATTAAAAAAAAATCTTAATAAATAAATAAAAAATTATACAGACTGCTGTACAAGGTTTCCAAATTTAGAGTTCTAGTTTTAACTATAGGATAAGAAATACTTTAAATATTTCGATGCTCTGTCCATCGCAGGCTTTTCCCTTCATAGAGTTCAGCAATTAAGTGCCTATGAGAAGCTCCCAAAGAAGACATTTTGGAAGCAGTAAATAAATGTCATGGTTTAAGTGCACTGATATCCTTATTTCCATCAATTTAAAGCTCTCTAAACTGGTTGGTAATATTAACTTGTACTAAGTTCCATAATGTGCCTCTGTGATATGCGAAAACATATTTCTTTTTATCTTTCTGATCTTTTCTAATTTACTTGTCATTCATATTCCTTTGATGGCCTCAAATTCTAGCTTTAAGAGATGTTTATCTCCCCACTCATTTTTTTCCATGCTGTGTAGAATTTGAAATACCTTTAGCATATTTTTCCTTAGCTACCTTTTTTTCAGTTATAACATTTCCTTATCAGGGAGGTGCAAGATGCATTAATTTAGTATATGTGAAGCATTTCATAATTATTAACATTTTCATCTTGAATCAAAGCACCCTTCAACTTCTTTCTGGGTGGGTAGGGTGGACTATAGCCTCTCCCCAATTCTAGTTGATGTTTGTTCATGGTATTATCACCTATGGCAGTTCTGTGAAGAAGTTTGTTTGAAACTATGTTGTTATAATGCACCCTTAGCATTCTATATTCAGAGATTGCCACTAGTTCTCTTCATGAGCCACCGTGGCGCAGTGGTTAGAGTGTAGAACTGTAGGCTACTTCTGCTGACAGCCAGCTGCCTGCAATTTGGCAGTTTACATTCTCACCAGGCTCAAGGTTGACTCAGCCTTCCATCCTTCCAAGGTGGATAAAATGAGGACCCAAATTGTTGAGGGCAATATGCTGACTCTGTAAACCGCTTAGAGAGGGCTGTAAAGCACTGTAAAGCGGTATATAAGTCTAAGTGCTATTGCTATTGCAATCTTATCAGTTTTTCTATCAGTTTTTCTTTAGGATTTAGTTTAAGAACATTTTAATATCAAACACTAAGAGTTTGTATCTGCTTTAAGTGGAACTTACTGCATATGTAATTTAAACCTCTGTATTTTATGTTTCCAGAGAAAATTTCTAGATGTTCAGTATACAGAGATACATAGCTCAGTGGAGGCTAGTTGCTTTCTCTGAAGAACATGTTAAGTTCAGTCATCAGCTAAGTATCTCAGACATAACTATTGGAATAATCCTTTGATGATTGTGGGATCGGGTTCTCATGATCAACATTTTTTGATTGAGCCTAAAGACTAACCAATTATTATGATGGTTGCTGAACTGAAAGGTTTGAGGATAGGAAAAAATTTGCATATAAAATCTAGAAAACCCTTTGGTAGTACAAACATCAGAATCGAATCTTTAAATTTGTGAACTATCCAGATTGATTTTGCCTAACATGTGATCTGCCAGTTTGAATGCCAACCAATAAGCATGCTTTATAGCCTACTGGGCACTTAAAAAACATATATTTTGTGGCACCAAAGGCCCATCACTGTTTTCTTCTCCAACCAACCATGATAATTCTAAATTTGTTAAATCATCTAGGCAGAAATTACTCATACTGCAGAGTTCCCCAACCTTTCTGGCTTTGCGGACCAGCGGAGGGAGGAGAGAGAATGGTTCCACGCAAGTGATTGGCAAGCTTGCACGTGCGCACCTCCATTTTGTGTGAGCACTGTGCATGCGTACCTGCCGTTCACGCAAATGGAACATGTGTGCACATGTTCAACCGCTGCTCATGCAAGCGGGGATGCGCTTGCATTCGCATGCGCACACCCACCGTTTCCGCGGCCTGGTTGCAAAAAGCTCAGTAGTTGGGGATCTCTGTCCTAGTAACCTAATTCCTGGAGTAAAGGTAGAAGCCAGGAAGTGCTGCCTTTTGATAGCATCACAGATTCTTTGGAGGAGTCTCCCACAGTAGAGAACAGACTGTCATCAATTGCTATCTGCATTCAGAGCGATATCGAAGAATGAACTATCCCTGGAGGACCTTCTAACTAGATCAGGCTATATTCTGTTTTATTCTTTTTGAGTTGTTGTCATTGTTTTCACCATCACTTCTGATTTTATGTCCTTTTATGTCTCCTGTGGATTGTTTGAAAATATTTTTTTAATACCTTGTAAGCTGCTGATTATCAAATTGATTGAAATGAGGTACAAATGCAATAAATAAACAAATAGGGTTTTTTTTGTTTTGGTGCCTTTGAGATTCTTTGCTCCACCCTTGTTATTTTTAGATTCTGCTAATTTAGAAAAATGGAAAAGTGACAAGTGGTTTAAAGAAAAAAAAAACCTGAAAAATTCTTTATAAAGGATGCCTGTCTATGTTACACAAGCCTTGTAAAGTTAATGGCCTTTAGAAGTATGTCCATATGGGTAGAAAAATGCAAGAGTAAATTACGATGTGAAGGGTATCCTGAGAGACTAAAAAGGAGATCATAGGGAGCAACTCCCAATAGTTTGCCTTCTGTTAAATGCATGTTTTATTATAGGGCATAGAATAACAGATGCTGCTTTATGAGATTTTGCATAACATTTTCTCAAAATTCCAAATGAGTTCCCAAAAATCTGAGGACTCCTGCTTTGGATAGAGAGATATTTGAATAATTGATGTGATACTCCATGCTTAACATTTTTATCAGTCCCTCACTGTAGACCAAATTAAGAAATAGGCTCAGCAGGGATTCCAGGAATGCCTTTTATTATTGTAAGGTACAATAGCGAAATCTTGGAAGTCCATTCAAGATCTTCTCTGACCTCTCTTATATTAAACAAAATCAATGCAAGGTTATTTTGAATCTCTTTCCCCTTTGTCTCAGGACAATCTGTTCCCCTTAATGCCTCTCTCATACTTTCCCCAGGTCTATTATAAACTCTTTTACATGTTTGTTTGAATAGGGCGTGTTCATTAACTTTATTAATAGTCGCCTAATAACCTACCCAGAGTACAAGATTTACAGGCACCTTCAATGGAATGGGATGTGAGAATGACCTTGAGAGACAGGAAGAAGAGATGCAGCCTAGACAACTGTCTGATAAGAGAATGAGTCCAAACCAGGAATGGTGATGGAGAAAGCATCTCAGAATTGACTGGCCAGCATCTCAGAATTGACCCTCCCTAGTTCTCTGCAGCACAAAGGCAAGACTGATGTCTGTCCTTCAAGGTAATCCAAATCAGAAACCAAAACCCAAAATGTTAATACTTCCTTTATTGTAAGGTTACAGTAACAGAATCTTGCAAATCTAAAAGCATTTCCCTCTTCCCCTGCTTTTTCATTCCAGAGAACTAGGAAGAATTAGGAAAGTCAGTTCTGAAATGCTTTCTTCACCTCCATTCCTGCTTTGAACTTTTTCTCTTATCAGACAGTTGTCTAGGCTATAGCTCTTCCTCCTGTCTCTCAAGGTCATTCTCGCAGCCCAATAGAGAAAGTACTAGTTTAAAAAATGGCTGTAGTGAAGGGACTACGTTGCTTTATATATTATATTAAAAAGTGCCTTTTAATTTTTTGGTGTGAGAAATGCCTCTCAATGAAGTAAAAGAGCTTCAGTTTTACTCAGCAATAAGCTGAAATAGGTGAATGTCACAAACAGTGGAATAAGTACAAGGCAACCCATTATATGGGTGGTATATTTCACATATCCAACATATCCAACTATATAGACAATATATAATTCACCACTTGCCTAATCCTTTTTTAAATTTGTAATTTGTGTGGTATTTTCTATGTGATCTGTGAAATTGGGGTCATCTGACTCTTCATATATTCTACTATATTAGCTTACAGTGCAGTAGTGATACAAGTTTGATAGCTTTCGATTAAACCTCTGCCTGAAACACAACCAAACTTTCTTTATCAGAAAAGGAGCATGTAATTATAACCTTGAATAACCAATTGAGTTTTGAAAAGCTCTGAGTTCCCGTCCCCAGCTGGACTTTTAGAAAGACTGCCAAAATACCATAGACTTTTCAAGTTGACAGTAAGTCTCACAAGCAGACCTATTTCTCTGATGTTTCCTGCTGAGTTTTAAAGCCTAAGAAGCTGAAACAGTGTGTGTAACTTGGCATCCTCCTGCTACTTATGCTGTGCAACTCAAATTATACATAGCTTGAACTCCTTCTGCCAGTTTTATGCACACCTATGGGACTAATAAACTTTCTGCTCATTAAATTCACCAGTAGCCCCCCTGGAACTGTACAGAAAGTAAACTAATGCCAAAACATTACAGTTATTCTAGTCCAGCAATCAGTTTGAAAGCTTTGATGTAAACAATAGTAATCTGTTTTCCCCCTATGTGATCTGTAGTGGCCATTCTGGATCATTTTCTGCAGAATTATAAAGTACTTGTTTCAGGGATAAAGTTGGAATGTTATTTATACATTGATTATTAAGATACGCTTATTATTAGGAAAGTTGATATCCATTTTGTTTTGGTTCATATATTTGATTTCTTATTCATGTTCTTGAAATTTTGTTTTTTTAGAGATTGAATAAGGTGAAATCAATTTTCTAGTAATGTTTTTTCCATTTTTTTTAAAAAAAATATAAACTCTAGAAATTTAAACTCATAAACTGGTTTAAATCCTACAATTGTTTTAGATAGATCTAGGTGGCCCAGTCAGAGCTCTTCCTTCTGCTGTGAGAGAAAAATTTCTGCTTGTTGTACTACTTTTTTGTCTGCAAAGAATCAATATTCTGAATGCAGAAATAGGCTGGAAAGATTTCTGTGTGATAATCTACCAAAAGTGAACCTGACTAAATATATGGGTACCAGAATATTGGTGCTTTACTTTCTATGCTCAGTGTTCCTAGGCCAGCACAAGTAGTTCATCCAAAATATAAGGTGAGAGTTTTCTTTAATAATTGTAATATTAAACATTTCTGTTGATGAGGAAATGCATATGCCTGATGCTCTTGTAGTCCATCACTATAAGCAATGATAATGCTTTCTCATTGTTATTCAGGTTTCTCTGGTCTTCTGTTGACAATTATTTTTTTTGGAGGGTTTGATGTAAGAGATGCCGTGATTCATTAATCATTTAATCTCCACATGTTGAATCACTATGGACTTTAGTGAAAAGAGAGATGCGTCATTAATTTGTAAAGATGGAGTGACTTCCCAGCAGTGAATAGTCTTTATTCCTTCTGTCTGAGTTTGGTGGTTATTTTCCTGCTATATTAATTTTAGTATTATCGAATACTGTTTGCATTTATTCTTGTTTTAAATTTACTTCACTTCTCCACATCTAAGAAAAATTATATGTTTGAAAATAGAGGGGTAGGGATATTGAGACCATTCTTTTGAATATAGAAGCCTGTAAGTGAGTTCGAAAGCATGTAAAAAATGCAAGTAGAAAAATAGGGACCACCTTTGGTGGGAAGGTAACAGCGTTCTGTGCGCCTTTGGCGTTTAGTCATGCCGGCCACATGACCACAGAGATATCTTCGGACAGCGCTGGCTCTTTGGCTTTGAAACCGAGATGAGCACCGCCCCCTAGTGTCGGGAATAACTAGCACGTATGTGCGAGGGGAACCTTTACCTATTTAAAGTGAGCTCCACCTGCGGTTTCCTTTTGTGAGCTATTAGAAGGTTGATCCTTTGGCAGAGAACAATCAGTAGACAATGAGGAATGGATAACTATCACTGCCTTGATAGTACAGTGGTTACGCACCCTGTTATTAACACAGCTGCCTGCAATTTACTGCTGGTTCGAATCTCTCCAAGGCTCAAGGTTGACTCAGCCTTCCATCCTTTCTAAGGTAGGTGAAATGAGGACCCAGTTTGTGGGGGCAATAAGCTGACTTTGTATAAATATACAAAAGTATGAAGGCTATTGCTTAACGCATTGTAAGCCGCCCTGAGTCTCCGGAGAAGGGCGGCATATAAATAAAAAAAAATAAAATAAAAAATAAATAAATAAAAAAAAACCATCAAGTTTTAAAGTACAAATTTTAATTAACAAATCTGAGTAAATGGGATCTAATTAATAATGGAAGAAATTTCTAATTTTCTCAGTGTTGAAATGATATCGTTATGAGTAACCATAATGCAAATGAAATAGCTTTTAGTGAAGCAACTCCTAAATGTATCTCCAGGTGGTAATCAAGAACATGATGCCAAAATTTAGTTTTAGCAGAAACATAAAGATATTTACATTCTATTTTTTTAAAAAATCGACACTACAGTAAATACAATAAAATTGATTTCTTTTTGTCCTTTTAATTTAATGGTTTTTCTCTTACTTTTTGGTTTTTAGGATCCGGCATTTTCTTCAGTGATTCATGACAAACTACAGGTTCCCAATACTACCCGGAAAGCATGGAATGAGAGAGACAACCGGTGTGATGTGTGTGCCACTCACTTGAACCAGCTGAAGCAGGAGGCTATTCAGATGGTTTTAACACTTGAACAAGCAGCCAACGCAGAACATTGTGATGCTTCTCCTGGCTCTCCTCCTCCCCTTCCCAATATTCCCACCTTAGTGGGCTCTCGACATATGGGCAGTCTGCAACCCAGAGACTGGGCATACCTGTCTGCTCCTTATGCTACTTCCAATTATGCTGGCTTTCTGCCTAACAAACTCAGTGGAAAAGTGAACAACATAGGAATCGTTAATGGGATAGAGAAGAAAAATGGTTCCTTGGGACACCAGACAAAGGTCAGTGTACAGATGGCTACCAGTCCCAGCAATGGTAACATCCTGAATTCTGTGGCTATCCAGGCTCATCAGTACCTAGACGGCACCTGGTCCTTGTCAAGAACAAATGGTATTACTCTGTATCCCTATCAAGTAAGTGGCGTTAGAAAGGATTTTCCCTCATTGATTCGTACTGGTACCTACAGAGTACTTCGTGGCTTTAAGAAATACATGTGTACTAACTAGTTCTATGATAGAGTGTCAAGATATTTAATATAGAGTGGTTGATCTCATTTGGCACTAAAATAAACCAAACATGCTGCCTTATTTTTGCAATCTTCAACTCTGTCAACCATTCTGTGGATTGCTAAATTAGCAGTGCAAATAATAGATCTTTAGGATGAAGTAGTAACTTGATCTCAGATAGGTTCGGTGTTACTAAACCTGTCTGATAAATACAACTGGTGCTGCAGAATTCTAAACATAAAGTAGTGGTTTCTTTGCATGTTGAGTGGGCGTTTTTTTTCCCTGGAAAATCTCCTAATGGGGAGAAATGCAAATGCTGAATCTTTTTTCTTTGCTGCTTAGAAAAGTTTTAGATAGGAATTTCAGCATGTTATAAAGCTATTAAAAGCTTAAGAAGGTAAGCTTCTAGGAGCGGTCATGACCTCAAATATAAACAAGGTAACAGTAGTCCTTTAGAATTTTCTTCTATATTTCCAGCTGCAAAAGACGAGAAATGAACCTGGATTCAGGTCAGTGAGGTCACCATCCCCACAGTGGGAAGGGATGTTCTAAAGGATACAGTCTCTACACAACTCTTGCAGAATCAGCTTTCAAAACCATACTGAAGAATCAACGTAGGAAGAGAAGTCTAGTGTGGCAGTAGCCTGCCAAGACATGTTAGCAAAGCCAGAGAATGTGGTGTTACTATTCTTGTGATTGTAAGCAGGTGTGACATCACCTTTAAAGAGCTAATGTTATTTTGCGTTCCCTTTTTGTTTGCTTTACTGATTCTCCATTTCAGTGTAATGAAGGCTAAATTACCATCAGACTAAAACATTTTGTTGAATAATGGCCATGTTCGTTAACTGCAGGACGGGTAATTATGTTACCGTCTGAGATTTTTCTACCATTAAAGGTACAAGAAGATGCTTTATCCCTAAACCAAATAGCATAGAGGGACATGGAGATGATCAGAGACTGTACAGAATCAGGCTGTTTCCACTAGCAGGTATTTTTCAGAAGTGCTGATCTAATAAACCAAGGGGAAAAAAATAACTGGATAAAGGGTATTATAAATCTAGTAGGATTCATTGCCCTGTTCATCATCTTTTTATCAGCTTATGTCCTGGAACAAGAGTTACGGGATAGCTAGATTTAATGGCTCCTGAGGTGGGCATCTCACCACTGCAGTTAGCTTTCCTGGCAGAATTGATAGCCTGCCTGGCAGAATCGTTTGACTGTTAAGAAGGTGGACCTTATTTTATTCTGTAGACTCTGTGCATCTCAAATGTGAAAAAGTACTGTCTTGGACACGCATCTCAGCAAATCTTAACGAAGAAAATCTGCAAAGAAGAGGAACTCATAATATTGAACATATAAGAAAGTTTGGTCCAAGCCTTTAAAATCATGGGGGTTAAATAGATAGAGGAGAAGAAATAGTGAGGATTTCTTCACTCTTTGCAGGTTGACCGTGCTATGATTGAATGAGATGGTTCCCATCAGGTTTTGGGATATCATAAAAGAGCAGGAAATGGTCGTGTTGCTTTATACTAGAAGAATTGAATTTTCTGCCTCATGTGCCCTAGATACTTATGTGCATCATGACTTATGTGTGAAGTTGCCACTTTATTCTTATTGTAGGTGGTAAATTGTACAGATGGTCCTCGACTTAACAACAGTTCATTTAGTGATTGTTCAAAGTTACATCACTGAAAAAAGTGACTTATGATTGTTTTTCAAACAGCATCTCCATGTTCACATGATCAAACTGTATGCTTGACAACTAGTTCATATTTCTGATGGTTACAGTGTCCTAGAGTCATGTAATCCCCTTTTGTGGCCTTCTGACAAGCAAAGTCAATGGGGAAGCCAGATTCACTTAACAGCCATGTTACTAACTTAACAACTGCAGTGATTCACTTAAGAAAGATCATAAAATAGGGCAAAAATCACTTAACAAGTATCTCACTTAGCAACAGAAATGTAGGGCTCAATTATGATTGTAAGTCAATGACTACCTGTATAGAGCCAGACCTGTATTAACAGTTTGTACAACTTTATAGAAGAATGGTTATATGACAATTATAGAGTCCTCATTTAGTGATTGCAGTCATGTAGTAACTGTTAACAGTTATGAAATTGATGAAAAAGTAACTTGGTGATCAATCCTTGCATTTATTTGTTATTAGTTGCGAAGTCGTGTCTGACTCATCGTAACCCCATGGACAACGTTCCTGCAGGCCTTCTTGTCCTCTACCATCCCCTGGAGACCATTTAATCTCACCCCGACTGCTTCAGTGACTCCATCCAGCCACCTCATTCTCTGCTGTCCCCTTTCTCTTTTGCCCTCAATCTTTCCCAGCAATAGGCTCTTCTCCAGTGAGTCCTTCCTTCTCATTAAGTGGCAAAGTATTTCAGTTTCATCTTCAGGATCTGGCCTTCTAAAGAGCAGTCAGGGTTGATCTCCTCTAGGACTGACCAGTTTGATTGCCTTGCAGTCCAAGAGACTCACAGGAGTCTTCTCCAGCACCATAGTTCAAAGGCCTCAATTCTTTGATGCTCAGCCTTCCTTATGGTCCAACTTTCACAACCATACATTGCAACTGGGAAAACCATAGCTTTGACTATACACACTTTTGTTGGCAGTGTGATTTATAATCTCCTCAAATCCGTAAAACAATTGAAAGCTGAAGTAAGATCATGAGCAGAGTTGCTGTTTCACTTAGCGACCACTTCACTTAACAACCAAGTTTCCAGTTCCAATTGCAATCACTAATGAAGACTATCTGAACTTACATGTGTGGGTATAGTTACAGTATATATATATATATATATATATATGTCTTTGGTTATTCGGGTTTTCTCCCGCGTAAAATTGGAGGTTTCTTGGCAACGTTTCGACGATGTCTCATTCGTCATCTTCAGGCTGGTATTCTCGGCTTCGTGCTTCTAGGAGCAACATTGCTTGTTCCAGAGTGTGTGTGTGTGTGTGTGTGTGTGTGTGTGTGTGTGTGTTTGTTTTCTGAGGTTTTCGCAGGTGTTTGTATGTAGGTCTTTGGTTATTCGGGTTTTCTCCCGCGTAAAATTGGAGGTTTCTTGGCAACGTTTCGACGATGTCTCATTCGTCATCTTCAGGCTGGTATTCTCGGCTTCGTGCTTCTAGGAGCAACATTGCTCCTAGAAGCACGAAGCCGAGAACACCAGCCTGAAGATGACGAATGAGACTTCGTCGAAACGTTGCCAAGAAACCTCCAATTTTACGCGGGAGAAAACCCGAATAACCAAAGACCTACATACAAACACCTGCGAAAACCTCAGAAAACAAACACACACACACACACACACACACACACACACACACACACACACACACACTCTGGAACAAGTAAAGCTTAATATTTGATTTCTTGTTATTTTATTTGCTGATTGCTTAAATTGATGTTGTTTTTAAAGATACAACAGGGGGATAGATTGCCTTTCTTCCCCGTTAGTAAATTGGCAATCATATTGCTTGGATTGAAAGTTTGAAAAGATAGGACAAGCAGAACAGCATTGCTTCTTATTTGTAAGAATAACAGATATAACACGTTCTCAATAATGATATTCCATGATTATCATTATATTTGGATTGGATGATCTTGTGTTAGCTTGGGATCAGTGACACAAAGTTACTCATGTGTTTACTTTTTCCTGCATGAGTTTTTGATGCAGTTTAAAAGAGAATGGTGATGGTGAGATGATGATGATGATGATGATATCAAGTCTGATTCAAGGTTTACATTAAGGTTTTCACGTAAGCCTTAATTTATGGAATTGACCAGTTTTCCACAATTGTGGTTTGAGGATGCTCCAAGAGTCATTAAAAGATGTTTTGGAGGATCCCATGTAGTTCTGAGACTTTAGGTTCCAACCATTGGTATACATGACAAAAGCAGAAATTTAACTTTGCAGAAATAATACTTTGTTTCTTAAGAAAATTTCAAACACAGATTTTTTTAATATAAAAATTGGAAGTGGTTTTAAAAAAATGAGATCTGATGTATAACCTAAAACACAGTGATAAGATATAGGACTTAAAGCTTCTAGTTATATCTGTTAGGTGGCTATTACTATGTATCAATTAGGTATCTTTTTATAAAGTAGGAATAATTACGAAGAAGTCCATAAAATCTGTTTTGAGTCTCATGAGGCTATAGCAAACAGTTACCCTATATATCTTATCTAGGAGATAAGTAAGCACTAAAGATAAAAATAGCATATAGGGTTTTTTTTGTTAAAATACAATGTATCCATAAATCATTTTAGAACCTATGCTAGTCTATATGATTGGTGGGGGGGGGAGGAAAATACTTGATTCTTCCTTTATCTCTCTTTTATTTTAACAAAAAAAAAATTAAGAGAAAGGTTGAGGATCCAAACTTGGATCCTTCATTGAAGAAAAGCTCTCAAAATCATGCCTCACACCTAGTGGGTGCCATTTACATTTTCCTCCTCATGTACGGGGAGAATCCTTACAGCCACATAACCTTTCTGATCAGATGTATATTGTCACAAAAAATTACAAATGGATAGACACAGACCACAAGAGCTCTGAAATCTCTTTACTGAGGGGTGGATCAACTACTAGTGAACTAATCTTGAAGGGTGTCCCAGAATAGACAACTTTCCACTAGGTCCGTGATGGCGAACCTATGGCACGCGTACTGGAAGTGGCACGCAGTGCCCTCTCTGATGGCACGTGATCCGTCGCCCCAGTTCAGGTTCGCATGTGTGCATGCCTCCCGTCAGCCAGCTGGTCTTTGGGTCTCTGCCGCACATGCACGGGACATGTGTGGGGGGCTGCATGTGCATTGGGCACTCGAGCTGGAAAAGGTTAACCATCACTGCACTAGGTTGTCCTGTCAAAAATTGAAGTAGCGGTTCATCCCAGAATGCAATGGTCGTGCTATACTTCAGGAAATTTTGAAAAGAAGTAAGGTCAAGATGAACATTATATTTTGCCTTTGATTTTTGCTTATGGCCGTTTGTTTTATACTGTCCATTGCAGGGATTAGCTGCCCAACTTGTTATAGCAGATGATCAAGTACTCTCCAAGCAAAGGTGGAGACCAGTTTAGGGAATTTAGTTCTTGGAACTTTTCAACAACTTTCTATGGAATACAGTCTACACCCATGATGGCGAACCTATGTCACGCGTACCAGAGGTGTCACGCAGAGCCCTCTCTGTGGGCACGTGCTCAGCCAGCTAGTCATCTGGTTTCCGAGGTGTACATGCTTGCCGACCAGCTGGTTGTCGGGTTTCCGGCACTCTGGTGCAGTCACGCGCACACACACCTTCCGGTTTGGGCACTCTGTGCCAAAAAGGTTCACCATCACTAGTCTATACTAAGAAGGGTAAAGTGACAAATAGAGCAATAAGGGAAGGGACTACTACTACTACTACTACTACTACTACTACTACTACTACTATTATTATTATTATTATTTTATTATTATTATTATTATTATTATTATTTATTATATTTCTATACCGCCTTTCTCCCGTAGGACTCAAGGCGGTGTACAGTCAAGAAAAATATAGACACACAAACATCATAAAATTGCTAATTAAAATTATTACTTAGTTTGGTCAATTAAATAAAAACCCAGAATTAGATAATATTTAAAAATCATTCACATGTTCATATGTTTAGCCCCGCCTGTTGGAACATCAGGGTCTTGAGGGCACGGCGGAAAGCACGGAGATCAGGGATATTCCGTATCTCCGGGGGCAGTTCATTCCAAAGGATTGGAGCCCTCACAGAGAAGGCCCTCCCCCTGGGAGTCGCCAGTCGACATAATTTGACTGACGGTACCCTGAGTAGTCCCTCCCTGTGAGAACGAACTGGTCTCATGTTCACTAGCCCACCATCTTTCGTCGACCAGAAGGATTTTTGTTTGTCATTCTTACTCACATATTTGTATGTTTGTTTCAGTTTTTATAGTCACCCACTAGCTGAGTAGTTTTGCATAGCTATTAAGCTGAAAGCATTAAAAATGTACCCACTATGAATACAGTAGTTTTTGACTTACAACTATTTATTTAGCAATTGTTCAGTGTTACAGCAGCACTGAAAAGAAGTGACAAGTGCAGGCCTCACATTTACAACTTTTGCAGCATCCCCATGGTCACATGATCAAAATTTGGGTGTCCCAAGGTCATGTGATCTCTGTTTATGACCTTCCCAGCCAGCTTCCAACAAGCAAGGTCAATGGGGGAAGCCAGCTTTTCATAACAACCAAGTTATTTGCTTAACAACTGCAGTGATTCTCTTAAGAACTGTGGCAAAAAGGTCGTAAAATTGGACACGGTTCACTTAGCAGTCAACTTGCTTAGCAACAGAAATTCTGGTCTCAGTTGTGGTCAAAAGTCAAAGATACCTGTATTAAAAAAACAGTAACAAATAGCACACAAATTCACATAGCACAACTAACACATGTATGTATGTAACACATGTATGTAACACATACAGATGTATGTAATATTTTGGCCCAGTACTTCAAAGAAGAGACAGGTCTTCAGATTTTTTAAAAAAGCCAGCAAAATTAGGGATCATCCATATTTTGAAAGGGATGTTTTTTCCCCAAAGGACAGCCACAGGGATGGAAAAGGCATCCTTTCTGGATCTCATAAGATGGCACTATTTAATATTCAAGAACTGTAGCATCCCTAAGTTTTCAGATTTTATTGAATAGACACAGATGGTCACAGATTGATAATCCTGCAAGTAACCAAGCCCTATGCTATGAGAAATTTATTTTTGGTCCTGCCTTCCCTCTAAGACTCAGAAAGATCAGTAGATGCTGGTTTGGGGCCTGCCTCTTCCCTGCCATCCACAAATCATCTAATCATCATGTTTCAAAAGCAGTATCCTCAGGACTCTCACACATTCCCTGACATCCAGTTTTTGGTGCATTGCGATGTGGATGTAGAACAATAGATTTTTATCTAGTCATAATTGGACAATGCAGTCATGCTTGTGAAGCAAGATCAAGAGATTTCATCTGCTGCTACACCTCCTTGAAAACAGAAAAAAAACAGGCTTTCTAGAAGAAGCAACTGTGTACCCAGTGGTGATTTTTCCAGTTTTGGTAATACAGAATGGAATCATTATATGAAGGGAAAGCCAATATTTACTGGGTCTGTCCAAGAAGCTGTCCATTTCCCAATGGTGAACTATTAACAATCCAGGAACATTTTTTTATTAGTTATTTCCAAAGATAGTGGCAGTTTACTCAATATTTATTTGTTAGTTTATTTATTTATAACATTTATATAGCTAGCCCAATTTATATCAGACTTTAGGCGGTTCTCAACCCACCCATTTTACCAAAGCTGTACTATTGTTCTGCATCTTTCTCAGGGGTGGGCTGCTGGGGGTTCGCAGGGGTTCAGGAGAACCTCTAACTAAGATTCTGTGCAGTTTGGACAATTCCACTCCTGGCTGGCCCTGCCAACACTGCCCCATCCCTCCCAGGAGTCCCCGTTTTGGATGCAGGTAAGTGCAGGGCGCGCACAGAGGCTTGGGGAGGGCGAAAAACTGGCCTACCGAGAGTTTGGGAAACGGGCTCGTTTCCAGCCTGGGGAGGCCGTTTTCGCCCTCCCAGAGGCTTAAGGAAAGCCTCTGGAACTCAGGGAGGGCAAAAATGCCCCCTCCCTGCCGTGGTGCAGGAGGCTGACTAGGCCACACCCACCATGGCCACACCCACCAGCAACCGGGCAGAGAACTCCTTGCTAAAATTTTTGAAGCCCATCCCTGATCTTACTCTCATCCTGTTCAAGTGTAATAATATAGCTGTATTATTATTCTACATCTTACTCTCAGAAAGTGGGATGAAGTCTATACTGAACCCTGTCTTCTCATGGAATAGAGGAGTTAATCGTTTTCTGTAAGATCCTATTTAGAAGAACACTTCATGTAAATCCAGCTTTCCCATCATACAATGAGAGGATTTTTGTAACTCCTCCATCTTCAATTTCATGCTTGCTATTGAGGCAATTGCTGTGGATATGAATTGCTGTTCATAGAAAGAAATTTAGGATGCTAATAAATGTTTTCTTAAAGACCATGGTTCTGGCAGTTAGTCCCAATTTGTAGTCAAAACATCTGATTTCATCATTAGGCTTTTTTCAACAACAGAAACAACGAAAGAAATTGAGAATGAACAACATCTAGCCTATCTCTGTTGGATTCTGTGCTAATTATAAGTTTTTCTTACAATCATTCTGGTATGATTTGATCTGACATGACATTTTTATGCATGGCTTAATGATTTGGGAATCACTTGATTATCCTTCATGATAGCAGGAAAAAAACCTGAAACTGAGAGTAAAAGAATATTCCAGCAACTAAAAACAGCTAAGGAGGCTTATCCTGTGAGTCTAACAACCCCATGACACAGCTGTGATGTGAAGAGTCATTTAAAAGAGTGAGATAATCCTTTAATGCAGTGCATGACATGAGAACACAATTAGTAAGGATTTGGATACTTGATTTTTTTTTCAGTCTAGTTAGTTTGTTCAGGAAAGGGACATCTCTTTTCTGACAAGCCATCTAGGATAATCTGGGCCTGGAAAAGCTAGGATAAGGTTAAGAAATTCTCAATAAAGTTTAATAAAGATGATATCTTTCCATGCTAAAATATATTATCAAATCATTCTGTGATGAAGAATGCATTTTTAAAGAAACATGTTATAGAAACTTTCAAGCAAAGGTGTAAAATACCTTTAATATAGAAATTGAGTTTATAAGTACATTTTAAACCAATTCTGCTTTTATGGGAAAGTATACTGTATTTTGGAAAGTGACTAAAATTTCTCCTTCTCAGAGTAAGGAATTAAATCTGATGAATGAACAAGGAGCCAGAGGCTCTGAGGATAATTAAGGGATTTTCCTTGTTTCATTTTGAGACAAGGGCACACTATTTAGGGATACACAATAAAATATATAACAAAGATGAGGAAAAAAGCAAATGCTTCTGAATGATACAAACAACGCACAAATAAGATCCTAAGATCCTCTTTTCACATTAACAAAAGTGCAGACCAGTTCAGGGTTTGAGGAAATCTTAATGCTTATTTTACCCCTTCACTGCAACAATGATCTTTATTCTACATATATGAAAAATAATGTGAAGTCTGAAGGAGACTCCTTAGCCTAATAGAATTCTGCTGAGATGACTACCAGAGCTGACTCTCTGTATGAATGAAGAACGCCAGTTGATTAGCTGCTTCTGAATGATGTGCTGAATGATTGGAAAAGAATGGTTATCCATGGACCAAAGTCATGGAGAAACACTCCTAGATAATGGAATAATTTTAATTGTAATACTCTCTGGAAAGTTGAATGAGGTACTGCAGAATTTTTCACAATCAGTGCTCGTAGTTGGTTATTCCCAGGTGAGTTCAAGAATTCAAGAATAAAGGTAATGACCTGTCACCTTCGAAAGTGCTGAACTGTCTATCATGCGTAAGATTACTAGGGATTCTTGGCTGAACATCAGTAAGCTTGTTCCATAAAGAAGTACAATTTTAATAATTCATGTCTGTGTATTTTAATATTTTTAAAGGAACTACATTTTACAAAGATTCTTCTAGCTAATCCAGTGAGGCCTTACTTAGAATTTAAAGAAATGTTTTAGCTCATATATTTCTTAAACAATTCTTTATTTTGTGAAATAATTGTGAAATAATTCACAAAAAACAACAAAAATAATTTGCCTGACTATTCCAAGTTGTACCCATTCAACTTGCAACTTGCCGTTTGATTCAGTGTTGTCTGTAATATTTTTACTCTTTTTTTCCTTCTCTACTTTTTTTAGACTATAAATGCAAAACAGGCAAGACCAATTCCTTTTCCCTTTATAAAATTCATGTGAGTCACTTTGTGAAATAATAAGTACTTGTGCAGGGGGATATAGTGCAGTGCAACACACCATAATATATTAGGCAGTTTAAAATTGTTTTCATGTTTCTGGAAGGAAGATTTTCATTCCTGTTTTGATTTAAGAAGTAATTTATAGTAACAAGGATATATGTTTCTCTGCTGGCCTAGCTGTGCTGAACAGGGCAGTTCAAAGCAGCCAGTTTTGAATTTAACTTGCCATATCAAGATATCTTCCTTTGAATGTCCCTGATGAGTTTTTAAAAGTAGTATAGTTTGTGCACTTAAGCCAAGAATGATTGTTATGGGATTAGATACTAAATCCAGGGATTAAGTTGTTGGTCTCAGATAAAGGTGGCTTTTGAGATGGGGTGGGGGGAGAGAAAGGGGCCTTTTTTAACCTATTGCCTTATTTGGTAACTTTGTCAGTAAGTGTCAATAATTGATAGGTAGATAAAAATGCCAAATCCAGTCTAAGTATCTGACTGACAAATGTAATAATAATAATAATTGTGCTCAGAGAATTTCCATCTGTCAATTGCAAAAGGCCCCATGGCATGGATCCACACCTATACTACACAGATACATTACGACATCCTAGGTCTGTGATGGTGAACCTATGGCACGTGTGCCACAGGTGGCACGCGGATCCCTCTGTGGCCTAGCTCAGCTCCACTGCGCATGTGCAATCGCTTCCCGCCGGCCAGCTGATTTTCGGGTCTGCCCTGCAAGTGGCATGCGTGGGGAGACCTACCTTTCTCCTCACTTTCTGCTACCTGTGCCTTCCCAGATCTCCGGAGATTCCCCTCCCAGCGATGTTTTGGGAGGCGAGGCTTTTTTTCCTCCTCCTCCCAGCCGTTTTGGAAGCTTTCCTCCCCCCCCCTCCCAGCCATTTTGGGAGGCAAAGGCTTTTTTTCCCCTTCCCAGTCGTTTTGGAAGCTTTCCTCCCCCCCCCACTCCCAGCCGTTTTGGGAGGCAAAGGCTTTTTTTTCCCTCTCCCCCAGCTGTTTTGGGATGTGAGGCCAAAAGGGGTGGGGTTGTGCACGCATGCAGGGGTCGCGTGCGCATGCGGGGGGGGCATGCACATGTGCAGAGGGGCGGGGCATGCAGGAGGAGCATTGCATTATGGGTGTGGGCACGTGCGAGCGCACGATAGCATGCGCGCGCACGCTTTTGGCCCCCGAAAGAAAAAAGATTAGCCATCACTGTCCTAGGTTCTTGGAAAGGCCTAGGTTCTTGGCATGAAGGCCAACACCACCTAAAGAACTGGCAGCTGTGATTTCACATTTGTAAATACAATAATAATAATAATAATAATAATCACTATCAGTCAGTTGCAAAAGGAAGCTTTACTTGGAAGAGTATATACCCTGGGACAATACTTAAATACAACAACATCTGCCTATCCCAGGTCTTTGGAAAAGACTCGATAAGTGGATAAAAATGCCAAATCCAGTCTAAAATGTGGCCGACTGTGACTAACCATCATCATCATCATCTTAAATGCTTTCAAGCAGTGTGAGACTCAAAGCCTTAACTGGCTCTCCGATTGTTTGGAGCATATTTGGAGCCTGCTTTAAACAGTGGAGGGCAGTTTATCTGAATCAGTTTGTGCTGGAGTGACAGAGACTTTCTGCACTCCAATGATCTAATTTTAGGGAACTATAGTCCCAGTACTTCTTGAGGACATTAGCTTTTGGAGAGGAAGGTGATATAAATAGTAGCATTTAATATCAAATAATAATAGTTTGGAAATCAGAAGAACGAGACTTTGAAGAGGGCATAAGAAGGCATAGGAAAATAGTGATCAGTGATTAATTATATGACTTGGTTGGAATGTTTTCACAGCCAGTAGATTTCTTGTTCAATTTCATCAAATAAGTTTCACCCTTTATATATATATATATATATATATATATATATATATATGTATGTATGTATGTATGTATGTATGTATGTATGTATGTACACACACACACACACACACATATACATATATATATATATACATTGTGTGTGTGTGTATATATATATATATATATATATATATATATGTTTTCTCAGGTTTTCGCGGGTGTTTGTATGTAGGTCTTTGGTTATTCGGGTCTTCTCCCACGTAAAATTGGAAGTGTCTTGGCGACGTTTCGACGAAGTCTCATTCGTCATCTTCAGGCTGGTGTTCTCGGCTTCGTGCTTCCAGGAGCAATGTGAGATCGCAGCTGTCTCTTCCTTTTAACTGCTAGTGGGGGTGTGAGCTGATTGGGTGGGAACTTGGCTGTGTTCTGATTGGGTGGAGGCGTGTTCTGATTGGTTAGGGGCTTGGCTGTGCTCTGATTGGCTGGGGGTGTGTTCTGTTTGGGTGGGGGCTTGGTTGTGCTCAGCTTAGTCTGAGTTGCAGGGGGATTTGAGCTGGTGAGCTGCGTTGTTGTTGTTTGGCTTCGTGTTTGTGGCCGTGCGAGCTCTTCATGGTGGGTGTCAGTCTGCTTCATGTATGGATTGGAGGGGTTTAAAGTGGCTAATGATGCAGCTGCGGTCTGGCTTCTGGTCCTTGGTCGTGGCTCATTATCAGTGTGGGTTTGAGTCTGCTTTCTGCGTGGATGTGTGATGGTGACATCAGGTGTGGCACTCGTGAGTGTGGGTCTGGTGTCATTCGTCGTGTTAGGGACTCGTTTGTCAATAAGGGCGGGTTTCCAAATGGCTGGTAGGCGGGAGGTATCGTCTCGTTTGTTCATGCTGTGTGGGCGTTTTTCTATCTCGATGGCTTCTCTGATTATTCTGTTGTTAAAGTGTTCAGTTTTGGCGATAGTTCTGGTCTTTTTAAAGTCAATATCATGTCCTGTGGCTTTAAGGTGTTGGACCAGGGAAGAAGTTGGTTCCTCTTTTCTGACTGAGTTCTTGTGTTCTTCTATGCGTGCACTTATTCGTCTGTTGGTTTGTCCGATGTATGTGGTGGGGCAGGCGGTGCATGGGATTTCATATACTCCTTGATTTTCTAACTCAATTTTGTCTTTGGGGTTCCTTAGGATGGTGGATATTTTTCGGTTTGTGCAGAATGCTGTCTTGATGTTATGTTTGTGGAGGATTTTGCTTATTCTGTCTGTGGTGCCTTCTTCCCTGGTCCAACACCTTAAAGCCACAGGACATGATATTGACTTTAAAAAGACCAGAACTATCGCCAAAACTGAACACTTTAACAACAGAATAATCAGAGAAGCCATCGAGATAGAAAAACGCCCACACAGCATGAACAAACGAGACGATACCTCCCGCCTACCAGCCATTTGGAAACCCGCCCTTATTGACAAACGAGTCCCTAACACGACGAATGACACCAGACCCACACTCACGAGTGCCACACCTGATGTCACCATCACACATCCACGCAGAAAGCAGACTCAAACCCACACTGATAATGAGCCACGACCAAGGACCAGAAGCCAGACCGCAGCTGCATCATTAGCCACTTTAAACCCCTCCAATCCATACATGAAGCAGACTGACACCCACCATGAAGAGCTCGCACGGCCACAAACACGAAGCCAAACAACAACAACGCAGCTCACCAGCTCAAATCCCCCTGCAACTCAGACTAAGCTGAGCACAACCAAGCCCCCACCCAAACAGAACACACCCCCAGCCAATCAGAGCACAGCCAAGCCCCTAACCAATCAGAACACGCCTCCACCCAATCAGAACACAGCCAAGTTCCCACCCAATCAGCTCACACCCCCACTAGCAGTTAAAAGGAAGAGACAGCTGCGATCTCACATTGCTCCTGGAAGCACGAAGCCGAGAACACCAGCCTGAAGATGACGAATGAGACTTCGTCGAAACGTCGCCAAGACACTTCCAATTTTACGTGGGAGAAGACCCGAATAACCAAAGACCTACATACAAACACCCGCGAAAACCTGAGAAAACAAATATCCCACCTCTACGGGGAGGAAATCCACCATCTGACCAGGACCTATGAAAAACTCGAAGTCCAAAGAGCTTCCATTTTATGTGACCTTGCATTCCTACGCAACTGCCGAGATCAAAATTTAATCCCCACAGGCTTCCAACTGAAATTCCACTTCAACTCTGCAGCCACCAAACGCATTCTGAAAAGAACAGAACTAGCCCTAATCAGAAATGAACTCCACAGAAAAAGATTCCTCCTAGACCGAATCAACAAGGATCTCCTCACACTTCACCTCAAACTCAGCAACAAGATCCACCCCGCACTTTGGGACAAATCCAAACAACTTGCCATCTGGAGAGCCGAAACACAGACCACCCTCAAGACAGACACACACACCAACAAACTCCGAAGACTACAAGAATGCCAGAAACAATCCCCTCCACCCTCACAGCCACACATGAAACAAACAGTGCATAACATCTCAGATAGGATCCTCACCAAAGCCGAAACCAATGTCCTTTCCAAAGGATTCAACTTTGCAGTCGCTCCCAAAAGCATCCCCACTGAAACCATTATATGCGGAGTTGAAACCAGCCTGACCAAAATCAACCCCGACGATGCAAACAGAATCAGACTCGAAATCACCAATATCCTCTGCACCAGCAAGCCACCCAAAAGTAACTTACCCAAAGAGGAACAGACAGCACTACTTAACCTGAAAGAAGACACCAGCATAATAATCCTACCAGCAGACAAGGGCAATGCCACGGTGGTTATGAACACATCTGACTACCAAACCAAATTAACCAACCTACTCCAAGACTCCATATACAAACCCCTAAACACAGACCCCACCACCTACCTGGAAAAAACCACCAGATCCAAAATAAAAGCCTCCCCCATCAGCGAAGAGATTCAGCAAAGAATCATACCCAGAGAGAAATCATCCAGATGCCCTAAGCTTTATGGTCTCCCCAAGATACACAAAGAAGGAACCCCACTTAGACCCATAGTCAGCTCCATAGGCTCACCTCTACAAAACCTAGCCAAATTTCTCGCCAAACAACTACAGCCCTATGCAGAATCCATCACCTCATACGTAAAAAACTCATTCCAGTTCATAGACATCATAAAGCAACAAAACTTACAGCCCAGTGACCTACTCGTGAGCTTTGATGTCATATCCCTCTTCACCCAAGTACCAATCAAAGAAGCCTTGACAGTTATCCAAAACAAATATAACCCCCCCAAGCACATCTTAGATCTGACCAACCACTGCCTATCCAATACATACTTCATCTATAATGGACAGAAATACAAACAAACAGAAGGAGCACCCATGGGATCACCCCTCTCACCTGTCATTGCCAACCTCTATATGGAATACTTTGAAACCCAAGCTCTAGAAAAATCCGATCACAAACCCAAACTCTGGCTCAGATATGTGGACGACACCTTCATAATCTGGCCACATGGGAAAGAAAAACTGGACAACTTCCTCACACACCTCAACAGCCTACACCCCAAAATACAGTTCACCATGGAAACAGAAGTGAACAACCAACTTCCCTTCCTGGATGTCTTAGTCTACAGAAAATCCAATGGCTCCCTAGGACACACTATATACCAGAAGAAAACACACACAAACCGCTATCTGCACGCACTCTCACACCACCACCCTGCCCAGATCAACTCTGTAGCCAAGACACTCATTTCCAGAACAAAACGCTTAGCTGATGAACAACACCTAAAAACCGAACTACACACCCTCACTAACGTACTCACATCCAATGGATTCCAAAGAAATAAGATCACCAACCTAATCCAAAAAGAAACCCCCACTAAAATCCAAGACAGAGAACAAGAAAATGGCAAGGCCCTCCTCCCATACATAAAAGGCACCACAGACAGAATAAGCAAAATCCTCCACAAACATAACATCAAGACAGCATTCTGCACAAACCGAAAAATATCCACCATCCTAAGGAACCCCAAAGACAAAATTGAGTTAGAAAATCAAGGAGTATATGAAATCCCATGCACCGCCTGCCCCACCACATACATCGGACAAACCAACAGACGAATAAGTGCACGCATAGAAGAACACAAGAACTCAGTCAGAAAAGAGGAACCAACTTCTTCCCTGGTCCAACACCTTAAAGCCACAGGACATGATATTGACTTTAAAAAGACCAGAACTATCGCCAAAACTGAACACTTTAACAACAGAATAATCAGAGAAGCCATCGAGATAGAAAAACGCCCACACAGCATGAACAAACGAGACGATACCTCCCGCCTACCAGCCATTTGGAAACCCGCCCTTATTGACAAACGAGTCCCTAACACGACGAATGACACCAGACCCACACTCACGAGTGCCACACCTGATGTCACCATCACACATCCACGCAGAAAGCAGACTCAAACCCACACTGATAATGAGCCACGACCAAGGACCAGAAGCCAGACCGCAGCTGCATCATTAGCCACTTTAAACCCCTCCAATCCATACATGAAGCAGACTGACACCCACCATGAAGAGCTCGCACGGCCACAAACACGAAGCCAAACAACAACAACGCAGCTCACCAGCTCAAATCCCCCTGCAACTCAGACTAAGCTGAGCACAACCAAGCCCCCACCCAAACAGAACACACCCCCAGCCAATCAGAGCACAGCCAAGCCCCTAACCAATCAGAACACGCCTCCACCCAATCAGAACACAGCCAAGTTCCCACCCAATCAGCTCACACCCCCACTAGCAGTTAAAAGGAAGAGACAGCTGCGATCTCACATTGCTCCTGGAAGCACGAAGCCGAGAACACCAGCCTGAAGATGACGAATGAGACTTCGTCGAAACGTCGCCAAGACACTTCCAATTTTACGTGGGAGAAGACCCGAATAACCAAAGACCTACATATATATATATATATATATATATATATATATATATATATATATATATATATCTCCATTCATACAATAAATGGCAGTATGCACAGCTACAAAGTCACTCTTCCAATAATAGGAATATGTACCCTTCTCTGGGTAGAGAGAGATAAAATTTCCGTTACAAATAAATGAATGAAACTCAATAATTGGCATTAACCAAATTCCACAGCTACAAACAGAAGTATTCTTTTTGTTTATAAACAGTTTTTAATGCCTTGACAGAAAAGAGAGAAGACAGTTTTTATTAAATCCCTTTCTCTCCCCAGAGCTTTGTGTCACTTTTCACACACTCCTAAGATTGCAGGGAGAAGAAGAAATCATGAAAGATTGTGTTTCTCCTTTTCGGTAGCAGAAACAAACCCGAATATATTCTTTTCCCACTGTATCCTTATCTATCAGTGGTGAAATGTAAAATTTGTTGTTACCGGTCCTGTGGGTGTGGCTTGGTGGGCGTGGTTTGGGGGGGTGTCATGTGACTCGGTCAGCGTGGCCAATTTTAATTTTTTTAAAAAAAAACTTTTTAAAAGCATTTTTTACTACCGGTTTGGGCGAATAGGAAATAAAAAATGCTTTTAAAAAAGTAAAAAAAAAAGGTTCCAATGATCACAGCTGTGCCACGCAATCGTCAGAACCTTTTTTTAAAAAAAATATTTTAAAGCATTTTTTTACTACCTATTCACCGGAACCAGTAGTAAATAAATGCTTTAAAAAAGTTTAAAAAAAGGTTCCGACACGCGGCACAGCTGTGATTGTCGGAACCTTTTTTAAAGCATTTTTTTTACTACGGAACCAATAGTAAAAAAATGCTTTAAAAAAGTAAAAAAAAAAAAAAAAGGTTCCGATGATCAGACAGCACAGCTGATTGTGCTGCACAACAGTCAGAATTTTTTTTTTTTACTTTTTTGACATTTTGATTACTTTTTTTTATTTTTTTATCTCTACCGATTCACCCGAACTGGAGCGAACCAGTAGCATTTCACCCCTGTTATCTATGCTTACATTTTAAATATGTATAAGTGATAGAAACCTTTTTCAAATTAATTTGCCATTTGTAACACATACTTTAGTATTTTTTGAGGGTTTCTCAGATAAGTCAGATTTTGTTATTTATGCCTGAGATTTTTGGATTTCTCAGTTGGATATCATCATGTTTCTTTTCCAGTTGTTTTCCCCAGTTACTTGATGTATAGGAACCCTTTATAGGAAATCTATATTTTTCCACTATATACTTTGGATGGAAGAAGCACTGATGTCTTTGAAGGCTTCCTGTTTGAGAGATCAGTTTTTAATAGCCACCTCAGATTTTTATTAGATCATTGTGGGAAGAACAAAGGTTGGACATTGCTACTTCAGCAATTAATAAGAATTAGGTCTGATTAGTAAAATTTAAGCATTGTTTCTCATAAGAAGTCTCCTTGCTATCATAACTAGATTGTGCTGGAATCATTTTAATTACATCTGTCATAAATCTCTTGCATATTCCTGGTTGGCTAATTAATTTCATCTTCTTGTTTACTTAGGAAAGTATCAACCAAATCAGAACTGATTTAAATACAGTAGATGCTTCAGATCAATTGCACTAGTTATTGAGGCTATTTAATTGTTCTTTTTATTTAAAAAATAAATTCTTTAAAAATGACTGGATACACAAGCTATGTCTACAGAAGTTTTCCTATGTTTAAGTTTATAAATTTCTTTTCATAAGAAGTACATGAGTTTGACAAGGATTTAAGAAGAACTTTAGACTACATCATTAAATAATAGGGGAAATGGAAACACTTATGAAACAAACACATGAAATTTAAAGCGAATTAGACATGAGTACACACACACACGCATACACACACACATATACACACACACACATTAACTAAATTAACTAAATTCGTGTAGTTTAAACCAGCTTTAAACTACCCAAATAAACTAAACCAGTTGCTTTCCAGGTCTCTTACTTAGCTCTTAGCCAATTTAAGTATGTTAGGCTCTCCTTCTAACTGTTGTTGATTGTGTTCTGAGCCTCAGACGATAGTACAAGCTTTCAGGTTGATGCTGTAGATGGATGGAACCAAGTAACGATGTTTTAGTCCTGAGTGTTAAACATTTCCTCCCTCTTGTATTTGCCATGGAAAAGTTATTTGCTCTGACTCTTTTCATCAGTAAATAATACATTCTAGTTAATAGGGTATAGAGTCACTGTCCTTAAGATTCTCAGAAGAACCAGGACCCTAAGCAGAAATGCAGTATGTCTGGCGTTCAGATATTTTAGTGAAGATAGATTATGGTGCTTCAGGCAGATACATTCACAAGAGCTTATGTACTGTGAAATGAAACTATACTCTTTACTTCAGCCAAACTATATCAGTTTCAGCTAAGGTTCAATAGCTACACTACAATTCCATTTTTGGTGGATGCATAACTAGATAAATTAGTAGTAAGCAATTATTTTCTGAAGTTAGAAATGCCTTCTGGATCATGAGATGGTAAAATATTTTCAGATATTGCCTCCGTTTCTAATCTGCTGCAACATTTAAGGGTGAATAATTTGTTTGAAATCTATGTTTCAAATAAAAAAAATCAAGCTTACAGAAAAGATCATTTAGTGGGTGCTAGCAATTTTTAATGTTATTCCTCAGTATCTTTTTTTTTTGCAGATTAGCAATTCAAGCCATGTCTTTCGAAAATCTTCTAAGATGTTTTTATTTCAATTACCTCTGTAGTAGAGAATGGAATGGAATGGAATGGAATGGAATGGAATGGAATAGAATAGAATAGAATAGAATAGAATAGAATAGAATAGAATAGAATAGAATAGAATAGAATAGAATAGAATAATAGAATAGAATAGAATAGAATAGAATAGAATAGAATAGAATAGAATAGAATAGAATAGAATTCTTTATTGGCCAAGTGTGATTGGACACACAAGGAATTTGTCTTGGTACATACGCTCTCAGGGTACATAAAATGAAGGATACATTTATTAAGAATCATAAGGTACAACACTTAATGATAGTCATAGGGAACAAATAAGCAATCAAATAATATTAGGAAACGGTCAATATAAATCATAAGGATATTAGCAACAAGGTTACAGTCATACAGTCATAAGTGGGGGGAGATGGGTGATAGGAGTGTTGAGAAGATTAATAGTAATGCAGACTTAGTAACTAGTTTGACAGTGTTGAGGGAATTATTTGTTCAGCAGAGTGATGGTGTTTGGAAAAAAAAACATGTTTTAAGTCCACAACAGACAGATAATATTTGGAAAACACTCAATACTTTCTTTTTTCCCAAGATTATAAAGAAAGAGAGGTACAGCACAAACATGAAAGATTATGTTATTATAGCCAATCTCAATAAAAGCAATTTTAGCCTTCCTAGAGTTATTTCCTGGTCTGGTCCACTTTGTGGGACTGATACTAATGAAGACCAGATAGATATTTCAATGCTAGGTTTACCTGGGAAAAGAGCAGTTACTCTTTAGTTTTCCATTGTAAGAAAAAAAAGTTCAACCGACTCACAGAGTCCTAATAATGAATTCATTCATAAAGGAATGCAGGATTTTTGCTTGTACAGTTTCCAAGAGTGTGTTTTCTAATTTATTATCTTTTGATACTAAGCCTGATTAGTGAAACTGAGTGTACATCTTATTTCTCTGGCTGTGTTCTGCTGTTAGGAATTTGGCAATAATCCACCAGAGTTCCCAATGTCATTTGCACCCCTTGGCTGGGCTTTCCTTCATTCTGACTAACAACAATCCAGATAATCCATTTCTTCTTGGATTGTAGTTGATTTATCACCACTTTCTGAATAACCTTATCTAAAATGAGAAGTTAAAGATTGGTTGAAACACATGTTGGTTTAAGAGAGGGGGAACAATGATATTTTTCAAGGTAGGTAGTACTATCCTCATATAGCATTTATTATCTCCTAGATCCAGTTGCTCACCCTCTGCCTGGCTGCCAGTGGGAGCCACGAGGAACATGGGCTGAGACCAGTGGTGGAATTCAGCCAGTTCGCACCAGTTTGGGAGAACTGGTTGTTAACTTTCTGAGCAGTTTGGCAAACTGGTTGTTGGAAGAAATCGTTAGGGCAGAGAACCGGTTGTTAAATTACTTGAATCCCACCACTGGCTGAGACACAGGTAAACAGAATTCAAACACCAGAAAACCCTAACCATTCCTTTAGATTTTACAAATTCAGAAGAATCCCAGCATGAAGCATCATCTTGCTTACCACCATAGGTTTAACCTGGTGTTTTAATTGTCCAAATTAAAGTAGGCACAAGCAACTTTTTCTGCCATAGGACCTACAAATTCCAATCATTTGCCATGCCCATTTTCTCCTGAAAGGATCCAAATAATCTGAAACAGGTTGCCAAAAGGGAATATGAGAATGCAAGAAGCATAAAGAAGATAATTCTCTGCAATAATTAATTTTCTTCTCCAGAATAAGCTTGGAGAAGATAATTAATAAACAGGCAAGCTAAAGACCAAATTAATTAATAAATACATTCAGAAGATTTGCCCTTTGAACTACATAGAGGACCCTCATAATTAATTCCTGACGTTCATTCCTGCTATAATTTTGTACTCCTCAGTTTGGTAGAATCTTCCATGGGATTTATTCCTGAATATGCTTGTGTAAATTTGCATGATAAGGATTATGCACTCTAGCTACTGTATTTAATCAATGCTTTTCAGTAGTGCTGGAAAGGTAGCAATTGTGCTTCTGAAGCTTCCCTCTTGTTTCCCCCAGATCTTCCCCCCGAAAAAATTACCTAACATCAGTCATACTATGTAATTTCTCATTGATTAAATATGGAACGAGGAGAAGAAGGAACAGGGGTAAAAAAAAGATAAATACCTCTTGCCATATTTTACTGTGGCATTGTTAGGAAGTATGAAGTTTCTTGGTACTCTCTGAGCTTGATTGTTTGCTTGCAGATGATTCATTACCCAACTGGGTAACATCATTAGTGTTACTGAGCGTGGGGTTTACTCCCTGTTTATAAGGAGGGAGCAAATTATCGTATATGGCAAGCTATTGTCTACAAACAGGGAGCAAAGCTCACATTCACTAGCCCTGATGTTACCTAGTTGGGTAATGAAATGTCTACAAGCAAACTCAGAGTACCCCAAGGACTCCATAGTTCAATCCTGAGTTTTCAGATATTCTCTTCTATTGATAGTTAGGAAGTATCAGTAACTCTGTCAGAGAAGAATTTTACCTCTCCCATTCAGCCTTAGGCTTCTTTTACAATAAGAGAGAATATTGTAGGTAAGCATGTATGCAATCAAATACAAACATCTTCTGATTTAAATTATTGAGATTACTCTCTTATCTAAGCATTTCTTGAATCTTTTGTGAAAGAAAAGGAAAATCGATGGGGAAAAGACCACTGCTTAAAGCAAAAAACTTTGGATTTAAAAGATAGAGTTTCTATTCCTAGCATGTTCAAATAGAGCAGGGAAAACTACCTGAAGCCTAGGGAGATACTGCCTGTCAAGGTAAACAGTTTGGAGTGATAATCATTCCATATAGGAATTCTATTCAGGTTCCATATAAGGCAGTTTTCTTTGTAGAATTCATTTATTTGAAGAGATTGTCAGATTGAACTATACAGCTAGTTGACTTTATGGCCAAAAATTGGTTCTGTAGTTAAACAATGTAGCAAACAGAGACAGTGATAAGGGTAGTTGAACTTTTTAGAGCAAATCGTACAATAACCTTTGAGGTTAAGAAGGATTTTTTTAGAAAAATAGTGAATATGTCCACATTGCTTATTATTCCTTTTTTAATCCTATTTCTTTGTTATACTCACCATCATACTTGATGGTGTCATAAACCAGATACTCAATAGGTAACTTATTAATATCTCAATAAGAGTATTCTGAGTGTTAAGAGGATTACGTTACTAGAATATCTAGATGCAAATCTAAATAAATAGTAATGGTTCAAGTGAAATATCGAATTATAATATCTATTTCAATTCTCCATATTATGGTGATTTTTATTATAGGCTTATCTTAATTGAATATTTTATCTCCTATATTGTATATCTATATATCTATCATATATCTATCATCTATCTATCTATCCATCCATCCATCCATCCATCCATCCATCTATCTATCTATCTATCTATCTTTGCTGATGCTTTATTTAAACTAAATTTGTATATCAGTGATTTCATGACCTCTGTAGATTCCATACGCTAAAATAAATAAGAGGCGAGTGTTAACAGCACCAGTCCCATAGCTTTTTTATCCTTTTATTCAAATAGATCTCAATCGATTGAATATACGCTCTTTAGTCAAAGTCACTGGTCATAAGTCACTTTCCTCAGTATTGTCATAACTTCAAATGGTCATGAAGCTAATTCTGTAAGTTGAAGACTTACTGTGCTGGAAAGATCCAATTCAGATCCGATATTATGCAAATCTTGGTTGCATAATACACTAGTTCTCTGTTATTACCAATATGGAGACAGGCCGTGTTTAATCATGGTGGGATCCTGGGGATTCATGTGGAACATTTGGTAGCAGTGATGCTTTAGTTATTACTAATGCACTAGTCATTTTCCCCATTGTGACAAAAATGCTGCCCTGAATCAGTTATTCATAGTACATTTATCTACTATTCCATTAATATATTGCTTGTACTCTATTTTAGAAATGAGTCTTAGGACATTGTTAGGAAAGAAAAACTAAGCTTGCTTTGTCTGCAAGGATACATAAGTGAAAAACAGTGTCATCCTGTGCTTGTTTACTGAGGGGTGAAATTTATTATCGCTAATGGAGGTTACTCTTTAATAACTAAACTTAGAATTGCAGCCAATGGTACTGAGAGAAAAGTCTTCCATGGGGGGCAAACAAGTCAACATGACAGTCATGGCCATATAGTCCCAGCTGCCATTTTGATGTTTTTGATACACCTGCCAGATATTTCTCTCTGACAAAATCTAATAGCAGTCTAAAGCAGGGGTCTCCAACCATGGCAACTTTAAGCCTGGTGGACTTCAACTCCCAGAATTCCCCAGCCAGCTTTGGAGTTGAAGTCCGCCAGGCTTAAAGTTGCCAAGGTTGGAGACCCCTGGTCTAAAGTTGCCCTGTTCGATCTAAAGTTGCCCTATTCTCAATGGAAAAACAGGGTTATTGTTGTTTCCCCAAACAGCTTCATTTTTATATGCAAGGTATGAGGAACATCCATTGCTTAGAAAAAGAGCTTCCTTTTCTATTATGTGAAACTAATTCAGAAAATTGCAGTTCCCTGTTCTCAGTTCTGAATGGCTGTGTTTTTTTATTATTATTATTATTTGTTTGGAACATGGAGAAAAATCATTTTCTGTTTGCCACTCCCTCTGCAGCAGATGCTTGTCATAGATCTTTCGAAAGAAGATGAATGATGAAGTTTAAAATATTGCCAGTCTGCAGGGGTGCTTATGCTGCATTTTGCTGACTTGTTTGCTACAATTGAAAAGGAGGGTGCTCGCTGCCTCAATAATGCTATTAAGCAGAGCAGATACACTTGGGTAATTTCTGGTGGCATTCCTGTCAGTAGGAAAGTACGAGATCAATGGTTTATGCTGTAGCAAGAATAAGATCTCAATTTTTGGAAGTCTTATGACAGTAGTGGGTGGCAGCTTGTTTGTGGATAAGTGAAATTTCTAATTATAATAAACGCTTCAAGCAAAGGTTATACATGTCTTTGTATTCAAAGCCAGTGTTTCTGAATAATCACTTGAAAGTGTAGAGTTGCTTTCTGACAAGAAAAGTGGAATGTATTTGATTGTTGAGAGTGTATTTTTTGTTGTTCATAAAATGTATAGTCTTAATATACACTGCTCAAAAAAATAAAGGGAACACAAGCAGAAGACATCCGAGATCTGAATGAATGAAATAGCCTTATTAAATACTTTGTTCGTTACATACAGTAGTTTTGTGTTCCCTTTAGTTGTTTGAGCAGTGTATAAACTACTGTATGTAACGAACAAAGTATTTAATAAGTCTATTTCATTCATTCAGATCTCGGATGTCTTCTGCTTGTGTTCCCTTTATTTTTTTGAACAGTATATTTTCTTCTATATATTCTTCAACACTATAGTCTATAGTCTTCTGGAAATAGAGATGTTTTCAATTATTTATAAAACTAATACTTTGTTTTGAAATATGTAAAAGCACTCTGGACTTCTACAAAATTTCTAAATATATGCTGAACCATTAGCAAATCTTTTTTTTTTTTTTTAAACTACGCCCGTGGGTTTGAATGTAGCTGTTTCTTAAAAACGATGTTTAGGGAAACAGAAGTGTATCCCCTGGTAGGCATATGGTGGAACCAGTTCAATTTTAACTCTCTTTTCAGCTATAAATAAATTAATAAAAGCCGGTAATGGGCAGGTTGACCAAAAATATTGTTTAGTTTCTCCTTCAGTAGAATAAATCCCAGCCAAAGTACCTGGCTATGTGTGAATCAACAAGCTGTGAAAGATTATATAGTTCAATACTCTTTTCATAGTTATACTTTCCAGTAGTGGTTAGCAAGTCAATAACCCAGGTTTTTTTTAATCACAGAAAGCAGAATAAGGATCCATGAAGAACAATTTTGTAAAAATTGTCTAATTTGCCACATAGTTGTCTAAAAACCAATTGTGTGGCAATGTAGAAATAAGTTTTCGAACTTTAAAAGTACAAACATGGAGTTCATTTTGCATTCTGAAATCTTGTTGGAATGTATGAGCTATCATTGCATATAACTTTTAAGATCACATTCTGGATTATATCAAGTCTTAGATAAGAGTTATTAAATAAATGTGATCATTATAGTCCATCATGCTCACATTGACCATAAAAGCAAAGGAACAATAACAGCAGGAGATATATATAATTAAAAATTATATTAATGCTTTGGGTTATACTTTATTTAGCTGCTGTTTCCAAAAAACAATACTTTTTAAAGAAGAAGCAAAGAAAATGATAAAGACAACCAAAGCAAAAAAAAAAAAAAAAAGCAATTGGTTACTTCATATGTACAGTACCTGCATTAAGAGAAAGCATCTAATGTTTTTATCCCAGTCTCATTGGGGACAGAATTTACTCTAGAGAAAAACAGATTACAGGTAATCCTTGAGTTACAGCAGGTCACTTAGCGACAGTTCAAAGTTATGACAGACCCCAAGAGGTACTTATGACCCAATGCCAAAGTTATGTTTGTTGCAACATTTCTGTGGTTGTTTACCCTTATGGCCAGGGTGGATAAAAATCGATGATTTAAAAAAAAAAAATTAAAAAAAAAATTGGATTTTTAAATTTTAAATCAGATTTTATTTATTTTTATCAAATTTATTTTAATAAAATGCTTTTGGAGTAAAAATCTATCTACAGATAGTTTTCTATTTAAGAGACAATAATTTAATTCATTCAGCATGACATGGAGCTTAGTTATATAGCATGAGGCTCTATATTCTGCAATATTGGGACTGTTGTTGAGTCAACAGCAGGTCAGAGGAGAAGCTGCTGTGGGACAGAAATGACAGCTGCTCTTTAAAAAATATGATTTAAATTGAGTTGATTTAAATCAAGCTTTTTTACTAGTGATTCAAATCCACCCTGCTTATGACCACCATAGCGATGCTGTAGCATACCCCCCACCTATACCCCCCCATCCTGCCCCATCAGGTCCCTACATCAATGGGTCTCCTTTGCTAGCCCACTGGATTTCACACATTCTTCTCCACCCAATCCCCAGTCACAGTCACTCACTTAGCAGGATGTCGAGGTACCGAAGGAGGACCAACCGCTCCATTGCTGGGCCATTGGGGTGGATTTTGTCCTGCTCTTGTTCCTCCTCCGCCCCGCCCCACCTTTAGCAAGGGGAGGAAGGCAAGCAGCAAGCAAGGGAAAATTCTCTCAATTGCCATTAGTTTTTGTTGTGGGTAGGGAAGGCTAGCATCTAATGATGAAAGGAAAAGAGAGAGCTTCACTTGTATCTCAGGAAAAGATGGCACTTGTGGAATTCTTCCACATGGCCCAGCAATGGTTCAGCCTGTCCTCCTTCTTTATCGTGATATCCTGAGCTATGGAGATCTTTGAAAGGTAAGTGAGCAATCAGTGACAAAGTGGGTAAGTCCCAAGTGGCTGTGGAGACCCTAAGGGTGGAAAGCAGAGCACAAGGTATGTGAGTGGGTGGGGGGAGTTTGGAGGCATTATGCTTGTGCTTGCACAAGGATCTCCTCAACTCCTGAGGAACCCCATATTCTATTTAACAACCTGTGTATTTGTTTAATGACTGTATTGAAAAGAGCAGGGATAGGGATTCATTGTGTGACCTGTTCACTTAACACCCTCCTGATGTTCTACTGTAATAGGCAGGCTCCATTACGGTCGGTCGTAACTCGAGGTCATCATGCAAAGTAGTTTTTGAATTCTCTGCCCATGTATTATATATGTTCATATTTAAAGGAGCTTGTATGTTAGAAAAGAAAAAAGGGTTTTACCAAAATGAAATCTTTCATTGTTTTTGTCATAAACATACTTATTGTCAGTTTGATGGATTTTGGTGATCTTTTCTAACACATCTTGGATTTGTGCAAAAGCATACTTTTATTTCTTGCAATAATGTCTTCTATCCCCACTCATCTTTTCTTCCTTACTGGAGTGATTTGGTTTTGTTGACCCCTGTGGAGCTGAGAATCTTTTCCATTGTCCTGGAGATGTTGGGATGGTAGAACAATTTCAGGTGGTTGGAATTGATCTGCCACAGTGGTGAAATCTAAAATTTGTTACTACCAGTTCTGTGGGCGTGGCTTGGTGGGGGTGGGGGTAATGTGACTGGGTGGGCATGGCCAATTTTTTTTTTAACTTTTAAAACCATTTTTTCTACAACCTCTTCTTTTGAATGCTTTCAAAAGGCTCTGACGATCCCAGCTGATTTGCCTGATCGGCACAGACTTTTTTTCTTTTAAATGCCTCTGACGATCAGGCAACTCAGCTTGGATCGTCAGAGGCATTTAAAAGAAAAAAAAGGTTTTTTTCTTTTAAATGCCTCTGATGATCCAAGATGAGTTGCCTGATCGTTAGAGGCATTTAAAAGAAAAAAGTTTTTTTTCTTTTAAAAGCCTTTGATGATCCCAGCTGAGCCGGGCGATCTTCAGAGGCTTTTTTTTTTAACTTTTAAAAGCATTTTTTCGGCCGAAGAGGTTGTAGAAAAAATGCTTTTAAAAGTAAAAAAAACCCCTTTCATGATTGTGCAGCTCAGCTGGGCATGGGGGGAGGGGGGCAGGGATTTTTGCTACCGGTTCTCCGAACCACCCGCCTCCATCGCTACCGGATCAGGCGATCCGGTCCAAACCGGGAGCATTTCACCCCTGATCTGCCACATTCAGAGTTTCAAATGTATTGGTTGGCATTATCTTGCCTGTGCTTACTTTTTAACATACTTCCAAGTACTCACTCCCCCCCCCCCCCCCGCCCCTATTAAAACTTAATTTGCCTCTTGGTGTCCAACTCCTGTATCTCTGCTCCTGGATGTATCTTGTACCTTTCCTCTTTGGAAGTCTCTTTCTGCTGTTCTTCACTGAGAGTTTCTCATGTTTTTGCCCTGTTCCCCTTTCATGATAACCCATAAAGAGGAAAAGCTAGCAAACAGTCCTTTCATGTTCTCCTCCAGCAGCAAGAGCTCTGCAGAAGTCATTAGGGCTGCTTTCTCAGTTCTGTCCTTTTGCAAGGCCTGGTGCTTGTTTGTTCTTTTCCCCTCACTTCCCTCACAACACTCCCTTGTTTCTATTTGCTCTTCTGTTTGCTTGCTTTTGTTGTAAGCTCATAGTTGCTTATTTGCTTTCTCAAGAGTGCTGACTGAGGCTGAGCTCCTGGCTCAGGAATGCTGCTGTGTGTAGAAGTTAATCAGAGAGTTTCCTGAAGCTATACGTTTTTTTTCTCCTTAGCTCTGATCATTAGTTTGGCAAACAAACAAACATAAACTCACTTGGCCAGAACACCCAGACCTTGTACAATCAGCTGAACAACTTTTCCAAAAGCTCATCCAAAAACTCAGCATGTGTCAGTCCAGGTTAGGAACAATTGGAAATGTTGGTTTTACTTCTAAATACAGAAGCTTTTTCCAGCCTTAAATTTCCTGAGTGAGCTTATAACAGGGACCTTAATTTAGAATGAAATGTGATAGTGTACGTACATGTGTGCCTCCATTTGGATTTGCAATTTTCCCCCACAACCCCCTTCCTCCCCACTGCCTCATGTCCCAGCTAAACCAGACAGGAAACAAAATCAGATCAGCTAATTTCATTTTATCGTAAGATTACATTAACAGAATCTTGCAAATCCGAGGGTACAGATCATCCATTGTTACTGTTAAAAGTTACTTTTAACAGCCTGATCGATTAGAGCAGGGGTCAGCAACCTGCGGCTCTGGAGCTGCATGGCTCTTTCATCCCTTTGCTGCGGCTCCCTGTTGCTCAAAATATGCGTCACAACTGCCAATGTGCGGCACCCACTGACGCACAATTTATTAAGCTTTTCGATCCCCGGTAGGCCAATCATGGATAAATCCAAGAAAAGCAAAGTTTCAGAAGAAAACAGAATCTTTAATTCAACTATATATGCTAGCTCAGGAAATAGGTACGGGAAGTGTTTTGTGGCTCCCGGTGTTTTCTTTTCTGTGGGAAACAGGTCCAAATGGCTCTCTGAGTGTTTAACCCCTGGATTAGAGCATGTTCTTCCTAAATTTCTGATGTATTCCTGGGTGCTCTGGATTTTATACAGTACAGTGGTTTTGCCATTCACCAGACCTTGCTCGCCCACTTTCCAGCTGGTGTACAGTCTATGGGTGTTCAACTTGGAGCGGAAACCTCTGTACATTGTGAGGAGTTTCTGGGGTCTTCACATTGGTAGCTTTCATGTCCTGCTTTGTACAGTTAAATATACGGACAGGGTGTCTGATGACTAGCAGGGCATATGTGTCGATGCTGTGGCTCTTGTTCTTCCTATTGAGCTGGCTGTTTGGGCCCTGTCTGATCTTTTCCTGTGTAATTCCAAGGTACTTTCAACTGGACTGTCTGCTATGTGACTGGTAGTTCACCCCATCAGTCTTAAGTACTTTCTTAATTACACACTGTGTGTGTAATTAATTATGCATGTTAATATAAGTGTTTAATATATTCAATATTCAATGCAGCTAACAAAATTTAAAACATACAACACTGTAAAATATTTAAAATACAGATTAAAATTAACAGTAAACTAAATATTAAAACAATTGAGCACCCAGCAAAAGAGATGCTTCTTGTTCTTACATTATCATTGTATAGGGAGGTGGGTGACTCTATAAATTGTAAATAAAATATTTATAGTTTTTAACCTGGTGAGATTGGCCAAACCTAACACACAAGGAGGAACGTTGTATAGTATGAAAGCAGAATAGGAGAAAGCCTTCTATGTGTCAGAAAGATGGACCTTTGGCAGTGAATGTAACTTGAAAAAAAGAGTCTTTGGTAAATCTTAACTAAAGCCAAACAGATTTCTAATCAGAGAAGCAGTTCCTCAATCAGTCCAATCTTAAATAATATAGGACTAATGTTCTTTACCAAAATGTTAAGATGTGTCTGGCAAATCATTGGCAACAACTGCATATAAGTCAATACTAGCATCATACATTTTCTGTGTTTGCTACTTAGTTGCTGCAATTTATATCACCTTTTCAAGGGTAATTCCGTGTAGAACTTGCTGTAGTAATCAAGACAGGATGTTACAAAGACTTAGATACTCACTGGCTCAGCAAGGGTCACAACTGGTACTGTGCAAAGTTCTTCCTAGGATAGTGTCTACAAATTCAACAATAGTTAAGAACAAAGAGGACAGTATGATGGCTCAGCAGGTAAGATGCTGGGTTTGTCAGCTGGAAAGCTGACAGCCTGGTTCGAGACCCAGCATTGCGCGGCAGGGTGAGTGCCTGTCTTCGCCTAGCTCCTGCCCACCTAGAAGTTCAGAAGCATGCAAATGCGAGTAAATAAATAGGTACCACTTAAGAGGGGAGGAAGTGCTCCACGATGTCTTGCTGGCCACATGACCATGGAAACATCTTTGAACAATGCTGGCTCATCGCCTCAAAACAGAGTTGAGTGCCACCCTTATAGTCAGCAGCGATTAGCAAAGTAAAATCTGCTGGGACTCTAAGAATCAAAGAGCATTTATAACTATGAACCTGTGGTTTTTTTCAGCATCCCTACCCAAAATCTGTGGATGTGCCATTCATAACTTCAGGTTTACCTACAACCTCTCATTTTTGTTTAAATTTAATTTCAGTTTGCCCAGCCTGTTATTAGGTACTACAAAGTGGTCTTATTGCTTCCCTGCAATTCCACAAAAGGAGTAATTTAGTTTTGGCACTTGATAAGAGCTGTGGTGGTACAATGGTTAGAATACAGTACTGCAGGCTACTTCTGCTGACTGGCAGTAGTTCGGCAGTTTGATTCTCATCAGCTCAAGGTTGACTCAGTCTTCCATCCTTCCGAGGTGGGTAAAAGGAGGGCATTGTTGGGGGCAATATGCTGACTCTGTAAACCGCTTAGAGAGGGCTGTAAAGCACTATGAAGTGGTTTATAAGTCTAAGTGCTATTGCTATTCCAAAACTTGGTGCTCTTCCCAGCAATTTCCTGTGAGTGTTGATTGATTTATTTATTTAGCGTATGGCTGGTCACACACAATATTAAAACACTTCATTTTTACAGGTTAAAACAATTAAAAAAAGAGCAGTAAGAAAACCTAAGAGGAAAACAGAAATAACATTTCAGAGTTTAATGTCGAGTTTGGAGATCCAGTCAGTAGCTGTCGTTGTTAAGCAGAGGAAGTCCCTAAAATCTCCTGGATACCTTCTGTTAGAGCATTCCCTCACTATATGTTGGATAGTCTATCAGGGGGGCCCGCAATCCCATTGTGTTGAAGGTGTCTTTCCCCATTTATACAAGGAGTCAGCACACACCCCATGAGTCGTTCTAATTCTATTGTATGTCATCCATATGTGTCGGGGTAGATTAAATCCTGGAGGTATACTATTAGGATTAATATGCTCAGAAATATCTTGGGGGGAATAGCTACTCCACGCTTCCATCCACTTTTGTGTGGTGTTCTGATGATTGGCCAGCAGCTTAAGCGCTGTCAAGAGTGGTGGGTTTCTTGACTTTAATCGGCATCTTAAGAGATCAGGAATGTAGCCATGAATGGGTAGAGAGGAATTTAACAGGATCTTACTATACTCCCAAATGAGAGCTTCTTGTCGTCGTAAGTGCGGGGGAAGTATGTGACTAACTGGTAACCAGTAACTAGATGTAGATTTTATGCACCCAGTAATTAGCCTCATCGTATGGTTGAATTGAACATCAATAAGTCCTGTATGTGAGCTGTTTATCCATACAGGTGCGCAGTATTCCGCTGCAGAGTAGCAAAGTCCGAGGGCTGCACATCGAAGAGTTGGGGCTGCACATCAAAGAGTTGTGAGTGTTGAACAGGATAGGAATAAGACAGAACCTTGTGGGACACCATTGGTTCATGAAAGAGGAAGCTAGGGTACTCTGGGAATTTAGAATTCAGCGATGCAAGTGCCATACAGATGTCTCAGACTTAACTGTTGATAAGAAAGACAAAAAAATCTTGATAATGAACTGTGGCAAAGAAAGCAAAGATAGTATCAATAGGTGCTTTGGAACAATTCCAAAACACCCGGAGCATTGTTTGAATATCATTGGCACTGACAAATTCACCTTCAGTCAGTTGCAAAAGGCAGCTTTACTTGGAACAGTTTATATCCTGCAACTATATTTTTAATATTATTAACAACATATGCCTCTCTCAGGTCCTTGGGAAGGATTCAGGTGAACAAAAATGCCACTTCCAGTCTAAACATCTGGCTGACAATGCGATCAATATAATAATAATCTAGAAGTGCTTGTACATGCTTGTACAGTATCTAGCATGTGACCAATATGATAATTTGTTAAAGGCCTGGAAGGCAGAATGTTAATTATTAAAGTTTTTAGACTGCATTACTACAAATAAAGATGTAAAATTATGGTGGTGCTTTGTGCCTTGAAGCATCTTTCCCAAATAGAACTAAACCATTTTAAATATTCCACATTGAGATGCTTCTCTTTGTGAATTCCAAGCCTCCTGTTCAATAGAAAACCATTTCAAATTAAACAGAGCTACTTATGGCATATTAGATGAGTTTGGGGACAAATAACATTAATTTTTTTAAAAATATTTTCCCTGTACAACACTTTGGTAGATACTTTTAGTAGTATGTTAGGAAATTCTTAACTGCATCTCATTAATCTTAAAAGAGACCAATTTTCAGTGGCTGCTGTTCTTGAGGAGAAAGGAGAAAGGCTACATGGTTTTTTAAGTTTATGGTTCAGAACAAAGAATTCAAAAAAGAATTCCTATTTGTGCTGCCCACTTGCACTTAAAAGTGTTTTTATGTATACAGCATAAAGATTGCATTGACTGTGGTTGCTGGGCTAGGCAGTGATATCCTGCGACTATATTGACAAAGGACCCACTCAGAACTTATCCCATTAACCTATCCTAAACCTCTACCCACAAAAGAATTAGCTTCCTGGTGGAACATATGAATAAGGGAAGGGGGCAACTACTGTATTTGTTGAAGTTTTCCTTTTGAACTAGGCATTTTCAGAAAAAGAAGCAGCAATTCTTTATAAAAAAATCCATGCTGTGTATGTGTTTTATTATTCCTATTATATCTTTCTTAGTGTGTTAGAGGATTATAGGCACATATTCTGTTGGTTTAAAATAAAACTTGGGTATAGGAGTAGTTTCAAACTTATTCTGAGAAATTTATTGGTGGACAGAGCTTTACAATGTAGAAACATCATTTGCATATCGCCCCCAAACAATCTGGGTCCTTATTTTACTGATTTTGAAAGGATGGAAGGCTGACCTTGAGTTCTGTCAGGATCAAATTCAGGCTGTGGGCAGAGTTTTTCCTGCAATACTGCACTATAACCACTGAGGCATCAGGGATCTTTGGTTAAGCACAATGTCACATGACTACAACTTTCTGCCTACTTCTTTGCTTGTCAGAAGCTGGTTGAGAAGCTTGCAAATGGTAGTCACATGACCATGGGATGCTCTGACTATTATAAACACATGCTAGATGCTAAGCACCCAAATCATAATCACGTGTGTGCAGATATGCTGCAATGAGCCCAGGATTGAGGACTGTTTATTAATCTCCTTTTTCAGCATGATCATAATTTGAGACCTAATAATTTGCTGAATTAGCGATTGGTAAGGAAGGACTAAATGTATAAAGTAATTTACAAATTCCCACTAAAGGCCTAATCAGTGATCATCATAAGCTCTCCTTAGCCCTCTGTTACTCTGAAATATGTGTGACTGATTTTTTTCCACTCAAGAAAAATTGAGCCATTATTGGAAAGAGAAATACCCTATTTATAAGTAAGCAAAAGGTAAATCATTTTGCCAAGATGAGATTCTGTTCTATCTAGCTAACAAGTAGAGAAGAGTGCCTTGCTTTGGGAGGAAGGCAATGGATTCAGAAGTGCTAGTTGTAACTGCTGAAATATCATAGGGTGTGATGATTGCCCACTAAAATGAATAAAACTCTTTATTTCCTCTGGAATGGCCACTCTAATTGGAATTTGTGTATAGCAGCATCTTTGTGTGGAAATGTTTAAGGATTACACAAAAACTTTCTTATGGCTATAAAGAGATCTGTGATCGTGGAAGTAGATTCTACAGAATTTCCGATTTGTCATTTCTTAGGAGAAGACAGTTTCATACTGTAGGACCTCACTGAGGTCAACTCATGAGCAAAGAAATATGACTTGATGGATGGACACAAAAAAAAAAGACTGTTGAAATCATGTCATGTGATACTGCAGTTTGCTGTAGTGCTGTGTTGGCTCATTTGCAGCTTCACTTATCTCTCCTTTGTTCAGTTAGAAGATATATCAATTCTTGAACTTTATGTATAATGATTTGTTATTTAATAGTGGCTTCTGCCCAGCCTGAATTAGCTTAGGAAAGTGCTGTCTCCAGTCATTTCTAGGAATCACCTTTTCTTTCTTAGAGAATGTGATTATTTTTCCGTCTACATAGTTTATTATAGTAGACTAGCATGAAAATTAGATTGCATAATTTATATTATGTCAAGCTGAATACCACCCAATCCCCAACCATTTTGTTTTGTCTTGTGTTTGATGACCCATATCTGTGTGTGTGTGTGTGTGTGTGTGTAAGAGAGAGAGAGAGAGAGAGGGAGGGAGGGAGGGAGAGGGAGAGAGAGCGAGCGAGAGAGAGCGCAATATTGGAAGCAATCAGAAGGTGGTATTAAATAGCAGTGGTGTTAGTGCTATTTACTTAGAAATAAAATCAGTTAAAATCCAAGTGAGGATTTTCCCATTAAATGTTTAGGATCAAATTACTAAGTAAAGGTCAAAGAAATAGCTGAACAAGTTAAAATGGGGAATGCCAGTTATGGGTATTCTGCACCTACCAAAATAATGGTGTGATGAAAAGCACAATCTACCAACAAATAGATCACAAGTTTTTATCTGCTCTGTATACTATTTGGTTAGGTTGTGATCTTCTGTCAGTATTAAAGCTTGCAGAGAGCCAATTCTTTTCTTAAGGAACCTAGAGGAATAAATCTAAAAGTTGAAGTTTGATCTTAGACTGGAGAATATGGGTGTATTAAAATACCTAATTAAATTACCAGGAATAAAATGCTTCCATGAAAATTGTACTTTCTGATGTGCAGGACATGATTCATCTAACCTTGAATTTCAGTAGAACAGGTTACTTATGATGTCAAGATAAATATGTAGACCAGCTTGCTTCACATGAGGAAAAATGTGGAGGCAAGAGAAATGCAAATGTAACAGATGGTAACAAGGTCATTTAGTATCTTCCTTTCTCGGGAAATGTAGAAAGATGTTAAAAAACCTTTTTTTATACTGAGGACTGCATTCCACCCTAAGTACAGTATCCGTATTTTTAAGTTTGACATTTTATAGCTGTAACTATGAATGTGGCTGCTGTTTGTTTACTTTTAATTATAATGTGCAATGATGTTTTAGTGCATTTTAGAAATTATGATTTTAGTTTCAGTGGTGTTTTAGATTGATCTTATTGTTAGCCATTGCAGGCTGGTTTGACCAGGAGTGAGTGGGAGAAAAGAGAGAAAGAAAGAAAGAAAGGTTTTGTGTTATAAACAGCACAGAAGAAGAATAAAAATTCCTACTTCGACTGTACTCTATGATCTATACATTTGCTACTTTTAATATTTAATATTACATAAATCAGAACATAATATGACAAACAGATTCTAACATCTTAACCTTGTTTGTAATCACATAATTTTGAAGCTCAGAATATTTGCTTGGTATTCAAGTCACCAAGCTTGCAGTTTCAACCTGTGTTGAGTGAAGTTATGCTGCAGCATTTATAAACATGTGTAGAAGTTTCTTTTAATAAATAGGCTTTGACTAATACCTTCAAAGTGCACAAATTGCTACAGTGGCACAAAGATAATGCTTTAGACTTTCTCCTTCAATCTGAAGGAATACCAATGCCATAATGAAAACTTAACAGGGTCAGAATGTTATTTTAGCTCATAGCTTCCAACAAAAATGAGGTGAAGTTCTAGCAAGAAAGTGCTAGAAGTTCATGTGCTAGAACTTGCGAATCCCAAGTTTCACAATGGGATTATAAAAGATGTAAATGAATGTAAAGATCATGATATGAAGTTGAAGGATATGTACTGTTTTTTTAAGCCAAATGCACACATGCCCTGAATAACACAGTGGTGAATATAATACATTCTAAGAGTCCATTGGAGTGGGACAATCAATAAATTGAAATAAAGCAAAATAAAAGAAATAACTTTGTTTTGTTTTTAGATTTCTCAGTTGATCACCGAGTCTGGCCGCGATGGACTGACCGAAGCTGTGCTGAACCATTACAATGCAGATAAACCTTCCTTGTATAGCTTCCCCAGTTCCCAGACCACCTGTGTTGCTAGTGATACCTCCACAGGTACCTCGGTGGCAGCTTCCTTTTTTGCCAGGTAAGACTGAAAGTTCTGATTTGGATTATTTTAAATTGTCAAATAACCTTATAAAGAAAGCACACTTGAAGACTTGATGGAAGGATATAGTAACATAGATAACATTACATGCTGCAATTTTACATAGAATTATTTGTTGGGTAGGGAATAACATGAGATATAATTTTTGTCCTAATTTAATTGGGAAGAAATGCTTTTAAATGCAATTGAGTATGAAAGCAACATTCTTTGGAATACAGTCCTTTATTCAAGAGAGAGTGCCTGCTGAATTGAGGCTCCTATCATTTGTTGACTGCCACCGTCATGTCACTCTAGTGATTTTTACAAGTGATCCTTTGTCACTAGTCGATGGCCTTAGTTCTATTTATAATGTAACGTGTTTCCAAGGTGAAGGCAATTGAATTACTCCAAACTAGGAGGTTTTGTTGAAAATAACCACCTGTATGCTGAGTTAGTCTTTTCTTTGGAAAAATCATTATGGAAATAATAGTAATTCTTGTCCCTGATTTGACATGTTAGAAAATCCTACAGATATGTCTAGACTGAATCAAAACAACCCCATCATTTTCTTTTGCACACTTTACCAGAATCATAGAGACTTTCTGACAATAGCATAATCAAAACAATGCCCACAAATCAAAATATTATTGATTTTCACTGAACAGATCAGCACAAATAACTGAAATCTTGAGTCAATACTACATGTGTTCCTCAGGAAGTGGGTGACCTTTTGCAGCATACTTCCAAGGGTCCAATTAATTATTTTAGGTAAATCAATCTCCTAACATTTTTATTACAAATTGGGCAACATTTACTGTACAGTGCATCAATCTGATTATCCTGTATGTTTAAGCATTATACTGAAAGTAATGGATGTTGCAGTAAAAGACCAAAGTATAAGATCCAGTCTGGTGTTGATTTATCAGAATCTATCATTGCCTTAATCCAAGAGAAAAATGGAAATGTCTTCTTTCACCTCAGGGCTAAATTACTTTCTACTGAACATGAATAGTCATAGGCTGCTCACATACATTTAGCTGTTTTATAAATACACACACAGAGAGAGAGACGGACAAAAGTTCATGTGATTATATCTCTGGTGTTTTCCTTGTTGAACTATCTGGAAATGTATAATGGAGCTACCTGCATTCTGGTTCATATTTACCTTTAAATATGTTGGGGTTGGAGATTGGATCTGCTAAAATAATTGCTAAAACAAAAATTTGAATCAGCCCTCAGCATCTCTGTCTTTTATTCTGAAGAGTTGTAGATTGGAACAAGAGAAATTGGTAGCAAGGACATCCCAGCAATTGTTATCCTTTGTCAAGTTAGATAGATAAAATAGATGTTTGGGTTGCAGAATTTTTGTTCAAATTTCTATAAATATTTGAGTAACAAGAAATTGTATCTGTAGATGAGAAAATAAATTACATCGAAGAAATGAATAATTATTGCTACCTATACATTACAAATGTAAGTGGTATACTTTGACTTTCAGGATGCAAAATAAAAATTCAGAATGAAAACAGGACATTAATGTTATTCTTGGAGTAGAAAATACCAGATTCAAGACATTGATGAATCTAGTGTAAAATAGTTGCTGTTGCAAGTCTTATTAAAGAATTAGAAGAAAACCTGTATGATCGTAATGATAATCATTTGCTTTGCCAACTTTCTTCCAGTTATAACTAACTAACAGGCTAACACAGTTGCTAAAGCGCAGCTGTAACATTTTTAACACTCCAGCCACACAATTACCATGTCTTCTGAGTACTGTTGACAAGCCTGGTAAAAGAAATAGTGTTTTGTTAAGAAGGGAATTCATTCAGCCAACTTTCTCCATGCAATTAGTGGGCACAAACCAATGGCTACTTGAAAATGTAAAGAAACCTCTGTGTAATTTCAAGAAAAGTTAACATATGTCTAGCTTTCAGCTTGCTCAAGGTTATATGTTTATGTATGGTTTTACTTTACAACAAGATCACAGTAGGTTGGGGGGAAATTATAAAATGGCAGTGTTGTTTAAATATATAGCTGGTTTATACACATTCCTCAATTTAGCATAACCATAAATCTTTTTGTGTATTGACCTGAAATGATTATTTTATAAAGGAACATGTGTGCTTCCAAAAGGAGCTACTTTTTCACCCAAAAAAGTACTGCATTCCTGAAAAATAAAAGCTCATTTATGATATGATACAAGAAATTGATCTTGTGGACCGTTAATCTTCAAAATCAGTATAAACGAGTTAGCCAGTTAGAAATACAAAAGTGAAAAAAGACCAAAAAATATTTGTAGTTGCTACTGCGCTTTGTGCATGCATGAGTGTGAACATGATATGTGTCCCTTCCCCCATGGAAGATTTACATAATAGCTCTATTTGTAGGATAGTCTTGGATATACTATATAAAAAAGAGTATCACTGACACATTTCAACCAATATGTGCAGGATGTAACGATGGAGGAAGCAAAGCCATTACAGGTAATACTTGACTTACAACAGTTCGTTTAGTGACCATTTGAAGTTAAAACGGCACCGAAACAAGGGACTTATGACCATTTTTCATACCATTGCAGCATCCCTGTGGTCCACATGATCAAAATTCAGACGATGGCAACCGACTCATATTTATGACAGTTGCAGTGTCCTATGGTCATGTGATCCCTGTTTTGCAATGTTCTGACAAGCAAAGTCAAAAGGAATCCAGATTCACTGAACACTTAACTTAATCCCTGCTGTGATTCACTTAACAATTGTGGCAAGAAAGATTGTAAAATGGGACAAAAATTCACTTAAATATTTCACTTAGCCACAGAAATTTGAGGCTCAGTTATGGAAATAAGTCGAGGATATGTTGACAGTTTTGCTTTCCAGCTATGGACACAAATGTCTGAACAAAAGAATTTGGTGCCTTCCACAGGTATTCAACTATAATTCCAATAATTATCAACTAGCATAGTATGGGGAAAAGAAAGAAATTGTACCTCAACCAGAAAACTTATTATGTAGTTGTGCTTGTTGATTCTAATTTAACTTTTGCCACAGAGTTGTTTTGCAGATAAAATAAACTAATCCTCTTTATCATGCCAGGGGCTCCTAAAGTAGGAGGGATAAATAAACAATATGATAGAAGCAGTTAGACATTTATTTTGCAGCAGAATGCCCAAAGGCACCCTTATGTAAAGCACCAGCAATAAATGATGCAACATTGCTATATATATGTATGTTCACAGTTTTTTAAAAAGAAATTCAGCAATAAATAAAACATGTACATTTAAATGAGCACATAAGAAGTTCCAAAGTGTTGCTAACTCCTAAGCAATAAGAAAAGCTTATATGCCTACGTATCTATTATGTAGATCTTCACACCTATGTGTAAGTTTGACAAGCTCAGTCAACATAAAGGATGGGAATCTGGGTACAAAGGCCTTCAGAAAGATTTGCTTTGATCATCTGTGTGAAGAGCCCTCACTGATAGGAAATACCCACCTGAGTCAATAGAATTAAACAGTTCCCTAATTCTAAAACCGTGAAGTGACTTGGGTAGAATGGATAGTTATCTTCCCCCTCCCCAAATAAAAATTGAATTCTAGAATTAGAGACTTGTTTACGCCTAAAGTTCATATTGAAGCATGTTATTCCATATTTCAGTACTCTTGTTCTGAACTTAAATAAACTAAAAAATACTTATTTTCCTTCATGTTATTCCATTTTGCAGTATCTTCATTTTCAGGAATGAGTGATTGCAAGAAGGATGTCCTGGTCCAGAAGTGAGTGCAGATAAATCAAGGCAAAGGACCTCCTAGCTACATCTGGTACCTGCTCTGGGGGACCCCCAAAGTTTACACCTGTTCCATTTGGAGAAATGCAACACATCCAGAAATAAAGTTAATAGATTCCTCATACTGGAAGAGCCAATCATTCCATTTTGGTCTTGACAGTATTGCTTGCTCAACCCAGGGTTCAGAAACTCTAGTATCACCTGCATACTGATCGTTTTGGGCCCTATACTTGCTAGCAAATGATTGCACTCAGTGCTTTCATGCAGATATTAACTGAGAGGAATGAGAGTGTTGAGCTCCAAGACCCACCATAAGTAATGGATCAAAGGCTTGACTCTCCCGATCCCAACAGTGACTGGAACCAACCTAAGAAAAAAGAAACACCATGTAATACCATACTTCCCACTCCTAATCCCATGGTCAGCCCAGAAATTTATTTATTTGTTTATCTAATTCACACACATAAACTCAGGGCAGCTTACAACATTAAATATTATGAAAATATAAAACCCATAAAACCCTTCTCCCATCATGAAAACTGGAAGAGACATCAAGAAGAACTAGGAAAATCTGGCTACTCCCTTCTAGACTCTGCTAAAAGTCATTCTCAAACATAGCCAATGCTGTTTCCATGCTATGTCCTGGTTTAAAATCCAACTAGAAACGATTTAGAGGATCTGTTTCATCCAGGCTCTCTAAAGTTACAAGCTAAACATGTTTCCAAAAACAGGAAGGTTGGGTCTATCGGTGGCTTTAGACGAAGAAGTAAACATTGACCGATGCAGAGAATCATATCTCTGAGAGAGGAATATCTTCTTGGTAATACACATTATGTCAATCATCTCACTGAGAATAAGAGCTCAAAATTTCCTTTCCTTGAAGTCTTTTGCTTTAGTTCTGAAATGAACAATATGTGGTCTTTCAAATGCTGTTGTATTTTCTCTGATTATTCACTATTGGCATATTCATTGCAGCTGATGGAAACTAGAGTCAACAATATCTGGAGGGGCACGTGTTGTCCAACCTTGTTTTAGTTTATACTTTGTTTACTTTCTGTTGAATTATTCCAATTATCCCAAGAGTCCCTTAGGAGTTGAGCGGCATAGAAATGTGATAAATTAAATTAAATTAAATTATGATCCAGTTTTGGTGGTCTTTATATTTATATTGGACAATTATTATTTTTTTTGCTATGCTTATCTTAGTTTCTGGTCCGTTAATTTAATAGTTTAATTATATCCCCTGAATTGGATGTTTTGGCTCTCTTATTTGCAAATTAAGACTTGCATCTGTGTATCTCCCACATTCTTTAGTAACCCAACTCTTTCCTATATGCCCCTGTGTACAAATAGCACAGCACAGCATAGCATTTTATTTTTTTCAAGATAGTCTAAGTGGAATAAAAAATGGTGGAAGCAAAAATCTTAATTTCACATGTCCTTTGTCCTAATTATAATTGTGAATGGTGTAAGATTACCATTTATTTTCTAAAATTGGATCAAAATGGAAATCAGGGTCATGGCCTAATTTTATAGAAAGAACAACAGAAGAGTTTTAGATAATCTGCAAATTTTATAGCAATGAAGAGATTTGCAGATTGAAAACCCCCCACTGATTTACCTAGCACGTTTTTGTTTATATATTATTATATGTGGAAATAGAAAACGATGTTATTCTGGTATGAAGCTATGTACCCTCAACAGTTCAGAGGATTTTTTGAAGGTCCCTCTAGATGAGAATTTATGAGCTCACAATATTATATGAAGGAGGAAGAAAATGAGCAAACAGGATAATGTTTGCATTTGAATTGAAGATTGGACCCCATGTCATTCTTTTCTGTTTATTTCTAACCTTATTTTAGACTGCTTCCAAATTTAGAGGAACATTTGTATTTTTGGACAAGAGTAATCCTTTCTGATCTTTTAAAAATAAAACCGACCTATCCCACTGTTCCCTGTCAACAAAAGCACAATATTTAATACTTCAACTCCAAGGAAGAAATAATGTTCTAAATGAAAGCAGATCGTTTCCTTTCTCCTTGTGCCAGCTCTTTGTTTAAGCAACTTACATTCATCCCAGATGTTCATGAAAAAAAATCCTTAATATACAACAGAATTTAACTTTATTTTTACACACTTTGTTGTAACATGTGTAAAAATATCAAGATCTTAAAGTGCCGTACCATTATTTTATATGTTGTCCAAAGAAGCATTTAATACCAGTAATGTGAGTAAAATTATAATGCTTTACTTTCTTAAAGCTTTTTTTAGGGACTAAGGTTCTTTGGACTTTTAAATAATAGCAAACAAAAGCCACAAGATAGAAGGTAGGAGATATTAGAAGAATAAAGTGATCACATACGGCATCTGTCCTAGAGGGATGCAGTCCCCATCATTACTTGCCATGCAAATATCCTGATAGGAACCAACCGGCCAGTGGTGAAATTCCAACCAGTTTGCTACCGGTTTGCTGGCCGCGCATGTATGTTGCGTGCCAAACACGTGCTGCATGCGCAATGTGCACCAAACGTGCTCTGCATGAGTGTGTGCATGCTCAGCATATGCCAAAAGGAGGCTTGGGAAAGTAATTAGAAGCAAGAGGGGGATCAGCTGTGGCGCGTGATTTAGCTTCCCTAGAAAGCAGGATTTCCTAATCCTGCTAAACCCCACTGCACAGCTGATCGTCGGAAATACCAGTTGGGAGGAACCAGTAGTTTTGTTTTTTTTACTACCGGTTCGCCTGAACTGGTAGTTTTTATCACTACCGTTCACCTGAACCGGGGTTAACCAGTAGCATTTCACCCCTCCAACCGGCTGAACTAGGTAATGTCTGAAGAATGGAAGCTTCTTCTTGGCTAGGTCCATAGTTTTGATATATAGTAAGATAAGGACAAATGCCTGATATCAGAGAGATAGTTTGCATGAGGGATAGGCAAGTTTATTTTGGGGAAATAGAGCAGAAAGAATTATCTTTCCTTCCTGCGTATTATCTAGGTGCCACTGATTCGACTTGACCTTTGTTTGACTACATAGTCAAAGTGAAGGGGAAAAAAACCATGTAGCAGCTTTGTAGGATTGCTATCTTTTCTGGCATGGCAATGTGAATTGGATGGGCCAGTTCAATAATAATTTGCTCTTTCTACTTAGAAATCTTCCATTAATTACACTTCTAACATTTTTGCTTGCACAAGCTTTTGGATCCAGTCTCTTCCTTCAAGCAGCTGAAGGTGGAGAGCTGGGAATACCTGAGAATTGTTTTCAGTCCAAAGGGATATTACTAGGATAGATGCCGATCTGACTATGATTTATTAAGGTTTATAAACAGTCTCACTTCAGAAGCTTTGGGCAGTATATGAAATCAAACACAAATGTAATATAATAAAGACAGTAATAAAACCATAAGCAATAACAGACAATTATAAACTGACACACACACGATTTCTTTCATGGAGCAATTAGGCCATATGCTTTGCATAATTATTCCATTCCCTTTTTTCATTATGATTTAATACCATTCACCTTAATAGTCAAAAGTAATTTTTTTGAGTCTTTCTGTATTTGGAAGGCTGCTGACCAATTTAATGCTTGTGGAAGCCATTTTTGAAGCATAATCCAATCTCAGCCATTATGTACATCTGCAATCATAGCTTAAAAACAGGAGGGTAATTTAATAGAGAGTATATGGAGATAGTATAGAATTATTTTATAAAATGTAATTCTGGCATATTATTTAGCCCTAAAAATTACTAAAAAGCTTCTTGAAAAACTTTTGTTTAGGAAAGAGAAAGTTAAAATGCCAAGTGATTGAAAAAAATGGCAAGGCACTAACCTGATAACAGCAACTTCAATTGTTTGACAATTAGGCAGCCTAACAAATTCAATTAGTGAATCAAATTGGTTGGAAGTAAATCCTGATAAATTCAATGAAATTATAAATTTAATGAAATTTCCTGTTTCATGAAAGAAGCAGAGCAAAGAATAATAAAAGTGATAAAATAGTATAATGCAAAAAAAAAGAATATTATTCTTTCAGTGTTGCACAAATATTAAAACACATAGTCTGAATTAATTGTATAGATACTATACTGCTTTATAACGTTAGAAATAATAGAAAGGAAAAGACCTAGAAGTCAGTGTAATGGGCAAAACCATCTAAAAAACCTGAACAAATTACTCAAAATTCCTTTGTCTTGTCTCTTTGTTTACAGGCTAATTCAAATATTAACAATAAACAAAAATTTGCTACTTTCTTTTTAGTAAATGTACTTAAGACTGTGAGCATAACATTCCAGCCTTCAAGAAAAGGTGTATAAACCTGAATAAATTTAATCCATGTTTGCTAAATATTCTACAAGTAAAATGCAGTAACATGCAGGTATTTATAATATTGTTCTCAATTAGTTATTCAGTCCCTTCTGTTTGTCAGTAACTGCTTCTTTGAGTTCTTATGAGTTCATGTTTGTATCATCAGTGATATTAGCCAGCCTCCTTGAGTTTGTGTTCAGTTGCCTTCATTTATTTACAACCACCATGTTCTTCTTTTCTGTATTATATTGTATATCAAAATATGTAAGCTTTAGCATCATTATTAAAGTTTTTTGTGAGCAGTTGGAAGTTATTTCAAACAATATGCTTTATATGTATGTTATGTATTCAGAATATGTGTTTGCGTGTGTGTGTGTGTGTGTGTGTGTGTGTGTGTGTGTCTGTTTTAGAATCATTTTGTATAATTTGGCATTTTTGGATGCTGCTGCTGTTACTATATTATTATTTTTTCAAGAGCAGTGCATCAAAATTTCAATAATGTGTGCCATTGTGCGTACAGGAAAATGACAATAAAGGTTATGTTCTTGCAGTTCAAAGTATTTTAAACAATTTTCTCCGACATAGTTCAAAGGCATACATTTCTCTTTGCCCAGCCTTTATGATTATTCACATTCATAGATAAATGCTGCAACTGGGAAAAGTGATGACCTTGACAATACATGACTTTGTTGTCAGGTGATGTTTCTGCACATTAATATTTTGTCCAGATCTACTATAGGCTGTGTCTCAAGTATTTCATAGCTGTAGTCACCATCTCTGTGAATGTTTAACCCTAGGAAGATAAAATTATCACTTAAACGTTTCATGCTTTTGGACTCGTGCTGGAACCCATCCTCAGAGAACTTCGCTCTACCAGAATCATAGTGATGTCACCAGCATATGAAGTTTTGATGTTTCCAATTTCAGCTTCTTTGCCTTCAACTTTTCTCATAGTATATTCTGCATATAAATTAAATAAATAAAGGGAGCAGTATATGATCTCGGCATACTTCCTTCCCTGTTCTGAACCTTTTAGTTTATCTTCATTCCATTCTAGTTATTGCTTTCTAGTCTTTAACCCATGTGTCAAATTATCCACAATTTAGTTGTCATGTCTACAGTCTACACTCTAACCTGGTGATGAAATTAGATTTTCTAAGGCTCTCTCCATCTTTGGGATTTGATTTGGTCAGCTGTATGCTGAAGAGTAAATATTGGATGTAAAGTGCCAGGAAAGTAGGGCTCGAACTTTCGCTATTACTGACAGCTCTGAAATAGCACATTCAGCATATCTTGTGGAGTTAGAACCATCCAAACATAGAAAGACCTTTACTCTTGCATGAGTGATAGCCTTCCTTTAGCTATTTTGATTGGAAGATATAGGAGGATCCTATATCTGGAATTTTTATATCCCTACGAGGGATACAAAAATAAACTCAAGTTTATTTAAGATACTCTCTGTCATTTTCTTAAATATTTTGCCCTTCCTGTTTAATTGTTATCCTAGGTTTCTTTCGTCTGCTTATTTAGATAAATTTATAATACACACACGCTTATACGCCAATACATAGTATATTGTTTTTAGTCGAGAAATCCTTGATATACCTATATGTCTTTTCTAATGCAGTGGTTAAATACAGTGATACTTAGGTACTCAACTACTTCAAAACTTGTCGAATTTGGTATTTTGACACAATGTCCTGGTACTCGTCGTTTGTTTGGTACTTGATACATTGTGATAGGAAAAGGGGGCTGGCTACAGAGGACAGATAGGAAGTCCACCATGCTGGGAAGGTTGTTGCAAAAGGAAGCTGGGACCAGCTACAGAGGTCTGACAGGAAGTTGGTTGTGCCGGGAAAGTTGCTGACGTAGGAAAAGGGGCAGACAGGAAGTTTGTTTGTGAAGTAGTTGTTAATTAATAGTTGTTAATCACAAATATTTGTGAAATAGTTGGTAATTGTTATAAGGAGGCTGTCTGTCTGTCTGTCTGTCTGTCTGTCTCTGCCCAGAGTTGTTCTGGTATCAGATGCTGTCTAAATAAAATAAAATATATTCTATATGATACTTTGTAGATGATAATGAGTGCTAACAGAAATCATGAAATTCCACATAAATGCTGTCTCCAACTTTATTTTGCCATCTTGATCTCAAAAAAAAATTTTTTTCATCTCTACCTTGGTTGCTCTGAACACCATAGTACCCTATCTTGATTATTGCTTTTTAACTGGTTATGTCATTGGATTAAATACTTAAGACCTAGGCTAATGCCAAAGCTCAGTATTTTAAGTATCGGAAGAATTAATTGATTCCAATAATGACATGGGAATTAAGGAGGTTTAGTTTGGCACATATATTTTACAAGTTTAGAACTTAATTTATTAATATTTGTTTTAATGGCAAATGCTTCACTGAGATTTACTAACAAAACATATTAGTCCTTTATTTTGCCAAGTTTCCACTTGACTTAGATAATTTGATCTATTTCCTTATCCTCCACTTTACCCCCAAAGGTCAAGGATCAAGTTGTTTAGTACAAAAGCAATGCTGTGTTTTCACAAACCTTAACAGCAAATGCTAATTGTGGCTTTATATAGTGAGTTTCCTCTTTGTGTCTCCGTTTGCAAATAGGCAATTATGTGCACATTGCATGGCTGGAGAAATACAAAGGTAATACTGGAGTGTGCATATCAGCGCATATTGCCAAATAATGTGGGTTTCTTTTCTGTTATTTTTTTTCTTTTTGGCACTGAATCAGATTTTAAAACTTGCCAGTACACTCACTAGATTTTGATTTGTCAACTGGATCTACCCAGCTTCACCCATATCCTGCCTGTCTTGAGATGGTGTTTGCAGGGAAAGTGAATGTCAGTCCAAGTAATGCCTAGAATCTTATTAACCGGTCACCAAGGAGTTATTTGGTTAAAAAAAAACCAAGTCCTTAGTTCAGGCATTGTAGTCTTAAGTGTTACACCAAGTGGATAGTTTTATTTAGATTGATTAATGCTCAACTGTTAGAAGCTTCTCCAACTTTGTTACGTTGCCTCAAAAGTGCTGTCAGATAATTATCCAGAGGAGTCTAAATTACCTTTAATCAGCTGCATGTCAGAGAGAAGTTCAAGAGGTGACAGTTTCTTGCAGCCTTCTGTGATGGTGTACAGATGTTAAAGAGCCCCATTCAAGATGGAAATTGGCAATTCTCAAGGTTTCTTTAAATCTCTGTTCTGAAGTTAAATGGAGCCATTAGATCTAGTCTCAAGGAAACAACTCCTGTTACTTTAACTCCTGTTGCTATTTGGGCCTAGACTATTTTCCATCTTAACTGCCAGAAAATTAAATTCGACTTCATTTTAGTGAAATTGCCAATATATACACTCTTGCTATCTTGGAAATAGCAAGACTATTTAAAAATCTTACTTAGTTCTGAAAGCAGCAGAATCAAATTAGTATTGTTAAGTGACATTGATTATCTTTTAAGTTGCAACTGAATGAATATCCAGCAATCTAATTTTCTGCAGAGATCAGAGAGACACGAGATAAATAACATCTAGAGAAACAAAGAAAATTGTGTCTAAACCGTGCCTTAATGATAGACTTCTTCAATTTGTATATATATATATTATACCTGACATATTTTATTACCTTAAAATTATATCCTTCTGAGCTTTATATTTATCTTTGGTCCCTAGACAAATGTTTGTTCTGGAGAATTATCACATCCTTTTCATCCATATAGTAAGGACTCTCTTAATATGGGGCAAGCATTGCAGTGGATCTTTATTTTTCATAATGATATATATCCAATTATGCATGCTTTGAGATTTCTTGGGCAAATAGGCAATAGGCTTTCAGAACGTGTTTCCTTTTTCACTCTTTGTTGAACTATGGACTCCAGACCCAGATTGATGTAGTGGTCAAGGCACTGATTTAAGGGTAAGGAAATTGAACTTCTAATTTTCAGTGAGGCACAGAAGCCTGTTGGGTGACCTTGGACTATCACTATCTATCAGCTCCAAACCATTTTCAAGCTCTGTGGCAAGCCCGCGGAAGAACAAATTCCTTCTTGTATCATGCATGGATAATTTTACCATTTGATCCAGGTAGTGCAGACCCTGCAGCCAAGTGGGACAAAGATTTTCAAAAGCAATAAACAAGAACCAGGATTCTCTTCATTTATGGCAAAATGCCAGCTGCTTTTGAAGTCCCCTTCTCAGTTTATGCCGTTGTTTCCCAATGTGCAATCTATATAATTTTCTAGTAGTATGGGCAGTGAGGGATTATGCATGACTGGGATGTTATTGGGTTTAATATCCAGTGTATTTGGAGGTCATCACATTGATGAAGTCTGGATTAAATAGCCTGATTAGAGGAATATGGGTAAATGTCTATGGAGATTCTCAGTCATCCAGTCAGGGTTGTCCCAAAGGTGCTTTTTTAAAAAGGCAACTGGACTGCCCTGGTTTTTTTCTTTGAAAATGTGACTTCTCATCCAAGAAACTTCTTCATTTCTAGAACTGAAGAAGCTTCTTGAATGAAAAGTGAAAGAAGAATATGGGTACTTTGCAGAAATTTTATTATGGTGGAAAAGCAAAATTTCAAAATAGATTATTTCAATTTGCATATGCTTCTATACATCAGTTTCACATTCTAGGTGTATCTAATTTAGTGTTATATACACACTTATAGGACCATTTCTTCAAGAATATTAGTTAGAGGCTCTTCCATTCTTACCTGTAAAGCCAAATTAAACCTGGTGTTCTGGATGCAGAATAGACACTCTAACCACTGTGCCGAGGTGGCGCAGTGGCTGGAATGCTGTACTGCAGTTACTTCAGTTGACTGCTAGATCAGCAGATCAGCAGATCAAATCTCACCAGCTCAAGGTTGACTTAGCCTTCCATCCTTCCGAGGTGAGTAAAATGAGGACCCAGATTGTTGGGAGCAATATGCTATTTAGTATACTGTCAATTGTTGTAAGCCGCCCAGAGTCCTCGGAGAGTGGGTGGCATAAAAATATGATTAATAAAATAAAATAAATAAATAAATATCACTGAGCGCTTAGAGCCCTTTTGAAACACTGATGAACATTCTACAAAGAGTAGCATTTTGGGGGGCATTATATTGATTTTATATAGCTTCATTACTCTTGGACCTTTCTCAGTAGATCATAACACAGCAATGGCAACATAACATCTAGCAAAGATAGTGATAGACTTCTTCATTCTCATCAGCTTGCTGGCTAAGTAATAACTTATATTGTCCTTACTGGTGATGGGGAAAAATACGATATTGATTGTTTGATTAATAGCCAATGGGCATGTATCTCCTGTTCTGCTTGTCCTTTTAAGATATAGATATACAAATCAAGGGAATTTGTATCTATTATTATTAACATCATTGGCATTGATAAAATCACCAACATTACTTGGGACAGTTTACAACATGTGACAATACTTTTTAATGTCATCAAACATCTGCCTACCACAAGTCTTTGGGAATATTTTGATAGGTGATAAAAATACCAAATCCTCTTTAAACAACTGGCTGACTGTGCGAAGAACCATAAAATTTATTATAGCCGCTCACTACAAATACTGGGTGGCTTTTAATTTTGCAGTATCAAAAAAGAAATCAGAATAATTATTCTGTTTTAAAATTATATAACTATTTACCTTATTCCAGAAATAGCAATCATGAAAGACAGTTACTGATGAAGACTGAAAAATAATACTTTTTGGTTTGGATTTTTTTTAATGAAATAATTGTTTAGAAAGTCCTTTCTCAAGCTGAAATATCCAGTTTCCATTAACAATTTCTTACACTTGATTTTTAGTAGAATGCTGAATGTGTAAGATTGTGTAAGGCAAATATATTCAACTTATTTGTGTTCCACTATGTGTTTAAAAACTACTATTTTAAAAATGCAAGTATCAGTTCTAAGAGACAAAAACATATTGGGTGGACAAAAATAGAGTTTCCTTTGTTGTAGAAAAGAAGAGCAATATTTAGACCAAACTTCCAGCAACAGCTTTCTTTACTCTGTCTCCCAGAATTCTCAGAATTCTGGAGTTGGAAATCTGGGAGATAAAGTTCGTTTAAAATAAAATATATTAAAAAGATATATTATTTTGCTTCATTTTCTTTTCTTTTTTTTGCTCAAGAAACACAATATCAACACAAATGAAGTACAATACAGTTATAAAGGAAAACAGACACACATGAAAAGAAACCTTTGGGTGTCTCTGAATGTTTGTCTCTGTGGGGTTGAAATCTTAAAGATATTTTAACATTCATATTAATCGTTTTTAGTTCATTTTTGCAGATGAAAGACAACTCTTGTAGGACAATATCACCATTATAATAATCAATCTGAATAAATACTTCAGTTTTAGAGTTTCTTTGTTGTGTTCATTTAGGGATAGGCAGCCAAAGGTTGCATGTAACTGGTCTCTAATACAGACTTGTATATTAAAATTTTGCCCTTGAAATTCAGTTCAAAATGACTAATAGGAGCATGGAATGATAGAAGTGGAAACAAAGACTCTGGGAGAAAAACTGCTTCCATTTCTGTCATTAAAACATCCATTCTATCACCTACCCTGCTTGAAATTGCAGTTCTGAAATTGGAAGATTTTGTTATTGAATTTTGATAGTACAATTTCAGGCCAATTTTGATTGGATTGGAGATTTAACTGAAAGTTGGGTTTTTTTTAAAAAATAGAAGCGTTTTAATCTTCTTAATGCCAAAAACACTAAAATATAAACACAAAGCATATGGGCCTCTTCCTTGTTGTAACCATCCAGGGAAATCATCTATGCCTCTCCAGTTAGTTAGAGGATTGAATTTTGACTCTGATTGCTAAGAAAGTAGTTTAGCTTCTGTGGGACAACTTCTGTGTCCCTCTTTCAACTAAAGCAATTTCCCCACTTTTGAATACAACTGATCCAATAAAAGACATACTTGATTCCCCCCCCCAATTTTGCAATAAAACTTGGATTAAAAATAAAAGTTTTGCAGTTAACAAGAAACTGAATTGATTTGTGATGTCAGATCCATGTAAATGTCTTGCAAAATAGCACAAGTAACCAAAAATATTATTCAATGCACAAGACTATTATGTGATCTAGAGCAGGGGTGAAATGTACTTACCTTTCCTACTGGCTTGCTGATGTGCATGCGCCGCGCGCCATTGTCTATGCACGTGCCATCATCTGTGCATGTGCCGTCATCTGCGCATGCGGAAAGCCTTCTGTGCATGCACAGATGGTCAAAACTGGGACATGATGATAACCCGGTTTGGGGGGGGCGGAGCCTCCTGCCACTGGCGCTACCGGCTCTTCAAACTACCTGCTGCCAGTGCTACCAGCTCCTGGGAGCCAGATAGAGCCGGCAGCATTTCACTCCTGATCTAGAGTGCTGGTAGCTTGGACAATAAAGAATGATTGACTATTGCCACCAAATATGATAATAGTAATAGTTTGCTTAAAACCATACTAACATGGTATAGAAAGAATATACAACATAGTACCAACGATGGATTATCTTCATCAGTTCTTGATGACTTGCTGAAATAAATTTAAAGGAAATGCTACGCCCCAGAGATTTCTGATGAGATTCATTGAGTTCAGGTTCTAAATCTTCTCCCCAGAGCTTTTAAAGATTTTTGTGCTTAATATCTTGAACAGTTCCTGATATATGAACAGTTCTTTCAGCTAAAGAAATCTGTAACCGTGGCTTTTCCATGATTCTCATAGGACAAGGAACTTCTAAATCATAAAAATACTGGTAAATCTTTATTTTGGAATTAATATTACATTTCATGCCTCTCTCCATTGCCAGTACCTCCTGTCCATTGCAGTACCACAGCACTGGCTGCCCAGTTCCTAAGTTATTCATTCTGTACCATTCAATAATTGCTCGCTTAACAATCGAGGCATTGAGAAACATTGCTTTTGATATGAAAGAAAGAGACAGAAAAGGCCTAAGAAACCTTCAAAGGTCTTCTGTAGTGGAAGTCATCAGGAACAATCAGTCCTGATTGTTTATTCACTCACTATCTTTCTACCCTATTGTGGGTTAACTTTTTATCCACACGTACCTATCACATGGGAAACAGTGATAAAATATGGTTAGCTCATAACTCACAGCCAACAGTTAGTTCTGTGACTGAGTAGGGATTTGATAAGACGTTGGGTTTGTCAACCGGGAAGTTAGCAGTTTGAGACCTAAACACCATGTGATGAGGAGATCTCCCTTTCTTGTCCCAGCTCTTGCTAACCTAGCAGATTTAAAGCATGCAAATGTGAGTAGATAAATAGGTATCACTTTGGTGGGAAGGTAACAATGTTCCGTGTGCCTCGGTGTATAGTCATGCTGGCCACATGACCATAGAAATGTCTTCGGATAATGCTAGTTCCCTCAGCTAGGAAGTGAACATGTGTCGTCCCTCAGCTAGGAAGTGAACATGTGTCGTCCCCACCACCCACCCCGAGTCAGACCCAACTTCACAGGAGAAAGCTTTACCTTTTTTTAAACTCCCTAATTCAAGTTCAATACTATTGCCACAATACTGCAGGATCCTTGATGCTCCCTGAGCTTGGTTATTTTTTGCAGATATTTCATTACCAAGCTAGTAACATCATCAGTGTCAGAAGGGAATGGGATTAACTGTCATTTATATATACTAATGTCTTGTCCTGTCATTGTTGGTAGAAGTGGTCTTGGTGGTTCTTTGTTTATACTCAAATGTCCTCCCAGAGCCAAATGTATAAATCAGAGGATTAGTTTGTGGATAAGGGATTTTCTGATAGGTAGGCCACAGTCAGTAAGGATGGGATCTCACCATTCCTCTACTCTGATACTAAGCACAGGAGCCCCCCAGGGTTGTGTACTAAGCCTTTTCCTTTATTCCTTGTACATGCATGACTGCACCCCATTGTATAACACCAACACAATTATTAAATTTGTGGATGACACAACAGTGGTGGGGCTCATTAATAAGAACAATGAGTCTGCTTAGAGGAAGGAAGTACAAGGGCTGACATCGTGGTGTAATGAAAATAATCTCATACTTAACACCACAAAAACTAAAGAACTTATAATTGACTTCAGGAGAAAGAGAGATGTACATCTACCATTGTACATAAATGGTGAGGAGGTGGAGAGGGTGGGTAGTTTTAAATTTCTGGGCATTTATATCTCGGAGGACCTCTCATGGACTATGAATGCTAACATGCTTGTGAAAAAGGCACAGAAGAGGCTGTACTTCCTGAGAATGCTAAGGAAGATAAATCTATCTCAGCATCTACTTCTGTCCTACTATCACAGCACCATTGAGAGTGTCCTGACATATGGCATTCTTGCATGGTATGGGAGCAGCTCTGTAGCGGACAAAAAAGCTCTACAGAGAACCATTAAAACTGCCCAGAATATCATTGGACTCCAGCTACCAGCCCTGGACGACATCTTCGAATTTCGCTATTTGAGAAAGTTGCATAACATTCTCAGAGACTCTTCCCATCCTGCTTACAATCTTTTTGGACTGTTGCCTTCTGGCAGAAGATACAGAACAATTAAAATTCAGACCACACGTTTTCTGAATAGTTTTTATCCCAGAGCTATAATTGCACTCAACAATGAACTAAAGGGCCACATCAGTGAGCTGTTGGACAGTATTACTTGGTCTGTTGTGTGGCTGTTTGGGTGGTTTAGGGGTGGGGAATTGTGCTGGGTGGGAGTGTGTTTGGGGATTATTATGTGTGTTGGACCTGGTCTTTGGGTGTTAAGTGAATTTCGTTTATGGGTATACTGTGTATACACGTACAATGACAATAAAGTTATTTATTTATTTATGCTTTGTGGTTGTTTGCCATGGGTTTTAAACATTAAATTTAATTTATCTGGACTTTTCAACTCAGGAAAAATCATTCATTTATACGCTCACTGCTTTTGTTTGAACTTAGTTGTTTTGTCTGTCATCCTTCTTAATAACAAGAAAGGACTTTATGGTGAAGGGGATATAAAATAAGATATTTGTATATAAAATACACCTTAAAAATGTTCCCATCTAATCTGCAACAAACATGATTTTGGAGACCTTTTAAGGAATCATTATTAAAAAAAGTTATTATAGACAATATTCCTTGAAATATAATTTAAAAAAGATTGACAGGCTGAAAATAATAAAAGTAGACTAACTTCATTATCACTGACATTCTTACTAGTCTGTAATATAATTAGGATATTGGCAGAGAAAAATTGTCTTTCTTCTTCCTCATTCAAACAGTGTATGTTTGTATAAACCTTTGATTGGGTTTCTATCATATTCCACCATAAATGCCTGATAATTAACAGAATGCAAGACTTAGCAGTTAAGATAATTGCTTTGGAAGCTGCTCATTAGTTCATATTCCCATTTAAAAAATCATTGATATGATTTCTTGTTACAGATTTTGAAAAATGTTACAAGCCATTGATAGCTACTTGCATGCAGGTTGCCTGGAATCAATGATGTAGGGTAGGATTAGGCAAACCCTACTTCTTCCTGAAATAATTTTAATTAAATTTCAATTGACTGAACAAAAAAGAAACCTAATGATAGTTATTAAGCAGAATTTTTGCTAATAGTGGTCAGTGGAGAGATTACCATATAGAGAGGAGATACTGTTTGCTTCATGATGTCTGCTTTTTATAATGGCTCACAAGGCTTTTTTCTTTGTTAACTTTTCTTTGTGATTTGAAAGGAATGGATACGTGCCAATTTTATATTCCTTCTGTTCTTTTATTCTTGCATTTTAATATTACAGGTGGGGTGGTTTGTTTTTTGTGGGTTTTCTTGCTATTTTGCTATCAGATGATGCATTCAAAATACAAAGATTTCCAGTAAACACAATACCTTCCATTATCACTGGCAAAATTCAGAATTGTGTTCTAGTTTCAGTAAAATAAAAGGATTTTCTCTGCTAGACAGGATTTTGTACCCCAAGTTGTTAAGAACACACACATATTTCATTGTTCCTTTGGTCATATGGCAGCTAACACTTATGGCTTGAATATCTTGTAGATAGAATGCTTTGTCCACAAATACATTTTCTGCTGTGCAAAAGATATTTCCTGTGAGTTTAAATTTTACAGTTAAAGACTATGTATCAGTTAACATTCATCTGTGCTGATTTGGAATATCAAGGTAGGTTTTTTATTTAACCCAGTGTTGGTAACATTTAGTGTCGAAGATGCATTTTTAAAAAGGCTTTAGTTTTGCTGTTGTGTTTGAGGTGATATATACAGTACACTAGAAGTCTGGAACTTGGGTAATAGTAATTGAACTTTCCTCTCTCCTGTCATACTGTTCTCCATTGAGAGTGGAGACAGCAGCCAGGATGGGTAGCAGCAGCCAATCAGCATGAAGGACTGGGTCTATCAATAATATTAAGTCCCGCCCTTGTTGCCGGGCAGACCCGCTTTAGACTCAGTCCTTCAGCTTGATCTGGCGTGTGGGTCTTCAGCTCCTATACTTTTCTGGCTTTTTCGCTCTGTTTGCATGGTTCCTTCTGGTTTTGACTTCGGATTCCTCGACTACGTATTATTCATTGCATCCCTGATCGGTTGGCTGACTCTCGGACTGTTTACAACGTTTCTTGGTGGTATTGTGATATTTAGCACTTCTCCCATTCACGGGCCGTTGCTTTGCTCCCGTTCGCCCCTGGGGGGGGGGTGGCGATAAATCGCTGTTTGGCGCTCAGCGTTTTACAAAGGACTGCTTCGTTCGGCTTAGTTTGCCTCCCTTGGCTGGGTTCGGCTCGGATTGTCCGTTTCAAGTCGCGGCGGCCATTTTTCTCCGTTTTGGATTCCTTGCCGCCCTTTGCAGCTTTGGGACTAACGAGCGGCCATTTTGCCTGCCCTCAGGAGGTTTGGCTTCGTTGTGAGGGCGGCATCCATTTTGAATACTAATTTGCCACTTGCTTCAACGTGTTGCCATCGGAGAACTCTCTGCCCTCAGTAGGCTTTGGCTTCAACCTTTGGGCGGCGGACATTTTGTTTAACCATTTTTATTTTTTATTTTTTTGCATCGTGGATTCAGTCCTTTCTCCGTGGCCTTGAGAACTTGGACCCTTTTGTATATCATCTTTGATTCTGATTCTGACAGACTGCATTGTCCTCTACTAATTGTATCTGAGCCAGGACTATTGGACTTGCTATCTTTGTGACCAGTCACCTTGGAGGCTCTTGGCAGTTTCCAGGTTGCCCTATTGACTGTTCAGTTTACCTCTACAGCCCCTCACCCAGCACAGCAGGCATTGTGGAGCTCTGTCACCCAGCACAGCAGGCTTTGTGGAGCTTTCACGCCCCCTGCCTCATTTGAACTGTGACATTTCTAAGGGCGGTTGAGTGGAGGCTATCACTCCCATATTGTTGTTAAACTGCGCCCTTTGGACTTGTGGGCTTGTTGAGACCATCTGTGCTCCCTTAGGGTGACCTTTGCCAGCATTATGCCCAAAGCGCTTGCAAAATCAAAACACGGCCGCAGGGCCGGTTCCTCTGACAATCAGGGCCCAGACCCTCTGCCTGCTGCTCCACCTTTGGCTCGGGAGGCCTCTCAGGAGCCATCCCCAGTCTCACATGCGCCTTGCGCCCGTAATAGGCCTGACAAACATGGCCATATATCCAGAGCTGAGCGGAGGAGGGATAAAGTGTTAAAGAAATTGTGCGACAAGGCCTGCGCAAATCTTACCTGTGCTGGCAATCAGGCTTCTTCAACGGGCGAGACCTCAAGTCGAGCAACGGTCCCTCGTTCCATCACTCCGGACCAGATGTCTCTCCAGGACTGTCCTGTAACCATATCTGCTACAGATCTCTGGGGATCTGAGGTCTCTGCCCAGCCCGTTTTCTCTCAGCCGGAGCCTTTACAAAGTCCTTCTTTGCCTGACCCTCCTGCTTCCTCTGCTCCTGAGCCTCTGTCATTGCCTCCTCCACCTGCAGTCTCTGAGCCTCAGTTTGTGCCCGGACAGATTCCTGGCCAACTTTCTCTGGAGCAGATCCAACGTATGATTGAGGCTGCGGTGCAGAGGTCCCTGGACGCCCGTTCCTGTGTTTCCAGCCGTGCGGGGTCAGTGAGGTCGGTTTCTCCGGGCCCGCCTGAACGTCCTGCCTCTGAGAGAGTCCATCGCAGGGCCTCTGGCTCTCCATCCTGCTCCCACTCTAGTCATTTTTCGACTATGACAGATGCTGAGCTCAGCGATTCAGGCCTTTCCGATGATGACAACCTTCCACCGGACCAGCCTTCCTTTATGGGGTTGTTTCCGCAATCATTATTCAAATCATTGCTATTTAAGGCTGTTTCCACGGCCCGCATGTCTTCTCCAATTGTTGATCCCGTACATTCCTCCTCAGCTGACGCGTTGGACCCCATGTTTGCCGAACCGGCTAGGCCAACTACATCGGTGCCTACTCCGCCCCTCTTCTTAGATACGGTTAAACGACAGTGGTCCTCTCCAACTTCGGCTGTCCTGCCTTCGGCTAACGATCGACGGAATTTTAATGTGGCTACGGAATTGGACTCCATCCTCCAAATTCCTTCTGTCGACGCTCCTATTGCCGCCTTACTGCCTAACGTCAACGTTCCAGGGGAGCCGGATGAAGCTTTACATCCTGATGAACGGCGATCGGACTTAGTCCTGCAACGGGCCTTTCAAGGATCCGCCTGGGCTATTCGAGCCGCTACTACGGCCTCATTTTTTAACAGGACTACTCTGCTCTGGTTACGGCAGTTGCAGGAGAAATTATCACCAGAGGATTCACGGATCAAGCAGGACCTGAACAAAATTGTTGCTGCCCTGCAGTTTTCGGCGGACTCTTCCCTAATCGCCTCCCGCTTCGCTTCCAAGGCTCTGGCCTCCTCTGTGGCCGCCCGCCGTTTAGTGTGGTTGCGTCACTGGCAGGCTGATGCCAGACATAAATGGCGTCTGGCTTCCGTTCCCTTTGGGGGTGCCAAATTATTTGGGGATGCCTTGGACCCGTTTCTCACGGAAACGAGAGACAAAAAGAAAACCTTGGCCCCTATCTTCCGCAGGGGGGGAATCCCGTTTTTCGCCTTATGCCCCTCGTTCTCAATTTAGAGGTAACGATATGGGTGGGTCTTCCTCCTTTGGGCCCTCTTGGCCCCCTCCTAACCTTAATAGGTTCCGGAGTGCGCAGGATAGATCGGCTCGGGGTCGGTCCTTTGTCTCGAAACGGCCCTTTCGGGGGGGAGGAGATCGTCCCTACCGACACCGTCGTTAGTTGCATCTCAGATCCTCCCATTGGCGGCAGGTTGGCCCTCTTTGCCGCTTCCTGGGAGAGATCAACCTCTGATAAATGGGTCCTGGCCACTTTAAAATCGGGTTTGGCCATCGAGTTTCTTTCCCCTCCTCCGAGTGCCTTTGTTTGCTGTCCGATTTCTCGTAACCCGGAGAAACGGGTCCTTATGGACTCTGCGGTTCAGCATCTCCTTTCCATCCGTGCTATCCAAATTGTTCCCCCCGACCAACGGGGTACGGGTTTCTATTCCCGGGTGTTTCTGGTGCCCAAATCCTCAGGGGGGTGGAGACCCATTCTGGACCTTAAGAGATTGAATCGGTATGTGGTATACTGGAAATTCAAGATGCAATCTTTAAAATCAATTCTTGACGGCGTTAGGAGGGGTGATCTCCTATCCTCTATTGATCTAACGGAGGCCTATTTGCATGTTCTAATTTGTCGTTCTCATAGATGTTATTTGAGATTTTGTTATGGGGGGGTCCATTATCAGTACAGGGCCTTGCCCTTTGGACTTTCCTCTGCTCCCCGTACCTTTACTAAAGTGTTAGCGGCCTTGGCGGCCTACCTCAGGGTTCGTTCAGTTAGGTTACTTTGTTACCTGGACGATATTCTTGTTTTGTCCTCTTCTCCCCAACAGGCTGTTCGAGATCTCCAGCTGACTCTGGAGACTTTGGCTTCTCATGGTTTTTCGATTAACCTTGAAAAGAGCCACTTGGTTCCCTGTACCTCCCTGGTCCATTTAGGGGCTCTTATTGATTCTGTCCAAGGGAGGGTATTTCTATCATCAGAAAGACAGGATAGCCTGAAGGGCCTGATTGATAGGATTGAGAGGTGTCGTACTGTCTCCCCTTATGTTCTTTCCCAGCTCCTAGGGAAAATGATTTCCGCCATAGCCATTGTTCCCTGGGCTCAGCTCCACACTCGGGAGCGCCAATGGTTTCTTTTACCCTTGCAGAAGGCGGGAAGAGCCACCTCAGCGAAGCCGATTCCTGTTCCCCCAGCAGTTCGCAGGTCCCTCAAGTGGTGGAAATCTCCAGCTCTGTCAGCCGGCTCCCTCTTCTTCGAACCTCAACGGGTGGTGATCACCTCGGATGCCAGTCTCCACAGTTGGGGGGCTCATTGTCAAGGGCAGATAGCGCAAGGAACTTGGACGGGGCGGGACGTTTTCCGTCCGATCAACTGGCTGGAACTGCGGGCTGTCTTCCTGGCCCTCCGGGCATTCCGTCACCTGGTGACCGGGGCACACGTGCTGGTCCTCACGGACAACGTCACTGCAAAGGCTCACCTCAACAAACTGGGAGGCACCAGGTCGAAGTCCCTGCTGTCCGTAGCTCTGGCGATAGGTCTCTGGGCGGAACGTCATCTCAGCTCTCTTCGTGCAGAGTACATTTCAGGGATCAACAATACTCAGGCGGACTGGCTGAGCCGTCAACAAGTAGATGCTGCGGAGTGGCGGCTCCATCCCCGCATTTTTCGAGCTCTGATTCTTCGGTTCGGCTCTCCTGTGATCGATCTCTTCGCCACGCATCTGAATGCCCAACTTCCTCTCTTCATCGCCCGTTACCCAGAACCTCAAGCCGTTGCCGCCGATGCCCTGCGATCCCCTTGGCCTCGGGGCCTATTGTATGCCTTCCCTCCGACCTCTCTGATTTCCAAGGTCATCCGGAAGATATTGACAGAGTGGGCGGAAGTAATATTGTTAGCCCCTCACTGGCCTCGGAGGCCTTGGTTTGCGGACTTTGTGTCTCTTTCAATCGCCCCGCCTTGGCGTCTCCCATCCGATCAGGACGTCCTCACTCAGGGTGCCGTATTTCATCCAGACCTGCCTTGGCTCAGTTTGACCGCTTGGCGGTTGAGCGGCAATGTCTGAGTGCCGCAAACATTCCTGGCGATGTGATCCAGATTATCCAAGCCTCTCGTCATCCTTCGACTAACCGGATTTACTCGGCTACCTGGCGGGCCTTCTGCTCTTATTGTGCCAGTGTTGATGTTTCACCCCTTCAAGCATCTATTGTGGACGTGTTGGTGTTCCTTCGGAAGGGTTTCTCGGAGGGTCTTTCTCCTAACACCTTGAGACGCCAGGTGGCGGCTATCTCTTCTGTTCTTCGCTGTGGTTCTCTCTCATCCTTGGCACAGCATCCTCTGATTCGACGATTCCTCCGGGGTGCTGCTAACATATCTCCCCCGGTGTTGCATCGCTATCCAACCTGGGACTTGCCGTTGGTGTTGAACTCTCTTATGGGCCCTCCTTATGAACCGTTGCGGACAACTAGTCTCCGGTTGTTATCCTGCAAGGTCGCTTTCCTAGTGGCCATAACTTCGGCCCGACGTATCTCAGAGATAGCCGTCTTGTCGATTCGCTCGGATCTGTGTGTTTTTCATGCTGACCGTGTGGTGCTTCGTCTGGATCCCACCTTCCTTCCGAAGGTCAACTCAGTGTTTCATCGGTCCCAGGAACTCATACTTCCTAATTTCTGCCCCAGACCATCTCATCCTCGGGAACGTCATTGGCACACCTTAGACGTTCGGTGGGCACTGCATATTTACCTGAAGAGAACGGCTGGGGTCCGCCGTTCGGAGGCCTTGTTTGTATCCTTCTTACCCGTTTCTCTGGGTCTTCGTGTGACAGCATCTACAATTGGCCGTTGGATCCGGCAAACCATCGCATCGGCCTACGACTTCCGCTCTCTCCCGCGACCGGCTCATGTAACAGCACATTCCACTCGCAGTGCGTCCACGTCAGCGGCCTGGTCTACTCAAGCTTCGCTATTAGAAATATGCCGGGCGGCTACGTGGTCTTCGCCTGTTCCATTCATTCGGCACTACAAGATCGATACATTTGCTTCCGCTGAGGCCGCGTTTGGTAGACAGGTGTTGCAACAGGTGGTTGCGGGGGAGGATGTTTCTCACCAGTCTGGCCCCGCCCTTCCTTCGGGACAGTGAACTGGGGTATGTCCCATCCTGGCTGCTGTCTCCACTCTCAATGGAGAAGGGGCGTTGGTCCTACCTGATACGCTCCTTCTCATTGAGTGGAGACAGCAGCCAGACCCTCCCTTTGTTTTTTGCCAGTCTGGTGTTGCTCTCCTCTTGTTTTTTCTTCTGGAACTTGGTTTCTTCGTCTCCCACACGCCGAGTCTATCTCTTCAGTCCTTCGCCTAAAGCGGGTCTGCCCGGCAACAAGGGCGGGACTTAATATTATTGATAGACCCAGTCCTTCATGCTGATTGGCTGCTGCTACCCATCCTGGCTGCTGTCTCCACTCAACGAGAAGGAGCGTATCAGGTAGGACCAACGCCCCTTCCGGAATAATCAATATGGTTAATTAGCATGGTTTATGTTGAAAAATTAACATGTCCCTTTCCTCTCTCAGTCAGTTCTCTGCCTATCTGAGTATGCATGAGGATGTGAACAGGCGGTTGCTAATACTTGTATCCTGGAAAGATAGGCATTTTTGAAATGAGTATAGGAAGAGTATTTTATTCATTTATTTAATCTCTTGCACCCAGAGTAATTGCAGAACTGAACTGCAAGAACTGTATATGGAACAATTTCTTTCCCAATCTATTCATTCAGGTGCTGTGCTCCTGTAAGCTACAGCAAAATTAACTCCTCACACTTAGGAAGGAATGCACTTGCCTCTGACAGTAGATAGAGGAAGTGCTTGGAGAACTATGCTTTGAGAACAGTTTTCTATTTTAAGTAATCATTATTGTTACCTTTAATAAATGAGCAAGTTTTTTTTTGTGTTTTCATTCAGTTTGGTTAATTAGGCCAAAAGGCTAAACATATTTGCATTGGTAAATGAAATGAATGGGAATCGGTTATATTAAGAAGTCATTAGATGAATACATTGATATAAAAGTTCATAAAAAGTTTCTGAGCTCTTCCCAATCCTCATACTTACACCAGTTGTATCCTTTTTTGGATCAGGAGGCATTGAATGTGCCTTTCTCAACTCACCATTGCACTACTGTAATTCACTATTCATAAGTTTCAGCTGGTTCACAGTACAGCAGCCCAAGTAATTGTGCGTGCACCACAGTTAGCCCGTGTATCACTTCTACTCCAGTAGATGTAGTGGCTACCACTTAGTTTCTGTGTGCAATTCAGAATATTGGTTGTCACTTTTAAAGTCAGGACCTGGATGCTTTTTAATCTGCCCATTCCAAATCAAAACTGCCCAACTGTGAGATCAGAGAGAGAAGGGCTTGCCTTCAAGGCATCTGTAGGGACCCTGTTGTTGAGTTTTCTCAGGGATGCCCTCCCCTCCGCCTCCCACTTCTGTGGAACAGTCTGCCTCTGAACATCTGGACCACTGTCTTCCTGACAAGCTTTCACAGGGTGGCAAAACATAACTCTTTGTGAGAACATGAGCCCTGGTAGCGCAGCAGACTAAAGCACTGTTATTAACATCTGCTGCCTGCAATTACTGCAAGTTCAAATCTCACCAGGCTCAAGGTTGACTCAGCTCAAGGTTGACTACCTTTCTAAGGTAGGTAAAATGAGGACCCAGATTGTGGGGGCAATAAGCTGACTTTGTATAAAATATACAAAAGCATGAAGGCTATTGCTTAACGCATTGTAAGCTGCCCTGAGTCTTCGGAGAAGGGCGGCATATAAATCAAATTAAAAAAAAAACATTTACCAGACACTGAAAACTAATCTGCTCCTAGCTTGTGGTACATTAACTCAGTGCTGTGTGGTGAGAAAATCCTCACTTAAATATTTAAAAAAGCAATTGGGGAATAGATGCAGCAAAGTATACTATATTGGAATGCACTAGAACAGTGTTCCTCAGAATTCTGTGAGTTGCCCACACAGCTAAAAGTTGCTGAGGTTGAGAAACAACTGTACTACTGAACTACTAAGGAAGTGTCAGGAACACCCCTCCTCAGTGAAACAAGGGTGCAAAATAAACATGTTTGCTTTGTTACGATTTAGAAAGATAAATAAAACCTTGTATATCTCTCTGTGATTTACAATGTGACCCTAAATAGCAGAAGTGTAGATAAACTATTAGAATTGACCTCCCAATGGCTTTTTACTCTACTAGGATTCCGTTCTATTAGATATTATCAACACGTTCAATAAACAGTAGTGTTTATTACATCCGCATCCTTTTACACCATTCCATTCACACTCTGAAGGAAGGACAGCTGTCTGGTTTCTGTTATCTGTCGTCAGTCCAGGGTCACAGCCTGAGCTGCACGCTTTTTAATATTTTAGCTAACATAGCATATGGCCCGTTTCTAAGGCATAAATTGAATGTATGACTTAACAGATGAACTGAACCTCCACAGGTGTTGGCAAAAGATGTAGTTTGGGCAGAATGATGACAGCAGTATTATGTTATGCCAACTCAGTGCAAGTTCCACCTGTTTTGTATGTGTGTCATGATGTCATATGCTTATACGAAAATGGTAGAGCTTTATCACTTTGACAGAAATGCAAGATCCTACGTGTGCTTATACAGTATATCAGTTATGTGATATTGTATTGATTTGGCTTTGTCATTTAAAAAAAAAAACTGTACTGTATGTTGGTAGATTAGGTTCCGCAGTCTGTGGTAATTGAATAGCATAAATAAATAAATTAATCCCAGTAAGCACAGCCAGTAAGCACAATTATTCAGATGTTTAGTCCAATATCCCTGGAACATGCCAAGTTGGAAATCACTGCATTATATCAAAGCGAGTTGCAAGATTCTAATTATTGTAATAGTTCTGACTTGCCTTTATTAAAATAAAGAACATATCTATTTATTCCTCTAAAGTGAGAAGTTGAAATGGCATGCATGATTTGGAAAAAATAATTTAAGAAATACATTTTTGCCAAGTCGTGAAGCTCTTCTAGGGAGTTAACCTCAGTTGAATTCCAGGTTTGTAAATGAAAATGAAAACCTGAGTATTCTTCTTTCATGTAGACATTTGGACAAGCCTGCAGCAACATGAATTAGCAGCTCTGATTATATACCATAAAGTGTGGGAAACCTGGAACTGTGGTTCCTAGGGCAGAAAAAAATAATAATTGTTGAACATTTTGTTGCTTGATTCTGTCTCTATATGAACAAAGAGAAATCTGCAATTTAAATACTTAATATTTGGGACTTTTTTTTTTCACCTGAAAGCAAAGACTGACTCATAAAGCATATCTCAAATCCTTAGGTACAGTGCCAGTATTAAGAATATAGCACTTTAAGAAAATCCATGATGGATTAGACCATTTAGTCCTCCAATAGTGATTCCAATAGAGAGTAAGAGTATATAAGCAGTAATTTCTCCTGCTGTTCTTTCCGTCAGTCTCCCATCCTTAGTGTCTCGAGGCACTCAGAGTTGCTGCTCCGATTCTATGGTCTCCATTTTGCAGCTCTTGGATACCAATTCTTATTCCTTGGTATCATACCAAAAATGAAATAACACAATATTATTGTCTTCATGTCTAGTATGAACTTCCTATAATGTCTAAATCACGGATGTCAAACTTGATCGCGTCACATGATGTATCACAGCATTTTTTTTCCTTTGCAGACCCAGGGTGGACATGATGCATCCGGCCCACAGGCCGCCAGTTTGACACCCCTGGCTCTAGATGGTTCCTTGAGTCCTGATTTCTGATGATGTGTCCATGCATATTGTACCATTGTCTTTGCAATAGAATGAAAGTGGCTTAATACTGTTCCCCCCACTCCACCGGATGTTTTTTTTTTTTACCACTAGTTCAGCCTACAGCATTGAATTTGCTGTTAGTTTCCCACTGAAATGCTAAACGAGACAAGTCTTATCATAGCATTTTGAGATCAACCAAAATCAGCTACCTGGAGCTATCTAGCTGGGTATTTGAGAATGCAGACATTGCTGCTTTTGTTAATTGGGGATTATAGGAATTACAGCTCAACACATTTCAAGGACATCAATTTGAGAAGGTTGCTATAGTTTGACCTAGCAAGACAATAAATATTAATGCAAGCTCACTCATAAAATATTTACTATATGTATTTAACTCCCACTGTGTAACTTTGCTGGGAAATGAGCATGGTCTATATTAGTAAGCAAGTCATGGTAGGTTCACAGTTTTAGGGAACTCTTTCTCAGGCAGACAAGTAGACTTTGCAGTCTTAGAACAGCAGTATTTCAAATGAGAACACAGCAGAAAACACAGATCATGGGGCTGGAAGGAATCTCAGAGATCTGCTAGTCCAACCTCTTGCTCAAGGCAGGAGACTATACCATCCTGGTCAAATGGATGACAAGTATATTTTTCAAAACCTTTAGGGATGGAGCATCCACAACTGCGGGGAGGCAAGCCATTTCATTGATTAATTGCTCTCATTGCCAGAAAATTTCTCCTTACTTTTAAGTTGGCTCTCTCTTTAGAGAGATTTACATTAAGAGGCTTTACACAATTTTATATTATGTCATATAGCAAAATACAGAAATGACTACTGGGCTAAATGTTATTCGATTATGTAAGATGTGCACATCTGAACATATTTGTGGAATGTTGGGAGTAGCTTTTCAGAACTGTAAAGATTGGTGTGTGTTTTTTATCATTCTAAGAGGTTTTTTTTTTTTTGCCTTAAATTGAATAGATTATATAGTTCAGTATGTCTTTCTTGTGCTACCATTATATGACAAGGTCTATTACATTTTGCTAAGCAACCTAGCAGAGAGAATGAGGCATTCTTGTTTCCTGCCATCAGCCATGTCAACATTGGCAGATTTATACTGGAGTCACAGAACTATGACTTTGAGGTCACCACAATAGCTATTGCTTTATAGCTTACACAGCAATTAACATTACACCTTCTATGATCACATTATTATGATGCTGATACTTGATGTACAGAGTATAATACATGCGATGTGTGAATAAAAGTTTTAATTTTTTTTTAAAAAAATACTCAATAGCAAAGCAAGACTGTCAATATATTTTCTGTGACACCTCAGATAATTCATTCTTTTAACCTATATAATTCTGTTGTTAGACTACAGAATTCCCTATAGGATAACCATATTTGTTTGGTTTGTGGGAGTTGTAATCCATTTTTCCAGGTTGGGTTAGCTTGATTCAATATAGGAAGAATAGCAGAAGAACTGCTAGGGGAAGACAAGAATCTACATGGAATGTACCATCAACAGATAATGAAGTGGCTGACATTAGGAAATACTACCACTGGCTGAAAAGGACTGGACACTAATTATAGCAGCAAAAGAACAGGCGCTAAGCAGCAGATCCATAGAAACAGAGTGGCATATTAAACAGGACCTGAGGTGCACACAGTGCAGAGAGCTCTCAGAAACAGTCCAACACATAGTGGCAGGGTGTAAGGTGCAGGCTGGGCCAACATATACTGAACAACATGCCCAAGTAGCTGGGCATGTGTACAAGAACATCTGCATAGTGTATGGGCTAGACTCTCCCAAGTCCAGATGGGAGATTCCACAGAAGGAATAACAGCAGGGGTGAAATGCTCCCGGTTTGGACCAGCTCGGGCGAGTAGATAGCGATGGCAGCGGGCAGTTCGGAGAACTGGTAGCAAAAATCCCTTCCCCCGCCCCCATGTCCAGCTGAGCCGCGCGATCATCAGAGCCTTTTTTTCCTTTTAAATGGCTCTGACGATCCAAGCTCTGACGATCCCAGCTGAGTTGCCTGCTAATCAGGCAACTCAGCTTGGATTGTCAGACCCACTTAAAAGAAAAAAAGTTTCTTTTTTTCTCTCCCCCCCCAGCCCCTTGCTTACCTTAGCTGCTGATCGCAACGCCTGCCTTGCTTCGCTTGCTGTAATATCTGCAATCCATTGCATCAGCAAGCAACTGAATCTCCCTGCCTGCAATCAAGCTCATCGGTGAGCAGCTCTATCTGCAACTTTAAGACTTGTGGACTTCAACTCCCAGCAAAGCTGGCTGAGGAATTCTGGGAGTTGAAGTCCACAAGTCTTAAAGTTGCCAAGGTTGGAGACCTCTGTTCTATTGGGTAAGTTTTTTTCCCCTTTGGGAGCTTTAAAAAAATAGTTAATTGGGGTTTTTTTTAGTTGTTCTTTTTTTAGACCTAGCCATTTAAAGTTTAGGAAGTTTTAAATTTAGCTGCTTTTATATAAAAATAAAATAAAATAAAATAATATTTGTGCAGCTTTCTGAGATTTAGTGTGTTTCTGTAGTGTTTCATTCTAACTACACAAACACACAAAATTTTACAAAGCTGTATGTGGAATTTTGTGTGAAAAAGTGTGAAAGTTTTTGGGGTTTTGGGCTTTTTGTGGCTGTGTGAGGTTCCTACTTGTTGCAGGGGCCATTTTGGGTCTAGCACAGCTGCTTTTACATTGTGGATGAGCCAGTTGTGTTGTGTTGTGTGTGTGTAAAGTGTGAAAGTTGTTTTTTTGGGGCTTTTTGTGGCTGTGTGAGGTTCCTGCTTGTTGCGGAGCCATTTTGGGTCAAGCACAGCTGTTTTTACATTGTGGGTGAACCAGTTGTGTTGTGTTGTGTTTTGTAGGTTAAAAAAGGGCAAAGAAGTGACATTGACTTGGCCACGCCCTCCCAGTCACCTTACCACCAAGCCCTGCTCACTAATTAAGCCACGCCCAGAGAACCAGTAGCAAAAAATTTTAGATTTCACCCCTGAATAACAGGGTTAAGATCTTGTGGGACTTCCAGATCCAGATGGATACACAGATTCCAACCAATCAACCAGATATTATGGTAGTTGTCGAGGTCCAGAAGACAGCACTTGTGATAGTTGTAGTGATGCCAAGTGACAGCAACATCAGACAGAAAGAATATGAGAAACTGGAGAAGTATCAGGATGTGAAGGAGAAACTGGAGGGGGTGTGGAAAGTAAAGGCCAAAGTAATCCCAGTGGTAGTAAGAGCAATTGGGGTTGTGACTCTTAAGCAGGGAGAACGGCTCCAACAGAACCTAGGAACAGCATCAGAGCTCTCTATCCAGAAGAATGCAGTGCTAGAAAGAGCTAAGATCCTGCACAGAATCCTCAAACTCCCAGGCCTCTGGTAGAGGACCTGAAATTGGGGACAACACATACTATCCAGGGGCAAGAAGGAAATTTATGTACATATAAAATACACACGCAAAAACATGCACACACTTTGTTATGTGTTAAATTTCTGTATGTTTAATTTAAAAGAAATAAAACTATCTTAACATTTGTTTAAACGTTTTTAAAAATGGTATATATGCTGAATAACAATGCCCTAGTTTGCAATGGATTGGAATAATTTATGTAGTTAATTCAAATAATTACAAGTGACATAAGATGACCATCCTCCCCCATTCATCCCAAAGTAGTAAAGACTCTTCAAATTCAGTTCAACCCTTGACATCTACACAAACACTTCTGTATAATTTACTTGGCTACAATACAGAACTGTTTGCAGTTCCTTCTGAGATTTTTTTTTTCAGCATTCCAATCTAGCCTAAGAGCTTTGGGATTTCTTGGACCTATTCAGACACTATTCAGGAACAGCTATTTAGATTAGATTAGCCAAGGTCAGATAAAAATGACCTTGACATCCATGCTACTACAATTGGGAATTAGCTGAATTTGATTTGGGGCATCTAAATGTGGATTAACACCATCCTGTATTACTAACCCATTTTCTTCAAATACACACCTGCAACCCTCCCCACCCCCCTCTCTCTCTCTCACACACACACAGCTTGGTACTATGGCTTTATAGCAAGGTGGAAGAGACTTCTTCACACTTTCACTTTTTCTGGTCAACTGCTATCTGGTATTGCAGGCAGTTCTCAAGTAGCATTTGAATAATAGAATTATCCTTCATGGGTTCCTAACCCTTAGAGGCACAAAATATATTCTCCCAGAGATCTCCAAAGGGTGGGTGTGCATTTTGAGAAGCAATTTGCTTTATTTTCTGTTTATGGGCAATGATTTAATGGAACTTTGCAAATTCCTCATTTTTCATAATATTTATTCATTCAGAGGTGTGCAAATCACTGTTATATTTGGTAAACCATGGAAGCAAACTTTGTAGCCTTGAACACTCAGCCTTGTTCATTGAAAGCAATTTTGTACCTTCTAGGTTTTGTACTTTCTCTTTGTATATCTGGCCCAGTGATTCCTGCAAAACTTACTGAGCATTTTCAAAATGAATTTTTAATTTTTCCCTTCTCTTAAATATTAACTGTATTAACTTTTTCATTCAGCTAGAAAGCTGGTGTTATACAATGGCACTGCAGGATTTGGAGCTGAGCAAGTAGGGTTTATTGAGTCACATTGGGTAAGGAACTACAGGTTCAGAACTGTTTAATTTCAATAGTGGCCATCTCAAATATATATATATATATATATATATATATATATATATATATATATAATACTCTCTCTATATATAGAGAGAGTGATATATAAACTATTATATATCACTCTTGAGACCATATACATTTTCATTGTGTTCATTCTTCCTCAGAGATTTATACTGTACATATTTCATCCATTTCTTAATGTCTCAATTCATCTGATTTTCAAAAACTTGAAAAGTTCTTCTTTGGCAAACAGGTGTTTTCCTGGAAACACTGATCCCTAAATATTTAATAGAAACTGGGCATGAAATGAAAACCAAATGTCTACATACTGCTGTTACTACATTATTAGTTAGTAAAATATTGATTGCATTCTATTTTATTGTATGCATGGAATATTTAACACTATATATATAGAACATCCTGCCCCCCAAATACCATAAATTTCACTAGATTGCTTTATTGTACTTGCCAAACATTCCAAAACAAAATTAAAAATTGAAGGAGATAAGGGAAAAATAATCCCATTTGTAATTATCTAAGCAGAAGGGCTAGATTTTTTTTATATATTAAAGATACAAAATTTGAGGAGATCCATATTATACATCTGAATCTGCACCATTTCAAAGGCTTTATCCACCTTTTAATAAAGTCACCAAGCTGTTTTGTTCTTATCAGAATAGAATGCTGAAGTATCCTTCAGACATCTAATATTATTGGATGCACTTTAATAGATCCAGCACAATTTTTTGTGCTGAAAGAATTACCAATAGTAATACTTTCTGAAGTCTTCATGCCAAAGTAACAGACAAAATCTTAACATTTGTGTTTAACAAAGATAATGGAACATAACTCTCATAGTTTAGGGGCTCAAATGAAGGGATCCAATTTTATATAACTATTGCATATAGCTCATTTGATGGGAATTGGCCCCCGTTTTTAAAAGATACATTTTTATCTCTAATTATGTAGGATCAATTTTTTAAAAATATCTCTGTTAACAATCAAGATCTCATATGTCCCTGGAGTCTTCTTACTTTTTATTGTACAGATTGTACCAAATGTTTTTAAGCTAAGTCCCTTCAATGGGCATATGAAATAACTGGATAATTTATTTTCATTTTTAAATTTCTGCTGAATCAGTATCTCTATGTTTGCCACATATAGCTGTGATAAAACCCTGTAGATTGCAAATTAATTTTATTATGGTCCTTATAAATTTCCCAAAGGATACTCTTGGTATAGGTATTATATTACATTGTTTCAAAGAAAAGTCAGCAATTTATCAAGTTTTCCCCCAGTTCCCAGTATAGTTGCTTAATATTCTTTCATTATTCCATTTTCAGAGTATAATCCAGCTCCAGTTTCATAGATCTAAAGGCATATGATTCAATTTCAAAGAATGAGTTCTAGTGTAAACATTCAAAGCTCCCTTTATATCTTTGTCTGAGTTTCTAGAATGGAATTCTTTCTTTCTTTTTTTCCTTCAAAAGATGTAAGCTATTGTCTAACTCATGAATTTCTTTGAACATATCCCAAACAGTCCTCAGTTTTCCAATCGTTTATTAAATATATCAATATTTTTCAAAGCTTTTGTTATTGATCAAAAACCAAGACTGATCTAGCAATGACATATTGAATGAAATACCATATCCCTCTAATTTGAATTTTTTTACCAATAATAAATAATAATATAACTGTAGCATGACTAGAAACTTTAATTGAGCCGGTATTATACTTTTCAACTAAAATACCTATAGACTGAGTATCTAATTTTCATTTAAAAATATTGGATTGTTAATGTTATACAGTATTTCTGTTTATTTAAATACAATTGTCTCCATATATCCACCAGATTAAATTCCTGTTTATTTGGAATGTTTGTTTGTTTTGGATATTTTATTATGATTAATCAATGGATCCAAAATTAAATTAAAATTCTCAGCTACTATTATATCATTTTCTTGGAAGCAAAATAGTTTTGCAAACAAAATATAAAATACTTGGTTAATTTATTTCTCTTCAATAGCCCTGCTGTAATTAAACTAACTTGTTTGATGAGCTACCATTTTGTTGCAACCATAATAGAATTTCTTTACTCTAGTATCCAAGGGATAACCAAAAAATGTCAGGGTAAAGAAATAAACTGTTTATCTCCTGTTTGGCAGTGAAATGAACTTAACTGCATTCTCTAGACTTTTCTACAACTCTTGAAAGCAGATTTGAAATAATCATTCATTCGCCGCTGTCCCCCCTCCCCCCCCTCAATATTTTCCAAGATATTTGCCTTCCTGGTTAGCTGCAGAACCTTGCCAGACAAGATTTCCAAAAATATTCCTACCACCAGAGGTTTACACTATTCAGTTATCTGAACTTTGCTGGCAATCAGTAAACTATGTCTAAAAAAATTTCCTACATTCCATTTCACCATGGTTACCCGAAATTGCTATATGTACACATATTGTGGGCATTATGCATATAAGTTATAATCACATATCAATCTGCAATTCTGACAAATTTTCACAAATCTGCTTGGTCTGATTTGCGAAAAATTGGCTGCAGTAAGCTTCTTTTCTTTTTTCTTTCTTGCCTCTTTGTTGTCATTTAGTGATTTCCTATATTTTTATAGCCTAGATATGGTTTCTCTAGAGCAGTAAGTTTTTTTTTCCTCTCGGGATCCTTTCCCACTTTTAAAAATTATGCAGGACCCCTTATGGTAAACATCGATAATTATAACCCATACAAATGAAAGAGCTTTTAGGCCACACTTTAAGAAACACTGCTCTGAAAAACATGTGGCAGGAGCGAATTCTTTGTTATCCTCCTTCCTCATCAAATAGCTTCCCCATTAAATACATGATCAATCATTTCTGTGCATACCCAAATCGCTGAGCAGTGCAGTTTTTCTGTCATTATTGGTAGAAGGTGACTTAGCCATATCCTCATTCTTTGCCCTCCAGGCAACTGCCACCCTGTTTTGATGATCAAAACCTCTACAAGACCGAGAAAGCTTCCCATATTGCAATACTTGCATTTTTAGTCCTCATTACTTTTACAGGATCAGAGGACCCGGAAATTGAATTGGAAACCTCAAGAGCTTTCCAAAGTGAGACGAGAGCCAGATAGGAAGGTTATCACTGTCAGTTCCATATGCTTAATTAGAAACTGTGAAGATTATCATTTCCTCCAGTAGAGTGTCAGAGCTGCCTTTGGAATTGAAACTGATCACAAAACCCATATAGAAAATAGGGTTTGTGAACCATAACTAAAGTCTGTTTATCTGAGGCAACCACTGGAAAGAGAAAAGTGGGGGGGGGGAACTGCATGAGTGGCATTTCTCAAGCAGAACTCTGTAATGCATAATGGAATAATTAGCTATAAACCACTAATGTCTGTGTAAAAGGTGTTACTCCATCAAGGTGTAAGGTGTATGTTGCCTTGGCCAGTGTCTTTTACTGGCAAAAATAATAATTGCCTTCCTTTACTTTGTGACTGACTTTGCTATTTTTCTTTAAGATTTAATTTAACACTCTGAACTTGAAACATATATCTCTGATGCTTATATAGTGGAAGGGGTTAGGTTCTTTCACACCCCTTCCTCTTCTTCAGATCAAGTAAAGCTTAGAAGAAAGTGAAACTCTGTTGGTATTATGTATCATGTATCTTGTAAAAATTAAATGTGTGGCAGGCAGGCAGGTTCACCAAAATGAAAGGAAGCTCACAAAGAGCATCATCCACATCCTTCCTTCCATGAATACCCGTATGTTGCCTATCTTCTTAGAAGATAGGTGTTCTTAGAAAATATACAAGTAAATAAATGCAGAATATCCTGAAGAGTTAGGAAAAGTGGCAGGGATTTAATATCATCTGCTGGCCTCCTGTGAAAGAGACATTTTGGAACTGACCACCTCTTGAAAGATTAGCACTATATCTGAATATGGCAAGTATTAAACCTCTAATAATTCAGTGATAACAAAAGTGCTTTTAAAAAATTTTATAGACCTTTTTTTTTTCTTGAGGAAATGTCTTTCTGATGGCTTCAGAATGACATAAAGAATTTTTATTTTTGGAGAGTGGCAAAAAAAAGGTATATTAAGAAACTAGAAAAGCAATATTATTCCAAATGTCAAGGAATGTTTTTTGGGAATATATAATCAATTTAGTTTGTAAAAAGAAATATTTTCTACTAATCAAAGGATGCAGCAATATGTGTTACTATAGCAATATTCTGTGATCTCTTATGGAATACTACCTTGTTCATAATACGGTAACAAATTAATTGATATGATTTATATTTATACTGTTGATAAATATAAAATGTAGGAGTTTTTTGTTTTCCTTCCTTAGTTTGTATTTCTAATTTGTATTGGTATTTTTATTTTTTAAAGATTAGATTGTTTTGTTACAAAAATGAAGATAATGAAAAATAAAGAATCTTTATTATTTTTTTACCCATTTACACAGTCCAGGTGTTTACATAGGTTGACATATTTAGACTTGTCAGGAATCACTTTATAAAGTAAGTGCATCATTTAGAAATTAAATCAGAATATGTATATTTCCTCTCTGTGAACTGTATACATATTTGTACTTAGCGATCTTGCTTTGTTGTTGATGATGTGTAGGAAAAGTACTTACATTGTAAGACATGAAGTGGTTGACTGGCACTTGGAAAAACTATCCAAATGTATGCCTCTGGACATAATATTCACATATTTGGTGGAATTTGTAGACATCTTAAAGAATCAAGGAACATCTGAGTACCTGTGCCTTTTCACTAGCCACCTGTGGTAAATAAAAATCTGGCTGCTAAGCTGCTGGGGTTGCAGGCGCATTGGGAGAACTGGGGAAATGTACTTGGTGACAAAAAGGAGTTAAGGTTAAGAACCATTCTACCTCTCTATGGAAAAAAAAAAGTCAAAGGCTGATTGGTTGCCGCAGGTTCCAGTCAAGTTTAACTATTGTTATAATTAATGCTTGACCTACAGTACAGGACTTTGAAGTTTGATCTGGAGATCCATGTCATTTTAATTAAAACAAGAAGATACGATTATACTTCCTGGCTGAAAACATCTTTAGAATGGATACTTTTTAGATACAGTGGATTAGTTTGTCAATTTTATTTAGCCACTCCTGTTGGCTTGGAGCTGCAGAAACTAAAAGGAGTAACAAGAACTTTTCTGCTGCCATCTGCTGGTTTCGAATGCATTCATTTATTTACTCAGTATATCATTATTTAACAGAATGACAGTCTTGGAAGGGCCCTTGGAGGTCTTCTAGTCCAACCCCCTGCTCAAGCAGGAAACCCTTTACCATTTCAGACAAATGGTTGTCCAATTTCTTCTTAAAAACCTCCAGTGATGAAGCACCCACAACTTTTGGAGGCAAATCGTTCCACTGATTAATTGTTCTAACTGTCAGGAATTTTTTCCTTAGTTCTAGGTTGGTTTTCTCATTGATTAACTTCCCTCCATTGTAACAGTGTAACTGTAACAGAGTTGGAAGGGACCTTGGAAGTCATCTAGTCCAACCCCCTGCTCACGCAGGAGACCTGTACTAGGGATTTGAACCGCCGAACAGCTGACCTTTTTGATCGACAAGCTCAGTGTCTTAGCCACTGAGCCACCTAGTCAGGTTGTTTGTTTCTTGTCCTGCCTTCAGGTGCTTTGGAGAATAGGTTGACCCCTTTCCTCTTCTTTGTAGCAGCCCCTTAGATATTGGAACACTGCTATCATGTCACCCCAGTTCTTCTTTTCATTAAACTAAACATACCCAATTCCTGCAATTGTTCTTCATATTTTTAGCCTTCAGTCCCATAATCATCTTCTCTACACTCTTTCTAGAGTCTCAACTTTTTTATATCATGGCAACCAAAACTGATTGCAATATTCCAGGTGAGGTGAAGGTGCAGTATATAGTGCCCCTTTATCCAGTGTTATCCCCACAGTAGAAATCCTGAGACATAGATTGAGCTAAACAAGAACTTTTGAGTCTCCTGGCTCCTGCCTAAGCCAACATGCTGTCCTATTCATCTTGTGGATTTTTTTTTCAACTGCAGTGGTACCCATTGCTGGAAAAAGATAATTCACAATGTCCTAATATTGATATATTTTCACAGATAAGCAAGGGATCCCTAGTCATTGACTACATGTTTCTGTGTATAGATTTATAGTGCATTGAAAGCCTGAGAGAAAACAATACAGTATTATCTGTGTTACTAATCTTTCGCTGATGGGAGTATCTTTAATTATATGCCTCAAAAGTTGTCATTTTTCTTAGGTGTGCATTTAGAAGTGAGAACGGTACCACTATGATATCCAAATTAAGATAACCAAATACTCTCAGAGGTCAGAGAGATCAAACTAGAATTGAATCTAAAGGACGAAAAGTATTCCCTACACAGCAGAGCTTCTCCTTTATAGGTAGACCTCAACTTACGGCTATAATTGAGTCTGGAATTATGGTCATAAGTTATTGCGATCAAGGGGATCACTACATGACCAGACTTGACTTTAAACTGTTTTGCAGAAGTTGTTAAGCAAGTCTATTATATCCAGTGGATGTCATGTGCCAGAAACTAGAAGAAAATGCTGGAAACCAGCAAAAATGTCAAAATTCACGGTTATGTGATCTTGCCATAAAAGTGAGCCTGAAGGCAAGACAAGGGAAGTTGTTAAGCACTCAAAAAGTAATCATGTAACCATGGGTGAGGGTGCAGCTGTGATAACATTCAACAAAAGTACCTTTTGGGGATCCTTCATAACCTCAATAGGCAAGTGGTCATAAGTCAAGAACTACCTTCAACCTTCAAGGACTTCAACCTGCCTTCCCTGGGCGGGGTGGCGGGGGTGGCTTGGGAGTTCATGGCATCCATGGCCATGGACCTGACTCAGACTATTCACGGACCGACTCATGAGGGAGGGCACACACCCAGTCTTGTTTTTATCTCGGAGCAGTGGCGTGTTATGCTCGGTGGGGAGGTATTTGTCGTTTCCCCCCTGTCATGGACCGACCATCATCTCCTCTGGTTGGACTTCCAGAATGCCACCCCACCTTGCTGGGATGTGGAGCCGACCATCTGGTTCCGCCCCAGGTGCCTGATGGACCCAGAGATGGAGCTTGGGATGATCCTGCTCTCTCTCTCCCACGCCCTGGTCGAGACCCTGGTGGAGGCCTGGGATAGGGCAGCCGCTGGGGCCCTCGATCATGTCATGCCTTTGAGGCCTCTGATCTGGTGCAGACTCCGGCTTGTCCCTTGGTATACTGAGGAGCTCCGGGCGATGAAGCGCAGGAGAAGAGGCCTAGAGAACTGTTGGAGGACTAATCGTTCCGAATCTGACCGAGCCCAGCTAAGATTGTTCACACCGTCTTACCTGGAGATGATGGCGGCGGCGAAGCGTACATACTCATCGCGTCCGCACATAATCGCCCGGCTGCCCTGTTTAGGGTATCCTGCTCTGTTAGGATATGGTTTGAGCCTAAAAAGTTGTCCAGGCAATATATGTGTACTGTAACTTTAATCTGTAAATGTATTGTGTATCTTTAAGACTTTAAAGCTGAGTCATGCTGTAATTAGGTAATGACTGGTTGTGAGAGTATTTAAGCAAGATATTGTAACGTGTTCAGTTGCTGCTATGATATGCTGCCATTGTGTATGAAGCTGGTGTGATATGCTACCAGAGTATGATATGCTGCCATAGTGAGGAGTTGCTATCTGCTATCATTGTGGTTTGTGAACCAGAGTGAGTTTGTTATTCTAACCAACTACTGTCTGTTTGGTAAGAAGATATCTGTAACTACTGGACTGATTTTACTGGCAAAGACTTGGAATTTGTTTAAAGACTGTGAGACTGTTTTTCTACTATAAAGTAAGCTTTTGATAAACCAGTTTGCATATCTCTTATTCATTGCTCTCAGCAAGGAATATCCTGTATCAGAGGGCGGGGGCCTTTGCAGGGGCGAGCCGAGGAGTTTAGTCAACATCTGCGGGACAAGATTGCTCAGATTCGGAACGGCTTAGACTCTGACTGGGCAGGGTCGGACGGTGGGGAGGCAGCAGGTCTTGTTATCTGGGAAGAGTTTGACCCTCTTACTCCGGAGGAAGTGGACAGGATCATGAGGGAGCTGAGTGCGACCACTTGCATACTGGACCTGTGTCCCTCCTGGCTGGTTTATGCAGCTCGGGAGGTGACACACAGTTGGATCCAGGCAGTGATAATGGCATCCTTGGATGGAGGGAGTTTTCCCGCTGCCTTGAAGGAGGCGGTGGTTAGGGCCCTCCTTAAGAAACCTGCCTTGGATCCAACCATTCTGGGCAACTTTTGTCCGGTCTCCAACCTTCGCTTTTTGGCAAAGGTTGTTGAGAGCATGGTGGCACGTCAGTTTCCGGTGGCCCTGGATATGAAGCAGATTACCTAGATCCGTGCCAATCGGGTTACAGGCCCGGTTACAGCACGGAGACGGCATTGGTCGCGTTGGTGGATGCTCTCTGGAGGGCTCGGGACAGGGGTCATTCCTCAGTCCTGGTCCTATTAGATCTCTCGGCGGCTTTTGATACCATCGACCATGATATCATGCTGCGACGCCTCGAGTGGTTGGGAGTGGGTGGCACCATTTTACGGTGGTTCGCCTCCTACGTCTTGTGTCGTACGCAAGCGGTGTTAGCAGGGGGGCAGAGGTCGGCCATGAGGCCACTCACTTGTGGGGTGCCCCAGGGGTCGGTCCTCTTGCCCCTTCTGTTCAACATTTACATGAAGCCACTGGGAGAGATCATCCGTGGTTTTGGGGTGGGGTATCATCAGTATGCTGATGATACCCAGCTTTTTATATCCACCCCGAACCAGCCCAGTGATGCCCTCAACATGATGTCCCGGTGCCTGGAAGCGGTACGGATCTGGATGGGGAGTAACAGGCTTCGACTCAACCCGGCCAAGACCGAGTGGTGTGGATACCAGCATCTCGGGCTGAACGAGAAGTTCCAACGCTGTCTATTGGGGGCGAGGTGTTGTCCCCCCATAGACAGGGCGCGCAACTTGGGCATCCTCTTGGATTCACGGCTGAGTTTGGAGGGTCATATCATGGCCGTGACCAGGAGGGAGTTTGCCCAGGTGCGCCCAGTGCGCCAGTTGCGCCCATACTTGGACCGAGATGCCCTACACACAGTCACTCATGCGCTAGTCACCTCCCGGATTGACTACTGCAATGCTCTCTACCTGGGGCTGCCTGTGAAGACCACCCAGAGGCTTCAGCTGGTACAGAATGCGGCCGCGTGGGTTGTTGCGGGAGGGACCCGATAATCCCATATTACACCTCTCCTGCACCGCTTGCATTGGTTGCCGGTTGCCCTCCGGGTGAGATTCAAGGTGCTGGTGTTAACCTATAAAGCCCTTCATGGCTTAGGCCCAGGCTATTTGTCGGACCACCTGCAACCAGCGTCAACTTCCCATCGCCCGGTGTGCTCTCATAGAGAGGGCCTACTCAGGGTGCCGTCGGCTAGACAGTGTCGGCTGGCGACCCTCAGGGGTAGAGCTTTCTCTGGAATCAACTTCCCTTGGGGCTCCGATTGGCCCCTGACCTTCGCACCTTCTGCCATGAATTGAAAACCTGGCTATTTATGTCCCCCAGCCTGGACTGATGGGGTAGTATATTTTAAAATATTTTAAAATTTTTAAAACTTTTCATATTTTTGTGTATATTTGTTGAATGTTGTGAGCCGCCCTAAGTCCTTGGAGATAGGGCGGCATACAAATTTTATAAATAAATAAATAAATACCTGAATACTGACAATAGGATTATAGTCTCCATTGCTAAAACTAAATAGTGGGCGGCATAGAAATATGATAGATAGATAGATAGATAGATAGATAGATAGATGATAGATAGATAGATAGATAGATAGATAGATAGATAGATAGATAGATAGATAGATAGATAGATAGATAGATAGATAGATAGATAGATAGATAGATAGACAGACAGATAGATAGATAAGAAAGACTGATCTGTAAAACCCCTTTTCCTAATTCAGTTTCTGTCAAATATGTTGAATTACAAGACTCAGATAGTATATCCCAAGGACATCAAGTTGGAGAAGAGTACATCTGAACATTTTCTACATCTTTAGAAACACTTGTGATAGAAATATTAAGCATGTGAAAAATTTTCCTTGTTTTAAAATGTCTTAAATTGAACAGATTGCATGGGGTAAACGTAATTATAGCTGTATATTGCAAGTAAGAAAAAAACTGACCCTGCACTTGCGGGAAAAACGCTAGGATGATGGCGATGATTGCACACAAGAAAAAGGTCTCTCGGGTCTAGTAAAAACTTTCATCTTTTGAACAAACAGAAGCATGTGTTGTGCTACTTTTGACAATGAAACATTTGCAAATTTATCTCCAGAACTTGATTTAGTGCAAAACGTTTGCAACAGATAACATATAGTAACTTTATAATGCCTTGGTATGACCACACAATTGGAATACTGCATCCAGTTTGGGTCGTCATGATGTAAAAAAAGATGTTGAGACTCTAGAAAGAGTGTGGAGAAGAGCAACAAAGATGATTAGGAGACTGGAGGCTAAAACATATGAAGAACGGTGCTGGAATTGGGTATGTCTAGTTCAATGAATAGAAGGACATGAGAGCAGTGTTCCAATATCTAAGGGGTTGCCACAAAGAAGAAAGAATCAAGCTATTCTCCAAAGCATCTGAAGGCAGGACAAGAAGCAATGGATGGAAGCTAATCAAGTAGAGGAGAGAACCAACCTAGAACTAAGGAGAAATTTCCTGACAGTTAAAACAATCAGTGGAAAACCCTGCTTCCAGAAGTTGTGAATGCTCCAACACTGGAAGATTTAAAAGAAGAAATTAGACAACCATTTGTCTGAAATGGTAAAGTGTTTCCTGGCTGAACGGGGTTGGACTAGAAGACCTCCAAGGGCCTTTCCAACTCTTGTTATTCTATTATATTAGAATGGGTCTAACTTGTGGAGAGAGGTAACACTAGTGATGTCACCGTTGTGTTAACTATTACACCATTACATTGCATTGCATGATTTAAATGTCAAAAACTTTATAAAATCCTTTAATCCAAAATAACTTCTTAATATCTTGCTCTGTCTATAATAAATATAATTCAGTTTGGCTTGGTCTATCAGTAACCTATATATTCCTCCTTTTAGAAAGAAAGGTCAGATGAAAGCATGAATTTTCAAACCAAGAATTTTCTTGGATTAAAGGCACCTTTAAAAATACTTCCTGTCAGACTTTTTAAAATTAATTCTGCATTCTTTAATTTTCATGATATTTTATTTAGTCTCACATAAATTGAAACAGTGCCAAATTTTAGGCCAGACTTTCATGAAGGTTTTTATGATCCTTGCTTTTTTTTTTCCTTACTAACAATGACAAGTAACTTTTTTTACTTTTTGAGTAAAAGTAATCCTGACATTCAATTTTGTTTGTTTGTTTGTTTGTTTGTCTCAAATTTATGAAAGTCAAAATAATATCCTTTCCTTTCAATGAATTATTTTCCTTATTAGCTGTGCAACTCCATATACTATGTCAGATGCAAACCTTACTACATTGCTAATTAATTTCCTATCTAAACATAATTCATTTAATAAAATGAGAATTAAGTTTAACTTGGCCAGCGTAAATGGCACCTGGTCTAATATCTGTTAGCATATGGGATGTCTTGTCTTTGAACATGTTGGGAAAGATTTTCATGATTTTTTTAATACCAATAATTTGATATAAATATTCATGTTTCTCTGTGGAAAAAAAAACAGGGCTCAGTTATGTCTTATGTTTTCCTAACCCGTTATGAGTTGCTTTATTCAATACCTGGTTACTACAATTTATATTGAGCTTGTTCCATTAATTTTAAAATTGGCTTCAGTACAAATATTTAGTGTGTTGTTGTTTTTTTTTTACTGACCTGAGAATTGAGCTGTAAGAAATTTGGCTGCTGTCCATTTTAGGGATAATTTTGGATTAGCAAAACCAGGATGCTATTCTGTTTGGGAATTAGCAGGATAATTCCCAGGTGCATCTGGAGGGCAACTAGTTGGGGAAGGACATCTATTCAGCTATTAATATACTCCTGTAATCATCGTGTTCATGTTCCTTCCTTTAGTTCTTCTGCATTTGATTTTACTATAGTCAGTTGAAACTGTTTTTGTAGTTGTAAGTAACATTGGTAGGTTAAATGCATTGCTTGAAATTATTTCCACAAGTAGGAATTCTTTTCTTATTGAGTTCATTATAAAATTTGCCTCTGAGATTCCATCTTTTCATTAGTGATACCATAAAGAGACTGAGAGATGTCTTTGAAGAAAGATGTTTTTGCTACCACTGTGCCTTGCAGACTAGGTCAGGGTAAAACATACATTATTTTTTCCTGGCAGTTTAATTAATCATAGGGTTTTTTTTTTAATAGTGCAGTGTATAGTGCATTTTATTCCCATTATATATACATGCAATTCTATGATCAATGATTTGATAGGATTCTGATGTAAGACTTATTGCAGCTTGTAGAGAGTTAAGTCTGACCTTCCTTGAATTCCTTAGAGGGTTATCTAGTAGTTCTCATATGAAAATTGCCCATTTGGGAAGTTTCTTGTGTAATAGGCAAAGAATAATGAAGTATTCAACTTCAACCTTACATGTGGGTCTGGTTGTTTGGGCCTGACACAATCCTACATTCAGACTCAATTTTAGACTAGGTATATATTATTCTGAGAATGGTGAGTGTAGGAGAAGGGAATCTTGTAGAAACCTAAGCCACTGAGTCAGGGGTGAAATCCAGCAGGTTCTGACAGGTTCTGGAGAACCGGTAGCGGAAATTTTGAGTAGTTTGGAAAACCAGCAAATGCCACCTCTGGCTGGCCCCAAAGTGGGGTGGGAATGGAGATTTTGCAATATCCTTCCCTGGAGTGGGAAGGAATGGGGATTTTGCAGTATCCTTCCCCTGCCACTCCCACCAAGCCACACCTACCAAGCCACGCCCACAGAACTGGTAGTAAAAAAATTTGGATTTCACCACTGCACTGAGTTCATGGTTTGGCCAAAAGGAAGTCTTATATTCTTGTGAAATGTGAAGAATGAGGATCCACTATCACACCCTTTAAATTTAGATTATGAACACATTAGTTAAAGGCTTGTTGGTAAGAATTAATGAATTTTCCAGTTTACCTTTTTCTTATTGAAGAATTAGAATAGAATCTTCTGAGTGGAAAAAGGTATCACAATAAAAAAAGTCTAGCTAAAACAATCCTTTCCCCCTCTGAAACATTCTCCCTTTTACAAAGCATTTTGATCAGAAACCAGTACTGTGAAACCTAGATGCAATATGCATTAGCAACTCAAGCTTATAAATTGATTTGGAGCAGAAAAATCCTAATAGCTCCAGTGTACAGCAGTGAATTAAGTTTTGACATTATTCTGAACTTCTTCCAGAGGTTTTTCTCATACAAATTTCCCTTTTTGCTTTAACATGAGCTATGGCCAAGTTATGATGTGGACCCTGCATGTTATCTCTTATCATGACACCTCTCTCCACAACCCCTACTCCCATATATGTGATTTCTCTTTGGAGGTCAGAATTTCTTTGCTGTAGTATTTTTCTTTATCTGATAGTTGATGTTTGGTTCCTTTTTACATTTTAATGATCCCTCAGGAACTGTGGTTTTTTAAAAAAATGTTTATAGTAACAAGTGGCAGTACCAGATTATTACTGCAGTGTTAAAAATATAAAAATAAACAGTGATTTGCATTATTGATTTACTGTTGAGATCTAGCTCTGTGAATTCTGCGATTAACTGAATTACATATAAAAGCTTTTAAAAGGAGGAAATGATTCCAAACAAATAAGTTATTCGCACCATGAAATGCTGAAACAATCAGATACTGTTGAATTAAATAAGAAGAGTCTGGGTGAAACATACCAAAGATCAACCTAGTTCAGTTCTCATAGTAGCCAAATACTTTTTGAATGTCTTCATGCAGGTTTTGAAGGCATTGGGGCCCTCTTATATTCCCCAGCAATTCCCCAGCAATTTGTATTCAGGAGTCTCCAGTCTCGAAAGTTGACTATAATCATTACAACTAATAGTAATTAATAACTCTAGTAAAATTTCTGATAGATTCTGCACAAAGTCCTTATTCTTATTTTCAAAGCTTTCTGTAGCTTTGTTCCCACTCATTTTTTTTGGATGCCGGATTGTGTTTTTTTCCCCTGTGATGTTCATTTGTCTAATTCCACCGCACCCAGATATTCAAAGGTCTCCTGTTCCAGGCTCAAACAATCCATTGTTCTCTGTTTTGCCTTCCCCAAAACATCTGATGGTACTTTTCTTCTTCTGTATGAATAAAACAGTGCCTTAAAACTGTAAAGTCAACAAAATACCAGGCAAGTACAATTATGGTTTAAAAAGGTTGAGCCCATAATTAACAACTAAGCTTATGTAAAATAATTGATATATGGCAGGCAAAGGATTGCTAGAATTAAAATGAGTAAGAACTGAAAAAAGACATGAATAGAAGGCAAATTAAAAAGGATTCTGGGCATAAAACTGCATTGGTTCATTGTGAATGGACATAAGAAATCAGTGAAAAATAGGAATTATCTCCAAATCAAATTATTTGAGATAAATAAAAAATATATTGTTTCTAGGGACTAATATACTATCTACATCTTTATACTGTAATTTTCACAATTATTGCCAGTGCAGCATTTTAAGGATCCTTTCCAGATACAGAAATCCATAATAAATGGCCGTTACTGTTAAGTGGTTATGGTACGAGGGCCATTATGGGAGAGAGATACTCACTTATTCTACCTGTAGGCAATATTATGGATATTTATGGTCCCCATGGAAATATGTTTGAAAATATTAATATAGCAATTTAGAAATCTTTCTTTGGTCATCAAATGTATCTCCATCACAGATTAGATATAAATAACAGTTTTTCCTTATTTTAGGCAGCAGTCTAATGCAAAATAGGTCTACATATGTGTACTTTGGACAGATACAAATATTGCATGGAATCCTTGCAATCTATCTGACACAGAACTTTAGACTACCTCTACTAATGTAATCTTTAATTCAGTGCTGCCCAACCTTTTCCTTCATTACCCAAAACAGAATCAGGGTACAACAAACAGTTTCATTTTGTGCTGTCTATGAAGGCCACTTCATAGGTGCTTGGAAATGGCGATAAAGTTTTCCCAGTTATCACATGATATTCATTGTAGATTTTTACCAAATAAACTTTCCAAATTATCCTTCCAATAAAATTTTGCCCTGACTACTTGACCTAACCTCAGTCATTTGCCCTGCAAAACCATTAATGGTTTGTGTCATTACTCAAAAACCACTTTTGCCCAATTTTGGGTTAATTTACCCAGGTTTGGGAAGCACTATTTTAATTGGCTTAATATAATATTTTAAAGAATTTAGAGAGATCTAGGAAGTAGCATGGTTAATCATCAGTTCCTCACATAAAATAACTCTAAATAGCAAATGGTTTCAAGATAAAAATAAATCAGGATAATCATGAAGAATTAAAAGGGTTTCTACTGAAAACAGGCATGCGTATCTGAATTTATTAGTGACCCATTGTTTAGAAAAATATTTGGGGAACTAAATGAGCATCATGGGTGAGAGAGTTAAAAGATTATCACAATGTAAATCAACTTTGGGAATTGAGCATACAATCCAATATATAGCTGACAGGACACCCAGCACACAATATAATTTCCATTTATTTGATCATAATTGAAACAGGTTTAACAAATACATTACAAATTCACAAAAACTCAAATACTTACTAACATTATTGCTTTCAGATATTCAGTCCATAAAAAAATTATATTATTTAGTAACAAGGATGATTAGTAAGATTCAGAATCCATCCATTCTGCCATCGGTGTCTTTTAGAATGAGGAGTCAGGTTCATGTCTTGTACTGGAGCTTGTCATATCACATAATACAAATTAAGGGAATGCATGTTCTAAAATCAATTTTTCCTATTTATATTATGTGGGCTGAAATGTTGCTCTCTAAAATATATTTTAGAGCAGGGGTCTCGAACTTTGGCAACTTTAAGCCTTGATAGTACAGTGGTCTACGCACCCTGTTATTAACACAGCTGCCTGCAATTTACTGCTGGTTCGAATCTCTCCAAGGCTCAAGGTTGACTCAGCCTTCCATCCTTTCTAAGGTAGGTGAAATGAGGACCCAGTTTGTGGGGGCAATAAGCTTACTTTGTATAAATATACAAAAGGATGAAGGCTATTGCTTAACCATTGTAAGCCGCCCTGAGTCTCCGGAGAAGGGCGGCATGTAAATCAAAATTAAAAAAAAAAAAAAAGCCTGGTGGACTTCAACTCCCAGAATTCCCTAGCCAGCAAAGCTTCTGGAAGTTGAAGTCCTCCAGGCTTAAAGTTGCCAAGGTTCGAGACCCCTGTTTTAGAAGGTTATTTGTCCTTTCCCTGATAATAAGGGATATTTAGCTATATAATTTTATATTTGAAATGCTGAGCTTTTAAAACTGTCCAGTAATAGACTTCCCACTTTTGGGGACCAGAGTGACTACACAGCTATCAATTGCATCTGCAAATCATTCCCAGTATATTTTATATCCAACCCACATTTCCTGCACTCTGCCCTCAATATCTGCAGATTGGAAATAAATTCAACATGTTGTTAAAATATAAATGTTTGCAAGTTTAGAGATCATAGACAACATCTTGAGGCAATAATTATTCACTCTAGGCTAGCCTAGAGCTGGCTGCAGATAACACAGTCCAAGAACATTATCTCTCTCTGCTTCACACTTTCCATTTTTTAAGTTTTTTCTCCGGCGCTGTTTTCCAGCGCTTGATGGATAAAGCAGACAACTCTTACCCTTAATCTCTCCTTTATATTAAAGAAACAAAGACGCAAAAGATTCTAGCAATATGATAGCGCTTATATTTATAATATTATCTGGTTATTCTTTTAAACTGAAAAAGGGACTTCCTCAGTGACAAATATTACAAAGGCAATCTATCACTTTCCAGACTGTAATCAGTTCATAATTGACCCTAGTTGCATTCTTACAGTAATTACAGAACGGTTTTAACTCCAGAGCAAAATAAGACAGGAGAAATACAGAATGTCAAACAAATCTTAACTTTCATTGACAAATGTGTCCATGATCTGTTTAAAGGCCATTAATTGACAATTGATTGGTTTTTTTTACTTTGTTTTCAATATGTGAAGTTGGGTATGTTGTAATTACCAGATTTAAAACTGATGAACCTTTTCACAATTACACTGAATCTTAGTTTACGGAATCAAGGGAAGAAAACAGGTCATAAATATGAAGCATTAGTCACTTGTTTACCATGTATTTGTGTTGAGTTCTGTGTGTAGGACAATTGAATGTCATTTCGGTATTTTGATTGCGCTTCGGTTTACTTTTGTAATTTCCCCAGTTGATGACTTCACATTTTTCCCTTTTTTCCAAAACTGCCAGCAGAAAAGTAATTCTGAATGTTGATAAATGCATCACATTTTGTTGGCAAAACATGTATCTCATAATAAATAACAAAGAGCAAAACATGTATCTCATATTGAAGAATAATCATTTTCTTCTTGGGGTTTCCAACTGACAGACTTCTTGGCTCAGGAGTTTTTATTCTATTTATTGAAACCATGATCGTTTTCAAATTACAGTTTAAGAATAGTGTGAGACAGCTTGTACTTCCCTAGAATCACAATGCATCTGCCAATTTAAGCCTCAATACTTGGTTTGCTCATCCCTAAAATACAATCAGCTATTTTCAGTAAAGTTCTAACAAAAGAGGCCTTTTTTGCAAACCAATGTAGAACATTGTATGTTTGAAAAGTGACAATTACTTTAGTCTGGATTTTTGCAACCATTCAACATCGTTGGTTCTATGCATTGCCTGTCAGCATTTTTAAGAAACCGATTTTGCACATTGATGCCAAGTTAGAGATATGTGTCCTTTCCAAAAAAAAAAACCCCAGTGCTTATGTTTATGATGCAGACAGTCTTCATTTAACAATGGCTTGTTCAACAACCGTTCAAAGTTACGATGGGGCTGAACAAGTGGTACTTATGACAAGTCGTTGAAATTCAAGGTGTTCCAGCATCTCCACAGTCCCATGGTCATGGTCTGCATGCTTAGCAACTGGCTCACACTTATAACACTTGCAGTGTCCTGCAGTCATGTGATCGCCATTTGTAACCTTCCATACTGGCTTTCCAATAGTAAAGTCAATGGGAAGCCAGTAGGAAAGGTTGCAGGTTGTTCCAGTATGTCATTTGCACCTTCCCCTACCTGACAGTAAAAGTTTATGGAGATTCTCAGTCATCCAGGTCATGGTTGTCCCAAAGGTGCTTTTCCTTGTTTTTTCTTTGAAGACATTTCTTTGAAGACATTTTCTTTGAAGACAGAAGCTTCTTCAGCTCTGACTGGATGGTGGAGAATGGAAGGATTTATATTCCTTGCAGACAGCTGGTCATTTGCATTCTTTTAGAGAGTTGTTGAGGCCACTTGGAGGTCCTTCTGTGTCCTCAGGGTCACTTGAGTAGTGCAAAGATGCAGATAACACACACTCATCCCCAACAGTCTGCACCTGTCTTCAACAGTAAAGGGATACAGGGCAGAAAACATTATGTAGCCAAGAAGGCTCCACACCTATTTGCACTACTCAGGTGACTCTGAGATCACAGATAAACCTCCAAGTGGCCTCAACGACTCTCTAAAAGAATACAAATCCGCAAGGAATATAAAATGTCTTTGAGGTCCGCAAGGAATATAAATCCTTCCATTCCCCACCATCCAGTCAGAGCTGAAGAAGCTTCTTGGATGAAAGGTGAATCATCTTCAAAGAAAAAACAAAGTCCAGTTGCCACCTGAAAAAGTACCTTTAGGACTACCTGACAATAGCCACCCCTGGCCCTGCTTGCTCGCACTGTGCCTCATGGGCCACTCATGCATCCTAACTCACCTAGCAGCAGCCACCCTATGGCCCTGCCACACTCACATCGTGCCTCATGCACCCTCCCCACCTGACACAGCCAGCCTCACTACATTCATGCTATTCCATGAGGGCAGCTGCACAACCTCCCCTACCAGGAACAACCTGGGTTGTTTGCGCTGCACCTTATTTGCCCACCAGCCTGTTTGGAAGCCATCTGGAACTTATTTAATGACCCTTGGTCCTTGTTTAATGATAGCAATGGGGATTGCTGTTGCTAAGTGATGTAGTCCTGTGACATTGTACTTTACAACTGCATTGCTTAGCAGTGGAAATTCCGGTTCCAATTAATGTTGTTAACCGAGGTCTATCTTACCTGGGAAAATGAAAAATGGAGGAAAAAAGATAATAAATGCCAGTTTTATCAATTGCTGGAGGAAACTGATTTCAGTGCCAAAGCCTATTATGGGGTGATATGCAATGAGAGTATAATGCATTTAGATAAGGACATTTTCTACTCCATACCTGACACGACTTTTTTTTTTTCCTGTAAGGAGGATAGAGAATGCAATTAAGGACCAGCTTCAGGATTCTGTGGACTCTTGTAAAGTGACCATTTGTCTCACCCCTTTACCCTACTGCTCAGCCAGCCATTCCAGTCAGAATCGCTTTTATGCAGAAACTAACAGAGCGGCAGCCTCATTTAGGGAAAGAACAGAAGGGGAGGGGGCAGAGAAAGAGCCATTGTGATTGCAAGCCCTGCCTTAATGGGTGTTCAATAGCATGTAAACACTGCTGGCATACTGTACATGCAAACTGTATGCTTGTGGGCTCAGTACGCATAATCTGGAACAGGGCAGGCAGAGAGATCTTTGATCATTTAGACAAGTCTATGCATATACAGTTTATATGCATGGCAGGGTGTGTTTACACAGGCTAGTAATGGATGAGACAAGCGGCAACCATCTTCGGTGGTGCACTTCCCACTCAGCTCTCCTGAGTGTTCTTGATTGTTTTGTCTGAGTTGTGCTAATGACATTCAGGCTAATCAGCTGGATAAATTTGGCGATTTAGGACATTCTGAACCATTTTAATAGTTTTCAACAAGTGTTCCAAATTGATTTTTTTTATATTTATAAGATTGTAAGATGTTAAAATGTCGGTTTGTTTGCTTTCTTTTTGATCAGCCACTACCGCCTTATTTGTGGTACAGTTTATCCCTTGAGCGTCTCTCACTGTACAAAAAGACTCTCTTGATTAAATTTGGACCTGATGAAGCACTAGGATTTTCCTTAGGCAATGCTTCACTGCCTGGACCCTTGCAACTTACTATGATTTTAGAGGCAAAAGTCCTCTAGGAGAGAAATATTTTTGTACTCGATATTGAACCAAGAAGGAGGGAAGCTTTCCAGGGCCAGTTAGTCATGCTGTAAATATTTTGGCATTCCTTTTAAAATGGGTACATTAAGTGCAACGTACTTCTCAGTTACAGTGGGATTTTTCCTTGTGCAAAAATGATATTAGTTATGTGTGGGTCCTTAATCCAACTCCATATTTAAAATATAGAATTAAAATATATGTGTTTGATTTTTATATGAAGTTATTATAACATAGATGTCATGTTCATATCTGGATATGCTAATATTCTTAATTACTTGTTATGGACAAAGTAATGCAACTATAAGATATAAATATGAATAAAATATTGAACTGAACCAGAAAGAAATTAAGAAAGGATGAGACAAAGACAATTTTTTTAGTAGTATTGTAGTAACAATATTTTAATATATGTAAAATACATACACATGCATTGTGTTGATATCGTAACTTTTGCTTTTCCCTTTCAGCTTACTTTTCCAAATCAGATATTACGAGTGTCACTTTTCTATCTCATTTTTGAAAACTGTTTCAGATGTCCACAATCTAAAACCACTTTTATATTGTATAATAATCTCTATATTTCTTGAGTAACAGGTGCACATGAGTATTCAGCTGCATCAAAAGCTATAAAGTTATCCCATGTTCTATTTTATCCCTACTAACCCTAAACAATTGCCTTGGAAGGATTGTGCACATTTCCAATATTTAATTGGCTGGATTTATTTAGATCTAGCAGAAGGTCAGTCAGTTACAGCTTTAATTACTACTGCTGTAGAGTTTTATTTTTCCATGTTTAGAGAACTTCCAATTCCTCTCTTACTTCAGACAATGCAAATTAAATTACTTGAACTCTCCTGAGCAGTACTGATCTTCAGTGACACAATTGTTTTCAATTCAATGGGCTACATACATTCTGTCATTGTCTTTCAACCAGTTGTGTTTCAAATCAGGTTTACTCCTGCCTCTGTTTAGTAGCAAGGTGATGATCACTTACAACTTCATTGTCTTTTCAGAGCTGCTGCTATATTCTAAATCAGGATTTTTCTGTTTGGGTTATGAGCATAGCACTTTATGAGTTGTGTTTTATAATTAGACATAACTCCATGCCAGCCATTTTGTGAAGAATGGAGAGCTTGGTAAAAGCTTATTATTTGCAATACCTCTTTTTGTTGTATCTGTCAAGTAGATTACAACTTCTGTGTCTCTTTCGTTATGAGTGTTTGCAGAAAGCTGTGAGATACTAGGCTTAGGCAAGCCTCAGGTCACTATAATTGTTTTCTGCCACACTCTACTGATAACTTCAGTAAGAAGTAGAACAATTTGATTGTGATGACTTAAGCAGAATTATTACATTGCCGATTGCTGGATATTTGTAGATGAGAGATATGGAAGTGTGGTCAATTATTGGAGTGTTGCCCATTATTTGAACATACTACATTGACTGGATAGTGCCAATCATCATCAAGTAATAGATCAGAGGTATGGCTTATTAGGAAGGGAGATGATGTTATTATTCTGAAAGCAAGTTTTGTCACAAAATGACTGCCACAAAGGTATGTCTGTTAATAAAGGGGCTGCTGTGAGAGCCTGGCCATTCTTAAAAACTCTATGTGTAAAAAGCAAGCTAGTTATGGGATACTCCAACCCCATGAATGCTCCTTACTGCTCCAGCTTATCTATGTTTTTTATCTAGGGAGCTGGGCACAGTGTCAAAAGAAGTACAAGGCTGTAGAGTACCCAACATTATGTATTCAAATGTCTATGGAGCCTGTGGAACATTATTTTAAATAAAGACGTTGCTTGAGGCTGGGACTTGTTTAGCCATGTGTCTGCTTCCAGTTTTCAGAATTAAAAAGACAAAAAAGAATTAAAGGCAGATGTGGGAAGGAGCTTGGCAGGAACCAGTGGGGAGTTGTATTTAGCACATGCACCTATTTGAGCAACATTGTCTATCAGGATAGAAGCTCTGTTGAACTTCTTTCGCCTTTGGCATTCTCTCTCTCTCTCCCCCCACCAATTTATTATTGTACACAATAATATGCAGTGTGGCAGTATGTAAAGCTCCCTGTAGCGGAGAGAGGAAAGCTTCCAATGTTAGGGTCAGCAGCATTCTGAATTGCTACCCAATTGACTCTTTCATGGAGTGCCATATCGAGTTTGTTTCCATTGTGTTTAGTTTTCTAAAAAAGAAAAGGATCCTTCTGACATACAGATGATAAGGCAGATAAATTGTCCACACCCTTTTTTATAAGCTTTATTTCCAACTCCCAATTCCATTGGACAAGAAATTATAAAAAGTTAGACTAAGGTGGGCCATGGCTTGATCCAGCAGGTGTGCATTATTTCAGCTGTTGTCTCCCTGTGTTCTGGGAAGGGAGGGGGGAGAGAGGGAGAGGAGAAGAAACATGGATGCATGAATGCACGTAAAGGAGTACGGTTGTTTGAATATGTGAGTGTATTTATGTATGAGAGAAAGAGAGAGGGATAGAGAGAGAGAGAGGGATAGAGAGAGAGAGAGAGAGAGAGAGAGAGAGAGAGAGAGAGAGAGAGAGAGAGAGAGAGGTACAAATATCTTTCTGGAATTTCTATTTAGCCTACTGTAGCTCTGTAATTCACTTAAAGAAGTAAAACTAAACAATTACTTCTTAGGAATCTGCTTTATACTGAATCAGACTACTGGTCAGTTTAATCTAACCAGGGCAGTCCTACTGGATCAAGCCCAATACAGTAAGACAATCTGACAGTCTGCAGTTAATAATTTGACTGGCTTTCAGTGTCAAAGGATGCCTTAAAATAGAGAGGGTTTGTCTCCACGATGCACTTAAAATATCTGGGTATCAACACAATGAAAATTAGAACAAGTTGCTTGCAGTTTCAGTTTATATTATGTGTAGCTTTGAGGATACTTATATGCTAAGTATCATCTTTTTTAGTTTTGCTTTTCCTTAAATTTTCAAGTCTGGGGCTTGTTTGACACTTGGCATGCTGTGTCCATTGTACCTTTTATTACCAGACCCTTAAGTCTATTTTATATTATTATCAAGATCCCCTTTACAGCACACAGTACTTTGGGACAAGAGCACAGCCTTCACAATTGGATTATATTATTCAAAACCCTTAAGATAATTTTGTTTCATTTGGGGTCTCTAATCATTACAGCATTAAGCCCTCATTAAAGGGAAAAAAAAGAAAAGAAACAAGAACTGTATTGTAGAATCAGATCATACAAGATATACAATTCAGACTTGTAAACATTTTGATACCTGGTAAATATAAAAATATTTATTATCATGTTTACATGGTAGCAATATATAAAATATAATTAATAGTTCCAAAATAAAAGCACTCTATTATTCTGACTTTCATATGTTATTGGTTAATTGGTAATTGACCAGCCTTCTCGTTACTTTAATGATTTCTGTCACGTGTTGCATGTGCCTCTTCTTTGAACCCCAGATGAGTTTCTTGGTTTCTGGACATCTCTGACCACATGCTTGCAAATACTGCTCCCTCTCCTTGCCTTGTTTTTAGGAAACAGATGCATCTTCAGACATCTTTTTCTTGCCTACTAATACCACTCCTTCTGTCTCCCCTGACCATATGCCACATCTTTTGTGCATTTATCCAAGCTGCATTGCCAATGCTCTTTGAAGTTTGCTCATCTCTTCTTCCCCATCTTTTCTGAAAATACCAGAGCATATCAACCATTTTTTTAAAAAAATTGATTTATATGCCACCCTTCTCCGGAGACTCAGGGCGGCTTACAATGCGTTAAGCAATAGCCTTCATACTTTTGTATATTTATACAAAGTCATCTTATTGCCCCCATAATCTGGGTCCTCATTTTACCTACCTTAGAAAGGATGGAAGGCTGAGTCAACCTTGAGCCTGGTGAGATTTGAACTTGCAGTAATTGCAGGCAGCAGATGTAAGTGGATGTTAATAACAGTGCTTTAGTCTGCTGAGCCACCAGAGCTCCATTTACTTACCACCTAATTACAATTGCTCTTTCTTTTGTGCTTTCCTCACTTCTGTATTTTCTCATGCAATGCACTATACTAGAAATGAGACAAAAGCATGCTGGATGAATATCGGCAACTCTGAGCCTCATTTAGCTGTCTAGGTCATATGGCAGATCTACCTGACACGAATCAATTGCTTTCAATCTATATGCAAGTTTCCTGTAAAGAAAGACCTGTGCCTAAAGCTTGGGGAGTTGTTAAAAGTGAACATAAAAAGGGTTGAACTACTCGGGTTAACGCATGTGTCTCAGGCATTTTACAGAGGATTGGGGTGCCTGACAAAATAGATGTTGGTGGACCAAGAAAGGCCCATAGGGAAACAGACATTGAAGAAATCCAGTCATGCAAATGGATGCTTATTTGCATGATGTTAAATGGCACCTTAAGCCCTGTGCAACTGAACATTTCCTCTTTTAGCAGGGTATCTGATGGATAGGCAATAGCTGAAATCAGCTAATCTGTCTAGATCAGTGCTTCTTTACCTCAGCAATTTTAAGATATGTGGACTTCCATATTCTAGCTGGGGAATTCTGGGAGCCAAAATTCACATATATTAAAGTTGCTGAAGCTAAGAAATACTGCTCTAGATCCAGGCTGGCGGGCTGGATCTGGCCCACAAGGCTGCCCTGGGAACAGCGAGGGACCAGCCCGTGGTGCCTCTGCCAGCAAAAAGGGAGCTCAGGAAGGCTGCACGCAGCCCTCCCAAGCTCCGTTTTTACTGGCAGAGTGCTCGGCCCACCACTTGTGCACCTGACACAAGTGATGTCAAGCTGGCCATGCCCACCTTAGCCACGCCCCTTGGGTCCCCAAAGTTAAACACTACCCTGATGCGGACTTCAATGAAATCGAGTTTGACACCCCTGATCTAGACAGAAGGTGAAAACATTGCTTATTTGAGGCATTATTATGTGTCTTAAATTCCACAAATCTTGCCTTTTTTATTCTTATTTCATTTTAAAGATAGCACATCAATCAGATTGCTTGGTACTTTTGCACTATAATGACAATATGAAATAAGGCAGAGTGACGACATTAAAGTAACTGAATAGCAAGTAGCTATCTCTTCAGATCTGTCCTTTGCCATTTATGAATAGCTAGTAATTTTTAAAAATTCAACCTTCACAAAGCTATTACATTTGTTATTATAGGTAAAATGATTAGTCTGCTATGAGGCCCTGTTTTTGAAGTCGTCTTCAGAGCCATTTTTGTTCATGAACAAAAGTTAAGTACGTTGCTATTTTCAGAGATTCTTTTGAAAAAGCACTGATTGAAATCAGCAAATATGCTGAATGTTGAAATGGTGTCAAGGTGAAAGGATAGGCAAAGAAGAGGGGGAAAAAATCTGGCTGCCTCTCAGGAGTTTTACATATCTTTCTTTCAGGTCCCAGAAGCTCTAAACTGATAAAACCAGCCAGAAAGATAATTCTGGGACAGATCAATACATTTAGAATAAGAGATTTCTTTAAAAAAAAAAAAAGAAAAAAAAAGATAAACAGGAAGAATGATTTAATTTTGCTGAGCAAATCAGGTTATAGCTCACTTGCCCTCTTTTTTTTTTTTTTTAATCAACAATGTTGGTTCAATTCCATACAAAATAGATCAGTACAGAATATCCAGCAGAAATTAGTTTGTATTGTAACAATATATACAGTAAGTCTCTTAGGTGTAACTAGAGAGAAACATAGAAATGGACTGCCAGTTAGACAAGTGACATTACCTTGTAAAAGGAGTCAAGGGAAATATCTTGTTAGATTTTAAGCATACATTTCCTTCAAAAGAGTGTCCAAGGAAGATGGCAAATGTTTGACCTTGATCTAAAATAGGATACCAATTTCTTGAGAAATTACCCAAAGTAGGTACAGGAACCCTTCACTTACCGATGATAATTGGGAACAGGAACTCTGTCTCTAAATGATGCATTGTAAGGCACAGCACATGACCCCCATCGACTTATGGCCGCAGTTCCAGCAGTCCTAGTTGCCATCATTAGGCATGATTGTGTGGTTGAAACATCATGTGATCACGTGATTGCTATTTGCAACCTCCTGCTGATTTTGCTTATTGGAAGCAGACATTGAAGTTCTCAAATGGTGATGACGTGACTGCAGGATGCTGCAGTGTGATATTTGCAAGCTAGCCCCTTCGTACCTGAATCACAATCATGTGACCAAAGGGATGCTGTAGTGGCTGCAACTGCGAGGAGCTGCTATAAGTACCCCCTTGTTCAGCATGTTGTAACTTTGAATGGTCCCTGAATGCGTGCATCTTCAGCAAGGACTGCCTGTATTTCCAAAACTATCCAGTCTTTTGCAGAGTTGCTGTGCTGTGTTCCTGTCATAGAAGGTAGCACTAAGCAAAAACTTGCAGGAACATGTGCATGTGTGCTGTGGGGGAACATTTATTTTTATTTATTTTATTTATTTTATTGAATTTGTATACCGCCCTACTCCCGAAGGACTCAGGGCGGTGAACAGCCATAGAATAAAACATATAGATACAAAATTTAAAATAAACTAAAATGAATTAAATGAATTAAAGAAGAGCCTTGGTACTACAGTGGTTTAAAGCACCCTGTTATTAACACAGCTGCCTGCAATTTACTGCTGGTTCGAATCTCTCCAAGGCTCAAGGTTGACTCAGCCTTCCATCCTTTCTAAGGTAGGTTAAATGAGGACCCAGTTTGTGGGGGCAATAAGCTGACTTTGTATAAAATATACAAAAGTATGAAGGCTATTGCTGAGCACATTGTAAGCCGCCCTGAGTCTCCGGAGAAGGGCGGCATATAAATCAAATTAAAAAAAAAAAAATAATAATTTGGCTGAACAAATTTAAAACCCCAATAATTTAAAACCAAATTTAAAATTTCCATTTAAAAAGGGGGAAGACTTAGGTGCTACACTAAGTGCCATTGTGCTCCATGCTCTAGCTTTCTGCCCTTCCTCTTCACCGAAACAAATCATGGGCAGTGCTGTATGAATATGTTCAACAGAATCCCATTTGATTTCTGATGAGAAAATGTCTTGAAAATAAAGGGAGCTGTGGAGGGGAAATTGGAAAGGAAATGTCAAGAGGTCAGATCTGTGCAACAAGCTGCAGACATTTCCCTTAGCACACTTCAGACTTTCTGATGTGACTTATTTTTATATTATCTTAATGAAATAATAATAATAATAATTAAGGGAAAACTGATAAATTGCAAAGCAAAGCATTATTCTCAAGCCTTATCTTCATTAAAAAAAACAAACCTCTTAGCCCTATGTAGTTCTCATATTTATTTTTAGAGAATAAAATTAATGGATAGCTGCAGCTCAGGATTTCTTTGGAAGCTGGCCTAGTTGCCTAGAAAAAGATTAAAGCAAGCCAGAGAAGCTGCTGCTTCTCTAAATTTTTTGCTGGTAAATGTGTATTTTGAGAATGGCTGTATTTACTGTGGCAGCCATTTGTTTAATTGTCAACTCCTCCATGACACTTATATGATAAGAATATCAGGCCATGCTTTCCCATGCCTGAAACAGTGAACTTTCCTACATTATTTAACCTCTAATAATAAAAGTACAGTTGGCATGTGCAAATCAGGAAAAAAGTAATATCAGTTTCAAGAGAGTACAGTTAGTCCTTAATTTACAATTTGTTTCTTAGCAGCCTTTCAAAGCTATGGACCTCTCCAGAGCTACTCAAAACCTAGTCTCAAAGTTCCGATGGCCTACCACACTGACATAGTTGCATTTTGAGTGTTTGGCAATCAGCCTACATTTACAGCTATTTGCAGCATCACAAGGTGGCATGAACACAATTTACAACTTTTTTTGCCGAAAACATGGTTATTTCCAATTTCTGGCTAAAATGTCCAACTGCTTTCCTAACATGTTTGCTTAGCAATCATTGCATTCATTTAACAAGTGTTCCAAAAAAGGTTGTAAAATTGGGTGACATGGTGATCCACTTAATGACCAGCATGATTTATAACCAAATTCTGGGTGCAATTATGGTAATAAATCGAGGATTACCTGTACTTATGTGATTAGCAACAGGTTGTTAAACTATTTGAAAGAGATTGGATCAGAAAATGGAAAATTTGTCTAAATGAAGAGAACAAAAATCATTGTAAGTAGGTAAAGAACTATGGAATTAAGAAGTTATAAGATTGACACACAATTTTTGATTTTCATTGATACGAAAGAATTGGACCCTATCTCTTAACTTTAGAGCCACAATAATCTTTTCCTAGTGTAGGAAATGTGTAAGAATTGTCCTGTTCTCCAGCACGCTGCTTGGAGAATCCAAGCATGGGTTATCTGTCATCTATTTGCCAGAGACTGAGTGTAATTTTTTTCTTCTTTTGTTGACCATGCCTCCTCTGCTCTGCTGAGCTTCAGTTTTTTTTCACTCAGTCTAGCAAGAGAGATGTGTGTAAACATTGCTCTGGAAATCGAGAAAGTAAATGACTAAAATAAGCCAAAGCATTTATTTTTCAGAGAGAATACTAGGTCATTTAAATTCAGAAGCTTGGTTGGGGAAAGAGGTTGCATAAATTGGGAAAATCAAGCTGGACAGTTTTTTACAGGACCGTGAAACTTGTCAGAAGTTTTAGGAATTGATTTGCTGGCTAAGATCACCTATGAAGCTTTCTACAGAGTTCTGCCTTCAAGTAATGGAATGATCTCAAAAAATTTTGAATGGGAAAACATCCCTATGGAATCCCAGATCTGCAAACCACAAAGCAGAAATTTTACAAATTGAGAAAAGCTGCAGTTGATTTTGGGAGGGGGGGTAGAAAAGCTCTCAGTTATCCAAAGAGAACACAGACAGTGTTCTCTGTCTCTTTAACAGTGTTCTCTGTTAAAACACAATATTCTACCAGTCCCAAATATTTATTGTTTTTAATCCGTATTTTCAAACCTCTATTGTTAGTTGTTTTAAGGCTAAATAAAATGCATTTGAATATTTGGTATCAAAAGAATGTGTTAAAATCAGAACAGGCCAATTTGTAAATACTGCAGTAATTGCTACACATTATAGTTAAGGAACATTAGTAACTAGAATGTGGTAGGTCCATAACTTCAATAATTATATTAAGCTACTCATAAAATGTTGGATTGAGTTTTAAATTGTAATTAAATACAGAAGGCCACTTGCTGTGGTGGTCTTGAATGATAATGTATGCAAATTAATGAAAAAGCTGCCTGCTTCTAAAGTGTTTCAACTCTCACAAAATGACAAGATTTGTGGCTGTGGAGGCTCAGTACAATTACATATAGTTTTTCTGTCAACATAAGTTGATTTTCTCAGAGACAAAGAAATATTTAAATGACTAGAAGTATATCAGGTTTTCTCACTGGTGATATTAGAAGAATGCAAATCCTGTAACTCCATAAAACCAATGGAATAACAATAGACTTTCTTGGCTTTTAAAAATCAGGTTATAATAGCCCATTGCACAATTGTGAAAAGGAAAGGAGTAGTCTAGCAATTTCAGGAGAATTGCCTTAACCATTATACCACACTGTCATATAGCAGGGGTCCCCAACTCCCAACCCCCAGTCCGTGTACCGGCACCGGTCCGCGGTATGCCAGAAACCGGTCCATGCAAACAAGCAAAGCCCCATCTGCTGGATGCAGGCAACATGCAAAACTACGCCCCCTCTGATCACAGAAAAAACTCTATAGTCGTCCTCCCCCTTTTTTTTAAATGACTTAAGGCTGGGAGGGTGGAGAGAATACTTCATTGAAACTATGCTGATTGGACTGCAAGATGTCTCCGATTAGAGAAAAATCCCCACTGATTTAATTAGCTATTTAACAAAGGGTTTCCAAAATTTGCAGTGCCAGGGCAAATTTTGTATTAAATTATGAATTGGTCCTGACTGTGTGTAATAATTGTATATAAAGGTATTACAGTGATTTGCTTTATGACTATAATACTTCCAGTTGAGTTTAGTTAACAGGTATTATAAAAGAGTGGCTTAAATCACCCAAGGAATATATTGAATAGTTCCAAAAAAGTGTATTATTTTAATGAAATTGAGTTTATGATTAAAAGTAGAACAGCAAGCACCAAGAATTTATTTAGTTTTGAAGAGGCAAGTTCATAGAGATATGTGTAGGAATATAAACATATAGACAAAAACACAGATGGAAGCAGAAACTAAAATTATATTCAGTTGTGTCTTGGATCACTGAGCTGCAAATAGTTTGCCATTTGAAGAAAGTTACATTCTGAAATTAAATTGAGGAATTCAGGTGTGATTAATCTCACTCAGTGGGATCTTCACTATGCATAAACTCTTAATTTTCTTTCTTTTGATTGGCTGGGCTAAGATTGCAGCATAAGTATATTTTATAGGAAGTAAATTCTACTGAATTCATAGCACCACTTAACTCTGAGTAGTCATGCATAGTATTACATTGAATTAACTAGCAATCTTGGAAAAGAGCTCCTTTAACTATAACTGCATATGTTGTATATTTGAGTCAGCCTCCCCACAAAACCAAAACGTACCCTAAAGGTGTTTTTTTGTCAGAAGTGTCAACCCAGAGTTGGGTAAATTATTACTTTGATTAATGTTTTAATTGTTCATCTATATCAAGAATCATAACATTGTTCTCTTTTGGTAATAATACATGCATGACACACCTAGCTGTGTATTATAATGAATTTATTGCTAAGCCTGGTAAGACCTATACTCCGTGCATGTGCAGAGTTTTCCTACATACCTCTAAAATTCTATTTTAAATCTATGGAAATTTCCATTTTGGCTTTTAAAGAACTCTTGAGAAGTAAGTAGTTGATGAGTAAATTATAGATTTCTAATATAGAAGAACTGAATATCCAGAATTGAATGTTTTAGCCATTTTTCTAGGTGATCGAATTCCAAACACCCTTAAGGAATAATAAGCCCTTAAGTGCCTTCCTAAAAAGCAAGGATCCCAGGAATCAGAGTGTTCCCCGGAATTGAAGAAGCCACCAGGCTGTCTAGCTCCTACCCTGTCACGTCCTGTAATGGGACCCCTCAGGAGTCCCTGTTTCAATAAAGGATAGTTTGGGGCAAATCTTGCTGGCAAATATGATTCTATGAGTATCCAGAAACCAAACCATGTAGGCTTTAAAGGTAACCATAAGCATTTTGAATAGTATCTTTAATGAAAATAGTAACTAATGTAGTGTCTGTTGCATTGGATAAATCCCTGTCTAAATCTATCTTTAGTTAGCTGAAGGGTTGCCAGATTTTAGACTAGTCATAACTTCTGGATAATCTATAGAGCCAAGGTGGCACAGTGATTAGGGTGCAGTAGTGCAGCTACTTCAGCTGACTGCTAGTTCAACAGATCAGCAGATCAAATCTCACTGGCTCAAGGTTGACTCGGCCTTCCATCCTTCCGAGGTGGGTAAAATGAGGACCCAGATTGTTGGGGGCAATATGCTATGTAGTATACTGTCTTTGGTGTAAGCCGCCCAGAGTCCTCGGAGAGTGGGCGGCATAGAAAAATAAATGAATGAATGAATGAATGAATGAATGAATGAATGAATGAATGAATGAATAAATAAATAAATAAATAAATAAATAAATAAATAAATAAATAAATAAATAAATAAATAAATAAAGGCAGAAGACACAAGACATTTATAAGCCAAGGAGAATAGGACAAGAAAATCCTGCTGATTATGTTACTTAGCGTGGTAACGAAACATTCAGAAACTAAATTGAAACAAGCTTGGAGATCAAACCACTGTCAAAATCTAAAGGCAGCTTTAGGAAGAATGTGTTGCAATAGTCTAGTTGCAAGAGAGCATGGGTCACTGTTGTCAGGACCATGAGCTGAAATAAGGGGATCCTGGGTGCTTTCTGAACTTGGTTGATTTCTTGCAGATGAAAACATTTCATTGGGGAATGAAACATCTGCAAGAAAGCAACCTAGCTCACAGAGCACCAAGGACCTTTCATTTCAACCCTGAGTTATAAATATTCTCCTTTATTGGTATTATCATCTGAAGCTGGACAAAGACCACCCTGGCCACAGCTTCCCCTTGCTCCTCTAGCATAAACTGAGATTCCACCAGGATCCCAAAATATTAATCACACATATATGTGTGATTATGTGGAAAGTCAGCATTGGAACAAGAATTGAGGCAGGTCATTTATTGAAGAACAGTAGTGCCATCTAACACAGATTTAACTCATTAATTTCATCCATATAAGCCCTCCAGATTCCAGGTCAGAACTTTTATTACATCCCCAATTTGGCACGATAATAATCATTTGCGTATAGTCAGCATATTGACGATACCTACCACAAACTGACAGACAACCTCTTCTAGCAGTTTTATGTCAAGGTTAACATTTTATTTCTAACAGCATTTTATTTCAAATTAGTAGTTTGAAATATTGTTGTTTTAATAATCATTGTTGTGGTTTTGCTCCTTCAATTTTGGGAGGGCCAAAATGTATCTCAAGGAACTGTTACAATTGAGATTTGCATTGCTATTAATAGCTGGGTTGATGAACATCTTATATTTTAACTTCATTTGGGGAAACAATCTGTACAGATTTTTCATAGGTTCCTGTACATAAGTCACTGTATAAACTCTTTAAGGAGATAATACAATACTGTGAAATAAATTTCCTGAATGTCTGATGGTTTGAAAGGTCCACTTTGAATTAGTACCATTGTGATAATCACATTTATACGTATAAATTAAGCAGTATCTTGTGAACATCAATTATTTTTTTCTAAATTGTCTTATTCTGATGCATTTGGAAAGAAAACTTCCTTTTTCCATAGATAAGAGAGGAGCTTGTAACTATCATACTATTATCCACATTCCTTCGTTTTTCACTTCTAATAGAAAAAGAGAGAGAAAATGTAGTATGTGTATTTTACATTCATTTTTCAATGTTGAATGTTTCAATGTTTCAGCGTTCATGTTGTTGGCCAACATGAAATCAGGTTATTCTGTTTTAATGCTATTCCAAAGGTTAGTACTGTCGAAATGGCATATAATTCTAAGGTTTTGAAAAGGTCATATATCTTCCAACAATGTTTCTTATTCTTTAAGAAAAAGTGTCAGCAATGGATCTTTTGGTTCAATACATATTTTTAAAAAATTAAATACTAATTAAAGTAGCAAAACAGCAAAGTGTCAGAATATTTGGGAAAAGAAACAACAGAGAAAGAACGGTAGAAGCATCTAACCAAGTGTAATAACAGACATAATTTGGGTATCTACATAACTGTAGATATGACAAAGAATCTGCCTTGGAAGCAGAGGTGGATTTCAGCAGGTTCTGACCAGTTCTGGAGAACCGGTAGCGGAAATTTGAGTAGTTCAGAGAACCAGTAGTAAAAATTCTGTCTGGCCCTGCCCCCATCTATTCTCTGCCTCCCAAATCCCAGCTGATCGGGAGGAAATGGGGATTTTGCAGTAACCTTCCTCTGGAGTGGGGAGGGAATGGAGATTTTACAGTATCCTTCCCCTGCCATGCCCACCGAGCCATACCCACAGAACCGATAGTAAAAAAATTTGAAACTCACCACTGCTTGGAAGTATACATTGGCATAAATTAAGATATTGCCATTCTTAAAAAATAATTGATTCAAAAGCTTAAAAATATGCCGTAAAGGCTTTCAGAGTATACCCAGGAAAGCTATATCTTTATCTTTTATACAGAACATTTATTTTTGGTAAACATTAATGAAAACCACTGAATTGAAAAATGGACAATTGAATAACAATTCGGATGGAGGAAGATAGACAAAGGTTAAAGATAATTTATAGTCCAGGGAATGACATCAAGAAACGTACTCTTGTGGTCTTCACTAAATTCCCTAGCCCCAGGGTAAGAATAGAATAAATTAGAATTTTTTTATTGGCCAAGTGTGATTGGACACACAGTTGCCAAGAAATATTCAAGTTCTTAGCTGATTCATTTTCAAACCCAGATTTCATAAATACTCTGGTTGTAAAGTCACCCCTTGTACCAAATAGCAGATGATTTCTGGTGTCCAGTTTGTATTGCATGGGCTAGCATTATCTAGCCTGAGGAAGGCTTTCTGATGAAGCAAAGTGAGATACTCATTTGAGGCTGTCATAAGAAACGCCAGACCCAATGCATCTGTCTGTGAAAAGATTCCACAGAGTAAGGCAGGAATGGTTACTTGAGAAAGTACCAACAGTACCTACTACAGCAAAAACAACATGAGGTAACATCTAAATGCACACTAAATTCAGTTCCCAGTCTTACAAACCCATTCCACCCAAATTCTATTTTGGTGGCAAGTGGTTTTTCAGAGCAAGACACCTCTGAGCAGATTGTCTATCCTTTTGCTGTACACCTAGTATCTTTGACCACCATGCCTTCAGTACCTTATTCTAGTTCTCTGATCAGTTTCTTTGCTAAAGTGAGGCAAGATCCATTGAAGTCATTGTCCTTTTTTTTTTATTGAAAAAGTTTTTCAAATACAAAATTTTTCCCCCTTTTCTCCCCCCTCCTCCCTAACCCCCCCCTCCCCTCCCCCTCCCCTCCCCCTGTGACTTCTTCATAATAAAACCCAAATTCATAACAGATTATATAATACTTTACCATCCTCTTACTCCATCCCCATATGCTGACCCTTTCTTTCTAATAAGATTATCATATCCCCCTTATACTATACATTTCAAAATGACTTTCTACTATAACATTATATAATAACTCCTAATTTAGCATAATAATAAATCAAATCTTTTATGTATATTAATCTATCATTTAAAAACAACCTTCCGCTATAAAACTATATAATAAATCCTAATTTAACATTTATTCAGTTCATAGTCTACCCATTTCCTTCACCCCATCATTATATCTCTTAACTCAAATCTTTTACATATATTCATAGCTAAACATAATATCCCTTTTCTTAAACTAAACAATCAATAAACTAACCTGTCTCCACCCACTTTCCTACAAGACTACCATACTTAATAATTCTTAATATCTTTATTCTTCTGCCCACTCCACTAAAAAATATTCCCTTATTTAAATAAAATCCTCTTAAAAAGACTTTAGGCTTGTAATCCATATAATATCTTCTGTAATGTCTTTCAACTAGATTATAAACTCCATCACCCATATTAGGGTAACATCACATCCTAATTCCAACAGTATGTTCGGTATCTTCAATTACCATCTGCCCCCATCAATAGCAAATATCTTCATAATAAAAACAACAACAACAACCACCCGAGTGACTTTGTATTTGTATTCCATATAGTGTCTGTAGAGCTGTCTTTTATCCAAAGTATTAATTCCAACCACCGTAATAGGGTAACAACCAGATCTTCTGCGTGTCCCAAACCCATAACTCTCTTGCCTTGTAACTCAGCATAAACGTAATATATTTATCAAAGAATCCAAAAAAAAAGATAGTTCCAATCCATTCAGTTTAAGGCCCTTTTCACATCCCAAAAGTACAGCACTGCAGAAGTCTGTCACTCTCCTCAGGATAATATAAACCAATACTTTGCCTCAGCTATCTTTTCATGTATTCAATCATCTCTTAAATAACTGGCAGTACACTGTTGTTTAGTTTAAAAGTTTTTATTTTTGTGAGACCTGCTTCTTCTTTTCTTAACTTTTTGTGGATTGGATCTCCATCCTGAATTCCTTTCTGTAGATTGTATATCAACTATTTGGTTTTCAAGCTGATCTATAACTTCATCTTGTTGGTTTCGCTTTTGTGGCTTAAATCTCCATTCTGGTTCTATAAATTGTGTATCAACTGATTGATTTCCATGCTGGTTTGTGACTTGATAAGTCATTACATTAGAATCCAGAGCTGCCTCTCTTGTATTAAATGGTCCAGCTGAGACCTCTGAAAGAGAATCCAAAAGCGGCTCATCTGTAGAGACCTCTGTAACTTGTTGTTTCTTCATTACTTCCACCTCTTTCTGCTTTTCTTGAATTTCTATCTCTTGTTGATTTTGCTTTTTGAGAACCTTGTAGTAAAATTCTTCCGCTTTTTCAACAGTATTTAGCTGATATCTTTCTCCTTGATATCTCAATATTATACCAACTGGAACATCCCACCTGAATGAAATATTTTGTTTTTTTAGCTCAGTCACCAAAAGTCCAAATTTCTTTCTATCTTTTAACATCTTAGGCGGCAATTCTTTATATATCCAGATCTTTCTTCCATACAATTGTGGAGTAGAATTAAAGGATTTTTGCACAATATCATTTCTTATTTCTTTATCTGTGAAGTAAATCACCACATCTCTAGGCAGTTGCCTTTGCTTTCCAGTCCAAGAATTTACTCTATAGGCCTTGTCAATTTTACAAGATACCTCCTCAGGGCGAACCTTTAAAATCCCAGCCAGAACTTGAGCAGATATTTTTCTTAGATCATCTCTATTATTTTCCTGTAATCCTCTCATTCTGACCGCAAATTCTGTGAGCCTGTATTGCATCATTACAACTTCTCTTTCAATCCCTTGCTTTATATCTTCTGCATTGTAAGTTTCGTGACCAGCTTCCTTTTTAGACTTTACTTCTAAACTATTGTCTTGAATATTTATCAAATCATTTTCAATTCTTTGTATTTTATTGTCCAAATTATAAATTTTATCATCAACTTCCTCCATTTTAGACTCTAATAATTTGATATTTGTATCCATCTTTATAACAACTTCTGAAAAAGCATTAGTCACTGTTACAATCTTTCGTTGCAGATTATCATACTTGAGTTGTATCATTTCTTTAATTTCCTGCCTTAATTTCTCAAATTTCTGGTTCATAGTCTCATGATATTTTGCCATTTCCTCCTGAAGAAATTCTTTTAAATTAAAACCATTCTGCAGAGTCTGTAGGCTCAGAGCTTGTTCAGCTAATTGTGGATGGGGGAACCCCCCTCCCCCACTGCTTGTTTGTCAGCCATCCTGCCACACAAAAAAGCTCTTTTTTTTAAAGAAAACTTTTCCCCAAAAAAGATCAAATACAGATCTCCAAAAAAAAAAGAAAAAAGAAACTTAAAATGGATATTTTCCTTCTAGTCTAGCCGGTACTGTATATTTCGCTACTGTGTAGTTTATTACGGAAGGACTTTCACTTTCGGCTTTCCTCTCAAGCCTCAGCAGTCGCCATTTTAAATAAATTAAAATTAAATTAAAAATACTTGCGGTTTAGGGTCCCAGGTACAAATCTCGCTCTCTTTAACTGAACCATCTGTTATTTTATTAGTTGGTCCGGTCCCGGCGCCTAGCTCTGCAAAAAGGCAGAGTCCTCCCAAAGCCTGGAGCAGCGGCGAGTGAAAATAGGGAGCCCCGCTCTGCTCGTCCCCAAGAGTAAAAAAAAAAAAAACTCTGGGGACTTCGCAGAGGGCTCTACCTGCCCTCGCCTGCTCTGGCTCACATTTCCATCAGGAAATGGAGTTTTTCGAGCCGCCTTTCAGATGTAAAGGCGGCTCTTTACAGGCAACGGGGCTGGGGGTCACAGAGGACCGTCTGGTGGTGACGGAAGCCAGACCGGAAGTCCGTCATTGTCCTTTTTTAATCACTAAATAGCATTTCTCTCAGCATCTGACTTCATTCTCATCTTTGCAAATCTTTGATCCTTTACTTTTGACAAGTTGTTCTTTTTTGGCCTCACTGGCATCCCCATGAGTTAATTCAATATCTATTAAATGAATCTATCTAATTACAAGGAGCCCATTAAATGCATATTAAGTTTGAACCAATCAAGGTCTAAGATTCAATGTGATCTTCCAACTAGACTGGAGAATGTAGAAGAGGAGGAGTTAATGGTAACCTAGAGAGATCATCGCAAAACATTTTTTTTCAGCTGCTAAAGAGAAGACTATGTTTGGAGACATTCATGCAGTAATGGTCTATACTTGTCCCAACAAATTAATTCAGTGGTGGGTTCCTCCTGGTTCGGCCTGGTTCCGCCGAGCCGGTAGCGGTGATGATATGACCTCACCAAACTGTTTCTGCCCCCCCGCCCCCCCTGCATTATTCTTACCTTTTATTTGGCCCCACCTCCAATCTATTGCTGCCTCCTGAGTCCCAGCTTATGGCTAGAGGGAAAAAAACTGTTTAAACTCTTGCCGCTGGGCTTCAAAGGGCCGCCCTACAGTTGATCAATGTTAAAAGAATACAAATGAGTAGACCGGTGCCTGTAAAAATACATGAGTAGACCAGTGCCTGCAAAAATAAATGGGTAGACCAGTGCCTGCAAAAATAAATGGGTAGATCGCTACAGCCTGGTAGACCAGTACCTCTGCTAAATCCTAAATAATTGTCACATGACCATCAAACCACGCCCACAAAATAAACCACGCCCACAAAATAAGCCACGCCTACAGAACCGATAGTAAAAAAAATAGAACCCACCCCTGCATTAATTATATAATGGCAAGTCACATTTCTGGAATTTTAAAATATATAAAAAATAAAAGTACACCAGACTCTTAAAAAAAGAGTTCAGAGTTCCAGTCTGTCCAATGATGTAGATATCTAAGGAACTTATAACTTCATCTTCTCTTTGTGCACATATAAAGTGTGACTACAATGGCAGCATTGAAGCAGAAAAACATTTTTCAGTGTTAAAGCCATTCTCATATGCTAGACACAGCAAATTAAAAATTGTAGCCATAAAGTATATTTGGAAGTTGGATTGTAGCAATGTCCTAAATTTGAAGACAGGAAATGTCTGTTTAGGTATTGAAAGCATAGGAAATTCTAGTTCTTGGTACTTAAATCAAAGTGGAGTTTATTTAACTTTCTGAGTTGTTACTTGTATGTTTGATTCTCAGCTACATGCATATATCCCTACATCTCTCTTTTTCTCTCTCCTCCTGCATGACAGGAAACAGACTATATGTTGGTTTAGTTCAAAATATCTTGGTGTAAGTTCTTTATAAGTTTGTTGATTTCCCTTGGGCCACTTAATAGAAATTAACATAATAATAATTATTCCTTATATCTAAATATTTCACACGTATGCACAGGACACCCAAGACAAAAATATTTTGTGAACCAAATATCCATTATGAAACAGAATTGTCAAATATTAATTTCTATTTATATGCTGTATTAATTTTTCGATTGGCTACAACCAAGCCTATATTCTTACCTGAAGAACTATATGATAAAAAGTGCCTTGTATAAATTTAACCATTTTTAAAAAATTCTTGCCTGTTTTTATTAAGAATGATTCATGCAATAAACACAGAAAAGTCAGTTTTACAGACAGTTTTGTTGCTGACATCACTTGGCAACACGGTGGAGATTTCTTTAATTATTTGATAGCATCTTCATTTCTCTTTTTTTCCCTCTACAGAGCTGCTCAGAAGTTGAATCTATCATCCAAAAAGAAGAAGCACAGACCCTCTGCATCCTCCGTTTCTGAATCTCATCTATTTGCTACCAAATTCAGCATGATCCTGCAGACCTCCCCTCCACCTGCTCCACCTTGTTTATTAAGGGCAGTCAGCAAGGTGAAAGATACTCCAGGACTGGGCAAGGTACAGATTAAACCCTTATAGTTCTACTAATCTGTTGCAGCAAAACAAAAGTTGTGAGGGGGAAAAAAGGCATCTCTTAAAGCTGCTTGTGTCAGCCGGCACTGGCTGAAATTATTACCATAACTAGTTTGTATTAACAAAGAGGCAAGATGCAATATCTTGTTTCTTTAATCCCCAAAGTAGCTTCAAAACAAGGAAAAGTTATGCCCTGCATATGAGATTTCCCTCTACAACTGTGTATTTATTCTTCCACCCTTGCTCAGACAGTGTTGACAATGAAGGCAGATCTATGTGTCCCAGGATAATGAAGTGAGATCGAATTTGGGTTGGTCACCGGGACCAGAGATTTACTCTTCTGAGCTTTCAGACTCATGCTGGAACCCATCTTCAGGAAATTTCTCTCTACTGAAATATGTGCTTTGGGCTGTTCTGTGAGTCATGTTTAGGTGGTGCCTTCCTATTGGTTGATTGGTGTGTTGATGACTGGTGATTGGCTGTAGTTTCCTTGTGCTGCCAAGCCCTTGGCTTCTAAGTATTGATAAACTGATGGTAATTCAGCACTCCTGTTAACTGACAAGAGGCCTGTTTCCCAGGCTTCAATAATTTCTCTGGCTATCTTTGTACCTGCAATGCTGACTCTTTAGTGCCTATTTCTTTGAAGACATTTTTAATTAGTGTAAATAAACCTAACCTCAAAAAAAATGATCTTAAAAGAGGGCTCACTAAATCATATACTACACAGTAATAGATTAAGTATTAGATAAGGGATTAACATATGTATTAAATAGGCTATTCCAGACTAATCAGTAGATAAATATTCTCCTGTAACACTATGGGTTGAATCAACTATCCCTATTAACTTGATACATGTTTTCAATTTAAAAAATGGTTATTTACAGTGTAATTCTATGTATATTTGCTCTGATTTGATCAGGCTTATTCCCAGGAAAATAGGTGTAGGTTTTCAGCAATTATCAATGGTATATCATTAACATTTGAGAAAGGTAATTTGTTATCTTTTTCTGTCTTGCATTCCTCTCTATAAATACAGATCAAGTACCAAAACCAACTTGAACTAGAAATGAATGGCTTCTTGTACATTCTTGAAAACAGTAAAAATGGCAGAATGTCAATTCACCTTGGCAAATGTATTTCATTCTTATTCTACTTTAATTTCATGTACATTGCTCTAAAATCATAGTTACAGTACTTTGCTTTTTAATGGTGTTAATGCCAGTCTCAAATGAACTGGAATTAAAATTCTTAAAGATAGTGCAGTAAAAGAAGAAAATAATATGTTATGTAATTTGTGATCCTTCTCTTTTTTCTAAATTAATTCCCAATCAATTAAAGAGGTGCACATTGCAGTTAATTACATGTAGCAAGAGAGTTAGAAGACTCATATAACCTGATATCTGTTTGGACATATATATATCTAATTCATGGAAATGATTTCATAGGACATTTTAGTGGTCTTATGACTAAATAAGTTTGAGGAATTCCAACAATTGCTTCTCAAATGTAAAAAGGATTTTGAACTACTATTGATAAACAAAGGCATTATTTCAGAGATTAATACAATAATAATACAATAATATAATAATTAATTCATTAGCATGGGTTCATGCTGGGATTATTTTTATGTAGCAAATAATTCTGTAGTATTAGACATTATTTTTACATCACTATAGCTGTTAACTCACATTGCCAGGAAACAATTATGAGAATATGAGAAAATAAAATAATAAGCAGTTCCTACATTTGCATTAAATGAACCTGCTCTTCACCTCTGTCCAAGCTTAGCCATGTTTTATTGATCTTGATTACAGACCTGGCATTTTAGAGCCTGCGTTACTTACAAACAGTCCCACTTTGGCCTATAAGCGGCTCTCTTCTGGCTTTCTTACCAAAGCAGGCTACAATTATGCATAATTTAATTCAAGATCAAAGGGTGTGGGGGCAAGATGTGAAGTGCTTTCTGAAGGCCTGAATGGAGTATGAGGGTTGAGGAATCATATGCCATATCTTTATTGGAACATATTTTGTATTTGCTTGAATGAGCTTTCGGTATGGTCTAGTAATCTGCTTTCTCAAAACTCCAAGTCATGCAAAGAGATACGCTTACCTTTAAACAAATGTGAATATAACTGTTCTTCAGATTATAGCCAGCTGCATCCTGGATGATCAGAAGAGTAAAGGGTTCGATGGACAAGATCTTAAGATATAGAAATCAAATACTGACATACTTTGTTATTGTATATTTGTTAAAAATGCCTGAAATTATATATCTGAATGTGGAATGTTTCCACCATAAGTAATTATTTTTATTCTGTATATTGATAGTTGAGGGCATAATTATCATGGAATGGGGGAATTAAGTGAGTCCTTTCTTTCAAAAAATGGAAGAATATACAGAAACTCCTAAGGGTGTGCAAAACATTTCAGATTTGATATTCCCTATTGCACCATTCAGTATGCTTGTTTCTAAGTATAAAAGAGCTGTTTTAATGAGAAGCATTCTGTTTCTAACATTTTGAAAGTGTTCTGAGCTCAAATCAGAGTATTTTCAACTCAACTGCTTTTCAGCTCAAAAGCAACATGAGTGAGGCGGTTTATTTCCCACTAGAAGCAGGTTTGGGTACAAAACCAGCATTTTGAATATGAGGAATGGGAATATTTTACACATATCTAAAATAAGGTGACCAGATTTTAACATTGGTAAAGAGGGACATTGTGGGCGTGGCTTATTTTGTGGGTGTGGCTAGCTGGTCATGTGACTGGGTGGGCATGGCTAGCTGGTCATGTGACCGGGTGGCCATGGCTATGTCTATAGGGTAAGGTGAACAGATTTTAACATTGGTAAGAAGGACACCATTGTGGGCGTGGCTTATTGTGTGGGCGTGGCTTGGAGGCCATGTAACTGGGTGGGCGTGGCTACCTGGTCATGTGACCGGGTGGCCATGGCTATGTGTATAGGGACTACTCAGAGGGCTGAAAAGTCATTTCTGACAGGTCCTCACACTTTTGACTGGTCCTCACACTTATGACCATCCTCACATTTATGCCCGTGCAGCATTCTTAACAACCATGTCACTCATTTCACAACTGCTTCTCTTCAACAAGGTGACAAGATAGGGCAAAAATGTAAAATGTGAGGACAGTCGTAAGTTCGAGGACTGGTCAAAAGTGTGAGGACCAGTCAAAAATAACTTTTTCAGCCCTCTGAGTAGTCCATATGCACAAAAGGACTAACCAGAGGGCTGAAAAAAGTCATTTCTGACAGGTCCTCGCACTTTTGACTGGTCCTCACACTTATGACCATCCTCACATTTATGCCCGTGCAGCATTCTTAACAACCATGTCACTCATTTCACAACTGCTTCTCTTCAACAAGGTGACAAGATAGGGCAAAAATGTAAAATGTGAGGACAGTCGTAAGTTCGAGGACTGGTCAAAAGTGTGAGGACCAGTCAAAAATAACTTTTTCAGCCCTCTGAGTAGTCCATATGCACAAAAGGACTAACCAGAGGGCTGAAAAAAGTCATTTCTGACAGGTCCTCGCACTTTTGACTGGTCCTCACACTTATGACCATCCTCACATTTATGCCCGTGCAGCATTCTTAACAACCATGTCACTCATTTCACAACTGCTTCTCTTCAACATGGTGACAAGATAGGGCAAAAATGTAAAATGTGAGGACAGTCGTAAGTTCGAGGACTGGTCAAAAGTGTGAGGACCAGTCAAAAATAACTTTTTCAGCCCTCTGAGTAGTCCATATGCACAAAAGGACTAACCAGAGAGCTGAAAAAAGTCATTTCTGACAGGTCCTCGCACTTTTGACTGGTCCTCACACTTATGACCATCCTCACATTTATGCCCATGCAGCATTCTTAACAACCATGTCACTCATTTCACAACTGCTTCTCTTCACCATGATGACAAGATAGGGCAAAAATGTAAAATGTGAGGACAGTCATAAGTTCGAGGACTGGTCAAAAGTGTGAGGACCAGTCAAAAATAACTTTTTCAGCCCTCTGAGTAGTCCATATGCATTAAAGGATTACAGCAATAGAGAGGGATGAAGGAATGGAAATTAGAGTAGGAGTGAGGGTAAGAGAGGGAGGAAGAGAGGAGGAGAAGGAGAAAGAAAGAGGAAGTAGGGAGGAGAAAAAGAGGGTGGGGGGAAGAGAAAGTAAGAAGGAAAGAAAAGAGAGAGGTGGTAGGTTTGAGGAGAAAGATTGCTGTACAATAAAAAAGATGAAAGGGAAGAAAGCCAACCCCAAGCAAATATAAAGATATTAAGATAAAGAATGAATTGTTAAACTTTAAAGAATAAAAGAGAACAAATATGAATAAATAGCAATAATTAGAAACACACATACAAACATACAATGTATTTTCTTTGAACAGAATATTTGGCTGGTTCACAAATTTAAACAGCGTTTAGTCATTTCAATTAAATTTACAATTTCTATATTTCCTTTTTGCCATATTTATTCCTCATCTATTTTTTAAAAAAACCAATATTACCCTTCATCCTCATCTCTAATCTTAATCAAATTCAATTTTTCCCTTCTATTCTATATTATACCCCTTCCCATTGTCATCTATTTTTATATCCATCCTCACATTGTTTAATTATGTAATTATGTAATACAGTTGTTTAATACAAATTCAACATTTTAATATAAATCAATTAGTTATAAAACTATCTTTTTTGTATATTAATCAATATGAACATGAATATTCCAATTATTTCCATGCAATCCAATTTCTTACAAATCAATTAATTATATTTACCAATAATAATAAACGAAATAATTTCTCCCATAAATTCCTCCGAACCACAACTTAACCATTTCTGTTTTCAACACAATATACAATTAATAGTATCTCAATTATTACAATTCCCTAGTTAAATAGAGCTCTTTTTCCTTTGTGTTTTAAAATCTTGAACTCTCCTCCTAAATTTCCCATTGTTTGCAGTTTTTCACCTACCTTTTTTGGGGAGGAAAAATAAAAATAAAAATAAATCTCTCTCTGCCTCATTTTGTCACGCTGCACCAAAGACCCTGGTTTCGTTTTCGTTTCTGAAGCTTAGCTAGGGGAAAAAAAAACTGCTTTACACTGATTGCCTGTAGGGCGGCCCTTTGAAGCCCCGGGCAAGAGTTTAAACAGTTTTTTTTTCTTCTAGCCATCAGCTGGGGCTCAAGAAAAATCGGGACTTTTTTGAAACGCCGCGGGACGCGGGACAAATTGCTCAAAAGTGGGACTGTCCCGCCAAAAGCGGGACGTCTGGTCACCTTAATCTAAAAGACATTTTTACAGTTGGCTTTGTTTTAAGCTGAACCATATATTATGCCAGCTCAGATAAGGATGAGCATAGAGCAAGAATATTTCAGGAAATATACCATGTGGATGGCAGGATTGGATTATTTATTTGTTTATTTCTAAGACTTTATATTACCTCAGGAGCAGATGACTCTAAGCAATTTAAAGTACAATATACACTAAACCAAGAATTAAAACAGTATATAGTACATTATCACAAGAACTTTATATAAAATCCAACCTCTCCATCAACCTTCATTCTTAGCGTCATATTAAATGAAGAGAAGCTATTCTAATAATGTTCTGCCCCAGCTATGGACTCCAAAGAATGCAGCACACACAAACTCTGTACAAAGCTTATTTCAGTCAAATAACTTAGTCTTTATCAACCAAAGGCTGTTAATAAACTGTCTTAACAGCCTACCAGAATTCTAAGATAAGGTAATCACAGTCTTACTAGAGTTGGCAGAAAGCCCAGAAACAATTTTGCAGAGAATCCAGATGCAAAGGAGATTGAACTAAAGTTGTTCCCTACAGCTTGCTGCAAGCTGCATTTCTCCTTAAATTGGCTAAGGGAGTGGCCAATTAGCCCCAAGCCTTACTCTTGAGGAGACCTCCTCCTGAGGAGGCACTCCTTCCTTTTGGCAGCTCTGTGTACCCATGCATTGAGAAGAGGCTCCTCCTCTTCGTCCTCTTCACTTAAAGGAGCTTCTGGAGGTTCTGAAGGCCCTGGCTGAATCCCTGCCTCTGGCACCACATCTTCTCCAGCCTCCTCACTGTCCGACTCGAATGCCAGCTGCACAGGCTGCTGGCGCAGCACCACACCAGCCTCCTCGTTGTCGGAATCAGCTACAATCTGCACAGGCCGCTGAGGGGCCACAACAAATAAGCAGGAGCACAGCAAAAAGGAGACACCTGGTTCAGATTTAACAATATAACTTTTAATCATGAGACCAATTTTACTAAACTTCACTGGGTTTTGCTTTGCCTCTTATTCTCCCTCAGGTAAAGATGAAAAGTATTAACTTTCATATTCAGAGGAAATACTCTTTTTTGTAAATCCCTATTCAGAATGAATGGTGTTTAAAAATCGTTTTTTAAAAAATTATTTTTTAAAATCCTACCTTTATTATTGCTATAAGTAATTCAAGTCAGCAAACATACCTAATACTTCCTCCTCCTATTTTCCCCACAACAACAACAATCCTGTGAAGAGAGTTGCACTAAAAGAGAGTGACTGGTCACCTAGCCAGCTTTTGTGTGTAAGCAGGACAAAAACTCATAGTCTCCTGATTTCTAGCCTGGTGCCTTAACCACTACTAGACCAAACGTTAATATGAACAAACATTAAAGTACATCATATATAACAATAAAGCCAAAAGAAGACAGTTAGTTGTCATGTGAAATATGAGGGTTGTGGAGATATGCAAACAAATTTAATTAACTAAGATTCTGGTAATTAATTGACTGAAATTTCTTGGAAACAACTGTAATATATACTATTTATAATGGATCACTGGTGGATTAGCCATAGTTCATTTAAACCGTTATATGATTAGTCCTTAGGAGAAAGGACTGTTTCCTTCCTTGTCATTTTAGATTATTTATAGCAAGTATGTTTGTGTATAAATTTGGAGAAATAGAAATAAAATAATATCCTGCCCTCTTTCAAAAAATAAGTGAGGAAAAATAGGTTAAAGCAGATGGAACTTTCATAGATTCTTTTCATTGCATGCAGAGTTGGACTTCCTTGGCCACAAATATTTTTTAGTATTCTAATTTTTTTGAAAAATCCAGTCAGCTTCTGAAATATGTGCTGCCAATATTCATCAAGAGAATATTAACAGTGAAGCGAGAGAAAAAGTTATCTTGTCTGCTGAAAGTTCTGCACTGGGACCTAGAGTAAGTCAAAAGTTAATTGCTGTAGGACAAATGAGAGTTAAAACCATTATCCCTTGGAAACAATTTCTGAGAAGAAGAACAAAAACTGTTTCTCCTCCAAGTTACTATGGTTACAGAAATGGGAACAAGGAGGAATACCCCATGAGGCATTTTAAGAAGACATGTGCGTTCATCATTGTAGTCAAACAGATTGTTCTATAAATTAAATAGTTCCACATGAAATGAAAGCCAGGTGGCCTTTAGCCCTCAAGTTGGAGTGGCCCATTACAAGGATATTCTTCAGGAAACAGGTTTGATGGATTGGACTGAAATCTTTGCTGGACCAACTAACAGTACATTTTGAGAGGAAAAAGTTTAGCATCTTTTATTGAGGAAGGAAGGAAGGGAGGCTTCTTTCAGAAAGTCAAAGCTGGAAAAACAACCATGGACTATCTAGAATCCTTGGCCCAGATTTCCACAACCATACTTTCACATTGATTTTCTCTTTCTGAAAGAAAGATGTGAAGATTGTGCCAGTGAGTACGTGGTATTTAAGGTTGTTTCTGTTTACTTGCATTAGAATGAGGAATGTGCTTCTCTAGCAATAGCATTTAGACTTATTTACCGTCCCATAGTGCTTTACAGCACTTTCTGAACAGTTTACAATGTCAGCATTATTCATTACTCAGTGTCCCTAAAAATCATCCATGGATTCTGCTATTAACAATTTGTTAAACCTTAATAGAGAAATCCATTTATTGGTATTCTCATGAGCCAAAAACTTAAGAATAACTTCTTTTGATTTTTGTTTGGGGAAAACAAGATAAGACTCACTGTCCATTGAAACATAGCAGTGAAAACAAATAGCAGTTCCTTGGTTTGTTTAACTGCTTCTGGTAGGAAGAACATTCACATGGTGGTGTCAACCAGTATACTTGCTAGATTGCAACAGGTCCACAGTCAACAAAGTCTGATTTATTGTGATGGGTGAATTGGTCCTATGTGTTTCAATAAAGCCTTTCACATATTTCATTCTGAAGTCCATCTCATTTCAAGACTTTAAACGTTTTGTTGTTTTATGTGTGCCTATGAACCCTTGCTCAATGGACAGGATGAAAAAGATGTTAGAGGTTTTGCTATAATAGTACTATAATAACAGAGACTGATGATCTAATCTAGTTTATTGATTCAGCTACAAGGTTACGCAGCTTCTCTGTTTTTGAAATGCACCAACTTAGTAATAGGTGATACATTAAAGAAAATCTGAGGATATATTTATTTTATAGAGTTGGGGGGGTGTTTCTTTAGTCTTGTTTTAATTCTTAAAAAGGATCCTCAGATATATCTCATAGTTTAATTTTAAGTGATATATAAAATGGTTAAGTTGATGCAGTTTTGTTTCCAAGTATGTATGTTTCATCCATGAAAAAATTAATTTAATATAAAAGGGTAGAAAAACTAGCACAATCAAGATGGTAATGACATCTATTAAGATAAAATATTAGAAATAGAAACTGACAATTCAAATTCTAAAAAAAGATTCATTAGACATTCTTATATGTGGCAAAATATATATATATTAAGTTTTTTCCCCTTTTTTGTTTGAAAATTAGTGTTTTTTGAACTGTACGATTCCACTAGGGACACAATGCAAGACACATATTTTTTCTTGGTATTATGATAATATTCACATTTTTAACATCAATTTTTCAGCTGTCTGCTTCTTCTGAACAAGCCAAAATGAAGAGAAACTATATTCATTGGAGTTTAACAACTTGCATAACTCCATCTGTAGCAACAATGAAAATCATTGTTCCTCAATCACTAAATTTATAATTGCTGTCAGATGAAATGATATTTTTCCATTTTATATTCCAGATATAATTTATAAGCAGGCCATGTAATGCATAATACATTTTTACATAGTAGTAAAATTGCAGTTAAAAGTATTTCTCATTTTCTCTATTGCTTATTTTTTTTAACCTCTATGGGTAGAAATATCTCACGAGTGGCAACAATTACTCGAAGAACAGTGTTGCCAGCAGGAAACTGTGAGGCAGAAATCATGGACTCAATTAGGGAATAAGATCCAACCTTCCTATAATTACCTTCTTCTCTCTTCCCCAAACATGAAGGTAGTTGGAATTATGATTCGAAGTAATTCATTTTCTTTGATTAATTACCATTGGCATAGCTAGAGGCCTCTCTATAATGTATGATATTCTACACAAGTGTTCAAAAAAAAAAAAAAAAAAACCACCAACCAAAAATCAACCCACATCTTGTGGGGTAAATCTCTTAATTTCTGAAAGTTTAAAGACTTCCTTTAGCTAAGATAGGGCAGATTCTGTCCCCTTTGAAAGAGTAAACATGCTTGTAAACGTTATCCACTTCTGTAAACAAATAAAAAGTAGTTGATGCTTCCTTTAAGAAAAATAATTTCAGATTCTTAATATATCTTGAGCAAGGAACTCCCTTCCCAACTTTGTGTCTGGAAGATACCAAAATTTATTAGAAGAGGCCAACATGTTGGTCAAGTCCATCCAATTCCATGAAAAAGAAAGGAAAAAGTTCTTTTTCAGAATTGAATAGGTAGTGACATATCTGCTTCATATCTGAAGCAAAGCATGTTATGGTGGAAGCAGTCAGAGAATAAAAAGGCACTTTACTTTTCAAAATATTAGATGGGGTTCACATTTCATCTCACAGTTGCCTCTTTTGTGCTGGCTGTGTCCTCCTCATAATATTATCACAGTTTGTGAATTCCATTTGCTTTTGGTATTTACATTTGCCGTTTAGTACTTACGGTGGATATAAATAACAAAAGATAGATGCAGAAGAATGCACAGCTTTCTCCTTTGTTTCCCTAGGTAGAAGATACATTAAAATGCCTAGAAGTTATTCTTAAGTGAGATTTGTAATCTATTTTTGTGATATATGCTCACAAATGCTGTAAGTACTCTCACAAATAAATGTAACTATAAGACAAAATCATGCAAACTAGTTAGCTAGTGGCTGGTTGTATTAGCATAAGAATAAATAGCTAAACATTATAATAATTAATGTGCAAGTATTTTCTGAAGTTTTCCCATAGCTGTACTAAAACTCTGCATTTCATCAGATCCTTTGAGGACTCAAAATTGATGATATTTCAGTATTCTAAATCAATTTCTCTGGGATTTTTCTTTATATATATATATTTTCTGTATTGACCTTTGAATATAGACTTTTCAAAGGGCATGATATTATGTTTAAATAAAAGGACCGCCTGTGAAACTTCCCAAAGAAGTTTGCTCAAATTGACTTCTCAAAGCTTAACTCCTTACTTCTTTTAACCAGTCTGAAGTCCTACATGTTGAAATGTAAGTAGTCCTTGCCTTATGACCAGTTGCTTAGTGACCATTCAAAGTTACAATGGAATACCTGGGAGATACTTAAACCCAGATTCAAAGTTACAATGCTCAGCGCCTCCTTCTCCTCCTCCCATGGTCACATGACCACACTTTAGTTGCTCAGCAAGTGGACTGCATTTATGGCCATTTTATGACGCTTTATCTGAGACCAACATTTACTTCCAGTTTTTGGCAAAACCAGACTATAGTGAACCATGTTTAGTTTTGGTTTCACTTATTTAAAGAGCAGATTATTGAGTGGGAGGTACCTTCCTGTTCAAAAAATGGCAATCACTGGAAGTACTGTATTTTTTGGTGTATAAGACGTACCTTTGTACCCCCAAAAAGGGGGTGAAAATCTGGGTGCATCTTATACGCCGAATGTAGCCCCGCCCACCCGCCGGCCCCCACCCTTCGGCCATTTTCGGGCAGTTCTAGGTGGCAGGGATCTGGGTCAGGGCACAGCCTGAGGAACAACCCTCTTCGGGACAGTCTGGAGGGGGGGAATCTGCCCGGCAGCTTCAGGGAACAAGACGGATGCCACGATTTACGGCTGGTCATCCCTCTGGCCGCCCAGCAGGCAGCTAAGGGCAGGCAATGGCCGCAATGACTTCACTCCCCTGCAATGTAGGAGCTGCCGCCTAAGCCCTCTGCACCCAGGAGCTGAGCGAGCCAAACGAGAGCGCCTAAAGAAAAATGCCCCTCCTTTCCAGCCACCGCTGCCTGGATTCCCCAACTCAATAATCAGAGCCGTGTTTCAGTCGGCAGGCAGTCAGTTCCTCTGCAATGTGAGGAGTTGCCGCCTCTCTGCGCCCAGGAGCTGAGCGAGCCGAACGAGAGCTCCTAAAGAAAAACGCCCCTCCTTTCCAGCCTCTGCTGCCTGGATTCCCCAATGCAATAATCAGAGCCGCGTTTCAGGCCGCAGGCAGCCAGTTCCCCTGCAATGTGCAGCGGGGAACTGGGAACCGTTTTGGATTCGGGGAGGGGATTGCAGCGCTTCCACCTGAAAGTGCTTTTCTTCCCATTGCACATTCCCAGCGGGGAATGTACAACGTGGCTCTGATGTGAAACGCGGCTCTGATTATTGGGGAATCCAGGCAGTGGTGGCTGGAAAGGAGGGGCATTTTTCTTTAGGTGCTCTCGTTCGGCTCGCTCAGCTCCTGGGCGCAGAGGGCTTAGGCGGCAGCTCCTATATTGCAGGGGAGTGAAGTCATTGTGGCCATTGCCTGCCCTAAGCTGCCTGCTGGGCGGCCAGAGGGGTGACCAGCCGCAAATCGTGGCACCTGCCTTGTTATCCGAAGCTGCCAGGCAGATTCTCCCCAGACCGTTTCAAAATGCTGGTAGGCAGAGTTAGAATTCTTGTTTTCTTGATTTCCTCCCCCAAAATTAAGGTGCGTTTTATACTCCGGTGCGTTTTATACACTGAAAAATACGGTACATTTTATTGACATACATATAATTTATTATGGCAACTGAGCAGAATTGCAAGTATACCCATTAAAAATAAAATTAAAACAAACCAAGATAAAACATTACAATTAGTAGTGGGTTCATCAGCAGATAATAAACATTTGCCTAATTTTACAGACAGTATAATAAAATTCGGCTATGTTCAAGGAGACTGACTCATATTGTTTTGATAACAACAACTATACATGGAAATACCAGCATTTCCTGGGTGTTTTACCAGAAATTATAGGGTCCTTGAGTCCATATACAGAGTATAGTATAGCAGGCCATGAGCTATAGTTTCAACAGCCCTTGTCTACAAAGGTGCAGTCTCAGCTCATTGGGACTTTTTTGTATCAGCCCTCAAAAACTTCAACATGGGGACAGTGTTAAAGTATGCTAATCTTAGTGTTGTTCAGAATTTGGAAAGAGGTGGTATAAATATCTCAATGGTTTATACAAAGAGACTTAATAAGAAAAACATTCTTGGATAGAACAGACTGTTGGGCTTCCAAGTCTTTGATATGTTATTTAAATACACTGAGTACAGGATCATAACCCCATTATTAGGAATCTGGCCTTCTTGGAAAAGCCAAGACATTGAAGTTTTTGTAAGATTGTCCTGAATCATATTGATCATAACCTGCTACAATACAAGTCCATGATCCTGTTTGCCTCCCTCTTGATACTATATTTGGAACACAAGGAACTACCTTAAATATAGCCATTAGAAATTTAGTTTGTGGGGGCAATAAGCTGACTTTGTATAAAATAGAACACCGCTTAGAGGGGCCCAAAAAGCCCTACTAAGCAGATATATACAAAAGTATGAAGGCTATTGTTTAATGCATTGTAAGCCGCCCTGAGTCTCCGGAGAAGGGCGGCATATAAATCGAACAAACAAACAAATAAACAAACAAGTAATTCATTAATTAATTAATATGGCCTTTTTTAGAAAAAATAAATACAGATTCAGTTACACAGGTATTAGTGATTCCCAGACTGGAAGTTCAGACCAGTTTTAGTTATCCCAAGACTTTGCTTGGGAATAGGCCAGAGGTGGTATTCAGCAGGTTGTGACCACTTCTGGAGAACCAGTAGCAGAAATTTTGAGTAGTTCGGAGAACCGGTAAATACCACTTCTGACTGGCCCCGCTCCCATCTATTCTCTGCCTCCCGAGTCCCAGCTGATTGGGAGCAAGTGGGTATTTTGCAGTATCCTTTCCCTGGAGTGGTAGACAATGGAGATTTTACAGTATCCTTCCCCTGCCACGCCTACCAAGCCACACCCACAGAACCGGTAGTAAAAAAAAATTGAATCCCCACCACTGGAATAGGCATTAGTCCAGAATGTATCAATCAGCTTTTATCTTGATAATTAGAGTGTATGATGCTGATCCTACTTAATTTTTTTTTTATTTCTAGCCTTAGTTCAAAATGTTGGTTAAAGCTTTGAAAATCCTTTGGCAGCAAATTGTTTTGAAGTATGTGTTTGAAATTTATAGTAATTTATAAATTTGAGATTTGCATTCTAACAAAATGAAAGTTGTGAGAAACTTCTTGTGTACAAAATGGCTGCCACAGAGCATGTAACCATGACAAAAGCCGGTTTACCAGAAACCAAACAAGTTCTGAAAAATGTTCTCTGACATGCCAGTGGACCTTCATGAAACCCAAAACAAGGTTTGGATAAAGATGATGTTAGAGATTGTTGTTTTGCTTCACAGATACAGCTTCCATTTTATTTTTAAGTTAAAAGAAATCCTTTCAAAAAATCCTTTGGGCCTGATGGACACAAAAGGTTTATTTCAGTCTGCCTGTGTTCTCTGTGTTAGAGAATTGTCAAATTGTCAAATAAGCATGAGATGCCATTCTTTTATTTAATAGTAATGTGCCTAGGATCCTATACCTAATAGAAAAATGAAAACTTCTGAGAAGTTATGAGACTGTGACTTTTTCTCCTGATCTCTTGGGGAGGTGCAAGCAGGCAACCTGGTGACACAGTAATGAGCCCAGAAGGGGATTTTGAAAGTAGGAATGGAACAGGAGGCAAACTGCAAATATATCTATCGATCAGTATAGTATATATTCTACCTCATACAAGTATATATTCTACCTCGTACAAGGCTAATTTTATTATCTCACCCATGCTGCATTTAGAAATTAGATGCATAAGGCCCCATTGGGTCATCATTTCAGAGATATTTCCTTACCTGGCAGAGAAACAGAATGGCCAAAGGTGGGCAGAAAAGCTGTGCAATCAGGAGTTACTTCTGATTTCCTTGCCATCTGTCCCGTTGAGTTTCTTTGTTGGAATCTGGCAGGGAACATAAGAAATCTTCCTTCCTTCCCTCCTCCCTCCCTCCCATCAAGTATGATCAGAAGATGGATAAACAAGAGCAAATAACAGCCTTTATTTGCAACCTTGTTTAGAAGACTTAACTATTCTTCTAAAGGGGAAAAGGATGTTGTGCAGAAGCATATCTTTTCCTCACCCCTCGCATAGCTCAGAATATTAGAGAGAGAGGGAGAGATAATGGACAGATAGACTGACAAACGTTTATTTTTGTTTTATCACAAAGTCGCAACATCTCAAATACATGGGAGGAGAACAGATAGTTGTTCTTATTTTCCCACCAGGATAAATGCAAGATACCAATTAAAATATTGTGAGATGTAGTTCACCCTTGTAAGAAGCTTTGTTTTCCAGCTGTACACCTGAGTGATTTGAGCACATTTTCATAAAATACTTTAAATTTACATTTTTGTCCTTCTCCAAACCCTTTGCCATGCATGCACATAATTTAAACATTGGATTTTGCCTCTAAATTACTCTCATTTCTCCGGAGCATGCTGAGCTATGTCCTGGCACAAGATCTGACAGCGGCACAAGGGATGTGTGTGCTGTCTGGCCACACAGAAGGTGGAGGCATGTACACTGATTGATAACAGCATGTGCAGATGTGATAAACATAAAGAGGCCCAGGCTTCTTTTTGGGAAAGTTGAACAGCAACATAAACGAAGAAACGGAACTCCCCCAGAGACTTGTACTTGATGTTCAGTGGGTCTCATGAATCTTTTCAGATTGCTAGAAAGATTTATCATGAGGCCAATTCTGTGGCATGAGGCTGTATAGAAATTCAGCTCCACTAAGATCTTTTCTAGGCTATCATGGCATATTAATATTGCAGTAGTAATAATGGAAGTACAAATTAAAAATAACTAGATAGAGAAGATGAACAACAGGTTTGAGACTTTGGAGATAGCTTTAACTCAATCAGATAGGACAGCTAATATAGGGAGAAATTCAGGATCTCCTTGTTAATTACTTTGTATTTAATAAACAACATGGTATCTACTAGATTATTATAGGTGAGGTATTAGGCTTCTATTATATTGGACAAATACGCAAATTTTTCATAGACAATTAGTTTCACCATTTTCTTCGTAATTTATTTTAAGTATGCTGTCAACATTTCCAATTCACCAATCTCCAACCAGTGAAGGATTCATTTTGCAGAAGGATAAAAAGATATAAAGATGCCTAAAATTAGGCTCAGTAGTTTATATATTGTATGGAATAATGCTTTGTCTTTAATGGGATGTAGTAATGTAGGGGGAAGTAAATTCTTCTGCCAGTATTACATCCCATATCAAGGCTTTCTAAGATCTTCCTAAAATCAGTTTTAGAAATCCACAATAATGTTTTATTTTTATTGTATTTAATCAATTCTGCCTGTTACCCAACAAAGCTACACATGTGCTTATACAAACACATAAAATATGTTAAGATTATGTAATCATTTTGTGTTATCTGCACGAAGGGAGTTGCACGTTGAGGGAACAGTGGATCTGCCCATTATGTTACATGGATTCCATCCTTCCGCTCTGTCCATACTAAGCATTGAATTCTGCAGTTGAGAAATCTGAATACTTAATTTTTCATTTTAAGCCAAAAGCAGGCACATTTTGATTCATGTCACAGATTGGGACATGGGACTCCATGTGGAAAATTCATGAACAATTGTTGCCTTATTAGGCAAATTGCATGTTTTAAATATATGTAAATTCAACAGTTTTAATAGTTTGGGAGAAGGACCCCTAGATTTATCTATTCAGAGGCAGCAAAATGTTCTGGATCAGTCCTAGATGTAGCTGGTATGAGAGCATTTTCTTTACCACTGCCTCTTGTCCCCTTTTGTCTAATTATCTAGGGCAAAGATTTGTCCCCCTATTTGTAAACTGCCATGTATGCCTGCAGTGGTACCTATAAATACTAGCAATACATCTTTTCATCTTTTAAATAGACAAGACACAGTTGTTTTTATGTAGCAGCAATGGGAAGATACTGATTACAGTGATGATGGGTTGGAAGATCTGAAGGATCAGGTTGGGGTAGATCATCATGGAGAAAATCTATTTATGTGGTCCCTAGATCAGGATAGCAAAGAAAAGCTACTGTGAAAAACTGAGAAATCAGTTCTCAGCTAATAAACCAGCAACGATGTGGAGAATCCTGAAGAATATCATTGACTATAGCAGACCTCCTCCCTTATTGAAGAGAATCGTCAACTAGCAGATGACCTGAATATGTTCTACTATAGGTTTGAGAGATCACATCTACTTTCCCTGCTACTTTCTCTATCTTGATACACTAACAGTAGCACTAATTTCCTATACCAATCTCCATCCCTCTGGGACCCCCACCTCTTGTGTGGAAAAAGTGTGAGGTCTATTTCATAGACAAAAGATCAAAAAAGTACCTTGTACTGAACAACTGGTTCCCATCTTCACCCGGATCTTTAATAAATCACTGGAGATGTGTTATGTCCCTTCTTGCTTCAAACGCCCTACCATCATCCTGGCTGCTAAGAAATCCTCCATCAAGGAGCTGAATGACTACTGTCTGGTTGCTCTGCCATCCGTCATTATGAAGATCTTTGAGAGGTTAGTGCTGCCCACCTGAAAGTTATTACGGATCTGCTGTTAGACTCCTTGCAGTTTGCTGATTGAGCAAAAAGGTTGACAGATGATGCTGTCAATATGGCATTGCATTACATCTTGAATCGCCAGGGATCTATGCACAGGTCCTTTTTGTGGACTTCAGTTCGATGTTCAGTATCATCCAGAAATTAAACTGATTAAACTCGAAACTGATTCAGCTCACTGTGCCTGTCCATACTTGTAGGAGGATCATTAGTTTTTTGGCAGATAGAAGCAACAGGTGATGTTAGGGAAAATTACATCTAGTACCCAGACAATTAACACAGGCACCCCTCAGGGCTGTGTGCTCTTCTCTCTATATACCAGTGACTGCATTTCTAAGAATCCCTCTGTTAAAATACTGAAGTTTGCAGATGATACAACGGTCATTGGCCTCATTCGAGATGGTGATGAGTCTGCATATAGACAGGAGGTTGAACAGCTGGCCCTATTGTGAAGAATCTGGAATGGAACATGCTTAAAACTGTAGAAATGAGAATGGATTTTAGGAGGAGCCCTCCTATTGTACCACCTATATTCAACAGGTTTAGTAATTTGGCACAATATCAGCAATAGAGTCCTTAAGTTTTTGGGTTTTATAATATCCCAGGACTTGAAATGGACACCTACATTAGAAGCATCATTAAAAGGCACAACAAAGAATGTTCTTCCTGTTAGCAATTCAGAAGGTTATTGATTCAATTTTACAGAGGAATTATTGAGTCTGTCATTTGTACTTCTATAACTGTGGTTTGGTATAACAACCAAATAAGGATCGGTACAGACTCCAGATAGGACTGCAGAAAGACCAATTGCAACCAGCCTGCCTTCCATAGAAGACCTGTATATTACGCAGGTTAGAAGGAGGACTGAGAAGATAGCTACACACCCCTCACATCCTGGACATAAACCGTTTCAACTCCTTCCCTCAGATGATGCTATAAGGCATTGCATACCAAAACAAGTAGACACAGGGACAGTTTTTTTCCTCATGTCATCACTCTGCTGAACACATAATTCTAGTGCTGTCTAATGTCTTAATGCTGTCTAATACTTATAGTATACATAGAGCTTTGGATGTACTCAAGGTCTCAGTTTCTTGCGCTGCGAGATTCCCCTGTCTCGCAGGTTTGGCCCTCCACGTTATCGAGGGTCTATCTTGACGACCAGTTTTGGAACCCCGAGAGATGGCATACGTCAAAGAGGAGATTGAGGGTTTTTTAAAATGTACTGTTAATTAAAATTTTAAGGGGTTCTGGGATGACCAAAGTGGGGTTGGGGGAGAACCCACGAGGATCAAGGCCGGGTCCGGCAGAGGGCAGTGGCACTAGGGGTGCAGGGCTGGATACCAGGGAGGGGGTTAGAGCTCAACTTAATGAGAGCTGCACAATCTGTTCTGTGGGTGGGAGGGGCAGGTATGGTGGAAGCAGGGGGCCATATCATGTTAGGGGAGTGTGCACTCGCTATCTTTGAGCGATTGCGCGCTCTGGTCCCCAATGCTCTACTCGTTCCCCAGGTAGCAGAGACCCTCAGGGCCTGGGCCATTGGCTGATGTTATGCAACACCAGATCCATAGCTAATAAGGCCCCTCTCATTCAGGACCGACCTTATTCAGGAAGGGAGAGTGGATGTGGCAGGTATTACAGAGACCTGGTTGGGTTTGGAAGGGGGGGTGCCCCTGGTTGAAATGTGCCCACCAGGTTTCCGGGCATTTCATCAGCCGAGGGCCCAGGGTAGGGGCAGGGGGGTGGCAGTTATTATTAAAGAAAGTCTATGTCCAAGGGAGACCACTGTACCTCAGATAGCCGGATGTGAGTCCCTCCTTGTGAAGTGAGGTCGTGGGGTGCAGATGGGCCTGCTGATCACGTACTTGGCTCCCTGCTCCATGGCAGCGGCCCTGCCCGAGCTTCCTGATGTGATAGCCGGGGTGGCGGTTGATACCCCCAGGCTTATGGTTATGGGGGATTTCAACCTGCCATCTGTCGGCGAGATGTCTATGGCGGCTCAGGAGTTCTTGGCTTCCATGACGGCCTTGGACCTGACCCAATTAGTTCAAGGCCCTACTCACATGGGGGGGACACACTCTGGATCTAATTTTTGTCTCTGGTCAGTGGCAGAGTGATCTGGAAATAGAGGACTTAGCTATCGAACCCTTGTCATGGTCTGATCACTCCCTCCTGCGCATGGACTTTCAAACCGCTAACCCTCGCCGCAGGGAGACGGAACCGACCAGGTGGTTCTGTCCCAGGTGCCTGATGGACCCAGATAGGTTCCGGATGGAACTTAGGCCATTCCCTGAGGCTCTGGCTCACGGCGCGACTGAAGAACTGGTGGCTGCCTGGGATAGGGCGGCCGCTGGAGCTCTGGACTGCGTCATGCCTTTGCGGCCTCTGACCCGGTGCCAATCTCAACTGGCTCCCTGGTTCTTCGAGGAGCTGAGAAAGATGAAGCGCCAGAAAAGATGCCTGGAAAGCGATTGGAGGGCCAGTTGCTCCAAATCTGACCGAACACTGGTGAGGTCTCATATTAAGATCTACCTAGTGATGATAAAGGCGGCAAAATTTAATTATTTTTCTGCTCTTATCGGGTCTGCAGAGAACCGCCCAGCAGCCCTGTTTAGGGTGACCCACTCCCTCCTTCACCTGGGAGCGAGGGAAGACCCCTGGCAGGGCAGGGCTGAGGATTTTGTGCAATTCCTGCATGACAAAGTCACTCAGATTCGGCAAGGTCTGGACTCTGATTGGGTAGATTCGGATGGGGTGACGGAGGGGGGGGTCTTGAGAATATTATCTGGGAGGGGTTTGACCTTGTGACTCCCGAGGATGTGGACAGGATTCTGAGTAGGCTTAGCGCTGCCACATGTTTACTGGATCCGTGTCCCTCCTGGTTGGTGCTGGCCTCCCGGGAGGTTACACGAGGCTGGCTCCAGGGGATTATTAACACTTCTTTGAGTAAGGGCTTCTTCCCCCCTTCTTTGAAGGAGGCGGTGGTGAGACCTCTCCTCAAGAAGCCTTCCCTGGACCTGGCTGTATTAGCGAATTATCGCCCAGTCTCCAACCTTCGCTTCGTGGCGAAGGTTGTTGAGAGTGTGATGGCACGACAACTGCCCCAGTACCTGGATGAAGCTGATTATCTAGATCCATTCCAGTCGGGCTTCAGGCTGGGGCACAGCATGGAAATGGCATTGGTCGCATTGGCTGATGATCTCTGGAGGGCTCAGGACAGGGGTTGCTCCTCTAACCTGGTCTTATTAGATCTCTCAGCGGCTTTTGATACCATCGAACATGGTATCATGCTGCAACGATTGGAGGGGTTGGGAGTGGGGGGCACCATGTTGCGGTGGTTCTCCTCCTTCCTCTCCGACCATACACAGTTTGTGTTGGCAGGGGGGCAGAGGTCAACCTCGAGGCGCCTTGTTTGTGGGATGCCGCAAGGGTCAGTCCTCTTGCCCCTTCTGTTCAACATTTATGTGAAGCCGCTGGGTGAGATCATCCATGGTTTCGGAGTGAAATTCCACCAGTACGCTGACGACACTCAGCTGTACATCTCCACTCCGAACCACCCCAATGATGCCCTTGATGTGATGCCCCAGTGCCTGGAGGCTGTGCAGATCTGGATGGGGAGGAACAAGCTCAAACTCAACCCTTCCAAAACCGAGTGGCTATGGTTCCCAGGATCCCGGTATAGTCAGCTGGGTCCATCGCTGACTATTGGGGGCGAGATCTTGGCCCCCTCAGAGAGGGCTCACAACTTGGGTGTTCTCCTGGACGCACGGCTGTCTTTGGAAGAGCATATGACGGCCGTGGCCAGGGGGGGCTTTTATCAGGTTCGCCTGATGCACCAGTTGCATCCCTTTCTGGACCGGGATGCCCTGCGCATGGTCACTCACGCCCTCATCACGTCCCGTCTGGACTACTGCAATGCTCTCTACATGGGGCTCCCCCTGAAGAGCACTTGGAGGCTCCAGCTGGTCCAGAATGCAGCTGCGCGGGTGGTTATGGGGGCAATTCAGCGCTCCCATGTAACACCCCTCCTGCGTGAGCTGCACTGGCTCCTGGTGGTCTTCCGAGTGCGATTCAAGGTGTTGATGACCACCTTTAAAGTGCTCCATGGCTTAGGACCGGGGTATATACGAGACCACCTTCTGCCACCAACAGCCTCCCACCGGCCAATACGTTCCCACAGAGAGGGGCTCCTCAGGGTGCCGTTGGCCAAACAATGTCGACTGGCAACACCCAGTGGGAGAGCCTTCTCTGTGGGGGCACCGGCTCTCTGGAATGAGCTCCCCCTAGAGCAGTGATGGCTAATCTTTTTGCCATCGCATGCCAGGAAAGGGGGGGCGGGGGAGGGTCGTGCGCGACGTGCCCACGCGCATCTGCATGCACCCACCCCTGCTCCTGGCACATGATGGCCTGGTAGGCCCGTTTTTCTTTCTTGCCTGGTTCCAGATCCTCTCTATGCATCTGGGAAGGGTGAAAACAGCCTTTCCCACTCCCTTGGAGGCCCTACGGAGGCTGAAAGGGCCCATTTCTCAACTCTCGGTGGGACAGGAAGTGATATTTTTTGCTGTCCTCATCCTCCAGAACCTCTCTAGGAGTCTCTAGGAGCCTCTCTAGGAGTCTCTGGAGGCTGGGGACAGGAAAAAAGTCACTTCCTGTCCCACCGGGAGTCGGGAAATGGGCCCTTTCAGCCTCCGTAGGGCCTCCAAGGAAGTGGGAAAGGCTGTTTTCACCCTTCCCAGATGTATAGAGAGGATCTGGAGCCAGGTAAGAAAGAAAAACGGGCCTTCCCCACCCCACCCCACCCCACCCCAGGCCCTCCAGAGGCAGGAAACAGCCTGTTTCCCTACTTCTGATGGGCCCAGAAGGGCCGAAAAACAGCTGGCCGGCGCGTGCATGCGCCCCAGAGCTGAGCTGGTGTGCCCACTAATATGGCTCCGCGTGCCACCTGTGGCACGCGTGCCATAGGTTCGCCATCACGGCCCTAGAGCTTCGTCTTAGCCCCGACCTGCGCACCTTTCGCCGCACCCTGAAGACCCTTCTATTCCAGCAAGCCTAGTATGAATTTTTAAGGGGTGTGTGTATGTTTTAAATGTTTAAATTTTTGAGCCATTTTATATATTTGATTTTAATTGGTTTTAAACTTTGTAATTCTATGTATTTTAATATGGCTGTTCACCGCCCTGAGTTCTTCGGGAGAAGGGCGGTATAGAAGTCTAATTATAAATAAAAATAAATAAATAAATAAATAAATAGTACCCATGTAGTATGTCTGTAGTATTATTTTTCCTTATTATCTTCTTTATTACCTCCTCCTATTGGTATGATGACGAAGAAGAAGATGCTGATGATGATGCTTTTGCTTTGCATGTACACTGAGAGCTTTTGCTCCTGAGACAAATTTCTTGTGCATCTCTAATCACACAAGGTCAGATAATGCTGTTCTGTTCTGTTCTGTTCTGTTCTGTTCTGTTCTGTTCTGTTCTGTTCTATTCTCAACATCGACTTGATAGCACATAATCAAAATCAAATTGATGAAAATAGATTGCATTTTACAATTGGGGCTGGCTTAAAAAAACGATATGTACCAAGGGAAGCCATAATCAAGGGTTTTTTTTTCCTTTTTTGTCACTGTACTTGCAAATTTAAAATTGGCCAAATCCTTGTCACACGACATTAAGTTGCTGACAAGAGGACAATTCACTGCATCCTTTTAATGTTTCAGTAACTTTGTAATCTGCCTAGAGATCTTTGATTTTTTAATGAATTAGAAATGAATGAGAGAATATTGCTTCAAAGAAGTCTTTGTTCTTGTAGCAATAGAGTGCTATTAAAAACTGAAAGAATTAATTTAATTTGAGTGTATCTACTATTGTATTGGTAGAGATTCTTAGAAATTTTCTCCACAAATTCATATAATTGTAAGTGGAACAATTTAACACAACTACAAGAATATAATAATTAACATGTTGTGGAAGCAAAGGGTTTAGATTGCCACAAATGTTTCCTTTGAGATAATATACAAATGCATCATTCTGAATTGTGTTAAAACCATAAGTCATGATACAATTCAAGTTTGAAGGAATGAATTGTGATCATAGCAGTGTCTCCATGTGTGTGTGGTGTTTTCTTAGAAGGAATAATTGGCTGCGTTCACACTTTGCACTTTGCACTGCGTTCATGCTTTGCACTGTAGTGGTTTGCTAACCATGGTTTATGGCTTAAGTCTCGACCTTGATCAGCAAATTATGATTAAGACTTTTTCACATTGCCGTGTAAGACCAGAAATTCTGTTTCAGTATAAAAACTATGTATATTCACCAAGTGCTCAACAGGTTGTGTTCCTTTGTGTATATATATATATTTGTTTTTATAGTTTTTGTTTTATAGCAGTTACAAGTTGCTGCCTTAGGCAGAGAAGCTAATTAACCAATGGAGATTAAGTAAGAATAAGAGGAGCCCAGGATATTTTACAAGTGAAAAATATAAATAACCTTGAATAAATCAGTTAAAACAAAACCAGTACTTCTTAAAAACAGTAAATATAAGCATTAAAGCAGGAAAATTATTTTAAAAATAAGTAATGTAATGGCCTATCTAAAAGAATTGTAGTCCTGGAACAGATTGTTATCTTGTAGTGTCCTTTATCGTCTTTCCAGTTTAGTTTTTGATCAGAGAAGTGTTATAGATATCGTGTTTCAGGGGTGGGTTCTACTTACCTTTACTACCGGTTTGCAACAGGAGCGCAAGCGCGCACTTCTGTGCATGCGCAGATCATACCTTCCGGGCAGGTGGGCGGAGCCTCCCGTTGCTTTTACTACTGGTTCTCAAGAACCAGACAGAACCGAGAGCAACCCACCACTGCTGTGTTTCCCCAAAAATAAGACCCTGTCTGATATTTTTTGAACCGTGAAATAAGCGCTTGGCCTTATTGCCATGTGCTCAAAAGCCCAATTGGGCTTATTATCAGGGATGTATTATTTTGGGGAAAACAGGGTACTAACTCTGTTTAAGTTATCTGGAATTCAGGGAAAACATTTGATGGGTGCTGCTATTGGTAGAGCACTTTTGGATGTCTTAGATTATATATGGAAAATGCATACTCAAATGAGAAATTAATTTTTTCTCAAAATGTATATCTCTAGTCTAAAAGACAGATTTTTATGACACACATGCTTGAGTTTCTCCTTTGTCCTGTCCTGGGTTTGGAATGTAGAAAAAGATGCTCACAGAATCAAAGAGATGCCCTAAAAATTATTTTACTCTGAAATATCCATAATTCTAAATGTACTTTTTGTTACTACTTCCCACTAAAACAATTCTAAGGGAAAGGGAAAGGTTTCCCTTTTTCAGTCATGTCCGCCTCTAGTGGGTGGTGCTCATCTCCATTTCCTATCTGAGGGAACCAGCGTTGTCTGAAGACATTTCTGTGGTCATGTGGCCACCATGATTATGCACCGAGGCTGTTACACTGTTACCCTCCCACCGAAGTGGTACCTATTTATCTATTCACATTTGCATGATAACATGCAATGTGACTAGATATGATATTTACAGTGATATTTACAAAATTAAAAGTTAAGTTGTAGAAAATTTAACTAGTTAAAGTTAACTGGTGCTTCTTTAACTTTTCAACTTTTAACCAGTTATTTCATTCTCTTGTCTGATAGTAAATACATTAAAATCTAGCTGTACTTACCATAGTAGAACAGACTGTTGATACCTTATACATTTCTGACAATTGCATTAACATTGATGTCACACTATGCCATCTTACCCATCTGCTATGCCATGAGAGAAAGGTATGGTAGCCCTTGATGTTCTTCTCTTAATTTCTGCACTCAAAAGGATGGTGTATTAGTGCAAAATTTCTAATAATAATTTGCACATATCTTTGCCCCATCAGCAAAAGTACATAAAGAATGATCAGAAGCATGTCATATTTAAGGTGACCAGACGTCCCGCTTTTGGCGGGACAGTCCCGCTTTTGAGCAATTTGTCCCGCGTCCCGCGGCGTTTCAAAAAAGTCCCGATTTTTCTTGAGCCCCAGCTGATGGCTAGAAGAAAAAAAAACTGTTTATACTCTTGCCCGGGGCTTCAAAGGGCCGCCCTACAGGCAATCAGTGTAAAGCAGTTTTTTTTCCCCTAGCTAAGCTTCAGAAACGAAAACGAAACCAGGGTCTTTGGTGCAGCGTGACAAAATGAGGCAGAGAGAGATTTATTTTTATTTTTATTTTTCCTAACCAAAAAAGGTAGGTGAAAAACTGCAAACAATGGGAAATTTAGGAGGAGAGTTCAAGATTTTAAAACACAAAGGAAAAAGAGCTCTATTTAACTAGGGAATTGTAATAATTGAGATACTATTAATTGTATATTGTGTTGAAAACAGAAATGGTTAAGTTGTGGTTCGGAGGAATTTATGGGAGAAATTATTTCGTTTATTATTATTGGTAAATATAATTAATTGATTTGTAAGAAATTGGATTGCATGGAAATAATTGGAATATTCATGTTCATATTGATTAATATACAAAAAAGATAGTTTTATAACTAATTGATTTATATTAAAATGTTGAATTTGTATTAAACAACTGTATTACATAATTACATAATTAAACAATGTGAGGATGGATATAAAAATAGATGACAATGGGAAGGGGTATAATATAGAATAGAAGGGAAAAATTGAATTTGATTAAGATTAGAGATGAGGATGAAGGGTAATATTGGTTTTTTTAAAAAATAGATGAGGAATAAATATGGCAAAAAGGAAATATAGAAATTGTAAATTTAATTGAAATGACTAAACGCTGTTTAAATTTGTGAACCAGCCAAATATTCTGTTCAAAGAAAATACATTGTATGTTTGTATGTGTGTTTCTAATTATTGCTATTTATTCATATTTGTTCTCTTTTATTCTTTAAAGTTTAACAATTCATTCTTTATCTTAATATCTTTATATTTGCTTGGGGTTGGCTTTCTTCCCTTTCATCTTTTTTATTGTACAGCAATCTTTCTCCTCAAACCTACCACCTCTCTCTTTTCTTTCCTTCTTACTTTCTCTTCCCCCCACCCTCTTTTTCTCCTCCCTACTTCCTCTTTCTTTCTCCTTCTCCTCCTCTCTTCCTCCCTCTCTTACCCTCACTCCTACTCTAATTTCCATTCCTTCATCCCTCTCTATTGCTGTAATCCTTTAATGCATATGGACTACTCAGAGGGCTGAAAAAGTTATTTTTGACTGGTCCTCACACTTTTGACCAGTCCTCGAACTTATGACTGTCCTCACATTTTACATTTTTGCCCTATCTTGTCATCATGGTGAAGAGAAGCAGTTGTGAAATGAGTGACATGGTTGTTAAGAATGCTGCATGGGCATAAATGTGAGGATGGTCATAAGTGTGAGGACCAGTCAAAAGTGCGAGGACCTGTCAGAAATGACTTTTTTCAGCTCTCTGGTTAGTCCTTTTGTGCATATGGACTACTCAGAGGGCTGAAAAAGTTATTTTTGACTGGTCCTCACACTTTTGACCAGTCCTCGAACTTACGACTGTCCTCACATTTTACATTTTTGCCCTATCTTGTCACCATGTTGAAGAGAAGCAGTTGTGAAATGAGTGACATGGTTGTTAAGAATGCTGCACGGGCATAAATGTGAGGATGGTCATAAGTGTGAGGACCAGTCAAAAGTGCGAGGACCTGTCAGAAATAATAATAATAATAATAATAATAATAATAATTTTATTTCTATACCGCCCTTCTCCCGAAGGACTCAGGGCGGTGTACAGCCTGTTTAAAAAACACAAACAAAACAACAATATAAAATTTAAAATAATTAAATAAAGTGGCTCAGATTTAAAACCCCAATAAATTTAAATATCCCAATTTAAAAGCTATTGTGTTGTTAGTCCGGCCTGGCGGAATAATAGGGTCTTCAGTGCGCAGCGAAACGCCCGGAGATCGGAGATCTTACGAATTTCCGGGGGCAGTTCGTTCCACAGGGATGGGGCTCCCACAGAGAAGGCCCTCCCCCTGGGCGCCGCCAGTCGACATAACTTGGTTGACGGCACCCTGAGGAGACCCTCTCTGTGGGAACGGACTGGTCGGTGGGAGGCTATTGGTGGCAGGAGACGGTCTCGGAGGTACCCGGGTCCTATGCCATGGAGTGCTTTAAAGGTGGTAACTAACACCTTGAATCGCACCCGGAAGACCACTGGGAGCCAGTGCAGCTCGCGCAGGAGGGGTGTCACATGGGCACAACGAGTTGCGCCCATAACCACCCGCGCGGCAGCATTCTGGACCAGTTGGAGCCTCCGAGTGCTCTTCAAGGGGAGCCCCATGTAGAGAGCATTACAATAGTCCAACCGGGAAGTAACAAGGGCATGAGTGACCGTGCGTAGGGCGTCCCGATCCAGAAAGGGCTGCAACTGGTGAATCAGGCGAACCTGATAAAAGGCCCCCCTGGCCACGGCCGTCATATGCTCTTCTAAAGACAGCCGTGCATCCAGAAGGACACCTAGATTGCGAGCCCTCTCTGTGGGGGGCAGAGATTCACCCCCAATAGTCAGCGATGGCACCTGCTGACTATATCGGGGCGCCGGAAGCCATAGCCACTCGGTCTTGGAGGGGTTGAGTCTGAGCAAGTTCTTCCCCATCCAGACCCGCACGGCCTCCAGGCAGCGAGACATCACATCAAGGGCATCGTTGGGGTGGTCTGGGGTGGAGATGAACAGCTGAGTATCATCAGCGTACAGATGGCACTTCACCCCAAAACCACGGATGATCTCACCCAGCGGCTTCACATAAATATTGAACAGGAGGGGCGAGAGGACTGACCCTTGCGGCACCCCCCATGTGAGATGCCTCGAGGTCGACCTCTGTCCCCCTGCCAACACAAACTGCGAGCGGTCGGAGAGGAAGGAGGAGAACCACCGCAAAACGGTGCCCCCTATTCCTAACCCCTTCAACCGCTGCAGCATGATACCATGGTCGATGGTGTCAAAAGCCGCTGAGAGATCTAATAGGACTAGGACAGAGGAGCAACCCCTGTCCCGAGCCCTCCAGAGATCATCCACCAACGCGACCAATGCCGTTTCTGTGCTGTACCCCCGCCTGAAGCCCGACTGGTACGGGTCTAGATAGATAGCTTCATCCAGGTGTCGGGAAAGTTGTCGTGTCACCACGCTCTCAACAACCTTCGCCACAAAACGAAGGTTGGAGACTGGACGATAGTTAGCTAATTCAGCCGGGTCCAGGGAAGGCTTCTTGAGGAGGGGCCTCACCACCGCCTCTTTCAAGGCGGCAGGAAAGGCACCCTCACTCAGAGAAGCATCTATAATCCCCTGGAGCCAGCCTCGTGTAACCTCCCGGGAGGCCAGCACCAACCAGGAGGGGCACGGGTCCAATAAACACGTGGCGGCACTAATCTTACCCAGAACTCTGTCCACATCCTCGGGAGTCACAGGATCAAACTCCTCCCAGATAACATTCTCAAGACCTGCCCCGGTCTCCTCCCGTGGACTCATCCAATCGGAGTCCAAGCCATCCCGAATCCGAGCGACTTTATCATGCAGGAATTGCACAAAATCCTCAGCACGACCCTGCAAGGGATCTTCCCGTACTCCCCCCCGAAGAAGGGAGTGGGTCACCCTAAACAAGGCAGCTGGGCGGTTCTCTGCAGATGCAATAAGAGCGGAAAAATGGTTAGATTTTGCCGCTTTTATCGCCACTAGGTAGGTCTTGATATAAGACCTCACCTGTGTCCGGTCAGAATCGGATTGACTAGTCCTCCAAATGCTCTCTAGGCGTCTTTTCCGATGCTTCATCTCTCTCAGCTCCTCAGAGAACCAAGGAGCTAATTGAGATCGGCATCGGGTCAGAGGCCGCAAAGGCACGACGCGGTCCAAAGCTCCAGCGGCCGCCCTTTCCCAGGCGGCCACCAGTTCTTCAGTCGAGTCGTGTGTTAGAGTCTCAGGAAACGGCCCAAGCTCCATCAGGAACCTTTCGGGATCCATCAGGCGCCTGGGACGGAACCATCTGGTTGGTTCCGTCTCCCTGCAGCGGGGGAAAGCGGTAGGAAAGTCTAAGTGAAGGAGCGAATGATCTGTCCATGACAAGGGTTTGATGTCTAGGTCCCCTCTACCAAGATCATTCAACCACTGACCAGAGATAAAAATCAGGTCCAGAGTGTGTCCCCCTATGTGAGTGCATATGGACTACTCAGAGGGCTGAAAAAGTTATTTTTGACTGGTCCTCACACTTTTGACCAGTCCTCGAACTTACGACTGTCCTCACATTTTACATTTTTGCCCTATCTTGTCACCTTGTTGAAGAGAAGCAGTTGTGAAATGAGTGACATGGTTGTTAAGAATGCTGCACGGGCATAAATGTGAGGATGGTCATAAGTGTGAGGACCAGTCAAAAGTGTGAGGACCTGTCAGAAATGACTTTTCAGCCCTCTGAGTAGTCCCTATACACATAGCCATGGCCACCCGGTCATATGACCAGGTAGCCACGCCCACCCAGTCACATGGCCTCCAAGCCACGCCCACACAATAAGCCACGCCCACAATGGTGTCCTTCTTACCAATGTTAAAATCTGTTCACCTTACCCTATAGACATAGCCATGGCCACCCGGTCACATGACCAGCTAGCCACGCCCACCCAGTCACATGACCAGCTAGCCACGCCCACAAAATAAGCCACGCCCACAATGTCCCTCTTTACCAATGTTAAAATCTGGTCACCTTAGTCATATTGTGCCAAATATGTCTTATAAATTAAGATTTAATCATATCGGTGATGGTCTCTATGCACAGTACACTTTCATGGGTAATGTAGATAATTTTCAATTACATGTATGTACCATGTTTCATGAATTTCAGGAATAATTTTGCTGAATTACCTTTTTGTTAGATTTTTACCCATTGATTTACAAGCAACAGCATTTTTCACATCTAATTCAGGGCTTTCCTTTAATGGTATATGGGTGTTTTTCCTATGCAGCAGACTTGTATCTTTTTTCACTTCACTTTTCACGATTCTCTTTTCAACATGTCTACTCTGTTTCTTTCACTAAAGTTTTTCTTTCTACCTTATATGTTAAACAATATTTGAAATACATTTCCCAACGAAGTTTCCGTGTCTGTTCACTGAAATGATTTTTATTAATTTTGTTTGTAATTCTAACATATTATATTTGTAATTATAACATATGTGGATGATCCATCTATTTCTTAAACAAATTCTTATATTGAATGATGGATTGTCTTCAAAATAATAATAAAAGCAATACTGTATATGCTGCTGTTTATAAACTGGTCCCTTATGATATATTACACTTCCTAGCCTTGTATCAACATAATGTTCAACAAGGTATTCATTCAGAGTAGAAGAGGTAAAATATATCTTCCTTAAAAAATCAATATTGACTTTATTAAACTGATGATTGGTAATAAAAGATACAACCCTCCCTTTGTCTAATACCATGCTAAGTAGAAAAAGGGTAGTAGCAGTATAAGTTGAATGTGGGCATTTTAGGATTTGAAGAATCATGTTTCATAATACTGAACCAAACAAAAATTGAATTAAAGAAATATGCTGTGGTAACATATTTAAGATAGTGATTACTAGGCACCCTAAAACATTTATGGATGAATTTTTAAAATCCCTTTAAATTCGAGATTTGGTTTAAGTTATTTTAAGGTTCACCTAACTTGTGATGAACAATCCTTATGTCACAATAACTACATATCTAAAAGTTAATTATACTTTTTTATGTCAGTGATTAAGAGTGAAATCCTAGAGAAATCTCCATAATTTACATTTCATTGCTTAGAACTGCATAGAGAGTGAAAAAGAGGCAGAAACATGTTGAGGTATATCCCTATAGTTTCTTAGTTTCATAGTTTCACAATCATGCATTCCCCCCCCCCAGTTTTTTGGAAACAAAGAGAAAAAAATATGTCCAACTGATTGACCCAGTCTTCATGGATCATGTGCTGTTAACACCTATATTTGAATCAGGGGTGAAATTAAATTTTTTTCCCTACCCGTTCTGTGCGCGTGGCTTGGTGGGTGTGGCAGGGGAAAGATACTGCAAAATCTCCATTCCCACCCCACTCTGGGGCCAGCAAGAGGTGGTATTTGCCAGTTCTCTGAACTACTCAAAATTTCTGCTACCGGTTCTCCAGAACCTGTTAGAACCTGCTGAATTTCACTCCTGATTTGAATTCAAAAGACTTGGGGAAAGGATCATTTTTTTCTGTTGGCCTTGTGTGAAGAGAGTTTGTTTTTCATTATCCTCCATTATTACATACTTCTAGAGGGGCTGAGTTGGTCAATGGTCAATTCCAAAAGATGATTCTAGTGGATTCATATTTGATCCTTAAAAATTATATTATATTATATATCCTTAAAAATTATATATCCTTAAAAATTATATGTGAATTCTTCTTACTGTTAAACGTTCACAAAAAAATAAATTCAGAATTGTGCATAATACTACATCTGAATCAGGGGTGAAATGCTCCAGGTTCAGACCGGATCACCCAATCCGGTAGCGATGGTGGCGGGTGGTTCGGAGAACCGGTAGCAAAAATCCCTGCGCTGCCCCCCCCCCATGCCCAGCTGAGCCGCGCAATCATCAGAGGCTTTTTTAAAAAAACTTTTAAACACATTTTTTTCTACAACCTCTTTGGCTGAAAAATGTTTTTAAAAGTAAAAAAAAAAAAGCCTCTGATGATTGCGTGGCTCAGCTGGGATTGTCAGAGGCTTTTAAAAGCATTTTTTCTACAACCTCTTTGGCCGAAGAGGTTGTAGAAAAAATGCTTTTAAAAGTTAAAAAAAAAAAAGTTGGCCACGCCCACCCAGTCACATTACCACCACCACCACCAAGCCACGCCCACAGAACTGGTAGTAACAAATTTTACATTTCACCACTGATCTGAATACCAGTAAATTGAAGCTCAGTTATAATAAAACAGAAGTCCAGATACTATTAATGAATAGTTCATCTCCCAAGCTAACTAAGGATTGCATTCATCATAAACCCTAATTTTGTATCCCTTGGGAGGATGAATGTATTAAAGTTTCATAGATCTTATGTGTTATCACCGGCATATTCTGTCATATTTGAGAAATTGGAAGGAACAAGAACTGTTCTTAAAGGTATCCTGGATCCTCAGATTAATAGATTGTCTTAAGGTCATTTACATTGTACTGTTATTACTATATGTAATATATTCAGCCTCATGATCATTATTATGCAACATATTCTTTTTCCTTTTGAATCTCGTAATATACAAAGTGTAAAAATAGAAATGGGTTACCACTATCTGCATATTACTGTCTGCAAAAGGGCAGATAATAAATGTCTTTCCTTACAGCCAGTATGCCTGCAGAACCCTATGTTTTTCAGGCACCTCTTAGGTGGAATTTAATGTGACTTAAGTCTACATATATTATTGAGTGGATATTTCAGTGAAAATTTGACAGGCAAATTCTTTGTACTTCGTTCAAAGAAAGAATCTGACCGTGCAGTCGACTTTTTTTTTGGCATAGACCCCCCTTTAACCTGCCCTGATGTGTGCTCTCTTGTGCTCTCAGACACATACATTCCTATCCTACATCATTAAAATATACTATGGTTAATCTAATCCATAACAGTCGGTATGATTAGATTAGCAGTTTGAATGGAACAGATTTCATAAAGTTCCATTAATAAAACAGAAAAGTACACAAAATGAAATAGAGTTTTGTATTTATTTTTTTTTAAACTTACAGCAGAGGAATTAACTGGATACATTTACTTGTCAGCTTGCGGCAAAACTCATGTTATGCTAGAAACATTCAATAAACAGTTTGTCTTTATAGTTCTCTCTCTTTAAAAAAAAAATTTCATATTAAAAGGTCTGTGCTTTCAGATGGGAATGATTACTCTTTCTTTGTTGCCCTTGAAGACTTGATTCACATTGACAGTGTTTTTACTATTTCATAGTTAACAAATGCCAGAGTGTTGCTCTAAAGGGCTTATATTTCAAGCTGAATACACATGCAAACACACATACCGAGCATATATACTGTTTGTATTTAAGGAACTTTAACTGGTGAATGGGGTAGGAATAGCATCAACTACCCAAGGCTTTAACAGTTTGTTGCATTTCTTTTTGCTCTGAATGAGCTAGAATTATGGCGCTTTTATGAATGCTAGAAAATCAAATCATATTATTCCAATGTCAAATATCATGAGGACAAGAAAATAACCTCTTGTAAATGGAATTCTGTATTAAATTGACTAACAGTTATAAGGAAAAGTGCATCGTGGTTCTCTACTAAAGAGATTAGCTTGGTTGTTACTTGTATACATAACTCTACATAATTTGCCCTCCAAAAATGCTGAGGTAACTGACAGCTGTAAATTATACAATAATTTGTAATGCATTTTTGCTATTGCCCTAGATCAGGGGTGTCAAACTGGTGGCCTGCAGGCCGGATGCGTCACGTGCAGGCCACGACCATCCCATCTCCATGAGTGGGGAAAATGTCACGAAACGTCACATGACGGCAACTTGATGCAGTGAGTTTGACACCCAAGTCCTAGACCTAGATAGAGGCAAGGGAACATGCATCATACCAAAAAAAAAAAAAAAAATCTGTGACAAAAAATTAGAGACTAGAAGAGTTCGGAAGTACAGTAAAGCTGTGTCACCAAAAATGACAGCATGGCTTTGTCATTTATCACATGTAATTCCTACCTACAGAAAATTATATCAGAGAAGCTTTCCACTCGTGATGCTTTTGAAAAAGAATATATCTTAGAAATGAGATGCAGATAAATTATTAGTTCTTGGTGAGTTGTATGGAAAGCTATAGGTGCTAGGAGGATGTAACATATGTTCAGTTAATGCTGGAATCTCAGGTCCTTTTGAGTCTGATTATCATTATCAATATTATCAATATATATTATTCATCATTACTGTTTCCTTTCTGTCACCAAATGAATAGAAAATACAAAAAGTGTAAACTGTTTTTTCATTTAGTTTTTTTTTTCATTGAAATCATTCTTCTCAAATCATCATCATCATCATCAGTTCAGGGATATATTTATGATGAACATTCAGAGGTGTCCATGCGTATAGCATAGGGCAAGAAGATAAAATTATAAATAACATACTTTCAGGATGCAAATTCTTCTCCTTTTGTGCGTGTGTCATGATGTTGCATACCCATATGAAAGGGGCAAAGCTTGAATTATGCTGTTGCAGTGTTGTTTCATCATTTTGATGAAATCATTGAGTTCTATAATTTAAGTACAGCATCCTGCAATATGGAAGAGAATGGTCCCACTATCAGATTTTCCCCTCTCCGACCAGGTTTCTTATCTGGAGCCAAGTTTATATTGTGTGCATTCCGTTGCCACTCTGCCTCTTCCACTCCACTCCCCCACAAATATAGAACCTCTCCCTTTTTTTTTTTTTGACATAATTTTTCAAAATGTAAATGCTTCTCTAGCACAGCATCATCTGAATTTGTTAATTTAAATTGAAATATGACATGGTTGGTTTTTCTATCTCTACCTAGGTATGCAAACTTACCAGCAGTGTTTTGTTACAAAAAATAATGAAAGTTGCCAGGGAGAGGAAGGACCCATGGATATATATTTGAAATTTTGCTATTAGTGTTAATCCTCATTCCCTTTCTTCATATTTCATCCAATTATGCCAAGCAAATTATAGTAATTTTGTTGGTTTCACTGATAGTCATTGGAAGATTTGCTTTTGGAATTGAGGTACAGATTTGGACTCCAAATTAAGTCAGAATCTCAAAACCAATCAGTGATGAATTGGTCTGTTTTCTGGGACATTGAATTTGGGTCTGAACCATATCTTGTCACTGCAAAATACTACTATTCACCCTGAAAGGTACAGGAAACTGTATGTCCTGCCAAGATTAAGGATTGTAAATATCAGAGCTGCAGGTGATTGGTGTTGCTAGCCAGACCTAATGGAACTTCTACTTCAACAATCTGAAAGGAGCAGCTTAATGTCTTTGCTCAGAGAGATGGCTTATATTAAACAATGGAATGACTTATCAGATGGAGAAATCCTGTTGCTTAGGTGCACTTTGTACAATAGGATCACTTGTAATTGCATGGGCTAATGAAGAAAAGGCCATGTTGATCATATGACCCATGATATATTTTATGTTGAGGTTGTGGTAACCATTGAACAAATCCTGCAATTGACATTTAGATCAACTGCTTTGAGATTTCATGTATCAGATGTAAATTAAAAAGAAATCTAAATCCCAGATGAACTACTAGGAAAGATTCCAAGTTTTTTATAATGGGAAATTGCTTTTACATAAATCACACTTTTTCCCCCCTTGGCTAGATTCGTCTGGTCGGTTGCAATTACCCATAAATTTCAGAAGATGGTTTGCCTGTGGATATGCATTATTTAAGAGGATTATTAAGTACATTTGCCTTACCGTACATGCCAATGAATGATACCAAAAACTCCCTACTATTGTAAAATTGGAATTATATACCAGAGCATTTCTGGAATATTGCTGTAGCTTATAAAAGAAATGATTTATAGTTTAGTATTACTATATTATGAAAGAGATAAGCACTTTTTAAATTTTTATCAGATGAAGGCTATTTTCTTTATCTTAGGAGTTTATCTTGCCCTCCTTCCACTTATCTGTTAACAATGTGCTACTGAATGGAGAAGTAACTTATAGACATCTTTCATCATGCCATGCCTAATAGAGAGTAGATCAGCTATGCTGAGTTCCCGAGAGAGAGAGAGAGAGGAAGCAGAAACTTTCTGTTCCGTGTTGTCCATGCTGCTATTGATGGAAATAGCAATGTTGCTATTTCCATCCTACCTATTTTGCCTTTTTCCCCCAGGGAGCTGGTCCACTAATTAAATTTAATTCAAAAAAATTCTGCAGAGAACTCTTTAGAATTAAACCTGATTTTTTTTCATCATATCCATCATATAGTTTACGTTGGTTTCATACCTTCCAACCTGTAAGCCTGAGAGGTTTTTTCCCCCTTCATTTTTGTAAACTGAAGAGTAGGATGTTACTTCTTCAGATATAGGAGGGTAAAAGACAGTCAGCTATTCTTGATGTAATATTAGCCAATAAGAAATAATTAGATGAACAAGAAGGGGTAGCAGAAACATTGAGCAAAGTAACCATGTAATGGTGTAATTTTGGGGTCCTTGGTGCTCTCTGAGCTTGTTTGCTTGCAGACATTTCATTACTCAGCTAGGTAACTTCATCAACATGTGTGGGGTTTGCTCCTTGTATATATACAATAGCTTACCCTGCCAGTGTTGGTGGGAGTGGGGGTTTTCCCCTTGGTAATTTCTTAATTAGGGTATTGTTTTCTGCTTGATTGTTGTAACCTATTACAACTATACGACATCACCATAGCACACAAACCAACTAAAGCCCCCCAAAACATCCTAGTAAACCAAAAGATCAAAAGCTCAAGAAGAAAAAACAAGAGTCATCTACCACCTACAATCTAAGAAATGTAACAGCCGCTGTGTAGGACAGACAGGCAGAAGACTAGCAGAGCACATACATGATCACCAACTAGCAGTCAGAAGATGTGATGAAAACTCCTTAGTCTCACAACACATGAACATACTAAGCTAAGAAATGGTAAGCATACTAGACCAAGCGAAATCCAAAAATATGGCATTCAGACAAACCATCCATCAATGGACACATAGAGATAAATCATACAAATATACAAAAGAAAAAAAATTAAAAAGGAAACGGACTAAAACACATTCTCTCCAGCACCTAGATAAGAAGGGATGAACACCAGGCAGATAATCATGATGGTCATGGCTTGCTTTCGTTTCGTCCAAAATGCAGGTACAAGTTACAAGCAGTTGTATTCTATTTGAATATTAGGAAAAACTTCCTAGCAGTAAGAACAGAAAATTGTGGGTTCCCTTTAGAATAGAATAACAGAGTTGGAAGGGACTTGGAGGTCATCTAGTCCAACCCCCTGCTCAGGCAGTAAACCCTATACCATTTCAGACAAAAGGTTGTCCAATCTCTTCTTAAAAACTTCCAGTGTTAGAGAATTCACAACCTTTGGAGGCAAGTTGTTCCACTGGTTAATTGTTCTAACTGTCAGGAAATTTCTTCTTAGTTCTAGGTTGCTTCTCTCCTTGATTAGTTTCCATCCATTACTTATTGTCCTGCCCTCAGTTGCTTTGGAGAATAGCTTGTTTCCCTCTTCTTTATGGCAATCCCTGAGATACCGGAACACTGCTATCATTTCACCTCTAGTCCTTCTTTACATTAAACTAGACATACACAATTCCACCAACTGTTCTTTATATGTTTTGGCCTCCAGTCCTCTCATCATCTTTGTTGCTCTTCTCTGCACTCTTTCTAGAGTCTCAACATGTTATTTACATCATGGTGACCAAAACTGAATGCAGTATTCCAAGTTTGGCCTTACCAAGGCATTATAAAGTGGTATTAACACTTCACATGATCTTGATTCTATCCCTTTTATGCAGCCTAGAACTCTGTTGGCTTTTTTGACAGCTGTAGCACACTGCTCGCTCATATTTAAGTGATTGTCCACTAGGACTCCAAGATCTCTCTCACAGTTACTACTATTGAGCGAGGTACCATCTATACTGTACCTGTGCATTTTGTTTTTCTTGCCTAAATGTAGAGCCTTACTTTTTTCACCATTGAATCTCATTTTGTTAGATTGAACCCAATGTTGAAGTCTGTCAAGATCCTTCTGAATCCTAAGCCTATCTTCTGGAGTGGTGGCAATTCATGACAACTTGGTGTCATCTGCAAATATAATGAGTTCCCCATCTATCCTCATCTATTCCCTCATCCAAATCATTGATGAAGATGTTGAAGAGTACTAGGCCTAAAATGGAACCTTAGGGTATACCACTGCATACTTCCCTCCAGTAGATGCAGTTCCATTGAGGACTACTCATTGAGTGCGGTTGGGCAGCCAGTTATGAATCCATCTGGTGGTGATGTTGTCTAACCCACCTTTTTCTATCTTATCAAGTAGTAGATTGTGGTCTACTTTGTCAAATCCAGTGCTGAATTCCAAGTAAATTATATCCACAGCATTCCTCTGGTCCACTAATTTTGTCACCTTATCAAAGAATCCAATAAGATTTGTCTGGCATGATCTGTTTTTACTAACTGTTTTCATTAACTGTTCTCAGGCAGAGGATAGATATCCATCTAGTGGGGATGCTTTTATTTTGATTACTGCACTGAGCAGGGATCTGGACTTTATGAGCGATATAATCCTTTTCAACTGTATGATTTTCTAAGTAGATTAAAGGAAGACTCAATTGAAAATTTTATTACTCTTTTGTGCAAAGAGAATTACTGAAGAGCTAAGTATACAGGATACTGAAATTTCAAAACATTACAAGACTCTTGTTTCATACTATTCTGTTGTTAGAAATAGTATTGCATACATACTTTTTAAAATGGCTAGGTGATCATCCACTGAAATGGATGCATATGGGATGGGAAATACGGGCAGAGCTCAACCATTATGAATAAAGATGGTCAAGATAGAGAAATAATTTGTGAGCAAAAAATTCAGCCATCTGGTTCAATACCATTAAATCCAAAAATGGTCTAGACTCTAGAAAATTTTCACAGCGTACTACACAATCTCTTTCTACAACAGAATGAGAAACAAATTCCCTACTACCACCACTGCCCCAGCACATTTATATGTCAGGGATTAAAATGTTCCATGCTGTCTTAAACTTTTTTTTTTTACTTTCTGTTGAGACTTAATAGCCAGTTTGTGTTCAAAAAAAAAAAAAAGAATTGGCTTCTGTCCTTCTGTTTGCTTTTAAAAAGCATTTAATGTAGGTTTCCAGGGTACAGGAGGATCTTTCAGTTGTATGCCTGGGCATTAAAACAAACAAAAAGTTTGCTATTTCTTTGGCTTAAAATTGTTTGCTCAATTGAGTTGTTAATCTGTGGTTTTGAATTACCAGTATAAATGAAATTTGCAAACTGATTCAGCTCATGCTGCTAGGCTACATAGAGTTACAAAAGGCAATTATTTTAAAGCACACCTGGAAATCAAAATAACTGCCCAGGTTTTAAAAAAAAAGCAGTTGAAAAACAAGGTGCCATGATGGCTAACTTCTTTTTAACAAAGCTTTGATAATTGCCATCACATGCACTCTCCATCCAATCTTATTTTGTGTTTCAGTCCTGAAGAAAAGCTAATTACGAAAGACACAAGAACTCATTTGCAGGATTCCACAAAGTTAGATTTAAAGTCTTTGTGGATAGCAGCTGCGGGGCATCAATCTGGATTCATGATAAATGCTTCTGACATTTTCCACAGTCAGAACTAATATGGAAGGCCTTTGTATTTATTCTCATATGTCAGGGTCTGCATTATTGATCAGGTGCCATTCATTAAAGGTTGCTACATGCTAGGAAAAAAAACTATACAGACCCTGAGATACACTCTATAGAATGAATTTAGAAGGTTTTCATTAATTTGGCATTAAAGTTGCATTACAAAAACTTGAAGCTGTGTTGCCAGATCTTATCAAATATATATCAAAATATTTTTTGAAACAATATTTGTTGTCAGTTCTTATCAAAATATTTTTTTAAAATAATAATAAATTTTCTTGGGTTAGAAATAATGTACGCAATGAATGCCAATAGGCATGCTCTAACAAATAATTGCCCATTTCATTCATAATAAAAAATGTAATATAGTAATCTCCTTTGTCTTATTTGCAACACGGCTACATGAATAAGCCTATGAAGTGCCAGGGGCTGAGCTTAATTCAAAAAAGATCTTATCTTTTTATATTATCAGAAGTGGTAGTAAACAATTCTGGAGGTGGTTGGAGAGATTAAATATCTCGTTTAATTCCATCAGAGCACTAGACTGCTTCAGTATTCAGTATTAAAGATCAATATTTGTGTTTGACTATAGCCTCATTTAAGAATATTGTTGGAATCATACAACAGAATTACCTTGCTGTAGTTAAATTTTCTTTTCTTTAACCTGATAATCCTACATTCCTGAAATTAAAAGGATAAAATTAAAAACTGTATAGGGAAGATCCTATTGGCCTAACAGTTATTCTGTTAATTTTTTTTTTTTTTAGAATAAAGCCTAGCTATTGTGTTTACTAATTGCAGGGTTTGTAAAATGATGGTTATTGAAGATATAATATTATTGTATGTTACAGATAAAGTCAAAGGTTCTATAAAGTTTTAAATTGTGCTGTTCCTCCTTTGGAAACAGAAATTAGTGCCTGGTAAAGTTGGAAGTTTATAGTGTAAACCAAAAATCACTAGATAGTAATGTTTGTTTTGCAACTTGCAGATCCTAAGGCCTCTTAAACACTACAGAAGAACATATATGAGAATTTATCCCAGCTCACACAAGATGCCAACTAAGAGTGCCATTTTGTACCACCACTGCCCCATCATCTTAAACACAAAGCATCCATGAAAGGAAAGCAGATTGTGGCAAAGGAAGGTTAGAGCAAATTCAAAAGCTGTAGGACCAAACATGAGCTCAGCAGAATCATCTTTTCAAAGATCTTATAGAGAAAGGCTTTCTAGGCAGAAGGAATGTTTAATTTTCTGTCATCAGCTCACAATGCTGCTATAGAGTTGGGTAGCTGTGGAACCATTTAGTTCCATAAACTTTGGCAGTGTTGTTAAAGCTTCTTGGAGCTCTCGGGCAAATCACAGCGGCACGTGAAGTCTATGGAGCTGAATTGGATTTCTCAGTTCTCTCATTCTACGGACTTCCACAGTAATTTTTCCGATAGTTTTCCTTAATTATATTCTATTCAGTATACATCTCTGGAGCTAACATTTTTTAAAAGACAGCTGAGTATTTCATTATAATAGGATAAATGGTAGACCTCTAGTGATCTCTTTACAAGGGTTTCTAACTACCGTATATCCTCGAGTATAAGCCGACCCGAATATAAGCCAAGGCACCTAATTTTACCACAAAAAATTGGGAAAACTTATTGACTCGAGTATAAGCCTAGGGTGGGAAATACAGCAGCTACTGGTAAATTTCAAAATAAAAATAGATACCAATAAAATTACTTTAATTGAGGCATCAGTAGGCTAAATGTTTTTGAACATTTATTTCAAAGAAAAACAGTAAACTAGCCCTGTAAGTGCATAGTGTAAACTACACTATAACTAAATTACACAAGAGAAAGTAGTATATATACCAAAAATAATTCAATAACAATTTAATCTGATACATTAGGTTAAGTGATACAGGGCTTGATCTAATTTCAGGCAAGTTCAAGCCTCTGTTAAGAGATACCTGCATTCTCTCTCTCTCTCTCTCCCCCTTCCTTTTTCTTTTTTTTTCCTCTTTCTTTCTTTCTTTCTTTCTTTCTTTCTTTCTTTCTTTCTTTCTTTCTTTCTTTCTTTCTTCTCTCTCTCTCTCTCTCTCTCTCTCTCTCTCTCTCTCTCTCTCTCTCTCTCTCTCTCTCTCTCTTTCTTTCTCCCTCCCTTTCTCCCTTTCTGTGAAGAACCCCAGAAGGTCTTTGGTAGGAGGAAGAGAAGCCAGATCTTTTGAAACGTTTTGTAGCTTACCCTGAGCAAGGATAGCTAGTGCAGGCACTTACAATAAGCTCTCAATTCAAGCTCAGTGCACGTAGGGATCCCCAAACAGTGAGGATGAAATGTGAGTAAAAGGGTTTACCCTTCCCTCCCTCCCCACCGTCTCTTTCTTTCTTTCTTTCTTTCTTCCTCCCTCCCTCCATCCCTTTCTCCTTCTCATCTGGCATTCTTAGAGCTCCATATTGATTAGCTTAGCCTGAACAAGGATAGCTAGCAGCCAGCCTATTACAATAAGCTCTCAACTCAAGCTCAGTGCACCTGGGGATCTCCCCAAACAGTGAGGATTTCTTTGTTTCTTTCTCCCTTGAAGCCCACCCCACCTCTGCAGCCCGTTTTTGTTTCCAGGGGGCTGCAGGGAGTCTTGCTAGGCACCCCCCCACACACACCCCATTTTGGCCTTAGCAAGCCTCCCTGCAGCCCCTGGAAGCCAAAACAGGTTGCAGGAAAAAAGGCATTTTTCCTCCCTCGAGTATAAGCCGAAGGGGGCTTTTTTCAGCATAAAAAATGTGCTGAAAAACTCGGTTTATACTCGAGTATATACGGTAAGTCTATAAAGGAAAAGCAACAATTTAAAAGTTATTTTTATTTTAAAATTGTTGTTTTAATTAAGAAGGTTCAGGGGAAAAACAGTTATTTTTGTGACACAAGTAATCTCACCTGTATTGAAAACAGTTCCCACTATGGGTACATGATAAATAGTAATGGGGTTCTACTTAAACATGATCCAGGAAGCCTGAAGTTCAAAGAAGAGATCAGTTAATTTACATAATGCTTTTCAGTTAAGAATTGATGGGTTGCTGGTGGTGATGATACCCTATATTTAAATGATTTCCATGATTTATTGCAACAGGTTCCAGTTTTGGGTTTTGAGTACTCCAGGAAATGGATTCTCAAATAGCAGTTTATAAAAGATCTCCATCTAGTCTCCATCTGTAAAATCACAATTATGTAAACCCAGGATAGATACTTCACTAATTTTAAGATGGGGCATCTCTTATAATCCATTTTATTTCACTGTTTTCCTTCATTGATAATGAAGATTATTTTACTTTAAGGACAGAAGAAGACTGATAATATATAAGTGATGCCATTCAGATTTACCAATAAAAGTTAGGCATTGCAGGAGTGGTTTATGATTTTGGTGCTGGAACACCAAAGCTAATGAGGTTGGTCTTCATATCTTGGGATGTCTATGATCATGAAAATCCTTTCTTGCACTTTTTTTTTTTACCATAAAGCTCTATGGTGCTTATGAGGTAAACACTCCCAAAGAAAAAAATGTTGTAAAATATGTGACTGTGTCTAAAATGTGAGTAGAACTGGATTATTCTGATCATTTGAGTTCATGCCAGACGATAGCTACACAAACATGGTGCTAATTAAATGATGGTTGTGCTTTTAACCCATGTATATCTCCTAGAGTCACTTTTGGAAGATGGGTCGGCTTACCAAATGGTTTAAATACTTTAATAAATTGTTGAAATAAAATGAATTAGAAAAACCCCTATATTAACTATGTGCATTGGGCAGTTGTTGCCTATTCTACAACAATATCCCCCAGAGATAGGAAGAATTCAAGACCTCTGTGCCTTCCGCCGTGCCCTGAAGACCTTCCTTTTTTAGCAAGCCGGGCTAGCTTAACACTTTTTAAATGTTTTTAACATGTTTTGTTATTGTTTTTTAACTTTGGGGCCAAACTTATATATATCTTTTTAAATTGTTTTTAATGTTTGTATCTATGTTTTTTACTTTGACTGTACACCGCCCTGAGTCCTTCGGGAGAAGGGCGGTCTATAAATTTGATGATGATGATGATGATGATGATGATGATGGTGATTTTGTGTTCCAGGACAGACTTAGTAGGGCTAAATTGATATTTACTACATTTAAAAAAGGAATTTATTATCTGTCTTTTTTGTGATGCAATGATTTTGATACCTATCCATGTTTCCTGTACATAGAGTTAGATAGCTTACTGTGAAAACCTAAGGAAGATAATGGCTACATTTCTTATTTTTGTTGCACTGCTGTAAACAAAAAATCAGTGAGTATTGGCTCTACTGTTCTATTCCATTCCTACTTTTGGAAAGTGAAATAGATTGTTTTTGTCTCCCCTTCCTCCCTCTCCAAGCAAAACACTACCTTTTTTTATGGCATCAGAGAAGCTGTCAAAGCCTGAAAAAAATGGTGGGAGTTTATAAGGGACCATAAAGAAAGGAAGAAAAAGGTAAAAAATGTGTCATCCCAGTTCAGTCAGCAGAAAAAATTCCCTGGACCCTTTTGATTGAGACTTGCTGGTAGGCTTTTGGAATTCACTATTCCCTAGTTAATTATGTCTATGGGGATTCTCAGTCATCTAAGTCATGGTTGTCTCGAAGGTGCTTTTTCAAGAGGCAACCAGACTTCCTAGGGGAAAAAAGTCCAGTTGCCTCTTGAAAAAGAACCTTTGGGACCTAGTTAATTATGTGATCATTAGTTAGTGATAGCCTTCTATGTAGATCAGGCAGAAAATATGACCAGATGAATTGATTCTACTTTATTGTAAAGCTAATCTGAAAGCAAAGTTTTCCTGCCATCTCTTTTACAGCCTGAGAAATTAGGGAGAGTTCCTTCTGAGCTACTTGCCTCATCCAACTTCATTCCAATATCCAGATGTGGGTTATGCTGTCTCTTATTTGATCATTCTCTAGGCAGTGTTTCTTAGCCTGTCTCCCAAGATCTTTCCCACATATTGTTACATTTAGTTTCAGTCAATTTAGATGGCTGTATACCTCACAAATGTGACTCTAGGCAGCTAACTAAATTTAAAAACCATACTCCCAATGATATAAGAAATAAACTAGCATACTATGGCATCCGAGAAAACCAACAACTAATCACTGGGTTCCTCTAACTATCTGACTTGAATGCCTGGGGGGGAAAAACAGGTCATACCAGCTTTCTGAGAAGCCAAGACAGTCAGGAGTAACCTACCTGTCAGTCGTATGGTGTTCCAGAGGGCAGGCATTGTGAGAGAAAAGACATACTTTCTGGTCCCATAAGATGGCATTTTTTAATCAGTGGGCCTGGAGCATGCTCCTCCTGGCAGATCTGATGGGATAAAAGTGATCCCTCATGTAACCCAGCCCCATGTCATGAAGGGCATAACAATAACCTGAACCTTGAATTGCACCTGGAATATTTTCAAGACATGCAAAAAAAAAAAAAAAAAAAAAAAAATCAGCAGCAGCAATTGTTTCTCCTTTTGTATAAAAAGCAAAACAAAATTGAAACAACAGTCTGTCAACACATCCTGTGTCTGTACTTATTTAATAGTCATTGCCCGGGGCCAAGAAGCTGCTCACTTTGAAGCCACTCATGAAAGTTCACTTGACCTAATGAAGACATGTTGAATTATTTTTTTAAAAAAGGATTTATATCAGATTCAACTCCTGCAATACTAAAATACCTTAGATCAGGGGTGGGCAATTATGGCCCCTTTACGACTTGTGGACTTCATTTCCCAGAATTCCTGTGCCAGCGTGGTTGGCTCAGGAATTCTGGGAAATGAAGTCTACAAGTCGTAAAGGGGCCATAATTGCCCATCCCTGCCCTAGATAATGGAAGAATTACAACACCGAACAATTGATTCTTCTCACTACCCTAGGCGTGTTGGTTTAAATCTGGATAACTGCCAATCTTACTGTGAATTTACTTGGTTTCAGACTCATGATAAAAGAAATATAATTCCTTTTTGGTTTCTTATTTGCTGCTGCTAGATAAAAAAAAAACTTATCTTGTGAGAAAATGGCTATAAGTCACAAGATGATACACATTTTATTATACTGTTCATTCTGCAACTGCTTACAGTAAGAAATGATGTGATTCCTTCCATTATTTCAAGCAGTGGCAATGAAGAATTACAAAGCCTACTCTTGATTAACCTCAAATAAGTCTGTTCCTGTAGTCAGCAATTGCCATTATGTTGATGGAGTGCTAATATAACTTGATAGTTCTGCTCTGCCTCTGTCTCCATGGACAGTGCCACTCTAACCAAACCCCTGGCTGTAAAAAATAAGTCCAATAAAAGGTGCCAGAATGACTGATGGGATTAGTGACTCATAAAAGACACCCTGCCCAAAGAGAAAGTTCCAGCTTTATGTGTTACACAAAGAGCTAAATAATTCAAACATGAAACCTTACAGTTTGGGTTTAGGTAGAGCTGCTTATACTACTGATAAAGGTCTTTGAGTAACCCACCACATCCCTTCATTATTAATTAGTAGTGGTGAAAGAAAATTTCTTTCAGTTCCAACTTTGATAAATATTTCTCCTGGAACACAGTTATTCTTCAGGATTCGCGCTTTTCTAAATCCTGTACTGCAATTATTTGGGGGGTGGGAGAGGAGACAGAAATCTGTACTAGGAAAATTTTACACAAAGCGCACAAAAATCTGAACAGATTTTGGTATAGACTTTTGTTTTCATCTTTATGAAAGCAGGGTGAAGCAAAGATGGTGAAAATGGGACATGCAGAAAAACCAAATATAATTCGTACAGTTCTTTCTATTAGAGACATTTATTTCTTCTTCCTAAGATCTTTTTCTGAAAAAAAAGCCCACCATCAAAGTGCCTCTGGCAACCAGCCAACACATTTATTATTTCGTGAGTTTTCATGGATCATGTAAAGTCCAAAGTCCTAAGAAATAGTTTCATATGTATATGCAGCTATTTGGAGCAAGAGGAAGAAAGCAAAGGGGGGCCTTGACAATAAGCATAATGATAATAAATTGGTTTCTATACTGAGACAATAGCTAGAGGATAAAGAAAAGAAAAGCCATTAGGAAACTTCAGGCAGAACTTCAGTATATAAGACTTCAGAATTACACTGTAGAAGCATATTCTACTTCGTCACAATTCTCAGGAGTAATTCAGAGAGTTAATAGCAAAAAGGATAAAATCCTTACAAGAAAAGACCTATGCAAGTTCCAGAGTCAGTAGAAAGTTTCCAACTGGTTATGGGGATTTGAAAAACTATTCCAAATGGTTGCTAGAGTATTTGGTGTTTTCCCCACCTTCCATTCAGTCATGTCCGATTCCTGGAGACTTCCTGGACAAGTCCCTGCAGTTTTTTTGGCAAAAATTTTCAGAAGTAGTTTCCCCCTTCCTAGGGCTGAGAGAAACTGACTGGCCCAAGGTTAGCCAGCTGGCCTCATGCCAAGATGAATTAGTACTTATCATTTCCAAATTTCTAGCTCAATCAAACTATTTGTTACCCGAATGCAAAATTTAAAAATAAATCTGAATCTCAGTGTTTTGTGTCAAGAAAAAAAAGTATTGAAAACTGGTTTCAGACAAAATACCAATTATGGGAAATTAAAACCACATTATATATTCTCCAATATTTATTTCAGTAGGGCAGAGATTATTTTAATAATGCAGCCATATAATGTCTACTTAGTTTCTTAAGACTTGCTAGGAAGAAGAGATGTATAAAATTACATTTTAGAATTTTGATTGATTATAATAATATTCTCTGTTCATTGGGATTTTATTCTTTGCTACTTTTTATTTGTGGCACTTGGTAATTGCAGCCGATTAAGAATTACATTATGAATGGAATAACATAATTCTTTGCTAGCCATTAAATTTTATCACAAATTTAGCCAGTTTGATTCCGTGATTAAGGCATCAGGCACGAAACCAGGAGACAGTGAATTCTAGTCTATTCTAGTAGGAATAAAGCCAGCTGACTATGACAATAGGGTAGTCACTTTCTCTCAGCCCCAGGAAAGCGGAAATGGTGAAGCACTTCTGAAAAACCTAGCCAAGAAAGCTGCAAAAACTTATTCAGGCAGTCTTTAAGAATCAGACATGATTGAATGAAGGGGTAGGGGGGAATACACAAGAGCAACAGAAAATAAAGACTGTTTCTGAGACAGAAAAGTGGCCCTATCCAATCTGGAATACCTAAACAAGTAGGTATTGTTAGGTAAATGGATAGGTATTTTTTGTTAAAAGAAATGATTGAAACGTTCTCTCAATCAGCGGTCCCCAACCTTTCTGACACCAGGGACCAGTTTCAGAAGAAAAAATTGTCTTTCACTGACTGGGGTGGGGGGGAGGGGAGAGAGAGAGAGGTTTCGCATGAACCTAGGTCCCACGCATGCATAGATAAAACTTTGCTCTCTCACCCACTGTTTGCATGGCCTGGTTCTTAATAGGCCACAAATCAGTACCCCTAAATAGAATGGGCTTTTTTCTTTCTTTTTTAATTTATTGTTTTCTCAGAGAAAATAAAATACAAAACAGTAAAACAAAACAAGCAAAATAAAGCAATATAGAAACATACATTCAACCCTAGCAACAACAAAAAAGAAAAAAATAGTGTACAAAAAAGGAGAAAAAGAGAAATCCATACACACACACACACACACACAGACACACACACACACACACACGCATTAATGATTGTGAAACCTATCAGACCCTGAGCACAGGATTTTTACAATATACTTTGTATATATTCATAATAAGGTCTTTCAGTTTGACCTCTTTTTATTCTTGTATCTGAATTGTTTAAGAAATACTGACTGTATTCACATGGAGCAGTAATAACATTCATTTAAGGTTATATTCACAGGATGAAATAGAAACCAGCATGAAGTTTATATATCCCCTTCCTCCCTTTCTCTCTCTTGTTTCCTCTTCTCAGTAACTGGCAGGAGGAATACACAAGGCTTTAGTCCCCCTGTATCATATTCCTGCCATGTTGTTTAAGAATTATGGTTTCAAATAAATACCAGTCAATTGCTAAACAAACAATACAGAATTTAAAATTTAAAACAAAAATAAGCCAGTTGCCTTTAGTTTAAAACATCATTCTAGATTTGATGAAAATAAAAAATAAAGTGCTAAGGTAAAATTAGTATGCTTTGACATCTGCCTGTTTGGGAGAAGATGAGCATGTTAACTGCTGGAGCAGTCTCAAGTATCAGCACCTTACTATAAATTATAATTATTGACATCTGTGAACCATGCTATCCAGTTATATAATAATTTTGAGAGCAAAAGACTAGTCTAAAAAAAGAGAAGTGGGAAAAGACATTGTTTAATTTACCAAACTAAATAGTGTGTAATTATTAGGGCACTTCAGTCTCACATTTTGAAGACATATTTCTTCTATAAAGTCTTACCTGATCCGTTACTTTAGCATTTGTAGCCATAAATTGTGCAGTAATTTAAATCATATGTACATATGACTTACTGTGGTACAGAAATTTGAGAACCTTTTAAATATTATTAAAATTGAAGACTTTTTCATTCTGCTGTTGATGGCAGTGCACATTCAGATTATTAAAAAATGCCATTCCATTTCTAGCTGTTATTGTTCTTGCTTTGTTAATTTCATGTTAATTTAGAAGTATAGCAGCACTGACATTATCTTCTTTTAGTTTGGCCCATGAAAAGTAGTTTGCCTATACACACATGTCACAAGAAAGGTGATAATCTTAAAATGGAACCTTATCTCACTTGCTTAAAAGGTTCAGGTCATTAATTCTGATATGCCAGATTTATACAGAAAGCAGAATATTGAATTGGAATTGCCAGAATATTCATTTTAAATACCCATGAGTTTGTCATTATTTTCAAAGCATTTAATGAAATATGTTATTATTGTTATGTTTTTGCTAACAGGTGAAAGTCATGCTGCGCATTTGTTCTACTCTGGCCAAAGACTCTTCAGAATCCAGTTCCTTCTTAAAGGTTGATCCCCGCAAGAAACAAATTACTTTATATGACCCCTTGTCTTCTGGAGGCCAGAATGCTTTCCAGAAAAGGAGCACTCAAGTACCACCCAAGATGTTTGTATTTGATGCAGTTTTCCCTCAAGATGCATCCCAGGTACACAGCGATTCTTAACAAGGCCTGAAGCATCATTCCATCATAATTTTCAAGGTTGACTGTTTAGAAGCATTGAATCAATGATGCATACAATTTTGTTCTAAATGCATACTGAAATTTGAACTGTAAACAGTTCAAAACGTGTAACTTGTTTTATTCCAAAATAAATGGAAATATATTAAAAATATCAGTGTAAGATGAAAACAGGATAGAATTGACAAATAGTGACAGTAGGTAGCCAATATTTTTGTGTTAGCTTGTAAATTCACTTCTCTTCATTTCTGCTTGTATTCTTGAATCTTCTGAGGTATCAGTGCCAATATTTCATTCCATTAACATCAGCACCACAGAACTCTTTCCACAAAACTCCTTCTGTTCTTCAGCAACTCATATTTTCTATTATCTGTCTCAGTAGTGGGTTCCACTTACCTTCGCTACCGGTTTGGAACTGAGCGTGTGTGCTCGCATGCGGTGCTTCTGTGCATGCGCAGAGCATCTGTGATGATGTCCGGTTGGGTGGGCGGAGCCTCCCACTGCCGCCACTACTGGTTTGCTCGAACCGGAGCAAATTGGTAGAAACCCACCACTGGTCTGTCTGCTGATTGCCACCATGCCTCATAGTGCCTGTTATCTTTAGGTTTCTGCAAAGAATTGCGTTCTACTATTATGATAATTTCCTACTCCTCCAAGCTACTTTGAGTAGGCATCTAGTCTGCCTCTTTTCCCCTTTTAATGTTACATAATCCTATTAGCTAAGTTAGACCAAGAACAGTTAGAGACTGGTCAGTTACAAAAAGTATCATGAATGAGAAGAGATTTGATCCCATATTTCCATGCTCCTAGTTCACTATTCTGAATATTGCACCAAACTCTCTCTGATGGGTGAGTGGAGTAGTGTATGGTCGAATGCCAATGTTAAGATCATAGGTATCCTTATTCTTGAGGAAGTAAAGCAAGTCAAGCAACCACTTTTTCATAATTGATTTATTAGCCTCCATGAACAAGGTATTGTGATCTCATCCAGTGGCTCTCCACTTGCTCCAAAAAGAGATATATTTGTGTTCAGAAAATTAAAAAAATATATCTCCTTTATGACAGGCTGAAGTATGTGCAGGAACTGTAGCTGAAGTGATCCAGTCTGTGGTGAATGGTGCAGATGGATGTGTATTTTGTTTTGGACATGCCAAACTCGGTTAGTATATTTTTTATTCAGATAATATTACACTGTATCATATATATTTTGCATGATATACTTATCTACCGATATTTCTTTACCTGTTGATATGTTTTCCTTCTAATTCTCTGAAATAGCAAATACAGATGTGTATATTTGCCCTCAGCATAGCTTTAGAGTAGATCATATTGCTTGGAAGAATTCTGAGTAGAGAAGAAACAGTTATATTTGTAATGTTTAGAATAAAAGAAGTAGTTATGCTTACATTCCCAGGATTACTAGCATTTTTGGACACTAATGTCTAGAAATATTTTGAGAAGTTGTTCCTTGATTCAAGGTCATGTTTACAGTTGGCTGGATGCTGTTGATAAACTATTACCGGTATCCATGAAAAGGAGTCACATTTTACAATTTTAACTGTGTTTTATTCCAAATAGTTATGTAATGGGGGTCTGGGCCATAAAAATAAACTTGATAAAAAATAAATTTGAATAACAGCATGCAATTTTGATCTTTTTTGTACATTTTCTTACGTATGTAAATGTATTTGGTGTTGTTTTAATCTCTTGTATTCCTAACAGGAAAATCGTATACCATGATTGGAAAAGATGATTCCATGCAAAACCTTGGCATAATCCCTTGCGCCATCTCCTGGCTTTTCAAGCTGATTCATGAAAGAAAAGAGAAAACAGGAGCACGTTTCTCAGTCCGAATCTCTGCAGTAGAAGTGTGGGGAAAAGAAGAACATCTGAGAGATTTGCTGTCAGAGGTAGCAACAGGTAGCTTACAAGATGGTCAGTCACCAGGTGTCTACCTTAGTGAGGACCCCATTTGTGGCATGCAGGTGAATATAAAACTCTTTTGTGTCACAATGTAACTCACGGTGCCCTGTTTTATAAGGTTGGTTTTGAATCATAATAAATATGAAAACATACATTTTTCTAGCTTGGAAGTGTTTACTTTTAGGTTTACCAGGAACTTTATGACCTGCAGCTGCAGGCTGTCCGCTCTCCTAGCCTAAACATTTGTGCCTTTGGCATAACTTGATGTTCAACAGGAACCTCTCTTTTCTGTAAAATGTTAAAGGATTCAGATCAAACTAAACTTTCGTTCCTCCTAGAATAATTTCACAATATATTATAGCACATTAAAATATTCACAATATTGCACAAAAGCTGGAGGCCAATAATATGCCTGTGGATTGAGATACAGTTTGTGGAAATAGCACAATTTAGAGTAATAGGATTAGTATTGTTGTAGGACATACTAATAGCTACTTATTAATTATTGCTGTGTTATGAAAAGAAGCCAAGAATAACTCATATGTTCTTTGGACAGGAACCCCCAACTGATAGGTGTGGCGGAGGGAAATTAATTCCTGGTCAAATTGCATAAGTCTTGTTGCCAGAAAAAACCATACACTTCCTGTGTGAAAAACTATCTCCTGCTTTGGGCCTCTATTACGCTTTATAGTCTTAATAATTTAAATTAATGTGTGAGAAGAAACAAAGAAAGAGAAAAAAGCTAGAATTCATGATTTTAAGGAAAACTGAAATTGAGTGTAGAAGGATGAGTACTTTGGACTTCAAAAACTGATTGTTTTGTTTTGTTTTTAATTCAGAGGATTGCATACTAGAAAGCTAATGGGTAAAAAAGCTCAATGGTTCTTCACAAAGATAGTGAAAACACAACACAAAGAATTCTAATGAGAAAAATAAAGATAGAGAAACAAAAAAAGAACAAAATAGCAAGACCTAAAAGGGTACATAGGAGAAATAGAAAGAGGAATAGGTGACCAAGAAAAAAATATGTGGCAACAGTGATGAGATAACCATAAAAATAGTGTCAGGAAAACAACAGCTCAAAAGAAATCAGTTACTCAGGGAGGTGAAGGCCTGCCTTCAGTGCAAGAAGAATGAAATGAGCCTACTGTTGGATTGGATTCCTTGGCATAATCCCTTGGCATAATCCTGTATTAATTGGAGTTGGACATGATGACCTAAATAGCCTTACCCAACTCATATATACTTATATTTAACCGATATACTGATGAACCGGTAGTAAAAAAATGTTCAAAAGTTCCGATGATCAGCTGAGCGATGCACAATCATCAGAACTTTTTTTTTTTACTTTAAAGTATTAAAAAATGCTTTAAAAAGTAAAAAAAAAACCGTTCCAATGATCGCGTGTCGCTCAGCTGATCGTCAGAACCTTTTTAAAAACTTTTTTAAAGCATTTTTTACTACTGGTTCAGGCAAATAGATAGTAAAAATTGCTTTAAAAAAGTAAAAAAAAGGTTCCAACGATCCCGCAGCACAGCTCTGATCCTTGGAACCTCTTTTTACTTTTTTAAAGCATTTTTTGCTACCTATTCGCCTGAACCGATAGTAAAAAATGCTTTTAAAAAGATTTTAAAAAGGTTCCCAAGATCACGTGCCACAGTTGATCCCCCCCCCACTGTTCTACTTATCTTCCCAAGCCTCCTTTTGGTGTGTAGTATGCATATGAACAGTTATGAATCTGAAACGAAAATATAACCATTGATCAACTCAATATCATATGGATAAGGGTTTCTCCTCCTCCATATTAGATTATACAATACTATAACATAGTAGAACTGGTAATTTCTCTTGGAACATTCGGACATTCTCTGAGGAGTCCAATAAGTATGGAAAAGAAAATCGTGTTGTGAATCAGTCTGATTTTTAGATCATAGAGATTGCTTAATCCATCATTATTATACACAGTTTTTAAAGTAATTTAACCAAATAGTTACAGTAAATTGCCATCTGTTGCACATTTCCATAAGGATATTAGAAACTATTGGTAGCATTACTAATCAAATTAGTATTGTTTCAATTTATTTATTTATTTATTTATTTATTTATTTATTTATTTATTTATTTATTTATTTATAACTTTAATATAGCTGCCCATATTATGAAAACTGTTGGCAGTTTCCAATCAAGAATTTGACCTGATAAATTTCCAAGATGTTGGTTATATGAGCAAGCTTTGTTATAGATTAGAATATGCATAAATATCAATAAAATGTAATACATCATCAGCATATACTAACATTTCATTCAGTCAGTCAGTCATTAAAATTCTGCGCCACCCATTTCATTATTAAGTGATTCTGGGCAGCCTACAATGGATATAAAACAGTATAAAACTAGAAGAACTTTAAAACAATAAAAACCTTCAGTAGTAAGAATTAAAACATTAAAATTAACCCAAATAAGATAAAAGGGACCAGTACAAAAAACAGGGTGGAAGTGGTATTTTCTCCTAAACTATTAACCCCCTCCAAAGGGGGATACCCCAAGCCAGTTGATAGAGCTAGGTTTTCAGGCCCTTTCAGTGAATTATGGTGTAATTAGTCTTGCCATGTGATTAATATCTTAATTAGTTTGAACTAAAAAAGTAATAAAAAAATAGCGATCCTCCAAAGTAATTCATAGAACAAAGTAACTGAATATACAGTGCAGTGATTTGGATGTCAAAGGCCTGTGGATATGGGCATAACTAAGCATGGTGATAAATAGGAGCTGTAAAGAGCAAGGCTCAGTATCAGCCTAGACCAGGGGTGTCAAACTCAAGGCCCATGGGCCAGATCTGGCTCACGGGGTGCTTAGATCTGTTCCACGGGGCCACCCTGTAAACAGCAAAAGAGCAGCCTGCAGTGCCAGCTGTCAAAGTGTTGCAGGAGACTGTCACAACCGAAAATGGAGCTCGGGAGCCCATTTTCACTGGCAGGGCACTCCGGCCACCACAGGAACCCCCGACATGAGTGATGTTGAATTGGCCATGCCTACCTTGGCCACACCCACCCCATCCCCCTGAGGTGAAACACAACCCTGATGCGGCCCTCAATGAAATTGAGTTTGACACCCCTGGCCTAGATGAAGAAAGGAAGCATGGTAACCAGCATCGATGATGGTAGATTCAGCATCAAATTTTGTACTTTTCCCCTTTGAAAGCATTTCAGCTGTAGATATTCTGTAAAACAGCATGTTCCTTAATCAGAGCAAAATTGTATTTTGACTTTGTTAACTGAAAATTACTTATCAGTGTTGAATCTCAATAAGCTTTCTATGTCTCTGGGTACCTTGCAGCTTCAAAACCAAAGTGAACTCAGAGCTCCCACTGCAGAAAAAGCTGCTTTTTTTCTTGATGCAGCAATTGCCTCCCGTCGAAGCAGTCAGCAAGATTGTCAGGAGGAAGAGCAAAAAAATTCACATATGCTCTTCACTTTGCACATCTATCAGTATCGAATGGAGAAGAGTGGCAAAGGGGGAAGTAAGTCTCATTGTTTTCCCACCCACTCCTATGATTAACCATTATTATTCAGATGGCTTTGTATTCATCTGATTCATAAATATGCAACAAGTATATTATATCATGGAACATTTTTAATAGGACTGTGCATGGGATATGGTGATCAGACTTATTGTTGTTTTTGGCCTAGTACACATATTGATGCTGAGAATCTAAGGATGGTTCAGAATGAAACAGGAGACACTTAATTTTGTGATTACACTTCTAGAAATGATTGTGCCAGCCTCTTTTCAGTTCTTGTTGTGTGAAATACCTTAGGAACCTAAGTATGTTTAAGTACCAGAAACTTCCCTTTTTTCAGCCATTCAGACTTTGATGTAAACCATGTTTTTGCCTAGGAAATTAACTGGTTATTATGTATGCAAACATGTGGAAACAGTCAGAAGAGGCTTCCAAAGCAACCACTTGAATCTAAAAACGGAACCAGCTGCTTTAATTAATCAAAAAGGGGTCCTTTGGGTGGGTTTTTGCACATTCCAAAGCACCTTTTCTAAAGTTGCATAGTCATTCATATGCATTTGGCTTATACTTTTTCCTTGTCTGTTCAAGAGGTAGAGTATTAATTGGTTAATTTTAGCACTATATTAAAAAAAAACTACAGAATTCAGCAGGACTTGAGCAGTGGTGGGTTTCAAAATTTTTTACTACCGGTTCTGTGGGTGTGGCTTGGTGGGCATGGCATGGCTTGGTGGGTGTAGCAGGGAAAGGATCAGGAGTGAAATTCAGCAGGTTCTGACAGGTTCTGGAGAACCGGTAGCAGAAATTTTGAGCAGTTCGGAGAAACGGCAAATACCATCTCTGGCTGGCCCTAGAGTGGGGTGGGAATGGAGATTTTGCAATATCTTTCCCCCACGAGTGGGGAGGGAATGAGGATTTTACAGTAACCTTCCTCTGGAGTGGGATGGGAATGGAGATTTTGCAGTAACCTTTCCCTGCCACGCCCACCAAGCCACATCACACACACCAAGCCATGCCCACAGAACCGGTAGTAAAAAAATTTGGATTTCACCACTGGGAAGGATACTATAAAATCTCCATTTCCTCCTGATCAGCTGGGACTTGGGAGGCAGAGAATAGAAGGGGGTGGGGCCAGTCAGAATGTTTACTACCGATTCTCCAATCTACTCAAAATTTTCGCTACCGGTTCTTCAGAACTGGTCAGAACCTGCTGAAACCCACCTCTGGACTTGAGTCAGATTCTGGGGGATAAGCCCAAATCATGCTTTCAATGCCAAGGTATCATTTATTTTGTCACTTTTATTTCTTTTCTGACAGTGTCAGGAGGCCGTAGTCGCTTACATCTCATTGATCTGGGAAGCTGTGTTAAACCTCTCAGCAAAAACCGTGAAGGGGGTTCTGGGCTCTGCCTTTCATTGTCTGCATTGGGCAATGTCATTCTTTCCCTTGTCAATGGCAGCAAGCACATTCCATACAAGTAAGTGAGTTTTCTTGGTCTCCCTTCATGTTATCTCTCTCTTACTTATCTGTGCAAAGGCAATGAACTGAATTGCAGGCTTGTAATAGTTTTGCATATGAAAGTTGCAGAGATCATAAAAGAATCTCATGGATCAAATAGAGATGTGATATAGATCCACGGGCATCATTGATGGCTCCTTATAAAGTTGTGCAACTTTTTCTTGGTCTGAAGGCTGTATTTGGCCTCCAGGTCATGTGCACAGAACTACTCTCAAAAAGTAGTGTGCTGGAACAGGATAAGAATTTGTTTTGATTTGATTTACATTTAATTAAAATTAAATGCAGCTAATATGTTTAGTCTGCAGTTATGTATACAAAAGGTTTTCCCTTTCTATCACATTTAAAGGTATAATTGGTAACAGCTTTTGAAGGTCTCTGAGAGCTGCATCAATTGTTTTCAAGGCCCATACTTGGTCCTGAGGCCTCAGATAATTGTTTATGACATATCAGTCTTCCTAACCAGCAGAGAAGATTCATTGCTGAACTATTAGCATTATTGGCACACGTTTATTCAGGATTATAAAATGGCCACTTACTTTTAACAAAAAAGAATCCCTTTCAGAAGATGAAGTATTGAATCATTTATCATTTGGAAGAGGCCTCGTTTTCTTCGTGTTTATGCCATTGCTTTCAATATGAATGCCATTGTTAGTGGCATACTTGAAGGAAAAAATATAAATGACAAACAGGTATGTGTAAAGCAGCAGGATGTTTTGTTATTTCTTTCTTTGACTGGATGTATTTCATGTTTTTTGTTTGAAGTTATTTTTTTTTCATTTATTTAAAACCGTTATATCTTACTGTTTGGCCTGAAAGTCTCCCAGATCAGATTTGAGGGTTTTTTAAAATTTATATTTACATTAATAAAATCATACTAACGATATGTAAACAATTCTAAATAAATCCACCTGCTGTAAAATGAATATTGAGACTATAAAGGCCAGATTAGATTTAGAAGCTACTTGAAGCACCTGGGGGCATTCTTGATGGGATTCTATAGTTAGAGGCCACCACTGAGAAACGTCAGTCTCTAAAGCCTGACAACCTTGCTTGTTTTATGTGGCTTACTAATGAGCACAGTAGGACTTCATAAAATGCAGGTAGTTTCATGTTTTCTTCAAGGGTTTTGAAAATATCAGTTCCTATAAAACATTGGTATTAGCTAACTCCAGCAGCTGCTTTTCTTGGCAGTGTATATTTAAAAAAGAAAGAAAGAAAACGAAGGAAGTTTTGCATACACTATATTGGCAAGTGCCTGCTGCAGTGGTTTATAGCAATTAAGCTACAATTCTTTTGGGTTCTTGCACACATGGAGATGCCAGAACATTTATTCATGTTTGCATCTATCTCTTGAGAAGTGACACAAAACTGTCTCTTTGTAAGCTGCAAACCGAATCTATTTGTAAAAGGAACATTTAGCCTGTTCAGATGATTTGCCAACCATCAAATAAAAACAGTCCCAAGGATATAATTTATATACGAGCACACAGAACTAAAGTGGTAGTGCCCAGTTTTGACAAAATAAAAAGTCTGTAAATAAATTGTAAATTCTGTTTGTAGGATCAGTTCTGGACAGGAAGGACCACTAGATTGGATGTAATAAATGCATTCTGGAACATAATAGATTATATCCAATTAGGGCAATGTTAATTTAACTACCATTAAAAAAAGATGGGCAAAGTTCAGATAACACAAGTAGGGAAGTCAGACATATACATGAGTCCTGCTTGTTGTATGGAACACAAAGTAAAGCAATAATCCAGACTCAAAAGGACAGAAAAAGGTAATATCTCATCTCAACCCTACTTCCCATACACATATTTAAATTACGCTTATGGTAAACATTACTTTTTTTAATAATGAAAAGCATTTTATTTAACTTTCTTATTTAAATGTGCTTATTCTGTAGTAATTAAAAGCTATTAGGCACATGTGTGCTTCTGAAATTAACATACACAGGTTGAATGGAAACATGGATATTCAGTCAAGCATCAGTTCTGAGTGGAAATTTACTATATATTTATGCACACAAATAAGAAGAAAATAAGAAAACTTCAAACTAATTGTAAATTGCTCAGAGGGATTGGTTCTGCTTCTTGGTCACTATTTTAAAAAGATGGATGGGTGGGTGGATGGATGGATGGATGGATGGATGGATGGATGGATGGATAGTAATTCTAAATTTCCTACTTCAGCTAAAGCAATTTATGAGCATCCACATACTGTTATATCTATTACTTGGCCTATTAAACACCAGAACTCCAAGATGTTCCCAAGGATATATAAATGGGCCCCAAAACAGGTCTCAGAAGAGTCCTTGGGGAAATTAAGATCTTCATTTTTCCTTTCTAAAGCTTTTCTGGAAATTAAAGAAGAGTCTCTGTGGCATTTCTATTATTCTCAAGGTACTATTGCCAATCTGTGACAGTCTTGACAATTTGAGGAACACTGGTGATTCCAGTCTTTCTCTTCCCACCACTTTGGGAGATGAGACATCAGCTATTTCACTATATTAACCATCTTCAATAAAATATAAAAAGATTTCAGCGGAGAATCAGTATGCATTTTTATATTGTCAAATTTCTTCTTGAATAAGGAGCTCATTCTTTTCCACTTGCTGTAAAAACTCAACCAGTCTTCTAGAGAAGGTAACAGAATTATGGCCTGACATAATCAAGTTTCACAGGACTTACTTAAGGCAATAATGAGAAATTTTTATTAAAATGATTGCAGAAATTGTTACTACTGCTTTATTTCTCTAAAAGCATTAAATTATCTATGTCTGATTTCTAAGATGAATGTGTCTCTTTGGCCCTTCAATGAAAACTCATTTGCACAAATTCCAGATACTCCTTTATAATGATCATTGTTCAAAAAAAATGATGCTGGTTGCTAGGCAGCAGGGCTAATAATTCATAGTAATGCAAAAGTAATCATTTTATACAGTATTTATAAATTCCTTACTAAATGATATCAGTTTAATTTACTGTAGGACATAAATCTTACAAAACGTTATAACCTTCTACATCGTACTATAGAATTGCCAGTTTCAAGAACATAGGAAAACCATAGAAGTAGATTTGTGAATTTATTGAATTGTGAATGATAAAAATGCAGAATATGTATGTTAGTAAAATATTTGCTATTGTATATCATTCTCTGCCACTGCAGTGATTACTTAGAGTGAAGCTGGCATATGGATAGTGCCTGGTTTTGAAATCAAAGAGTAGGTGACAATCACGGTCAGGATGGTCTATTCTTAGATCAGGAGGTTCTGCTCACTGTCATTTATGTCTTAGTCACTTCCATTGGATTACTGCAGCATAGTCTACAAGGGGCTTGCCTTGAAAAATCACTTGGAAGCTTTAATTGGCCTAAAATGCAGTGATGCACACAATTTTGAATGCTCCAAAGTTTGCCCATATAACATCGCTACTGCATGAGCTACATTGACTTCCAGGTAGCAATCTGAAATGCTGGTTATCATCTTTAAAGCCATAAATGTCACAGGGCCAGTTTACTTGGGGGACTATCTACCTCTACGGAGTTTTGCCCATTTCACCAAATCCAAAGGAGTGAGCAGATTCCAGGTCTCCACAACCCTGCAGAACCAAGGGGGCATGCATTCTTTGTCGTAATGTCTCCCATAAGAAACAGCCTCCTTCCTGTGGTTTGGGTGGCCCCTTCCTCTTGGCCTTCCAGAAGAGTGTTAAAACTTGACTTTTCCCTCAAGTGTTAGGCCCAGGGTATGAGGGGAACTCAATATATGTGCCCTTTTTATGGAATTGTTATGCAGTGCCTTGGTTATTTATTTACTTTTCTTGCATTGTATGATTTGAAGTTTGAAGTTTATTAGATTTCTATAACGCCCTTCTCCCAAAGGACTCAGGGCGGTGTACAGCCATATTAAAACACATAGATTTATAAATCTATTTAAATTGCTTGTAGTTTTACATAGTTTTTGTACATACTGATGGCTTCCCAAAGTTATGTATTTTACATGGACAGTTATTTATTAAGCTAAAGTTATTTAGCTGCCCATTTCTATTCTATATTTCTAAAGGTTCAAAAAGACTTTGACTTTGTGTCAGAATGGTCAAACAATTGGCAACTCCAAATCTCAACCAACAAATGCTTTGTCTTATACATTGGCAAAAAGAATCAGAACACAAAATACAAGCTGAGTGGACATGACCTTGTAGATGACCCTCACTCTGTCAAGGACCTTGGAGTACTCATATCTAATTATCTAAGTGCCAAAGCCCACTGTAACAACATCGCCAAAAAGGCATTAAGAGTTGTAAACCTAATCTTGCGTAGGTTCTTCTCCGGTAATATCACACTACTAACATACAAAACATTTGCTAGACCAATTCTTGAATACAGCTCATCTGTCTGGAACCCGCACTGCATATCGGACATTAATACAATTGAACGTGTCTAGAAATATTTCACAAGAAGAGTCCTCCACTCCTCTACTCGCAACAAAATACCTTATGCCACTGGACTTGAAATTCTGGGCCTAGAAAACTTAGAACTACGCCGTCTTCGGTATGACCTAAGGGTAGCTCATAAAATTATCTGCTACAATGTCCTACCTATCAATGACTACTTCAGCTTCAATCACAACAATACATGAGCACACAATAGATACAAATTTAAAGTGAACCGCTCCAAACTTGACTGCAGAAAATATGACTTCAGCAACAGAGTGGTCAATGCCTGGAGTGCACTACCTGACTCTGTGGTTTCATCCCAAAACCCCCAAAATTTTAACCTAAGACTGTCTACTGTTGACCTCACCCCATTCTTAAGAGGTCTGTAAGGGGCGTGTATAAGAGCACCAGCGTGCCTAATGTTTCCTCTATTTGTATCTATTTTATGTATTCAATTCATGCTTATACTTATATATATTACCTAATACATTCTTGACAAATAAATAAATAAAAAATAAATAATAAATTACTATCCAATTGGCCTAAATAAATTTGTCAGCAGCATGATGAGTTAAATACTCTTTGTTCCCATACAGAGAAGTTTTTTGCTCCAACCTAAAATGCTCAAGTAAAATGGTAGCATTTTGTTTACTGATGTGTACTCTGCTGTCACATGATCATCGTCAACTACCAAATGGATTACTGTAATGAGCTGTCTATGAGGCTCCGTTGAAAGCCCTTACAAATTTAAGCTGGTTCAGAATGCAGTGGCAGGAGTAATTAATGGTACACCTGGGTATGCCCAAGTTGTATCTCTGCTCTGCAAGCTTCATTGGCTTTCAGTGTGCTTCTGGGTACAAATCAGGGTGCTGGTTGAAACCTAAAAAGCTCTTATGGTATGGGGCTTGATTATTTGTAGGGCCAACTCGTTTTGATTGCTACCTACCCTTTTGGAGAAAGTGAAACAGAATTGAATAGGGTTGAACAGAATTATTGAGCTTTAAATTTGTTAGCCACCCAGAGTCATTATTGCAAGAAAGGCAATAATATAAATTGATTAAAATTATTATTATTTGTTTCTTCCTTCTGGGGAAGGACAATACCTGAGAAAATTGGGGAAACTATCTGCCTATTAAAATTCCCAGTGATCTATCTAAGTTGTTAGCCACACGGTCATTTTAGATACTACTTACATGGTTGGATGGAACATTGTAAGGAATTCCTGCTGTTGTCTATCAGATAGAACATAGAACAAAGAATCATATGGCTGGAAGGGACTCAGAGGTCTTCTAGTCCAACCCCCTGCTCAAGACGAAAGATTTTATACCTTCCCAGTTAAATGGTTGTCCAGTGTATTTTTGAAAACCTCCATTGATGGAGCACCTACAACTCCAGAAGCAAGCTATTCTATTAATTAATTGTTCTCACAATCAGAAAATTTCTCTTTATTTCTAGGTTGGCTTTCTATTTAACAAGCTTCTACTCATTACTTCTTGCCTGTCCTCTGGTGCTTTGGAGAATAAGTCAATTCCCTCTTCTCTATGACAGCCTCTCAAGTAGTAGAAGACAGTTATCAAGTTCCTCCCGAATCCTTCTTTTTGATAGGCTAGAACTGTGATAGCGAACCTATGACACGTGTGCCACAGGTGGCATGCAGAGCCCTCTCTGTGCACGTGCCAGCCATCGCCCCAGCCCAGCTCTACCACACATGTGTGCACACCTCCTGCCAGCCAGCTGGTATTTGGGTCTCTGCTGCACATGCGTGGGGGTGGAGCGCATGTGGAGTGTGCATGCACGGAGGGGTGGGGCCCATGCGCGGGGGGCAGGTTGGTGCTGGAGGTTTTCCAGGCCCAAAATGGACTGCGGGGATGCCTCCCGGTGCGCCCCCGCACCCCATTTTGGCTTCCAGGTTGGAAGTCCTCATGCCCTGTTTTGGGCCTGGAAAGCCTCCTGCACCAACCTGGAAGCCAAAGCGGAGGGCAGGGTGCATACATGGGGTGGGGCACATGCGTGGGATATCCAGGGGGTGGGGCACATGAGTGGGGGCTCTCACATTGCATTTTGGGGGTTTGGGATGCGCACGACATGTGCACGCTTTGGGCACTCGGCACCAAAAAAGGTTAACCATCACTGGGCTAGACATACCTACCGTATTTTTTGGAGTATAAGATGCACCGGAGTATAAAACGCAGCTTAGTTTTTGGGGAGGAAAATAGGAAAAAAAATATCTGCCTACCAGGTATTCATCTGGCTAGCATCTTTAGTCTGGTCAGCTTCAGCACATTCATTTGCTGGTTTTTATCCCCTGCATGGGGATAAAAAACAGCTTCTAAAGCACAACTGATCTTTGGAGAGAGAAGCAATGAGAAAAGCAGGCAAACCATGAAGATCGTGTCACATGCTAGCGCCTTGTTAGGGCTGAAAAAAAGCTTCACAGCTGAGAGTCGGAGGGAGCAGGCAAAGCAGGGAAGCAGAGATCGCTTCACTCGCTAGTGCCTTGTTAGGGCTGAAAAAAAGCTTTGGAAAAGCTACATTCGGGGTATAAGACGCACCCAAATTTTCAGCCTCTTTTAGGAGGGAAAAAAGTGTGTCTTATACTCCGAAAAATACGGTAGCTCTCTCAAACATTCATCATACGATTTAGTCTCAAAACCTTTATCATCTTTGTTAATCTTCTCTGCACATTTTTAGGGTCTCAGCATCTTTTTTTTTTCTTTTTTTTTTTTGTATCATGGTGACCAGAACTGTATTCAGTATTCCAAGTGTGACCTCACTAGTGCAGTATAAAGTGGTTTTATCCCCCATTTAAAATCTTGATGTTATTCCTTTGTTGATGTAACCCAGGAGTACATCAGCAGATGAAATCTTCCATCTCAGGTGAAGCCTGGAATCTCTAAAATATAATGATGCTTTCCTCTTGGTACCTGCTGAGCAGCAGCAAACCTTTCTTTCCACCCAATATTACTGTTTTCCATTTAATGTTTATAGTTGTTGTGATCCTATTTCTATAATATTGGACAAAGAACTGATTACATTCCTATGATACATTCCTAAGATCTATAAGAAACATATTATCTCATGCATGAAATCCTCTATGACCATATTTGCACTCTGTTAATTCATATTCATGTACTTGCTCAAGCATATTTATAACAATTTTAATTGCTATTTTTCTTCTACCGACAATTTTTGGATGCAAATGAGTGTTATGTCTCTACCTTTTGCACATATGGGAATAAAATACCAGCATTTTACTAATAGAAATGTGCAATCCAGTGAAAACATAAACTCTGTTAAAATGAATATAAGACAAAAATTCATTCTATTTCTATTTAGCTGGGAACAGTTCCATTGAACCAGAAGGGTCTTACTTGTTATTGGTGTGATTTAGCCTTGCTGATTTCAATAAGACCATTAGTACTTGCTGTTTTAGAGCAGTTCAGGCACATGATGTAGTAGGCTTTGTGACAGAAGAATAAAGAGAGACTGCAATGCAGAATTAGATATAGATGTAATTAATTAATTAATTAATTAATTAATTAATTATTAAAATATAATTATGTACAATTTCTACTTTACACAGCTTTAAGAGGTAAAGATAGCTGAGAATGCACATGTGAACCACTAATCTGCCTATTTCCTTAAATATGACTTGAAATGTTCTCATGAGCATTGGTAATTTTTAACAAAGAACAATATGATAACCCATCTTTGTTCTTTTCGGTGATTGCAACACTAACAATAACTGAGCAAAAATAGATTTTCTCCTTCACAAAGGACATGTTAGATCCCCCCCTTGGAAGGCATAATTTGGCTGAAAATTTGACACAATAAGACAGTAATTAAATCTTTTACATGATGCAAGACTGGTAGCCATTACAAATGGGTTCACGGTGTCTGACTATTATGCCTGACCTCTAAACTTATGTCTTTTCCGGATTCTGTTTTCCCATATTTTCCTTTCTGTAAATAGGGTTTTCTCACCTGTAAGTAGCATTTACCTGCTTATATTGTCTGCATTCTTGTTTTGGGAATCTTTAACTATGAATGAAATCCCAACAGAATACAAAATTAATTTTGACTAGTGTTTCATGTACGTGGAAGATCTGAACATCATTATTTTTTGAATAAAGCTGAAACATGCTCCTGTGTGTAGTAGCCCAGGATAAGGGAATAAGACAGCTACATGGTCTATTCAACTATATCAAATATATATATTTGATTGCTAATGGATTCTGGTTAATTCAACATGTCTATATTATCTGCATATAGTAATGAATGTCTAGAAACTGACATGAACTTGAAAAGAATTTATGCTAGTATAGTTCAATTAGATTGTTACAAATATAGTCAGAGCCTATTATGATTTCAGAAATCTGTAGCAGTGAATCCCCTGATTATCACCTTGGATGAAGCAACCCAAATAGGTGCCAGTTTTTAAATCCTGCCAAGCCTGGCCTGCTCTTCTGTTTCTATTGACCATTCTCCTGGCAACAAATAATATATTTGAAGGAAATGCCTATTTTTATACGCTTTCATAAATTGTTTGGATTAGTTTGGGTGGTTCCTTGCATAATTATTTTATAACCCATTTGTTAGAGCATTTTGTCATGTACTAAGCAAATCAAACCTATTAAAGTGGAAACATTTCCATTCCTTTAATTTACCCCTACTGAGAGATTTATACCACTTGGGATGTTTATATGGTGATTAACAGTGCTATAACAAAGAATCTTAATTTGAAACTTGGCAAAGCTGCCTTTTATATTGCCTTTATATGAGTCTCGTATGTTACTATTTAAATCAATCCATATATTTATCCTTCCCACTTGGAGTAATTTGTGTGAATGCTACCTAACTCTTCAGAGGAGTAGGTGTGAATGCCGATAGAACTGAAAGACAAATAAGATTTTTCTGACATTTTCATTTCCAATGAAGACTTTTGCCTACTGGATATATAGTTATCCGCTTTCTATAATCACAAGCAGTACTAATTTTTATAAACTTTCAATTTTTTACTTTAAAAGTCAGTTCTTCAAGACTGGGCTAAAATATAGACTCTTCTTGGTTCTCTTATGTTTTCTCCTTTCTTTTTAAATCTTGGCTATACGAGCAGCAGAGAAGAGAATCAGTGGCTGAAAGATTGTTTCCCTTCTGAATCTCACATATCATGAATTTCTTGAAATGTACTTTGCCAGATCTCCCAAAATCTCATGTTGGCCAGGAGATGAAGACTAAGGGAGGGGATCTCTTCAGCCTTAATGAAGTCAACACAGGCCAAGTCATGAAAAATAAAGGAAAAGGGATGTTGAAAAGGTCAACTGGAGGGCAGTGTGGCTTTCTAATTTAGAAGTAGATCCAGGAAAAAAAAAACCAACTTTCCAGGAAAATGTTATTGGAAGGGTGAGAGAGGGTATATTTATTTTCTTAACTAGTCAAACAAGTTATAGTGTTTCATTGTGTCCGCTTATCTACAGCATAAACACAGCCCTTATAAAGGGCAAATCTGAATCCCAACAATATGGAGAGTAGAACTGTAAATACAATCACCTGCTTTTTGTGTTGTATTTGTGATGATTGCATTGATTTTATGTTAGTCTTCCTCAGATTTTCTTTCCCTACTTTCAAACTTGTTATTCACAGATTTTCATTAATTATTACCTAAAGTAATTTATACACTGTTGCACTATTAATTTACACCTTAGCTTCCAGAGCAAGAATCAGAAATGTTCATTTCCAGACATTTCATTCATTAAGTGATACTTCAATGAAGCGAACGGTATGTTCTTTAATTTAGTCTTAAACTGCTAATACTCTAAATCTTTTAACTTCTCAAAGTAAGACATGGGAGAGATTAATGCCATAGTTGCTATCCCTTAAAAACATTTTCTGAATATTCAAATCTCTGTGGTTTACATGTTTATACTACATATCATATCTATGTAATAATGAATGCATTGGGTTTACTGGGGTCATTCCTCCCTGCAGGAACATGAGGCCTGTTGTAGAACAGGTGACCTGTTCTAATTGATTGAGGGGGCTTAGGAATTTTCCTGAGGAGTTGACTGGTTTAGCAACTTCTTGATTTCTGCCTGAAATTGGGAAGTAATTTGGGCCTTGCATCACATCACTTCTATGTGTCCTTTCTCTCTGTGAGCACCAATCTAGTAGTATATTTTAGTTTACTAATGTGTTCCAAAAGATGAAGCTCTAGAAGATATCCTCCTGGAGGACCTTGGAGGAAGACCTAAAGTGACTGATTGGACATGATAGGAGCCCATATCGGGATTACCTCATGGCAATAAGGGTAGGAAAATGTCACCTGCCCTTACTCTATCTGCTGATAGCCATCCAGTGGCTTTTTAGGGTGACCCATTTCCAGGGGGCAGTGAGCAGAAGAGGACATTGTGAAGAACATTCATATTATTTGTTAGATAAAGTCATTCAGATCTGCTCCAAGATAAACTCCAACTGGGCAGGCCCAACTGAAGTTTCTGAAGTTCAGTCTTGTGTAGTGATGTAGGATGAGTAAACTGGAATAATGCCTGAAGAAATGGACAGGATTCTTTTCTCTGTTAATTTAGACACCTCTTTAATGATTTGTTACGGTAGCCAGGAAGGTAATCTGTGGTTGAATCCATGCTGGAGTGCCAACCTTGTTGACAGAGGGAATTGTGCCTTCAGCGTTGAAGGAGGCAGTGGAGTGTTCCCTTCTCAAGAGACTAGCCTTGGGCCCAGTGATTTTGGACAAGTATCATCATGCCTCCAACCTTCCCCTTTTGGGAAAGTTTATTAAGAAGGTGTTTCAGACTGCAGTTACAGTCTGGAAATTTCTAGACCCATTTTAGTTACGTTTCAGACTAGGATTCATTCTTAAGGCATCCTTACAGATATACCCGTGGACCTGTGGCAGATTTAGGATGAAGATGGTGCATTTATCCTAGTGTCTCTTAATCTTTCAGTGGTGGATGTCCATGCCTTCTACCATGAGGTCCTTTCCTATGACATTTGATATAATCTTATGTCCTAGAGACATGATAACCTACTCTGGTCCAGTTATCTCTGTGCTTTATTTTTCACATTTCCCAAGATTAGTGCAGGACGACAGTGTTACCCAGAAAAAGATTTATTCAGAAATTCTGGGATCTTGGGAAAACAAATTCTCTTTTTGGAATTTGGAACTACTTTTGGAAAAAAAGAGGGCTTTGGTAATAATGAGGTTCATCTTTTTAGCGTTGCCTTTGTCTTCACTGTAGCTAAAGACATAATAGGATTTCATCCTTGGGAGGTGAAAAGATGATTACTTCATAGCCATGTAAGTTTTTAATTAAGAATTAATTACATTTATATCCCAGCTTTTTTCCTGAAGAACCTGGGGTAGCTTATGCAGTTCCCCTCATTTTAGTCTCAGAATAACTGATGTTGAATAGGCTGTGATCTAGAGACCAATTCAAGGTTACCCAATGAGCTTCATGGTTCAATAAAGTTTTGAATGAGACTTTTGTTAGTATTGATCCGTGACTAATTGTGTTGTTAAACACTAGGAAGCAAGAGGGGAAAGTATGACTTACCTGCATATTGTCTATAGTAAGGAAAGGCTTCTTGTTAACCTATTTGTCCTACTGTTCAAAAGAACAATATATATGGACAAGCAGGTAGCTTTAATTTATCTTCAGGTAGCATACAGATATTCCTCTCAGATATATAACTAAATAGAAATTCAAGTCTTGTTTGTCTTAAATTGTCTATAAGTGTTATGTATGTCTATATAGAGACTGCTGAAGAACAAGCTTACATGTTTTGTAATCTTCATTTGGAGGAAAGGTAGAATGCAAATACAGCATTATCATCACAGAGACTGGCAGTGATGCCACTGGCTACACTGGGACAGCAGTCCTTGGGGACATTTTCCATTCATGTGACCTAGGTAGGATATAAAGACACACGCAATCATTTTTTTGCTACATGGTGAAATTTGTTCCTTTCTATAGGATCATAAACCTTCTGAAAAACGATTAAGTAGTTTCTGCCAAAAGCACTTTCCTGCTGTAACTGTAATATAAGGGATCTATATCACATGGGAAAAATAAGTAAATCTGAACTATCAGAAAATGTTAGTAAAGGCATAATTTCTCACATTCTTCAATCAATCATTTAGTTATTGATTATATTTATTTTGTGTTCACTGGAGAGCTTGCTATCTTTCAGAATTAATTGGATACAAAGACAGAGTGCGTTTCTGAGACTATAAGTACATAATTGAACTCTACAACAGTCCTTAAAAATCTGTGTACAGAATAATACACTTGTTAAGACTTGTCAGTGGCGAGATGTAATTAGGTGGAAGTAATGAGTCCTCTGTTACTTACCTCTAAGTAAATATTTGTGGAATGGTTTCCCTGATGTCACTCTCTGGTTGTCAAGGACTGGCACACCCGATGCACCCATACGTCTGTATATTAAAAAAAAATAAATCCCAGAGAGTTTAACATGATTTAAATAATAGGATTAGCATAATAATTAAGATTTGTAATTACTGCATTTTACTGACAAATTAGAGAATATCCAATCCACAAAACTGCCTCTGAGCTTGGCTGGTATTATGCTGTAAACTAAGAAATATAAAAAGTGCAGCAAGAAAAGCCAGACATTTTTTTCCCCTCAGTGATTCCAATACCACCAAAAAAAACTGTTATTGAAACGTGAATCTTTAGTATGGGAACTATGCATCACAGATACAAGCTGTGAGACTCTAGAGAAATTCAGCTCTGGCCTTGAAGAAGAAGTAAGAAAGGGGAAACAGTCGCTCACACGCAGAAAATAGGAAGCATGGGAAAAAGATTGTGTGGCTTAAGTATCGTATCCTTAATCAGGGACAGTGAAAGTTTTCATAACCCCATTAATGTATCTTACAACAATAATGCAACATTCTTAGGATCCTTCAGTGTCTGTTTCTTGAGCTGACCTATCTCAAGACTCTTTGATGCCAAGTAAGGGTGGGATGTTTGTTTCTACTGTGCATGTTTACAGCTGAGTCCCTTCCCCCTCAGTTGCTTTTTAATAACTGCAGGAGCTACATGGAAGAGGATGTTACATTACTATTTAGAATTAAGTTAGGGATAGTTTTTATATTCTTTCTTTTGTTTATTTTCCTAAATGATGCTTTCTTTTCCTCATTATCTTGTTTAAAATTCTACTGAGGAAACAATTGGTGAGAAAGTTGTAGATATGGGTTCCATTCTCAAATCATTTCTATGACTTCCAAAACTTATTTTTGTAAATGCTTTAAGTGTAGATACTGCTCTTTGCTTAATATGTTTTAGAGAGGCACATAAAATTATGGATTCATTCTGAAAAATTCACTAAGAAATCATGACACTGTCGGTCTTCATATCTCATGGCTGTTTTAGAAGAAGTCACTGTTAGCTAGAAGACTGCCTGAATCCCCATTGGGTCTCTTGCTTTCAGAATGAATTGCTCCAAATTTTCAGTACCACCTTATCAGACTCCTCAGCAGTCACCAAGAGAGGGCTTTCTTGCCTATACCTGGATGCTGCATTACCATTTCACCATACAAGAAATTGAAAGGAAACTGACATTGTAAGCATTGTTAGGGGAAGAAATGTTTAACACTTTCACTGCCAACCCCAACAGTAATATTAGCTTCCTGTTCTACTCAGCCTTGTGATATGTACAAAGAGTAGTGGGATGCTAACACCATCCCACTACTCTTCTTACACATCACAAGGCTGAGTACATAGTGTCTTAGCCCATACCTATTGGTTTAGTCTTATAGCATGCAACAAGGGATTTCCTTCTGTTACAATATTTGGAGACATGATATTCTTGGTTCTGAAATTCATATGCTATAACTATTCACCTGACAATCATAGACTAGACAGAACTTCACCAACTCTCAGAGACATCTCTGACTCCAATTTCTCATATATTCTTATCTGCATTGCAGGGGTAGTTAATACTGATTTTTCTGCCCCTCGTGATGGCTTTGAGATTCCCGAAAATAAAACCCTGTCTTACATTTTTTTGAACCCTGAAATAAGTGCTTGGCCTTACTGCCATGCGCTCAAAAGCCCAATTGGGCTTATTATCAGGGGATGTCTTATTTTGGGGGAAACGGTATTACCAACTGAATTGGAAACATGCTCACTGGGATAAATGTTGTAGTACCATTCATCCTATCGTTGCCCTATGTATCCCTGTATTATGCTCCTTTCATTTCTTATGCAGCTTTTCCTCTGCAATGATCTGAAAGAAATCACCTTTTCAGGAGCTGTAGAATTGATATCTACTGCAGCCAATGGGCTGACCATTTTTGTCTGTAGTTTTACAGAGAGCTCAGTTCCATTAATTCAACACCTCTATTGCAGTCCATACACATGTTGGCTTCTGATACTTCACCATTTGAAGCAACATCTGATTCCAAACATCATCAGTTCAGTTTGGAGGAACTTTCTTAGTCAACCAGTTAATCTGGTTATGATGCCAAGAATTGGACTAGTCTTTAAGAATCATATGTGGAGCGACTATTGCACCTTTCAAAAATACCTTCACTAGTTGCCAAAGTTGTTTTATAGATGAGGGTAGATGAGGAACAGACGATCCAAGCTAGCAGGAATAGCCAACACCCGAGAAAATGGGCTTAAGATATAGATATAGGAAGGTAAGATATAGAAGGATCTTGAGAAACTTGAACATTGGGCACTATCTAATAAAATGAAACTCAATGGTGAAAAAAGTAAGGTTCTACATTTAAGCAAGAAAAACTAAAAGCACAGGTATAGTATAGGCTGTACCTGGCTCAATAGTAGTAGTAACTGGAAGAGGGATCTTGGAGTCCTAGTGGACAATCACTTACAGTAAATATGAGCCAGCAGTGTGCTACAGCTGCCAAAAAAGTCAACACAGTTCTAGGCTACATAAACAGAGGGATAGAATCAAGATCATGTAAAATGTTAATACCACTCTATAATGCCTTGGTAAGACCGCACTTAGAATACTGCATTCAGTTTTGGTCACCATATTATAAAAAAGATGTTGAGACTCTGGAAAGAGTACAGAGAAGAGCAACGAAGATGATTAGGGGACTGGAGGCTAAAACATAAAGAACCATTGTTGGAATTGGGTATATCTAGTTTAATGAAAAGAAGGACTAGGGGTGACATGATAGCAGTGTTCCAATATCTAACGGGCTGCCACAAAGAAGAGAGAGCTGCCCTATTCTCCAAAGCAACTGAGGGCAGGACAAGAAGCAATGGATGGAAACTAATCAAGGAGAGAAACTACTTGGAACTAAGGAGAAATTTCCTGACAGAACAATTAATCAGTGGAACGATTTGCCTCCAGAAGTTGTGGATGCTCCAACACTTGTTAAGAAGAGATTGGACAATCATTTGTCTGAAATGGTGTAGGATTTCCTGCCTAAGCAGGGGTTTGAACTAGAAGTCCTCCAAGGTCCCTTCCAACTTTGTTATTCTGTATTCTGTATCCTATACAGTCACTTCCAGTGATACTGAATGAAATCATTGGCAGAAATTTGCTTCTCTGTTGGGTATCGTGGGATGCATGGGAAGTTAAGCTAAACTTGATTGATATTCATTCAATATCAGTATCGTTTCACCCAACATCTTACTATTTAGTTACCCAACGGATATGCTGGATCTCGGAAAGATAAGGAGGGACAAAAATTCAATGCAATAAGGCATCGCTCTTAATTGTTGCTCTTCTGCTGTATATTGGAATTAATTGAGTGTATCTGAAACAATATCAGGTAGAGGAGTTTTTTTTTTTACACTGGATGAGGAAAGAAGCCTGAACACTCTCTTTGTTTATAGGTTTTAGTTTGTTTATTGAAGATGTTAGACTTCAAAGGCAGACAGTTATGAATCACAGGACTGTGCTAGAAAGTATATAACCATATAGAAAAACTATAATTTTTAATTGACAAATCTCGTTAATGCTAAGACTGATGGTATTATGCATGCAAGACATAAAAAGGATGCCATCTAAAATACATATAAAATCTATAGAAGTGATCACTGATTTGTTACCTCATCCATCACATCAGTGTATATTTGATGATTCACATGGTGCTTATAAATTTCCATATTACATTGTAGACCTTCCATTTGGTTCCTCTTTTATACAATATTCTGGGACATGGGAATCTTTTACAATACATATGTGGTTGTTGACCATAATCCTGAACAGTTACACCTTTGAGATCTTGACCTTCTTGCACTTGAACAATTTTTATCCTTCCTTCTTCTGGGACCATGTCTGGAAAGGATACAGTATGTGCCATGCTGAACTAAAGGACGGTTCTCTGGCCAAGAGCGTTTCATCTTCAGAAGTTGAATATAAAAGTAAGATGGAGAAATACAGTTGGTTTTAGATGTTGTTTATATCTGAATGATGACCTCCATGTTTGATAGTCCCACTGGAGAGATTGATTAGCATCTATGGATTTTGACAATTCAAACTTACCCATTGTAATCTGACTCCAACAAAAGATGTATCATCACTTTATGCTACCATGGTCTTCTTGGAGTTAGAGAACGATGTGAAACTGTTTGCCTTCCGTAGGACAACAGTCTGGCTTCCAGCCAATATAGACAGATTCTTCTGCTAATGAGCAGAATCCAGCACAGGTGGCTAATCACACTGATAATGATGAGATGCCAAAAGACCTTGACAAAGTGCCAAGTATGAAGACAAGGGTACCAGAAAAAATGAATGAAATATTTCTGTGTGCCTTTGGAAAGAATCGCTAGCCAATTTCCAGAATTTGCTAGAATTATAGTGGGATCTTGTAATCATATTCCTGGGATATCATGGCTTCTTATCTTGTACTTACATAAGCTCTTTTTTTTTTTTTAAATTTGATTTATATGCCGCCCTTCTCCGGAGACTCAGGGCGGCTTACAATTTGTATAATTATTCTATAATTATTCTTCTATAATTATTACAGCTTTGCTCCTGATTTATACCTTGTACTCCTGCATAAGGTGGGATTTCTCCTATGACTGATACAGCTTCAAATTGTGGCTTGGCTGATCCAAGGTTATGGTTTAAGACTCCCTGCATTTGTGACAGTTTGTTCTGCAGTTTTGAAACTGTGTTTTCTTATCCCCTTTGGAATGTCATCTGTATACACAGTCTCTTTATCCTGACCCAAACAATAGTCCATTAACCATTGTCCAAGCACACTTCAACTGTATCTCAGCAAACCATTGCAGCTTACAGTTTAAAGTGGTATGCTCTGGATGTGGTGTTTTTCTTACTATACTGATTCAAGATACTGTGTTTAGAAAACCTAAGTTATACATTATAGTGGCAGCCTGAAACAACATGTTCATGTGTGTCCAGTTGTTTATGCTGGTATCATGTGGATCCATTCTCTGACTACTGCAACCACATGGAATCAGCATAGCACACAAGCCAACTAAAGCCCTTCAAAACATCCAAGTAAGCCCAAAAGACTCAGCAGCTCCAGAAGAAAAAACCAGGAATCATCTACAACATAAAGTGTAATGACTGCAACAGCTACTATGTAGAGCAAACAGGCAGAAGACAGGAAGAACACATCCGTGAATACCAATTAGCAGTCAGAAGACATGATGAAAACTCCTTAATTTCAATATATGGACAGATTTAACTATAGTTTCAATTGGGAAACTGTGACCATCCCAGACCAAGCCAAGTTTAAAAATGCTAGGGAATTTTTAGAAGCCTGGCACTGGTGACAAATTAGCCATCAATAGACACATAGACATAAACAGTATCTATATACTATGCAAAAGGGACAATAAGCCAAAAAATAAACAAAAAGACCAAAGCACCTTCACATCAGCAGTCAGCATAGATTAACTCCAAGATTAAAATCAGAACAATAAACAAGTAAACAATATTCCAAACAAGGAGCTTCCAAACAAGTCAACAATAAGCAGCCCAACCAAAGGACCTCTAAGACAACCCCCACCAACACTGACAGGGCAAGCCACTAGAATATAAACTGAGAATAAACCCCACCCCTTACTAGCACTGATGATGTTACCTAATTTGGGTAATGAAACATCTCCAAGAAAATCCTTGACCTCTTTGCATACCTTACAGTAGCATTACAACCTCTGTGAGTGGGGAGGGATAGGAAAAGTAAAACTAGATTTAGATTGGCCAGAGGAAAATTCCAGAATCAAAACAGAACTTTTTGAATCTGCTGATGTACAGAAAATTCTTCACTAGAAGTTAGAGTTGGTTGGTTAGTTGGCTTGGTCATTAATCTGCTATCCATAAAACTTACTCTGTAAACTGACTTGTGTGTTTCTTTGATGAGCCACCAGCAACTGTGTTCCTCACTGGTTAACTGGAAAACAATTATCTCTTCCTTTCATTTTTTTCAGTAGCCATAAGGAACTTAACACTTGTATAGGGAAGAAGATGAATAATTTTGAGTAAAAGTAATTAAACTTTTCTTGATTGCTCGCTTACGTCATATAGAGATGTTTTCCTCCAGATATCAAGTAATTTACTGAGTAACCTTCCTGGAGAGTTTGTTGTCATTGCAGGATCTGTTTGTCCTCATTGCAGTATCAAACCAAATATTTTGTAGAACAGTAGTTCATTTATTTTAAGGTACCATACCATTTGAAATTGCAATTAGTATTAAAACAAGTGTCTGACACAAGAAATAGGAGGGGTATGAGTATAATCGCTAGAGCCTGTTGCATCTTAATAGGAGATTAATACAAGCAAGGAAGATCTTCTTCAGGTTAAGGGAATCTCACCTATTTTCATGATCTGCCCAGTCATATTATTATGAGATCTTTTTGAAAGTTCTTGAATATGCATGAGATAATCATGAATATTTGATCTTAATTTTGCTTGAGGAATTAACTCTAATATTCAAGTTGTAATGAACTCTGTCAGAGGAGCATCAGGCAGAATTCATTAAACTATCCTGAAGAATGACACTGGAAGAAGTGGTGGGACTGCATTGTCTTCTCTAATACTTATGTTATGGTTGCTGTACATAAATATTAGAGAAGACAATGCAGTCCCACCACATCTTCCCATGTCATTCTTCAGGAGAGTTTAATGAATTCTGCCCGATGCTCCCCTGATGAAGCTCATTACAACTTGAATGTAAACATACACACATACATACACAGATACTCTCATATGTATTTTTGTAGAGTAGATTTGTTGAGATGAGCTACAGGAAGCAATCATGTAAATCTGGGGCCATCAGGAATGCTTTGTGAATTGATGTGGGCAAGCTCATTAAAAGATGATACAAAATCATGCTGTAAATTTTTAGCACAATATAATAGAAAATGTCAAGAAATAGAAAATATAGATGCTAGGCATATGTACTACTTACTATCAGCATAATATGCCTAAAACTTATTATTCATAAAATAATAATTGCAACATTGACTAAGTCATTTGCCAGGGTAGTCATATAGAAAAGAGGAATGTTTTTGCCATTAACTGGCTTCTCTTTACTCTTTTTCATTTATGTAAATTGGTGAGGGGGCTGCGGATAACTTTTATTAAATAATAAGTTTTAGTAGAGAAGGTATCAGCTCAGCAGTCAAACATTTCCTGTTTGTATTTCCAATGTCATCCTTGGAGAAAACTAGTTATCAAAGAGATGAACAAATTCCCTCTTTGGATTGTGATGATTTTACAAGAAGTACAAGTGAAGAATGGACAATTACAGTAATGTTATCTATCTATTTCTATCTCACTTGAATATTCTCTATTTCATTGTTATCTGAAGCATAGTGTGAGTATTTGACATGAACTTGGAATTAGGTAAAATTTGTTTCAGTTGTTTATAATTATACGTTTTCTCCTGTTTAGAGTGTCTCCAAAAATTGTGATGTTATCTAATTTTTAAAAGGGGGAAATTATTATTATGCATCAATCTAATGCAGAAATACTTTTTCTTGACCATTGGAAGGGTACATTATTTAACAGATGTATCATTCAAAGGTTACCCCTTTGTAACATTCAATTAAGAAATTCTAAAAAAGAACAGCTCCTCCATTCAGGTCAAGCTCTGTGAGGTTGACATATTCAGGAAACGAGCTGCTTGGATTTGTGGAAAGACCTATATTGCTAATAGGGTAATACAACAGAATCTTGAAAACCTAGCAAAGTAATGCCTATGGAGAATGTATACTTCATGTAAGTACAAGTTACATTAGAGATACTCGGAGTCTCTTTCACACACTTTCCTCCTTTCTAGCCCATTTGTTCCCCTAACTGTCTTGCTGCCTCCTCCATGTTACCAAGATTTGTTAGGCATTCCATCACAATCCCAGTTGCTCATATTCAGGTGATATCCTGTTTCCATTTATATAGATATATGAGGGAAATGTGAAATGCTTTATTCCTTTGAGAATAAGGAGAATTTGGGGGGGGGAACCTGGTTATAGTGCAGTTAAATATCATACATAGAAAGGAAACCTAAACTCATTCTCCTACCCAAAAGGATTTTTTAATAAGTTGTGAATTCATATTCTCTTGCCCAGGGGTGAAATCTAAAAATTTTTGCTACCGGTTATGTGGGCGTGGCTTAATTAGTGGGTGGGGCTTGATGGTCAGGTGACTGGGTGGGCATGGCTTGTTGGTCAGGTGAGTGTGGCCAAGTCGACATCACTTTGTTGCCCTTTTTTAATCTACAAAACACAACACAACACAACTGGCTCAACCACAAGGTAAAAGCAGCTGTGCTAGACCCAAAATGGCCCCTGCAACAAGCAGGAACCTCACACAGCCCCAAAAAGTCCCAAAAACCAACTTTCACACTTTACACACACAAAATTCCACATACAGCTTTGTGAGATTTTGTGTGTTTGTGTAGTTAGAGTGAAACACTACAGAAAAACAGAATATCTCAGAAAGCTGCACAAATATTTTTTTTTTTTAATTTTTATTATTTTTATATAAAAGCAGCTAAATTTAAAACTTCCTAAACTTTAAATGGCTAGGTCTAAAAAAGGAACAACTAAAAAAAACCCCGATTAACTATTTTTTTAAAGCCCCCAAAGGTGGAAAAAACTTACAGGCAGGCAGTCAGACAGATAGAGCTGCTCACTGATGAGCTTGATTGCAGGTAGGGAGATTCAGTTGCTTGCTGGTGCAATGGATTGCAGCAAGCGAAGCAAGGCAGGCGTTGCGACCAGCAGCTAAGGTAAGCAAGCTGGAGCCTGGGGGGGGAAGAGGGATTTTTGCTACCGGTTCGCCAAATTGCCCACGCCATCACTACCTACTCGCCTGAGCCGGTCTGAACCGGGAGCATTTCACCCCTGCTCTTGCCCCAATGATTGCAGTCCTCTCTGTTGCCCAGTAGCTGATTTGTGTGCCATCGAGGAAAGCTATCGGGAAAGATGAATAATTTGAGACAAGAATCTTTAGAAACTATTTATTTAAAGTAAGCTCCTTTGCATTTTATTCTGAAATGTTGTTCTTGTTTCTTATTGTTTGCTAAGTGTTGGACAAAAGGAATATAAACCAATTCTGCCAGCTGCCTGAATGATGAGTAAAATGGTTTGCTAGCTTTTTTTCCCTATTACCTGGATGTTAGGAATAATAATTATATACATTTAATATTGTAGGGCAAAATATTTATATGGTGTATATTTTAATATGAAATGTTTAAAAATCAAAATTTTTTAAGGGTCTAGAATATATGTTTAAGTATTTTAAAGTGAACGTTAATGCATTTTTAAATAAACATGGCTTAATGTTGAAATGGAATATAAAGATTTATGAACATATATGTTTGAAATTAACATCAACTGAACCTAGATTGATAGCCTTCAACCCAAGGAAGTGTCAGGTACAAAAAAAACAGACAAAATGAAAGGAGAAATTCATTCCGGAAAGTTTAAGGCTTTTAAATAATCAAAACTAAAACTAGAGATAATTAAACAGCTTTTATCAGTTTTAAATATTACAATAAAAATGAGTTCATAAATATGAGCGATTCTGTAGTCTATGTAGAAATAGAAACAAAATAAAGTAATTGACCATTAATTAAAAATAGATTTTCGTATCTTGCTAAGCTAATATGGTTTGACTATTATACTATGAGGTGTGAATTCTGTTTCATAGATTAGCCTTACATGTGAACCAGACCACTCAGCACATCTGAGAAATAAATGTTATGAAAAGGGGTCTTCATCTTTTTTTTATTGAAAAAGTTTTCAATTACAAATTTTTCCCCCTTTTCCCCCCCTCCTCCCTAACCCCCCCTCACCATCCCATCCCCCCTGTGACTTCTTCAAAATAAAAACCTAGTACATAACAGATTATATAATATTTTACCATCCCCTTACTCCCCCCTCCAAATACTGACCCTTACTTCTAGTGATATTATTAATATTATTACTTCCCCCTCTTACCAAACACTTCAAAATAACATTCCATTATAACACTGTATGATAACTTCTGATTTAACACAGTAATATTATTATAACTCCCAATTTATCGATAGTCTGCCCTTTTTCCCCCCACTTCCCCATACATATGTCTGTATATTAATATAACATTTCAAAACAACCTTCCACTTTAAAACTATATAATAAATCCTACTTTAACATTTAATCTTTTGCATATATTAATATAACATTTCAAAGCAGCCTTCCCCATGAATTCTAGTTTTACATTTATTCTACTCTATCCATTTCCTCCACTCCCATATATATGTCTCTTAAGCATCCCTTTTTTTTAATCTATACAATCAATACACTAGCCTGTCTCCACCCATTTTCCTACAAGATTACCATGCACAACAATTCTTAATATCTTTATTCTTCTGCCCATCCTACTAAAAAAAAAATTCCCTTATATAAACAAAATCAATGACTTTAAACTTATAATCCATATAATATCTTCTTTGATGTCTTTCCACTGGATTGCTGACTCCATCATCCGGACTAGGGTAACATAACATCCCAGTTGCAACAGAGTATTCAAAATCTTCAGTTATCATCTGCCCCCATCAGTAATGAATATCTTCACATATATATATAAAAAAGAAAACAACCACCCGAGTGACTTTATAATTGTAATCCATATCTGTAATAGTGGCTTTCTTCAGGATTATTAATTCCCATTCTCATAATGGGGTAACATCCAGATCTTCTGCATGCCCCAGCATAACTCTCTTGCCTTATAGCTCAACATAAATATAATACGTTAATCAATAAAAAAAAACCAAAAATAGATAATTCCAATCCAACAATTCATAAGCCCTTTTCACATCCCAAAATTACAGCATTGCAGAGGTCTGTCACTCTCCTCAGGATGATATCAACCACTACTTCGCCTCATCCATCTTTTCATATATTCAGTCATGTATTTTTTCAAAGTAACTGGCTTTACTGTTGCTTAGTTTAGAAATTTTTATTTTTGTGAGACCTGTTTCTTTTTTTCCTTTCTTTTTGTGGGTTGGCTCTCCATCCTGATTTCCTTCCTGCCAGTTGTGTATCAACTAGTCGATTTTCATTCTGTTTTATAACTTGATCCTGTTGGTTTTGTTTTTGTGAATCATATTTCTTTTCTGTAAGTTGTATATCAATTGGTTGGTTTCCATGGTTATCTGTAACTTGGCGAGTCATCACGTTAGAATCCGATGCCACTTCTCTCTTATTTATAAATAATCCATCTGAGGTATCTGAAGAATCCAAAGGCAATTCATCTGCAAAGGCCTCTGTAACTCGATATTTTTCGTTTATTTCTAGCTCCTTCTGCTTGTCTTGTGTTGTGCATAAAGATGTTAAGTTCATTTTTAAAATTTTTTGATAAAATTCTTCCGCTTTTTCAACAGTATTTAATTGATATCTTTCTCCTTGATATCTCAATATTATACCAATTGGAATATTCCATCTGAATAAGATATTTCTTTTTTTAAGCTCAGCCACCAAGAAGCCAAATTTCTTTCTTTCCAATAATATCTTAGGCGGGAGCTCTTTATAAATCCAAATCTTTCTTCCGAAAAATTGCAAAGTAGATTTAAAGGATTTCTGCACAATATTATTCCTTATATCTTTATCTGTAAAATAAATCACCACATCTCTAGGCAATTGCCTTTGCTTTGCAATCCAGGAGTTTATTCTATAAACTCTATCGATCCTACAAAGTACCTCCTCAGGTTGAACCTTTAAAATCCCAGCCAGAACCTCAGAAGATATTTTTCTTAAATCCTCTCTGTTATTTTCATGTAATCCTCTCAGTCTGATCGCATATTCAGTAAAATTATATTGCATCAATAAAACTTCCTTTTCAATACATTGCTGTATATTTTCTACATTACAATCAGCTTCCATTTCAGGTTTTTCTTCTAAACTATTGTCTTGAGTATTTATCAAATCATTCTCAATTTTTTCTATTTTATTTTCCAAATTATCTTCAATTTCCTCCACTTTGGACTCTAATAGATTAGTATTTGTATCCAGCCTGATCATAAATTCTGAGAAACCATTAGCCATTTTTAAAATCTTTCGATGCAAAATATCAAACTTTAATTGCACCAATTCTTTAGTTTCCTGCTTAAATTTCTCAAAGTTCTGATTCATAATCTCATCCCTTCTTACAATCTCCTCCAAAAGAAATTCAATTATATTAAAATCAGTTTTCTGAGACCGTAAGTTAAGAACTTGTTCATATAATTTGTGGATGGGGGAATCCCCCCCCCCTGCTTGTTTGTCCAGCTTTATAAGCCTAAACGCCATATTTCCACACAGACAAACTTTTTAGAAAAGAAAAAAAAAACCCAAGCCTCTTTCCAAACAGGATCAGTATCAAATCAAATCTCCAGGAAGGAGAAAACACAAAAGTGTAGCTTTTTCTTCAAGTGTAGCCAGGAGCATTTATTCTGCTACTTTGTGGCTTAATAAGAAACGGAAGGACTTTCCCTTTTCAGCTTCTCTGCTCCAGTTTCGGCAGTCGCCATTTTAAAAGACCTTCTTTACTTTATTGAATATCCTTTGCAAAATAAGTATTAATACTTGCAATTTAGGGTCCGGGTCCAGATCCAGATCTCATCCTCTTTGATTAATCTGTTAGTTATCTTGGAAAGCTTGTCTTCGTAGCCTTGCTCTGCAAAAGGCAGAGGTCTCCCAACGCCCGGAGCAAACGGCGAGTGCTATAGGGAGCGTCATCCGCTCGCCCCCAGGAGTAAAAAAAAAAACTCTGGGGGCTACGGAGAGCTCTACCTACACTCACCTGCTCTGTCTCACATTTCCTCCTGGAAATGGAGTTTTTCGAGCCGCCTTTCCGCTGTACAGGCGGCTCTTTACAGGCGAAGGGGCTGGCGGTCCCGAGGGACCTTCTGGTGGCTACAAAGAGCAAACCGGAAGTCGGGTCTTCATTTTGATAATCAAAATAAAGAATAGAATCAAAACAGAGTTGACATTCTTACTCTACTAATAATATGGCTTTGCAATTTTTAATATAAAAGAAGCATAACCAATGTTGCCAAATAAATGCCTAGAAGTCACGATTGCCCCCCTCCCTTTATTTTGAGAGATGGAATACATAACTTTGCTAAGTTTGCAAAAAAAAAACAACCACAAACTTTTGTGTTCGTGCCATTTCATGAATTTGTCTCAGTCTTCAATCTCATGAAAAGTGGTTGTGTTTTGTCAGAAGTAGGGAAAATACTTTCATAAATTGATTTTGCAATTTTTGAAAAAGTATCCTTTCCAATCCTAAATGCTATGCAACTACAGTCAGGTCCAGAAATATTGGGACATTGACACAATTCTAACATCTTTGGCTCTATACACCACCACAATGGAGTTGGAATGAAACAAACATAATGTGCGTTAACTGCAGACTGTCAGCTTTAATTTGAGGGTATGTACATCCAACTCAGGTGAACGGTGTAGGACTTAACAGCAGTTTGCATATGTGCCTCCCACTTGTTAAGGGACCAAAAGTAATGGGACAGAATAATAATCATAAATCAAACTTTCCCTTCTTAATACTTGGTTGCAAATCCTTTGCAGTCAATCACAGCCTGAAGTCTGGAACGCATAGACATCACCAGACACTGGGTTTCATCCCTGGTGATGCTCTGACAGGCCTCTACTGCAACTGTCTTCAATTCCTGCTTGTTCTTGGGGCATTTTCCCTTCAGTTTTGTCTTCAGCAAGTGAAATGCATGCTCAATGGGATTCAGGTCAGGTGATTGACTTGGCCATTGCATAACATTCCATTTCTGTCCCTTCAAAAACTCTTTGGTTGCTTTTGCAGTATGCTTTGGGTCATTGTCCATCTGCACTATGAAGTGCCGTCCAATGAGTTCTGCAGCATTTGGCTGAATGTGAGCAGATAATATTGCCCGAAACACTTCAGAATTCATCCTGCTGCTTTTGTCAGCAGTCACATCATCAATAAATACAAGAGAACCAGTTCCATTGGCAGCCATACATGCCCACGCCATGACACTACTACCACCATGCTTCATTGATGAGGTGGTATGCTTAGGATCATGAGCAATTCCTTTCCTTCTCCAGACTCTTCTCTTCCCATCATTCTGGTACAACTTGATCTTGGTCTCATCTGTCCATAGGATCTTGTTCCAGAACTGTGAAGGCTTTGTTAGATGTTGTTTGGCAAACTCTAATCTGGCCTTCCTGTTTTTGAAGCTCATCAATGGTTTACATCTTGTGGTGAACCCTCTGTATTCACTCTGGGGAAGTCTTCTCTTGATTGTTGACTTTGATACACATACACCTACCTCCTGGAGAGTGTTCTTGATCTGGCCAACTGTTGTGAAGGGTGTTTTCTTCACCAGGGAAAGAATTCTTCGGTCATCCACCACACTTGTTTTCCATGGTCTCCCAGGTCTTTTGGTGTTGCTGAGCTCACCGGTGCATTCCTTCTTTTTGAGAATGTTTCAAACAGTTGTTCTGGCCATGCTTAATGTTCTTGCTATCTCTCTGATGGGTTTGTTTTGTTTCTTCAGCCTAATGATGGCTTGCTTCACTGATAGTGACAGCTCTTTGGAACTCATCTTGAGAGTTGACAGCAACAGATTCCAAATGCAAATAGCACACTTGAAATGAACTCTGGGCCTTTTATCTGCACATTGTAATTGGGGTAATGAGGGAATATCACACACCTGGCCATGGAACAGCTGAGAAGCCAATTGTCCCATTACTTTTGGTCCCTTAACAAGTGGGAGGCACATATGCAAACTGCTGTAAGTCCTACACCGTTCACCTGAGTTGGATGTACATACCCTCAAATTAAAGCTGACAGTCTGCAGTTAACGCACATTGTGTTTGTTTCATTCCAACTCCATTGTGGTGGTGTATAGAGCCAAAGATGTTAGAATTGTGTCGATGTCCCAATATTTCTGGACCTGACTGTATGTGCAACTGTAAGCTCTGTGTACATGGTTTTTTCTGTGATCTCATTACTTGAGTAGCATATACAGATCCCACTTGAAAAAGAAGTCATTAGTCATTGCTAATGGCAGAGATGAGGAATCCAATATTTTTTGTACTTGAACTGCTTGGGCATTTCTGTGATTCTGGCTGCCAAAGGAAGGCATCAGTGTTTGTTTGGGTATGCACTTCAAAGCTTCAGATGCTATACCCATTTCAGTGTCTGATTCTTTATTTGGCTGAGGACATACAGTTGTCCTCAATTGGAAAGTTTTGATACCAACATGTAGTCTCAAATCACTTTTTCTTAACTGTAGAAGCATTCAAATATTATAGTTTTGGCCTAGTTCCATTTCTAGAAAGCCTGATTTTAAAGGCTTTTGATTTTTACTCCGCAGTTCATGGTAAAGAAGGTTATTACAGAACAAGTTACTGCTTTTGCATAAGTCTTTATTACTTATATTAAAGAGAAAAGTGCTAAGAGACTGTACATTAATGTCCTTCCTATTGTTATGAAGAGATTTCTGTATTTTTTGTGACACAGAATTATGTAATATATATGTCATATTATAACATAATGTATTTGCATGCCAAAAATAAATTCAACTAAGCATGTCTATTGTTCAAGTGATTTGTTCAGAGAAAAGGTTGTTTTCAAAAGAGAGACACAAAGAAAGAGATTAAGAACTTTTTCTGTGGGCTCAGCTAGAGGTTGTAGAATCACTGTGCTAAAGTAACAGTTACATTCTGCAAATTACAAAATACAGTTAAACTACAAGAGTCTATTAAAATGCTAGGACATAATAATCTCTTTACATTTACTGGCAATTCACATTTTAGGAATCCAGTGAGAAATCTCAAACAACCTTTAAGAGTCAAAAAGGATCCCATGAAATTGCAGTAGTGTAATTGTACAAGGCACGATGGCTCACCAGTTAAAAATGCTGAGCTTGTCAGCAGGAAAGCTGACAGTTCACCTTTGAGACCTGAGGGCTGGACAGTGAGGTGAGGTCCCATTACTTGTTCTAGCTCTTGCCCACCTAGCAGTTTGAAAGCATGCAAATGCCAATAGATGAATAGGTACCACTTTAGTGAGAAGATAATAGTGTTCCATGCACCTCAGCGAATAGTCATGCTGACCACTTGATCACAGAAATGTCTTCTGACAAAGTGGCTCCCTCAGATATGAGTATCGCCCCCAAGAATCGAACATGACTGGACAGGGGAATCCTTTGCCTTTAACTGTAATCAGTTTTAAGGGATATAAAAAAGGCCTATCCTTATTTTTCTGGACGGATGTTAATATTTATCAAAGCAAGTTGATAATTCTTCAAAAAGAATTTTCAAGAAAATAAGAGATAAATAAGAATGTAATAAAGTATTGTGTCTCACGTATCCTGATTATGGGTCAGTGCACACTGCATTTGGGATAATAGAACAATAAGCAGGCTGGCAAGATAAACCCTAGATTAGCGATCCTGGGCTGCACAGGAGGATGCCATAATCATGCCTGTAATAAACCAGGTTGGGGTCATACTTGTGGCATACTTTTCCAAATGTGCCAAAACTGAGTACTAATAACTGTCCCTACCATTTCCAAAGAATGTTACACCTGGCATGGATAAAATTAAGGCTTGAGAAAACTTGCTTCTTCTCTATCTTACTGAAAATCATTATGTATGGACCTTGTTTAACCAAAGCCAGGGTGGATGATTGAGGTCAATATTTATTGATTCCTCTGGTTGTGATCACAGGATTTGGAAGGTTGCTTCTTGGAATGTAAGAATAGTAAATGATAAAACACCCAAATAAAAGGGAAAAATAGATGTGTGTTTCTGTATCTTAAAAGAATGTAGAGAGTAAAGAAGATGACCTTGATGGAAAGACAGAAGACCTGCAATGTTTATCTCCTTGTTGCCTTGGTAACAGAACTTCTCTGTCTCCATCAAGGGTATTTCTTTACTCTCTACAGAGAAAGTGCAATAGCATTGAATGGAAGTGATGTAATTTTATGGACAGAATTTGCAGGCTTCACATGAAGAAAACAAAGCTGTAGGTTTTATTTATTTCATTAATTTTTTTTATGGCAGCTATTCCAACAGACTCTGAACAAAATGCATAATTAAAACAATTTAAAATATAGACAAATCAAGACACTCTGGACTAAAAACAGCCACAGTAAAACATGACATGGCAGCTTCCCTCCTCTACATTAACCCCAGGCCTGAGAACAGCCAGGTTTTCAGAATCCCAATAGAGTAGGCATCATCCTTATCTCAGGGGGAGAGATGCCATTCAGAGACAGGAGCTTTGACCGAGAAGACAATGTTTAATAGAAGGAATCTGGAACATATTCACTACCAGGCAGGCAGGAATAATGGGAGAGTGTTGGTCCTTCAGATAACTGGGACATATGCCATTAAGGGCCTTAAAAGTAACAACTAGCACCTTGAATTGCACCCAGAAGCCAAGTAGTAGCCAATGCAAATCACATAGCTCTGACACATGGGCACATTAGGAAATGCCCATTACTGCTCGCATGGCTGCATTTTGAACCAGCTGTAGCTTCCAGATAGTTGTCAAGGATAGCCCCACCTAGAATACATTGTAGTAGTCCAGATATGAAATGACCAGGAAATGAATGGCAGTCTGAAATGAAAGAACTAACATGTATAATCAAAAATATAAAATGGTATCATCTAAGTTGTTATAAGTATGACATTAGGAATTCATGGATGGTAACAATTCCATGAAAAAAGTGATAATAGAAGAACCAGATAAGGTTTTTTTGGGATGGGGGGATGTACCACATTCTGAATAAAGCCAATCTGGAAGGAGGAAAAAAAGAATTCTGTTAAGTGGAATGAATGAATGAATGAATGAATGAATGAATGAATGGAAATGAGTGTATACAGGAAAAATGATTGTGCCATTCAGAGATTTAAGAATGAATGAGAATGATGACTGTTTAGTGCATCTCTGCTGGAAGAGAATGTACAGGTCCTGTATGAAAAAGTATTAGAAAATAGATTACTCTCTCGATAGAATGAATGGAATCAGAATGTGGAGGCTGTTTAGAAGGGAATGAAAATAATTACAAAGTGCCATAGAAGTGTGTGGAGCTAATACTAATAGGAAGAATGAAAAAGCATGCTTGGAGAAATAACAAAGAGGCTGTAGATGAGCAAAAATCTATGCAAGATAATGATTCCTACCAAAATAAGGATAAGAGAAAGATACTATGTTTAGGAGAAGAAATAGTAAGGAATGGTTACAATTAAAGAAGCAAAATAGTTTGGGGGAAATAAAAACTTTTGAATGTGGGTAAAAGATAGTTAAACAAGGAGACTCCATCAGAGTGAATAGACTTAAAAATGAAAGTGTTTTAATTATTTGAATTAAAGACTTGAAATTTAGAGATCTGTAATAGGAATGACGTGTCAGTCAGATAGTAAAAATGAAACAAAGGTTGCAGATATCAGGGTCCAAGAAATAAATGATGAAAATAATGTAAAAATGGAGGAATGGTAAGGGTGCAGGAATTAATATAAGAAAGAAAAGAAAAAGGACAGAAAAGAAAGGAAGATTAATAACATTGTGGTTCTATGGTTTTGATGACATTCTCAAAAAATAGAATGGGAAGTTTAGAGGCCAAAAGTCAATGTATGAAGCAATAAAGCGAGGATGGTTTGCAAATATTTAAAAAAAACTGCTGAGAAATGTAATTAATAGTGTTGGTGCAAAGTAGATTTAATAAGTTATCCTCTTCTCTTACGACCTGCCTTTAATTTATTTGGCTTACTATTTCTTAGGCCCTTTCTGTGCTCTACATTATGTTGCTTAGGGAATAGTGTGATGAGTATCTCCTGTATACAGTATATCTGGGATATTATCCTTCAACTAGTTACCTATGTCATGACAGGCCAGTCTGTTTCCTAAGTTGCAGTCACTGATGCAAGAATAATTACTTTATATTCAAAATTCCCTTTAATGTTTTTGTTTCAGTTAAACCATTAGTTTAACAGTTACTGGACATCACTGGAATTTTTTAAAAAGTATACCTTCCAGTTTCCCTGAGGACATACTGAATGCACCATATTTTCTCTTAAACATTTGTTTCTTTCATTTGACTAAAACAAAAATCGATTATGAGATTTGTGACTAACAAAAGATATATGGTTGGTTTAATATGACATCACACAGGTATATCACGGACACAGTTCTATATCAGGGTGCCTTTGGGAATTGTATACCAATTCTACATGAAAGACATAATAGATGGTTAAGAGGAAAATGGAATTTTCTCCCTTGGAGAACTGACATAATATATTCCCATGTTCTGGTTTTATAGTTTCCTCATTGGCTTGTTTGCTTTGTAATTAATCCCTCGTGTTTAGGAGAAATTTATTAAAAGGTATGTTTAGATAACACAATTTCTGCTTATAAATCGTAAAATACATTTCATGTTAACATTTTTATGATAAAGTTACATAAGGACAATTATACACCCCGCTATTGGAAAAGAAATGCAATGTGTTTACAGGGATCAGATTAACTAAAAACCTGTGATTTTGTGATGTTAACATCCTCTATTTTTATTGCCTTTTCCAGTTCTACTGATTTGGTGTTGTGAAATGCTGAGCAAAGAAAGATAGAGAAGCAGTTTTCTGACCAGTGAACCAGGGGTGGGTTCTACTTACCTTTACTACCGGTTCACAATGGGGCCCATGCGCAGTAGCGTCCTGATGACGTCGGGGTCGGTGGGCAGAGCCTCCCGCCAGTTTTACTACCGGTTCTATAGAACCGGTCCGTACTGGGGGCAACTCACCACTGCAGTGAACTACTGCATTTTTTTGCACCAGATTGCCATTTTGGATTAGATTTGGCCTGAAGAGCTTTTTCTTTGTAGATACTATAAATTGAATTCATTAATATTTTTCTTTAACCTAAGCTGTGCAGTTAATGGTTCTCCTGCCACACCTAAAAATTCATCTATTAAGAATTATTTTTATATTTTAACTATAGGTAGTCCTCAACTTACAACCAGTCACTTAGTGACTAAATTTATGACCAACTCGTAATAGAGACAACTGCTTCAAAGTTCCAATGGTTGGCCCCCTCCACAGTCCCATCCCAAACTTTGGGCTCCTGGCAACACAGCCACATATTTACAGCTATTTCAAGCATCCTTGACCATGTTTTACAATGTTTGCCAAAAACCAGCACTTCCGGTTTTCAGCAAAACTGTGCCCATAGCAAACCATTGGTTTGTTTAATAAACAGCACATCCACTTTATGACTGCTGTGTTCACTTAATGACTGCTGTAAAAAAGTTCATAAAATTGAGTTATTACTATTCCGACATACAGCCATAATAGATAGGTTTCGTTATAGTTGTATGTCAAGGATTATCCCTATATGATATCCAAATAATATCTTGTGAACAGATCCTCTGAAATGTTGACTTCTTGTTTAGTGGTTCTAGTACTATGCTAAATTTCACAAACTCAAATTATTTTGGTTTGGAGCGTGCTGTTTCGCAATCAAAACAAACTTTTTAGTTCACTTTGGATAGATTTCAAGTTTGTAATAGCTGTGCTTCAAGATCAAAACACCTGTTTGGGAGAAGTGAAATGCGCTGCAAAGTGTGAAAAAAAATCAATTAATGCAAAGCAGTTGTTTTAATCTAGAAATAGGGCATTTTGCATTTACAGTCCCTTGAATTTAAAATGTATAGATGTGCCTGTAAAGCACTAAGCATCCTATTGATGCAACATTTATAAACTCTTTTCTTGTCTTAATAACTTAACATGCCTTTTTATGGCATTCCCAATTAATCTTCACTCTATAATAGTGTTTAATTCCTGCAAATAATTATGAAATAATGGATTGCAAATCCCATTCAAATAATTTTAGCCAAAAGGTCTTATTTGTTGTCTTGATTGTCTTATTTCTTGTTCTTTCATCTTGTTATTACTTCATTCTTCTTGCTTCATTATGTTTATCTTTTAATTAAAATCATCTTGTTAGTGTTTGTCCTGCATACAGAACACAATTAATGTTCAAAACTAAGCATAATGTTGTAAAAACAAAATGAAAAACCTAAAGTTAATATAAATATCTGTTTAAAGTTTACATTGGAATACAATTCCCATCATATGCTGCGTCTTATTGGCTTTAGCTGGTAAAAACACTATCATGCACAATCAGGTGATGTCACTTTAGGGTAATCTGGAATCTAATCTATTTTTGCCTATTGTGAAATACTTAGAACTGTGTGTCAAGGATTAGGCAGAGAGGCATTTGACACTCAAACTACATAAATGACACATAAACTAAACTGAATCTCCCTACAGGATCTGCGGAGCATGTACAGAAACCATTGTACTGCCAATATGTTGCACCGTATTTTATTATTTTACTAGACAACCTATGACCCATCCTTTCAGAGATATTTCCTTACCTAAATAGAGGACAGAATGGCCATGGGTGGGCAAAAAAGCAGTGGGAGAGGGAGCAACTTCCCCATTGACTTGCTTGTGGGAAGCTGACAGGGAGCATCAGAAATCATGCTCACGTGACTTCAGTTGAGCATGGCAACACTGGAATGGTGACAAGCAGTGGTGAAATGTAAAATTTGTTACTACCAGTTCTGTGGGCGTGGCTTGGTGGGGGGGAATATGACTGAGTGGGCGTGGCCAACTTTTTTTAAAAAAAACTTTTAAAACCATTTTTTCTACAACCTCTTCAGCTGAAGAGGTTGTTAAAAAAATGTTTTTAAAGCCTCTGACGATCCCAGCTGACTTGCCTGATCGGCAGAGGCTTTTTTTCCTTTTAAAAACATTTTTTCTATAACCTCTTCGGCCGAAGAGATTGTAGAAAAAATACTTTTAAAAGCCTCTGATGATCCCAGCTGAGCCGCGCGATCATCAGAGGCTTTTTTTTTTTAACTTTTAAAAGCATTTTTTCAGCCAAAGATGTAGAAAAAATGCTTTTAAAAATTAAAAAAAGACTCTGATGATTGCGTGGCTCAGCTGGGCAATGGGGTGGGGTGGGGGGACAGGGATTTTTGCTACCGGTTCTCCAAACCACCCGCCTCCATCGCTACCGGATCGGGCGATCTGGTCCAAACTGGGAGCATTTCACCCCTGGTGACAAGTCTGCTAATTCAACTGGTCTGAAGCAGGGGTGAAATCTACTTACTTTCCCTACCGGTTCGGAAGTGCTTGCTCCACTCGCGTGCATTTCTGCGCATGCGCAGAGGGTAAAAAATAGATTACTTCCTGATTAAAACCAGGCAACCAGTGGTTAAAACCAGGAAGTAATGATGAGCGGGTGGATGGGCGGAGGTTTGTGCTGCCATCGCTACCGGTTCTCCAAACCACCTGCCACCATCGTTCCCGGTTCAGCCGAACCGGTAGCATTTCACCCCGATCCTTGAAATTTCAGTTACACAGGAACCTCCAGTGAGGCAAGGTGAGCTAGCACCTGCATTTTTCCTGCTCTGTACAAATTGCAGGAGCATTTCAGCCCAAAAGGCAACTGGAAGCGTGATCCAGACTGCCAAAATTCTCTCTGGAAGAAAGATAAGTAAGCAGGCAATTGACCTTTAGCTGTCTGATGTTGCCTCTTTTGTTGGGTCTTTCATTGTCAAGTAGGCTTTGCCAGATGTTAACCAATCTTCAGTTTCACCTCCTTGCAATATGTCTGTGAAGATTCTCAGTCATCCAGGTCATGGTTTTCCAGTTGCTTCTTGAAAAAGCACCTTTGGGACTCCTTGGCAGTATGTTGTTAAACTACGTGGCAGTGAGTGGGTAGAGACTAGTCAGATGTTTTAACCTAAAGCCATGGAATTCATCTTCACCCAGTGCTGATCAATTCTTGCTCCACCATTTCTGCTGTTATTACAAGTTATTTCAGCTTCTTTTTTTTATTCTTACCTTCCTCCTTTATGCAAGCTGTCCTCTTGTTGTATTTCGTCAGGTTGTCCCATAGCTGTGGCCAGAACTGCCCTGTTTCTCTTTGTCGGGTGTTGGCTGCTTCATTGAAGTCTCTCCATTGATGGATTGGTAGAAATGTTTCTGATTCAACTGAATTTGGAGAGAGTGTTTATAGTGTCAAGCTTCAGTGAAGGCAACCTTATTTGTTGTGTTTGTGTTGTTCTAGAAGTTCACTTCTTTTTTTACTTAGAGAGCTTGTTCTTTCTGAGGATAAGGTAGAGGAGATGGTGCCTGGTTTGGGAATGCAGTTAATCAAAATTCAAAACTGTCTCTTTCTCTTTCTCTTTCTCTTTCTCTTTCTCTTTCTCTTTCTCTTTCTTTCTCTCTCTCTCTCTCTCTCTCTCTCTCTCTCTCTCTCTCTCTCTCTCTCTCTCTCTCTCTCTCTCTCTCTCTCTCTCACACACACACACACACACACACACCAGTTTACCTCTACAGTCTTAACTGCTTCTGTCAATGTTTCAGTTTCTTTGCCATGGATAGCTCTTTGTAGTTTTTCCAATTCTATGAATATTTTATTTTGTATAAATTTCACTAGTATATAGATGTTCTGTATTTACACAGAGAGATACACATTCAGACACAATGCTTATGTTTATTCACTATATGACATAATTATCCTGAGTTACCCTATGCTGGTCGTATACTCTATTATGCCAGTCTCGAGGGCAAATATTACATTGTCGTGGAATAATCACATACCTACTGTACATAGTTTTTAAAAAGCCATTGGATTGTTGCTTACCAGGAGATAACGAAATGCATTTTGTTATGCATATAATTTAATTTTAGTTTTCGTCCCTTTCTTTTTTTGGGAGGTAGAATCTGTAAAGTAATGGAAAAGATGGGTAGGAAGTGGAAAAAACAATTAAAATATAATATGTTTGCATTGGAATAAAATACAAAAGATAGACTAAAAAATATTCCGTGAGCAGGGGAAAAGCCTTATTCTTTACATTGGATTTCTTTTATCCTCCCCTCTTGCCAAGCTTGTTTTTTAAGAGACGCAGTGGTGCAATAGTTAGAACACAGTAATGCAGGCTAATTCTGCAGCTCAGCAGTTTGAATCTCACCGGCTCAAGGTTGACTCAGTCTTCTATCCTTCCAAGGTCGGTAAAATGAGAACCCAGATTGTTGGGGGCAACACAGTATGCTCTCTGTAAACTGTTTAGAGAGGGCTGTAAAGCACTGTGAAGCTGTATATAAGTCTTTGTGCTACTGCTATTAAATGCCTTGATAGTTCTGAATACTTGACATTTCATATACTAATGTTACAGTCCAAAGAAATACATCTAAATGAAAGAAAAGAACTGAAAAGAAGATTTTTCACCAAAGTGATAAATTTGTGCTTGATTAAGATGGCTGTATATGCACAGGCATGAGAGAGGTCCAGAAGTGGAAACAAGTTTGCATAAAATTTGTGGATGCTAAATATTAGAAGCATAGGTGTACCATAATGATTGCTATTTTTGAGTGGAGATAATTAGAATAGAATATATAATCATCACAAGAAAAAACTCTTAATAGATGGCAGACATTAGAGATAGCTGCTTGCTCTTTGTTAGATGCTGTTGAGTTCCAGTTTCAAAGGCCTGGTTTCTTTGGAAGGTCATCTTGGACTAGATTTAATTTGGAGAAGTCTTCAAATAAGGAACTGTCATGTATGAAATACAATACATGGTCATTCTTGTTTGGACTATAATATTACAGTCAAATCTCAAGGAGAAAAAGTTCCTGGTGGAAAAAGAAAAGGAATACTCTTTTTTTTAAAAAAAAAAAATTCTATTTTTCCAATTTACATAACAATAAGCATTTTTAACAGTACTATGTCATGTGTCTCTTACAGTTATCTACATTTATTTCTATACATTTTTGTTTCTCTGTTCTAACCACTTATACCACTTATCTCAAACCTCATAAAATTCTGTTTCTTCCTTGCCTTTTATTTCTAACGTCAGCTTATACATCTTGGCACATTCTAATATCTTATGTATAATCCTCTAATTGGCTGGTATATTTTCAAATTTTCAACATTGGACATAAACAATTTGTCTGCTGTTACTATATGTAAAATTATATGTTGGAGTTGCTTCTTTATCCTTTAATTATTCCTAATAAAAATAATTCAGGTTTAAATTCAATTTGTTCTCCTGTTATCTCCTGTAACCATCTCCTTATCTGTTCCAAATATTTCTTTGCTTTGGGGCATTGCCACCACATATGATAAAATGTTCCATCCTTATATTTACACATCCAGCAGTCCAGTTTCATATTTGTGTACATTTTAGCCAATCTCGCCAGTGTTAAATGCCACCTATAAAATATTTTGTACTGATTTTCTTTATATGCGGTTGACAATGTTAATTTACAGTTTTTGTTCCCTAATTTTTCCCATTCCTCTAAATTTATATTACGGCCTACATTTTATGCCCATGCTATCATAGAAAAGGAATCCTCTTGTGTGTGTGCACACAGCACTTCTAAACCTTAAACAATGTCAGGAAGGAAGCTATATGTCAGCCATTTAGAAATGAGAGAATCCATGAAAACTCTGGGCAATATAAAATAAAAGCAATAAGAAAATGCAATGATAAATATAAGTCTTGTCCATCAGCAGTCTAAAATGCTTCTAATTTAGATACAAATTTATTACTTCAATAAGAATTGGATCGAAAAACTGGAATACTTAAATAGCATCAGGATAATTGAAACCAATCAGTGGATAAGCAGTTCAGATTACTAGGACTATTCACTATATTTTTTTTCTTGCTATTTTTTTCTATTTCCAATAAAGCAGCTCCAAATTTAGTGGGAATAAAGAAGGAGAAAGCTGTAGTATAAGGCAGTGGTCCCCAACCTTTTTATCGCCGCGGCCCGCTGAGCGCGCGCAGGGGTGGGGGCACGGCCCAGGAGCTTTTGCGCACGGCCCATTGCGCACGGCCCAGGAGCCTTTGCGCTGCAGCGTTCATGTCCCCCGGCCGCTGCGCGGCCCGGTGCCAGGTACTCCACGGCCCGGCACCGGTCCGCGGACCAGGGGTTGGGGACCACTGGTATAAGGTACTTATTTCATTTAAAATCACTGTACTATATCAAGCAGATAAACTTTAGGAAAGATAGACAGTAGGTCAGTGGTGGGATTCAAAAATTTTTACTACCGGTTCTGTGGGTGTGGCTTGGTGGGCGTGGTGTGGTTTGGTGGGCGTGGCAGGGGAAGGATACTGTAAATCTCCATTCCCTCCCCACTCCAGGGGAAGGATACTGTAAAATCTCCATTCCCTCCCCACTCCAGGAGAAGGTTACTGCAAAATCCCCCTTTCCTCCTGATCAGCTGGGACTTGGGAGGCAGATAATAGATGGGACGGGGCCAGTCAGGTGGTATTTACCGGTTCTCTGAACTACTCAAAATTTCCGCTACCAGTTCTCCAGAACTGGTCAGAACCTGCTGAATACCACCTCTGCAATAGGTGCAAGCTATTCCTCATTCATGAAAAAGACAAGCTTCCTCTTCTTTGCATGGAAAAAGGGTGAGAAAAGCAAAACTCTGATTTGCCTATATTTAGATTTCTCATTTGAAAGTACAGTATTTGTTGAAGTTCTTGTGTTGCTACTTTAATCTTTTTTCCCCCATAAAACTTACTAATCAGAGTTCTGAGAGATTTCTTTCCTGGAATTAAATTTGTCTAGGATCCTGAAACCAGAAGAGTGACAGTTGCTCAGCGTAATGAAGTGAGCTCCTGTTACTTGTCCCAGCTTCTGCCAACCTAGCAGTTTGAAAGCACGTAAAAAATGCAAGTAGAAAAATAGGGATCAATTTGGTGGGAAGGTAACAACACTCCGTGCGTCTTCGGCATTTAGTCATGCCGGCCACATGACCACGGAGACATCTTCGGACAGCGCTGGCTCCTTGGCTTAGAAACGGAGATGAGCACTGCTCCCTAGAGCCAGAAACAACTAGCACGCGTGTACAAGGGAACCTTTACCTTATACATGCATATCCACATATAAAATATACAGGGCCTTATTATGATACAGTTCTATTCCACAATTGTTTATATTTGGCACAAGCAGATGTATCTGACAGCATACAACCTAAATATTTTATCAACCTGGAAGATCTGAGTCAGTGAACAATTAATTGATAATAAAAGATGTCTGGAGCAAGTGTATTGATTGCTGAGTTCATCCACAAAGTCACTGGTCAGTCACTGACAAAGTAAACATCAAAGTCAGAGACTTCCAATGGCATTTTTAAGAATAGAGTTCTTATATAAGATGATTGCAAGAAATAAGAATTGTGATGAGATATTAAACGAACCACTTCTGAATGTTTGTACTATGTTACTTACCTGTATCTTTAAAATACCATTTTTAGACTATATCTTCAGCAAATCATGTCTTCCAAAAGAATTAAATTAATGTTTTCATAACTTAAATTATTTTCCTTAATATAATAAAAATGCAACTTGCTTAATTCTGAAGGAACATTGCTGTTATATTTAGATTGTAAATTGTGAAATTTAAGTAATCTAATGAACTAAATTAATTAATTACAACATGAAAAGTCACAAAAGCAGTTATATGTGACATAGTGGTTTTGCTCATTGAGTTTAAAAAATAAATAAAATAAAAGCAGTTATATGAGACTGGTGCCATTTATTCACTGATTTAAAAAAATAACAAAGCACTCCATCATTACTATATCTTATAGAAAAGTACAGAATTGGTAGGAAAATGGGTCTGAATATAAAATACAAAGTGTTCACAAATTGTGTGATTAGCAATATTTTCCTTTGCTTGCTTCTTCTTGGAAGCCAGATTTAGATACGATAAGAGGGAATCAGACTCTAGCAAAGTAGAAGGAATCACCAAGATAAAGTTAGGGAAGAATGAGTTAGCTTGGGTAGAGGTGGTATAGTTAAAAATAAAACCATTTGTTCTTTATGAAATCAATTTGATTAATTTGTTACATTCCAACACCCAGGATGGATTTCCGTGTAATGCAAAGAGGATCCATGAACGAAGCACATCCATCATGTGTAGTCTGTAGAGAGACTACACTGCTTTTCTGATGATGGCTCCATATTCCCTGGAGACTTAAATGTAATCTGTTGTTGTCCTTTTGCTCTGACATTTGATGTTTTACTTTGAGGGAAGTGTGAGCAAATAAAAGGCTAGATATTGATTTCTGCACTGAAGTTAATAATTTCCACACACGCAATGCTTGGAATGGTGCTTACTGTTATACAGAATTTGATATTACAATATTTCTTGATGAACAGAAAATACATAAGTCTGTGTGACAAACTTTTTGCGTCTCTCTCTCTAAATCAGGTCAGCAGCAAAATGAGTACAGTTGCTTTATTGTGAACTTAATAGACTTTTCTTTACATCACAGACTACCATGTACTGTGGTAGGACTGACTAATTATACCCATAGGAAACTGCAAATAGATTAAATCAGCACAGCGTATTGGACACATCTGCAAAACTTCCAAACTTTGTAATAAATACTTAGTTTAAACATGCTGAGAAAGGGACTATCAATTTATTCATTGGAACTAACAATATGGTTTGTTGCATCAATATCTTCAGTCTTTTCAGAAACAATTAAGTAATTTTGAAACTTTTCATTATATCCACATACAATAATGTAGTTCCTGATCTAAACTCTATATTGTATTTTCCTGAAAGGAAAATGTGTTTTTAGCCAGTTTTGTGTTTTTAATTCTACAAATTATTAGTTAGCAAATTTATCCAATAAAGAAGTAGGATTTCTCTCTCTCTCTCTCTCTCCAGATGGCCTGTGAACTGAAGGTCATTTTACATTAATTGGATAAAAGGTAAAGGTTCCCCTTGCACATACGTGGTAGTCGTTCCTGACTCTAGGGGGTGGTGCTCATCTCCGTTTCAAAACCGAAGAGCCAACGCTGTCCGAAGACGTCTCCGTGGTTATGTGGCCAGCATGACTAAACGCCAAAGGCGCGCGGAATGCTGTTACCTTCCCACCAAAAGTGGTCCCTATTTTACTAATTGCATTTTGTACATGCTTTCGAACTGCTAGGTTGGCAGAAGCTGAGACAAGTAATGGGAGTTCATCCCATTATGCGACACTAGGAATTTGAACTGCTGAACTGCTGACCTTTTGATCAACAAGCTCAGCATCTTAGCCACTGAGCCACCACATCCCACTATTAACTGGATGTACAATTCCAAAAATTTTATTTCAGATTTGTGCAAGTGATACATTTATAGATGTATATTAACTGGATATACACCTATAAATGTATCACTTGCACAAATCTGAAATAAAATTTTCGGAATTGGATTTATATGGACTTGACAAAGGAAGCTAGATTATATGGAAGTTTTGAGTGTGCTTATAATTTCTCCCCCCTCCCGGCTTTTTTCAATGAAGGATAAACAAACAGTATCAAATCCCCCCTCCATTTCTTTGATTTATGACCAATACTGTGCTGAGCACATTGTAAGCCGCCCTGAGTCTTCGGAGAAGGGTGGCATATAAATCAAATTAAAAAAAAAATACTTTTATTGTATTTAAGTAAACTATTCTTCTTACTTGGAAATTAAAACTTGATCTAGCCTGAGTGTACATAAATCCCTCCCTCTCTTTCTGCTTAGTGTTAAGCTGCCATATATATTTAATTTTGTATTATTGTAATTGTTTTCATTTTCTTTTTATTTGCCATCTAGAATCACTGGTTGAGATGGCTGGCCATACCAATTAGATGGATGGATGGAGTTTGGCTACAATTTTCTTATATTGGTAGCCCAGGCCTTCATTAAACTTCTTCCAGAAGAAGGTTTCATGTGAGGGATTCTTTCCTCATCTGCATAAGACTCTGTAGTGTAGCGTTATGATTTCTCACCCCTCTCCTTTCTTCAGTGGCCTTATATGATTCCACTTTTTCATTGAAGAACAAGTATTGTTAAAAGAGCAGCAAACTTACCTACTAGGCAAATAAGCAACCCAGAACAGTGTTAATTGTTATGTTTGTAACTGGCCATTCCTAATCCTTTTTTAATGTGGATGTGTCATGCTGTCGAAGTAAATACATCAGCACTTCAAGTCAGGTATCAGCCTCTGAGCATCTGCATTAGTAAACTGGTTCTTTCTTGCTCCCATCTTGCTCTTCCTTTTCCTAGTCTGGAACTGCTTTCTAAAAACAACAAATGACCTAGTGGAACTGTTAAAAATCAGGTTTATGCAAGAGTACATTCCATTAGATATACTTCTTAATAAATACAATTATTTAGCAAGTGTTTTAAGGTATGCAGTTTAATTGCTCTTACCTGGTTTCTTCTGCCAGTTGGAGCAGCTAAACAAAACTAAGGTAGAAACCCCATTTCTGCATTTGAGTTGTGACAGAGTAAGTCAGGGGACATGGATTGCTTGTAATGCTAAACAAACCACAGACTCTCCTGATTATTTAGTCACTGTCCTGGACAGAAGAGCTGGCGCGACTGATCATTGTTTACTACCTCATTAAATGCACTTGAGAGATTATCATTATGTGCAAACTGGCCAACCAAGTACTTTGAGAGATTAAAACCAACAACTTAAATGGTACCTAAAGGACAAAAGGCCATTCAGAGCAATGTCTGCGCCCTTGCTGTAATATATTTCCACAACTTCCCAGGCATTTAATAGACTTCATATGATATATTTAGAATCAGGGCTACGGGTATATTAAAAGATATTCAATGCAAAAGCATAGAAATACATCCTTGCAATAAAGCTTTAATGTGGTGAAAGGATTTTTTAAAATAAGAATGTTAGTTATAAAAAGGAGAAATACTGGGAAACTTTCATTGCATTTTTCCCAGGAATTAGATGTAGCATTGCTGAACCTTTTTTTTTTTTATCAGAAGTTAGGCCACTGCATTTTGTTCAGTCCCCATGTAAAGCATGTTGCAGTAGTGTAACTTCAAGAGAATAGAATTATGAATTACTACTGAAATGTTTTATACTTTTGCTGCAACATTTCATCAACCTTTTTCATATCTCCTATTAGCATAACTTCACACACTTCTGTTGCATAGTTCTTTTCCCTTTCTTTCATACAAATTCCATAATTTATTTCCTTCCATTCACTTCATATTGTTGAATGTTATCTTTCAGTATTTTTATATTTAGTACTTTTTCTTCCTCCAGACGTCCATTCATTCTATTTTCTTTCTGAAACTTCCTTTGTCTTCCCTATCCATTTCTTCTCCCCAAATCTACTTTTAACAGTATAGTTAGTCTTCATTTAGCGACCACAATTGGGACTGGCAAAGCAGTCACTAAGTCAGTGGTAAAGCAAAGCGGTCATTAAGTAAAACCGTGACTGTGCTTACTTCAACCTTACTTCAGCTCTCTTTAGCTTTACAGACCTGTGAAGGCTGTAAATGTGAGGACTGGTCTCAAAGCTACTTTTTTTTAAAATCATTGTTGTAATTGCAGATGATCACTAAAAAAATCAACAAGTTGCTAAACAAGAACTATCTGTACCAAATAAATGTTTCACCCAAATTCAGAACCTCACATCACTCCTTTGCTCCCTTATTTCCATAAACAAATCAATCATGCTTTTTAAATTATACTTTCCATATAAATATGCTTTAAAATTATTAGGTGAAATTAGCAAAAGAAAAGAATACCTATGTACAACAACACTGAAATATTAGTATAGATTCAAAATAATAAGCGTAATAATATTTTCAAAGAGGGAAAAGAAAGGGGAAAGTCTTGGATATTATAAACCAAACAATTCTAAAAAGGTTAAGTATATTACTTGAAAGTCTTTTCCTTGATTTAAAAATAAAAAACCATCCAACCCTAATTCAGATGTTCAGTGGCACATAGAAACATTCCATTGGTTTGAATGAACTGTAGATTTTATAATTCATTTCGCTGACACCCATAATTGGAAAATCGATGTTTTTTTATAGATTTCAAATACTGGTGATATATGCACCTTTAACATAACAGTGTTCCTAGATAGCATGTTAATTCTATTGAAGAACCCCAAATACCAATAATAATAGAGGATAACCATACTATATGTGTTACATCTCCAGCAGAAAGTAACCCTTGAAGGAGATGATTTTAAGTGTATTGTAGATGTGTTAAATTTTTCTGAATGTATTAATGAAAATAGATGTAATTTGGGGGAGGGGAAGCACTGTGCCTTGAAGAGATGCATCTGGGACAGGCTCACCAGGGACACTTCTGTAAAATGATTGAACAGCCACATGAAAGTCTTGTCTGGAAACACCTCTCCCCAGGTCATTTTAGAGGATCACATCAAAATTAGAACAAATTTCATTTTATGACTATGGATTTTATAAAGTATGGTGTGGCAGGATATTTTAATATTCATCATTGCACTGTGTGCCCACAAAATTATTTTCATTCCTGGTGTACATATTTAAGAGTGTGTGTTTCAGGGCAGAGGACAATTACAGCCTTCTTTCAAATTTAAAGGAAATATTTCAATCAGTGCTTCTGCATCCTTACAAATGAGTCTCTGTGTGTATGAGTGTGTATAGACCCACATCCACATATACAAACATACATGATATGTATACACAAATGGAAAGACATTTTGATTCCCAACATGGACGAATGGCTACAGAAGCTGATGGAGTTGGCCGAAATGGCTAAATTGACTGTTTTGATTAAAGAAAAGAATATAAGTACCTTGATTGTCACATGGAGACCGCTTCTGAACTGTGTACTATAGGTGGAAAAAAATGAAACTTTGATTTTGGGTTTTACCGATTAGACTGATAAGTGTTTATAGAAATGGCTAGTTTATATTACAATGGAAAAGCAAAAAGTTGTTGGATGTTAATGCTTTATTTTACTGCAACAGACAAAGTCAACACTTCTTTTTTCCTTTCCTCACTTCTCTTCCCCCCCCCTTTGCTCTCACTGTCTTCCAATTTTCTTTTGTATTTTGAATCTTATTTTATAACCTAATAAAAATTTCTGAAAAATAAAAAATAAATATACACTTGCACACACATACTCTCTCTCCACACACATACATACACACAATAGATAGATGATAGATGATAGATAGATAGATAGATAGATAGATAGATAGATAGATAGATAGATGATAGATTGTATATGTATATGTGTGTATATGTATTCCTTAGCAGACAACCAAGCAGTCTGACTAATCTGTCAGAGGTACATGCCATTACCATTTGAAGAGATGCTGTTTGGCATTTCAGGAGGAGAGGAATCTCATTAAGAAATAACAGGGTATAGTTTTTAAGTGAATCACAGATTTCTCCTGTTCAATTCCTATCCATTTTAGCAGAGCTTTCAGAGAAGCAGGTCCCAGTGGATGCTCATGTTAGTAGCACTGAATTAATGCTTCTCATCACCAACAAATACACATAGGGACTATTTTACTTCTGAATTGTCTTAGGTACTGCTGACAACAGCAAAGTCTGTCTTTATTTTTTTCATTCATTCTTTTCTCGATTTTGCTTAATTTTTGACAGCTCACATTTGCACATAGGAATAAACCAATAGCATTCTGATTTACCCAGGTTCTTCATTGCCAAAGCAATTGTTATTCAGTACCATTTCCAGGTCTAATTACCATCACAGAGTGTGCAAGAAAAAAGGTGGCAGGACATTAGAATTTTAAAACTGAGCCTATTTAGTTTACACAGAATGTGGCAGAAACATAAACGGCAGAAACCAATCTCGTCTTCATTCATCAAAAAGAAATCAGCCGAGATGAAGCCTGTGCCATTTTTGGAGGTCTTCTTCTTCCTTTGTGTTTTATCCTTTTGGTGCAGTAGAATTTTCCCTTGAAATTCTGGGTTTCCACAAGTCAGTTTCCTCTACTGAAGGTAGTAGCAGGAAAATATACAAAAACGGAAGCTCCTTTCATCATCATCATTTACCAACTTGTTCAACTGCACATGTAGTACACTAGAATTGTTAAGAACCGTGCTAATTAGCATTCCATTAAAAGGATGAAATCCTGCTAAAACCTGGGGTCTGATTCTGACAGTGCTAGTGAAACATCGCTCACTAATGCAGCCTTAATTCTTTTTATTTTGCAGAGACAGCAAGCTGACCATGTTGCTCCGCGAGTCCCTTGGGAACATGAACTGCCGTACCACCATGATAGCTCACATTTCAGCAGCTGCAGGAAACTATGCTGAAACCCTTTCTACTATCCAGATTGCATCCAGGGTTTTAAGAATGAAGAAAAAGAAAACTAAGGTAAGGGCAGTCTTTGGTTGTCATTCATTGGAAAAAGCAAAGCAGCCCAAGATAGTAAATAAATGGAAAGCCACCTCTATAGAAATCAATATTCATGGCCTTTGAGTGCATGGCAGTACATTTAAGAGTGTGTGTGGAAAGGAGGGGGGAGTCATATGTTTTGTACTTAGTGAATTATGCAGTGCTTTTAACAGCCACATACATGGCAGAGAACTTGTGTTCTTTTCTTAGAATATTATTAGTACAGAGAGCTGCTTGAAATTCAGTTTTCTTTCTCATAATTCATATTAATAGCCTGCGGATTATAAATCAATTTTTTGAGATCAATGAACAGATTCCACAATTATTGCTACCCAACAGACTGTTCACAGAAAGAAACCTTTGCAAAACAATAGGTTGTTGTGTGTGACATCAATGTTAATTTCCCTGTAATTTTCTCCATTACTTTTTCAAGTACAAGCTTGTGAGGGCATTTTAAGCCAATATTATCAGTTAGTGTGTGAATTAAGATCAATTTCTGATCTGAACCGTGTAAAATCTTCTGAAGAAATAAAACATTTGCAAGATGAAGATATTTACCGAGAAGTTATGGCTGTAATGTTTATTGAGTGCAATATTACTTCTCAATGCTACCTTTTAAAAAGTTGTTTTAGCAAATTAGAGCGGCGCTGAAGTGACACAAAGAAAACACAGAAAGATATCACAGCCAGAATTTTCAAAGCCGTTTTCAATGGGGGCCCTGGGCTTGGTATTTTTAAAATATTTAAACAGATGTATTAACATTTGTTGTATGCTGCCCAGAGTCACTTTCCATGACATGGGCGGCTATTTCACTGATAAATAAATGAATAAATAAAATACCTTTTACATTATTGTTTCCCACTGAAAATTGGGAAACACATACTTTTTATTTATATGCAGTTGTTTACAGTTTCACAATAATAAAGAAGTTAACATGGCAGGTGAAGAACTTTGGACATTGTTTCAGTTAACATTTTCTAGCATCTTTAGTGGAAATAACAACTTCCAAACATTTCCTGAGCCAGCAAACAGGCTTTCTGTTCTTTATTTTAGTTTTTGTTTTGTTCTTTTTCCTCCTCACAGAACTCTTCTAGCTCAGAGGCACTCTTAGTTATCCCTGCACGGACTCTAGGTTTGATGTCTTTTCACAGATTTTTAATCTTGTTCAAGTCTGGGGACTGTGAAGGCCATTCCAAAATGGTTATCTTTCTTTCCTGCAAGTATGTTATGGCCGATTTTGCAAGAGTGGAGTCTGATCGTTGTCCTGTTGAAACATCCAACTTCTTTTCAGATTCAATTTTTTCAGTGACTGACGGACATCTAGAGTGTGCTGATATTTAATTGAATCCATTCTTCCTTTCACACGCAATATTTCCTGTGTCATTGGCTCCCACACAACCATCAACCATAACAGAGCCATCCCCATATAATTTGTAATGTGTTATTTCCTTCAAATGCTCTGCTCTTTTTTTTCAAATGGGTCTTCTGTTATCATACCCCGAAAAATTCAGTTTTTGTTTTATTGATCCAACCATTTTGTTTCAAAACTTTTCAAATTTACCAAGGCTTTCTTTTAAATTCTTTAGCCCAGAGTTGAATGGGGTTGGGTGGCATCTAAGTCAAGTAAACAAATAAATGATTATTTTCATAATTATGGTTAGAGAAAAAAAACCTTCGGGAAACTCTCCCATGCAGTTTATTGCTGTTTAAGAAATGCTATATTGTGGATCTGTGTACAAATACAGACCCAGTGCCAGCTCAACATTTCAAAAAGTCATTTGCAACTTGGACTGCTTTTTAGATCTGACCAGTTTGGGGACAATTCTGGCAGAGATCTTTCTTGTCTTCCAGATCTTGCCTTAATTTCAACACTTCCAACATTTTCTATCAGTGTTTCTGTTAGAAGTGCTAGCTGGAAGCACTTAAGAGGTTTTTTTGTAAGAGTGAATTATCTTCATTTTCAAATGTTCTGGTAGCTCTTTGGGATTATGTGGTTGTTGAAAGTGAGCAAAACAAAATCCATAATTTAAGGGTAAAAAGATCAAGGTATTTTTTTCTCATAAGGAAATGTCTTCACCTGGGTAATTATAGGCCTAACAAGTCAATCAGTATTTTGAGCCTTGTATGAGATCTAGTGAAAACTCTCTATTGGAGAAGCAGATAGTGTGCGAGATTTGAAAGCATCAGAGAACGGCAAGATCAGCTGCTATTATCTTCCAGCATTATCAGAACTTTTCCAAGTTATGCATTTAAGCAACATTGTCAAAATATGACTCCATTAAGTCATCTAGTATGTTAGGCTGCACAATATTTGACTCTGTAATATCATTGTATTGAGGGATAGTGAGTGGCTGAAAAGATAACTTTAGATGGAATTCTGAGGCTCATGCTGCTTCTCTGTGCATCTGAGAAATGCTAATATTTGCAAATTTTATAATGAATAGAATTCACTAAAGAATTAAAATGCTTGAAATCAATTAGTATTCCTTTCACCTCAAAATTACTTTTTGCTCATGATGTTGCTATCCTAAATAGCAGTATGGTCAGTTTGTGTGTGTTTTCGTGTGTGTGTTTTCGTGTGTGTGCATATGGACCTGCTTAAAATGCACAAACAATCTATGCAGTTGTGTTCTGTAAGGATTTGACCATTTTCTCCATGACATCAGACAGCATGACTGTTGTGGATACAATAGTCTAATACAGCCTAATACACTGTGACAAATTACCGCACTCTTTCCCATTCTAGTGCCCTCTGCATGTGTTGGGCCCAGAACTGTCAAAATTCCCATTGAGCTTTATAACTGAGAGCATCAGACTGGGAAAGACTTATCCTGAATGAGGCACAATGGCATTCCAAATATCAGAAGACATATCACTATTTACTTGAGTGCATGGTTCTGGAAAGCATTTTTTGGACTTCTAACTTTTCATCTCTCTCTTCTGATTTCTAGTATACCACATCAAGCTCTTCCGGAGGAGAAAGTTCTTGTGAAGAAGGGAGAATGAGGAGACCAACCCAACTTAGACCTTTCCATTCACGGAATGTTGTTGATCCAGACTTCCCAATTCTTCATTTATCAAGTGACCCAGATTATTCTTCCAGCAGTGAACAGTCATGTGACACTGTCATTTATGTTGGCCCGAATGGAACAGCTCTTTCTGATAAGGAGTTGACTGATAATGAAGGCCCCCCTGATTTTGTCCCTATAGTTCCTGCTCTTCAGAAAACTAAAAATGAAGGCAAATTGGAAGAAATGAACGAGACAGCCCCTGAAAGAGATTGCTTGAAGTGCAATACATTCGCAGAACTCCAAGAGCGGTTAGACTGCATTGATGGCAGTGAAGAGACAGATGGATTTCTTTTCGAAGAACTACCAGTTCAGTTTAACTCAGACCCAGTGACTAAATGTCCTTTATCAGGCCAAGAGGCAGAGCATCGTAGTGCATCAGAGCCAAGCAGGGAAGATGACTTGGTGGTCTGCCAGGAACTTGATAACGATGCCAAGGAAAATTTAAATGCTGCAGCTAGCAAAATCCAGGGAGGTCACTCCCCTGTTCACAGTAGGATGCTTAATGAGATTTCCACTCCTCAAACCCATTGGAATGTTACAGGCAGTCCTAGTAGTCAGTTTAACAGTTCTCAACAACCTCACTGCACAGACCTACAAAGCAGTCGAGAAAGCCTTAATAGCTGTGGCTTCATAGAAAGCAAGCCACGGCCAATGGGATCACCACGGCTTGGTATTGCGAGCCTTTCAAAGGCCTCCGATTACAAACCACCAGCTTCTCCTTCTCAGAGGTGCAAAGTTTATACTCAGAAAGGGGTATTGCCCAACCCGGCACCTCCACCATCATCGTTAAGCAAAGATTCGGGCATGGTATCCAGTGAATCTCTGATGCAATCCGAGATCCGCACCCCTCCCATTGGAATGAGTCCTCAACTCTTGAAAAAGTCACTTTCTTCTGGCAACATTGATTACAGAGAGATGATTGACAATGTAGAGCAGCAACAAGAATCTCTTTCTCCAGAGTCAAAGCAGGAGATTTTGAGCACAACTATGGTCACAGTGCAGCAACCATTAGAACTCAATGGGGAGGATGAGCTGGTATTTACCCTAGTTGAAGAGCTGACCATTAGTGGAGTTTTGGAAAATGGGCGGCCAACAAGTATCATCAGTTTTAACAGTGATTGTTCTGTACAAGCATTGGCTTCCGGGTCTAGACCAGTTAGCATTATCAGCAGTATTAGTGAAGATCTTGAGTGCTACTCCAGCACAGCTCCTATTTCTGAAGTAAGCATTACTCAGTTCCTGCCTCTTCCAAAAATGGGGCCGGTGGACAAAGCCGAAGAAGCTGAAAGTAGACGTTCCTCTATTAGCTCATGGCTGAGTGAAATGAGTACTGGGAGTGATGGTGAACAGTCATGCCACAGTTTCATAGCACAGGCATGCTATGGTCATGGAGAAGCAATGGCAGAAGCTCCTCCTTCTGAACTTGCAAAAACAATTCAGAATAATGGTGCAGTTTTCATCAATGACAAGCAAAATCGTTGTACTGAGGATATGTTTGTGTTGCCAGAAGGGGTTGACAGAAATATTAATAAATTATCTCCCATCAGAAGCTGTAAAATATCAGCCATGGAAAAGACGACTGTCACAATATCAAACACTACAAGCGTAAGCAGTTGCGAAGAATTCATTCCAATGAAGACTAACATTACAGTATTCCCATGTATTGCTGTTAATTCTTTTAAAGCCCAGGAAAGTAATGAGGCCATGTCAGCAGTAACATTGTCAGCCAGAACTCCCTATTCTCATGAGGGAAAAGAATCCAGTGCAAGAAAAGATCTAAAATTTGATGATCCTTGGCTAAAGAGAGAAGATACTGTAAAAAATGAATATGGTCTCAAGGCTGAAACAGTACCTGGGCAAAATAAGAAAAAAAATTCTGCCGACAGGTTCAGCAGCAGCAGCGGAGAGATTTCAAGTTCACCAGGAACTGAAAACCCAAGGAGGGTTGTAGAGGAATGTGAAGTGGGGCTGTCGGGTTCTGCAACCCCCAGCCCCCTTCATTCTACCGAGATTTTGAAAAATGGCAGCCTTAGCAGAGGATTCCAGAAGACCAACAAGTTGGAAGAACTAGATGTGGTTTCCTATCATTACATAGAGGAGAGTGGTGGCATGAGCTCTTCTATGTCATCCCAAACATCAAAAGCTAGCTTGGAAAGAAAGGTAGCTTCTCCCAAGCATGGTGTTCTTACCCGCCCCAAAGGAACACCACCATTACCTCCTGTGAGGAAATCTAGCCTTGACCAGAAGAATAGAGCCAGTCCCCAGCACAGTGCTTGTAGCAGTAGTACCAGCAGCCCTTCCAACCAACCACCCTCTTTTTTGGCTAGCTTTCCTGATGAACTGAGTGGGAAACAAAAGGGTTCCAGTATGGAGAGTGGGAGCAATAGCAGTAGTAAATTATTTAGTGCAAAACTGGAACAATTGGCTAGCAGAACCAATTCTCTTGGAAGGTCTAATGGGAGTCATTACGAATGCCTGTCCTTGGAAAGGGCAGAAAGCCTATCCTCTGTCAGCTCCAAGATGAACACTGGGAAAGACACCACCATGCCCCGAGCCAGCAGAAGCCTCAACCGCAATGCAATGTCCTCCCCAACAAACTCGGGCTTTTCCCAGTCTGCGGGAGCTTCACCAAAAGCTAGTCAATCAAAGATCTCTGCTGTGAGCAAGCTCCTTTTGGCAAGTCCAAAGGCTCGAAGCCTGGCTGCGTCCACTACCAAAACCCTTAGCTTTTCAACCAAGTCCCTTCCTCAGTCTGTGGGACAGAGTTCAAGTTTGCCTCCAAATGGAAAGAACATGTCCTGGTCAACTCAGTCTCTTAGCAGGAACCGAGGCTCTGGTCTTTCTTCCAAATTGCCCCTCAGAGCTGTTAATGGGAGGATTTCAGAACTACTGCAAGGAAACTCTGGCACCCGAGGAATGCAGCTGTGCAGGAACTCAGACACAGATGAACGCAGCAGCGCTCATGGGGACAAGAAGCCACCTGTTCACCTGCTTCCTTCACCATATAGCAAGATCACACCTCCTAGGAAGCCTCATCGCTGCAGCAGTGGCCACGGAAGTGACAACAGCAGTGTCCTGAGTGGGGAGCTTCCTCCAGCCATGGGGAAAACAGCTCTGTTCTACCACAGTGGAGGAAGCAGTGGATATGAGAGCATGATCAGAGACAGCGAAGCCACAGGAAGCACTTCATCCGCACAAGACTCTATGAGTGAGAACAGCAGTTCCATCAGTGGCAGGTGCCGAAGTCTTAAAACGCCCAAAAAACGTTCAAATACAGGTATGTCCCCTGTGGGTGTCTTGAGAAAAGTTTTGCAAATGGCAAGTTTGAGCTTCCAAGTAAATTAGACTTGCACCACATGGCAAGGTAAGCATTCAACAATGAGTGGGGAGGGGGGATAGTAATTAATTATGCTTAATGGTGGCAGTGCACAAAGTCAGAATATGAGTATATATATCCTGTATTATAAATGTAGAACTCTAATGCTGCATTCTGACACTTTGGAATGGAGGCTGCCAGGAAACGCAATGTATTTTCCTGAAATTAATTCATTAATTAATCAAGAGATTTTATATGGCCGCCTGCCTCACAGAAGTGACTCTGGGTAGCATACAAAGATTTTAAAAACCCAGCAATTAAAAACAATAATCCATGATGCCCTGAGGTAAATGTTGCATTCCAGCCCCAAAATCCCATCCATAACAGTCTTGCCTAACTGGCCTTAATGCTTAGGAAACAGGCAGGTCTTCAGAGCTTACAAAATGCTAATAGGCCACCCAGATTTTGAACCACCCAGATCAGGACCACCCAGGTCTTTGGGTGGATGCATTTCGAGAAGGCAAGGGTCTCTTCTGAGGGGGAAAAAGGAATTTCCTACTTGGAAGACTCAGTGGGATAAATTGAGGAAGGCCAAACAAATGTTGCCAACAAAACAAATGTTGCCAACCTTGTGCCTTTCAGGTATGCTGAGACAACAGCCCTGATCATTTCTAATCATAGGGCTGATTAGGAATTATGGGGCTGTTGTCGTAACGTATCTCAAGAGCACAAGTTCAAGAATCCCTCAAAGTATGCTTGACTTTCAGTAAATGAAATTCAAATGAAATGTCTTTCATAGCGACCAAAGGAAATCGGTTGGTTTTATTTGAGTGATAGCAAAATGAAAGATCTGTATACTTTTATGTTTAATGGTGACTTTTTATATGTGACTGAGAGGTCAAACATGTTAATAAACTGTCAGGCTCTCAAGAAATAATCCCTTGGTTTTCTGCAAAGATCTTTATTGCTAGTAGAGAAATGCAGCTGTATGTTAAAAGCCTATCAAAGGGGTGCTTCCATGCAACATATTCCTAGTGTAGTTAAAGGGCAGTTACTTTGAGTTTCTTCTGCTTCCTCTTCCCTGGAGTCAAGAATCTCCTACAATGGCCCTTGCTTTTCCCCTTAACTGTTTTGATGCCTCCTCTGATTTCCAAAGACATTCCATCACATAAACCCCATATGTCCCTTTTGTTCATTGTACAATTTTGAAGAGCAGCCTAAGACTCAGTTTTCCCCTCACCATCTGCCCATACATTATTATGATGGTGATTCAGACTGGTCTTTCATTCTTAATAAAAGAAGGGCAAAGAAGAAGTAAATGTTTCCTAGGATGGCTGTCGAGTGAACAAAAGTACCCAATTCTTTTGTCTCTAAATAACTTTAATTTTCTTCTTGGCAAGGTATTTCAGAAGTGGTTTGCCATTATCTTCTTTCTAGGGTTGACAGAAAGTGACTGGCCCAAGGTCACCCAAAGGCAGAAATAGAATGCATGGTTCCCTGGTTTTTAGCCTAATGCCTTAATCATTACACCAAACTGACTCATAGACCATTGACTTATTCCCAGAGAAATCAAATTACATCCAGCAATGATCCCTTGGTTAATGTCTTGACCAATGAACAAAATAGATGAAACTAGGTAAATCTTGATCTACCTAATCCTATTTCTATGAGCAAACTTAGCAATAGATCAATCAACCATGAGACTGGTTTAGAAGTAAACTGCATATATAGAGACTCCATTCCAAATGAGACCCTGGGGAGAGAGAAATTAATTACTCCACTGTGGTTCAAATTCAAATCAAATGCAGGGAATTTGGCATGTAAAATATTATTCTGTATTTTACATTTGGCATATAAAATATAATTCTGGGCAAAAATGTGGGCTTTTTTAAATGAAGAATTAGAGTTGTGCAATACATTGAAGAAGCCCATTTCTACTATTAGCTTCCTGCAGGCAAACAGTCCTAAACACAAAACGGGATCCCCTGTAGATTAATTTATAGAGGCTTCAGTCAGAGAAGATATTTCGCGCTTGCTCCTTATATTCTGCCAACAGCATGTTGCAGGCAGCTAAGGGTTTTACGGTAGCTTCTCTGCAATCCCTAGAAATTCACATCAAAACAAAACTTTGTTTCATTCATAGTTCAGCATATTGGTTGAAATCCAGAAATTCTTAAAACACATACAGTATCGACTGTTCAGCCTATTCCCTTTCAAAGAAAGCAGTAGCATTCAGAATATGGAAGGGGTGTGAGAAATGGGTCCTTTTCCTCTTCAGCAGGAGGAAAGGCCTTTCCTGTACCGACTCTCAGCTGTATCACCTTCCTCCAGAAAATGGTTTTCAAGCCACCTTTGATGAGAGGGACATAAAATGCATATCCCCCATTGACACCATTTGTAATTTCTTCCTAGTAGGCAGAAGTTGTATTCAGCTGGTTCAGACTGGTTCGCCCAAACTGGTAGCGGAAATTGCAGGTGGACACGCCCCTCCACCCCCCCACCCGGCTCTATGCTATGCTATTTAGGCACATTTTTGAGGCCGGGTGCATGCGCGGAAGGCAGGCGTGCACACAAACTGGGCATGTGCGTGCATGAAGCAAGCGTGCGTGCATGCGGCGAACCAGTAGTAACCTAATGTGAAACCCACCGCTGCTAGAAGGAAAAAGTGAGGCTGTGATTCAGCCTGAGTAGTCTTTCATGCTGCAGTTGCATTATCATCTGCAAGAAACTGCCATTCAACAAGGAGAGTTTACTACATTAGCAGACAAAGATGCATATTATAATGTAGAGTAATTGAGCCCTTGTGGAATGAATTCATGGGGGAGGGTGAAATTAATGTCACCCGTAGAGTAGCTTACTAGTTTCCCATAATACTAGAAGATAGCAGTCTAGAATGTAAATGAATAGGTTCCTGAACAAAACGTAGGCTGGACAGAAAATACAGTTCCAGATTTCTACCAATAATTCTACTGCTAAAACAAAAAGGGCTAGTTATCCCATGTTGATGTCACAATCCTCTGCTGTCCTTGTTCTCAGACTCTCAACCAAAAACAAGGCATTCGGTGTCAACCTATAGTGACATTGGAGGTATTTCTCTTGCTTGACATAGACCAATTACATGTTTGTTCTTAACGGAGTAAGATCCTCTGTCAGCAACGTTTAGAAGGGCATAATAAGCATTTGTCAAAGATGGTTTAGGTCTAGCAAATCTTGGCATAATGCAGGAATTTGGATGGCTTGACCCTTGAGGTCCCTTGCAGCAGAATCTCTGGGAATTGCTTGCCCTGTTACCCTGGTAGAGTTTGCATCTATTGATCTTCAGCATAATGTGTAAAGTTCATCTCGAGTGAATCGTGCAAAGAAAGCGATGTGCAAAGAGCAAGTAAGATTAAACCTGAATCTTGAGTTAGAAGGTAGCTGTTTGGACCAGTCTTTTGAATTCTCTGTACTGGTTTCCAAATTACAGATAACAAGTTATATTTAATTGTTAATGCATTAAATACTTTTTTAAAAATCAGGGCAAAGGCTCTTTTCCCCCCCTCCCTGAAACTGGCTTGTGAATTGATATAATCTATTGCTTCCCAGCATATTTTCTTTGTATTTTTCCCCTACAGTAAATAGCATAGATGGTGAAAGCACATTCTTTTTTATGTCAACAGATTTATGAGATAATAAAAACAAAAAATGACTGCAGAACTCACCAAGATTAAGCTCAGCTACAAGTGGGGTGTGTGTGCTCTGCTTACACTGAATTTGGATGAAAAGTGTAGTACAGTACTTCAATTTTTCCCCTTTTCAAGAGTGATCTCCTTCTCTTAATTTGTATCAGTGTATAAAAAGAGGGTTTTTTAAAAAAATTGGGAAGCACAACATTTCCATTTGGATACTATTTTGACCTGTGCTATCAAGAGCACTGGAACCTACCTGATTTCCTGTCATGAATACTCATTGCCATAATGAATGTGATGATGTAAATATGTTCATTTCAGGTCAGGTGACCTTGTCTGGTTTATTTATGAATATTATTAACAGAAATGCTAGCTGTCAGGCATGTTCAATATGAATCGACATCAGTTCCCACTAAAAAAGGCCACAAAGACTTTTAAGCAAATCACTAACATCTTTAAATTTCACCATTACTTTTTGAAGCTCCATCAGTTTGTGAAAACAATGACTCTTGTCTCACTGCCTCCTCAAAATTTTCTTTTTTTGTAAGAGCATTACTCAATACCTGAGATCCTTTGAGATGGAAAAGTGATCTAGGGCCTAAAGGATGATCACCTACAATACTTGGGAGATCTTTATAATATTGAGGGGAGCTGTGTACTCACTCTGACTTTGGGAAATCAAAATATCTAAGTGAACTATGAGCATTCGGGAAGGGGGGGAGATGATAATGGAAAATAGAAGTGACTTTGCTGCTGTGTTATAATACTGGAGGAAATGTGGTCAGACTATACCAGTAGTATTATTGCAGCAATGCAAAACTGAAATGTCATATAATGCTTTTAGTTACCTTTTTTTTTTTTCGAAATTGTGGGAAGTGAAACAAAGTGATTGTATTAAACCATCTACAGGCTTCTCTGCTTCTACACAAAATGTGTCTGCTGATCAAAGAGTGATAAGTATGTGTGTTGGGGGCTGGGGGAGGAATCTGCTTCTTGACTCTAGAGGTAAATTTGGATGGGAAAATCCAAGGCTGATGACTAGACTGGGAAATTGCCAAGTATGGTTTGAGGAAGATGGCATTCTCTCATCTCCCAAGCGCTAAACCCACCACAGACTGCTGTGTACAGTCTCCTCATAAGGAGCAACTGACTGGAGCAGTTGTGGGCAGTCTAATCCAGAGAGGAATTATGATTCACTCGCCAGCTCCGCTTGTAATGGCTTAAAAATTTCATCTATTGCTCTCTGAAAATCAAGTTTATTAGTTAGTTATTTAAGAGGAGATGCCTTTAAAAAAAAGCTATGAGTTTTCCCCTTTGTTCTTTTTTAATAGCTTATTTCACAGATTTGTTATTTTGGATGACAGAAAAGCAATAATACAATACATTCAAAAACTCAGGTATCCATTGTATAAGAAGTATTTTCTCTTCTGAGACTTTCAGAATTGAATCTGTAAAATTTCTAACCTAGAATTAATAAGTTGCAATCCAAAAGATGTATAGGGTAGTGAAGAAATATGTTATGCGGAGTATTAAGTTCCCAAGTCCTTGACAGATGATGCAAAAATACAAATGTTTAACCAATCGAGTGTGTAATTTCTTCTCAGCTCAAAAAAAATTAATAATATGAATCTCTCCTGTTTTAAGATGAATCAGAAAGCAAAAGAATGATGATTGGCTTTGCACTGGACAACATGTGTTATTTGGTTTTAAAATCAAGATCCTCTTGAACCAAACAGCATCAAGCATAATTGCTTTTTAGTTTCTTCTCACAACTGATGACAATGGCAGTTGAGGTGGTAATTCATAATACAGGGGGATAGGTTTATATTTCTGGTAAAGTTCATAGTATAGAAGGCCTTGATACATCTGTGTGCTTGGGGACCTTTTTAAACTTGAAAGCTGAACAGGATGTAGAGATGGTAAAATGAGATTCAAACACGTCTGTGCTTGCAGGGTAGGATGTTGTGTTCCCCCCCTTTCTCTCCCTCCCTCCCTTCCTCCCTCTCCCTCCCCCACAACTTTGAAAAGATGAACCCTTTTTACAAACATAACTATCATGTTTTTAACCTCATAAACACAGTCATGTTTTAACAGAGGAAGTAACAATGGAGTAATGTGGTGGAAAGTTCCATGGGACATACCTTCGTTGAATTGGCCAGTGCTTGACCACTCATAAACAAAATCTGATGCCTTGGCTTGCTTGAATTTACTTAAAGGAATATAATTGTAAGTCAGAATTGCTTCACAAGAAAAAAAAGAATAGTATTAATTCATTGAAAGGAAAACATTTAGCATGCTTGGGCCAATCAACAGCTCAAACTAATTTCTGGATACATAAACATCAGGCAGCTGGCAGAGCAATCACGAGTTGAAATCCAGCCTCACTGAAATAAAATGTTTGGGGAAAAGAATCACCACTGGGAGGTTGGAGTACTGGGCACTGCCTGCTGTTACCACCTCCTTCTCTGGGACCTCTCCCAAATTACTTGTCAATCTGCCATGTTCAGCGAGGAGCTGCCTCCTGACAGTAGACCTCATTTACAGGCCTTAAAATTAATGAAAGTAGGCAGAGCAGTTGCAAGAGAGATGCGCCTGGCTGAATGGACTAACTGGCACAAATAAAAAATTGCCCTTGGCAAATTGATTGAAATGAAAATGTTGATTACTGCTTTGATGATTCTTTGGGTTTTACTCAGAATTCAACCCAGTGAAAGGACCAATGTTATTACTTAGACTCAAACATATATTTATGCTATGCTAAGTGCTTCCATAATAAAGGAACGATATCTTTGATTCATAAAAAAAATAGCCATCCTTATTCAAATCCATGTTTATTTTCTATTATTTCTTTATTATTGTACTACACTGGCTGAACCATAGACTCCAGTTGTCAGCCATATCATATCAGGTTCAAGACAGTGACCATCCTTTTCATACTGGTACTTCAATAACTCATGAAGTCAGAGGAGAAAAACTGGAATAAAATTCTAACACTGTTTGAAGGCAGCAGCTCTGTCCTACCAGAGTTGATGTGATGCCATATTTCCTGCATGCAGATGGCATGAAATGTAGAGTGTTCCTGACAACAGTATGACATCAGGTTGCCCCTGTCTTCTTCTGGGATGTATTTGAAGAGTTCTTTGGTGGGGGGGTGTCTTTCCAACAAACTTGGGATTCCCTAGTAGTCTCCTATTCAAGTATTGACTGTTGCCCCCTGCTTAAGCTTTCCTAGATAAACCATACACTTATTCAGAGGATAAATGTATCATCGGCTGGACACATAGGAATTTAAAATCCCTATTCGAAGTCAAAATATATTGACACTTTGAAACAAATATTCAACAATTCAGTAATACAACTATAAGCATTTCAAAGCTGCTACACTCTTTGTAGAAGGATTATGTGCAGGGTGAGTAAAAAATACAAGAGTTAGGAATAACTTGAACTTTCTGTTTTTCATTACATGTCATTTTGTCTTTAAGAGAAAAATATGTATTTCTGAATTCTTTAATTTTCTAATACGAAAATACAACACAGGCTATATTAGATTTGCTATACAGTGTTTCTGAATGGTGTGGAAAGACTCAAATTGTAAAACTTTTGCACCAGTGCGATTTAACTCTGTTCCTCTTCTCCTTTTACTACATGATATTGAATCCACATAACAGGCCTCTAGTTATGGTCCTACAGCTGCATTGTAACAATCACGTTATTTATTGCTACATTTCTTTCCTGGCTAGACTTTGACCAAAAGAGATCACCTAAAGGAATTACTTGATCCTCTCAGAAACAGGTGGTAGAAATTACAGTCAATCAAGTTAGGCCACTAAATGAAATTTCCTCATGGGCAATTTGGCCATTGGAGCTATATAACTTTGGAAGCTGAAAACAAGCAGGCCTCTTTTTATATAGTTAGAGTCGCAGTAGAAGAATTGTCTGGTATGGCTCATATTATCTTATGAATAGATACACTGATGGATGATAACCTTCTCAAATCTCCTGGTGCTCCGTATATCAATACATTACAGCCTTTGCAAACCTTACCATCTCACTTTATATATTCTTCAGAATCGTTTGGTGTAGTAAAGGTAGTGTAGTTTTCTCCCACTTGAGCCTCTTTATATGCATGTGTTCAACTGGACACTTCTTGAACTATGCAGAAAATCTATTTTTGTATTACCGTGAATTTCTGTGGGCTCTTGATTCTGAATTACTGTGGAACACTAATATTAATGATCCGTCTTCAGCAAAATAGATAAAATGTGAGAGTTTTGTCTACTTAGAAGTACGCCCTACTGAGTTTAAAAGGGCTTAGTTCCTTTAATCCTTTCTAAGCAGAGGAACTCTAAAACAGCAAATTTAAGTCTCACTGTATTCATAGTGTCTAACTAATCAGCTTGTTAACCACTGCTTACTTAAAATGGATTGAGTTTCAGATCACTATCTCTGTAAGAATAGGGAATTGTTACTCACTGCTTTCAGCTACATTAATAAATATTTGCAAATGTGGTTCAAAAGGTGGAACCCAAATATATGTACATAGGATTCTGCTCAGCAGAGGTCACAAAGGTAAATGACTGGCTTTGAAGAAAATAGAACAGAGTTAGTTTTATTACAGCTGTTAAAAATCTGAAATGGATGATGAAGCAGAATAAACAAGCTGCATCTCCTTCCTCCTACTTAACTACCTTTCTATCTATTGTTCTCCTCTGGAGAAAACATTTATTTTGTTTCAGTTTGAGCAGTTCTTCCATTTGTAGCAGAAAACACACGTAACTCCTCTCCACCAAAAGCAAAAGACCTTGACAAGAACAAGGTGTTTTTCTCCAGTATCTCTATTCTTTTATCTGCTGTGTTCCCAAGTTTTCTTCTAAATTGTCTATAGTAAGGGTGTCAAACTCGTGGCCCGCGGGCTGGATGCGTCATGTGCTGGCCAGGCCCAAGCCCATTTTAGCGAAGGGGGAAAAAATCACGATACGTGATGCCATGAGTTTGACACCCCTGGTCTATAGCATAATATGAGTACATAGCATTGCATGCATGTACCGTATGAGCCTGAGTACCTTATATGATGCAGGGATAACAAACAGATTTAGTTAGTTGATTTCAAATAGTTTTTTTTTCAAATTTATATGGTAAATTGGCAGTGCTTGGTAAAAAAAATCATGCTCAAATTAAGTGAGCATATTTCTGAAACTCACCTAAATTATTTTGAATTAAAAATAATCTGTGGGTTTACAGTGTTCTCTTTTTCAGTGGTATAAGAGTAACTTTTAACAACCAATGGATATAATTTAAAGTCTGGTTCAGAGTCCCGTGGCCAAATTATCTTAATCTCTCTTCAGACTGTGACTGCAATAGCCTTTGGCTAGAGATAAAAGGCATCTATAATTTTTTTCTCCCTTTCACTATGTTAAGCTGAGAAGCAAATACAGCTCCCATGCCACTTGCCCTAAAACAAGGAGACTAACTGCTCTCCTTCCTTTCCTTTACTCTGTTGCCTACAGTATTGGCAATTCGAATTTTCTCAGTTCATGCTGTACCTGAAACTTTTTGTGTCATAATGTCCTTGTCAAAACAGCAGTGTACTTTTGAAACAAACTTTTTTTTTCTTTGATATGCTGCTGGTATGATCTACAAACTGGAAGGCTAAAGTTATAATCATAACTTCACTGGTTTTCAAAAACTATTCTGGTGTAGCATTATACCTGCCCTTGAATTTTATTTTGTCATGCTCCGACCAAACTCAAACTCATTTGTGTTCTTTATCTGAGAAAGCCTGATTTCTCTGCAAAGCATGATAGGCTTCCAAAAGTAGAAAAAAATCAGTTTCAAATATGGGGAATTCTTACTCCATGCATGGTAATCTTCAGATTCCAGTTGTATTAGGGGCACTAACTCATCCATCATCATGAGTGGATCAAACCTTCTTAAGCTGATCATTGTTGGATTTTTATTTGATCTCTGCTTGAGTTTTGAATTGGTCAAATGCAGGGCGTTACTAATTTTCCCCATTATTTATTTTTTCCCCATTTATTGGCTGTATTAACAAGAATAAATGCTAACATTGGAGTATGTATTATTTTATTGAGATTGTTACTTTCAACTTTCCAATTTTTAAAGTATATTTGGCACCAAAAGATTTTGTGAGGACTACTAGATTAATCATTTAAATCTATTACATGGGAGAAGATTTACACTGTAATCCTTATTACTTATCCTGTGTATTTGGAACTCTTCTGTGTACAATGTGAAATAGTTCCTGTAAGAATTCTAGTAATCATAATTAGCATTTGAAGGACATCAGGTTGAGGAATGATTGTAGACTGCAATGTTAACTTCAACAGCACAGATACTGTTATAGTTTTCCATAGGGTTGAATTATAATAGATTTTTGAACAGTTATTTCACATGTATTGGAAACCTATGGATCTTTTAAGGAAATAATTGATGCTCTGTACTCATTGTTGGAGATGTGCTGCTCAAAATGCAAAATTGGTTCAACATAATGTCCAAATTCTCTAACTAAAAAGTAGTCTTTTTTGACTAAAGCTTTTTACCTAGTGCCATCGTGGACAGATGTATGTAGGTTGTTGTTTTTTTGAGAGAGAGAGAAAAGTGGTTTCCACTACTTTTTCTGGAATATTTTTTTCATATTGCAAGTTTAATCTATATTCTTGGTACTTCTTGGTAGTCTGCCATCAAAGTCACCAGCTCTGGCCCTGTTACTTTTTTTTCAAGATCAAACAAGGCTGGTCAGCTGCTGACCAGAAGTTTTTTTTATTATTATTAACTTGATTCTGAAATATTCTTGTTTTCATGCTTAGCTTTAAAATTATATATGAATGGTTGAAAACTAGGAGGAGTAGAATGGAAATATACATCACATATTTTTACAGTTGCAAAAAAGTGCATACTGCAACATTGGAAGGAAACTCAATCTCTACCAATTCCACAATAGTCAGAAAAGGTCACTTTTCTAAATCTCAGCAGCAAGTATTTTACTACTAAGAGTCCATCTGGAGGACTACTTAGAAAATTGGACTATGTATATTTCCTTTCCCCCATTTTTAAGTTCACTTAAATGTTAATGATTTTATTGTATAACATTATGTGAATATATATGTAAGATGAGCTTAGTTTAATAAATAAGAGCTATATGGTTTGTAATCTTGATTTTTTTTTTCTTTTACATAGAATAAACAGGAGATTAAAAGCTACCCATTTCCTGATTCCCTGGATATTTCAAAGAAATTCAGAGATTGAGTGAAATGGAATCTAATCTCATCTGTGGTGTTATGAAATGTACAATCATCTTGCAAAGAAAAGTTCTCTGCAGTGCTTCCTTCCTCTCAATTATCCTTTAAATGAGGGCTCCATATGAGGTTTTGCTTTGTTGTCCTATTACCAGCACTTTGTAAGAGAGAAATGCCATGTTACAATGATTATATGCAAGTGCTTGTAGATTTGTCATGTTATATCAAATTATTGGTAGGAATCGGTATAATACAACAGTATTAGAGGTTTGTCCATTGACAACAAAACTTTACAACTTAATATTGTTTAGGTTCTCAGAGACGGAGACTTATTCCAGCTTTGTCGCTTGACACTACATCTCCTATAAGGAAGCCTACTAGTCCAGCCATACGCTGGGTAGATGGACCTCTGCGAAGTGCCCAGAGAGGGATGGGAGAGCCCTTTGAAATCAAAGTCTATGAAATTGATGATGTGGAACGACTCCAGCGACGGCGCATGGGGGATAACAATGTGAGGCTATGCTAATATTTTTTTAACAAGCACAGATATTGGTTTTAGATTATATTTATATTTATTTGTAGGTGCTTTCAGTTAAATTTGCAAAACACTGTTTAAATATATCCAACGAAGTACTGTAGGCATGATCCTAAATTCAAATAGAACCCACAATATTCAATAAAAACAATTCCTAAAAGAGATCTGAGAATTCTCCTAAGAACAATAACGTTTTCTGCAGTTCAGCGGTTCGAATCCCTACTACAGGTCTCCTGCGTGAACGGGGGTTGGATTAGATGACCTCCAGGGTCCCTTCCAACTCTGTTACTGTTTGGCCATACGTGAAGCTTTCTGGAAGCGGTGTGGATATTTATTTATATGTACGTAACCTTTGCAGTCAAATCCAGTCAGAAAATACCAAAGATCCCTCTTACAAGAAACATTTTTTAAAAAATAAATCGTGGTATGCTGCAAGAAATAATGACTTTTGACTTTGCGTCAATAATTATACAGGTAGCAATTTATGATCACGATTGGAACTGGAACTTCTGTCACTTAAGTGATATGATTGTTATATTTATGACTTTTTAGTAATTCAGTGAATCCAGCTTCCCCCCCTTGATTTTAATTGTTGGAAAGGTCACAAATGGCAGTCACAAAACTCCAGGACACTGCAACCATTTTAAATACATGCCGGTTGCCAAGAGCCCAAATTTTAATCATGCGGCCATGGGGATGCTGTAGTGAGAACCAGTCATAAGTTATTTTTTCAGGGCCATCATAACTTATAGTCACCTATACTCACACTTTCATTTGATCCACAAGCCCATGCTCACTTCTATAAACACAAAGAAACAGTGTCCACAGACTCAGATTTACATTTATCAGAATAAGAGTCCACGGAGTTGCTCAATGAAAGTCTTGCTAAGGAAGAATGCATTGTGTCTGATGAAGGAAACCTTGATTCAAAAGCTTTCAGTATATACCATCCCTTTTAGACTATATATGTCTCTGAAGAATGCCAACTAAGTAATGCAAATTGAAGGATAAGGGTTTTGTTTTCCAATTCTTAAAACCAAAGATGGAAATGCACCTATCTTCTTCTTCTTGTGACATGTCCGTCATTGGACATTGGCGATCATGTTGGCAATCCTATTTTTGTCAACAGCCATATGAAAAAGTGCTGCTGAGTTTTGTCCAAACCATCCCTTAGGTTTTGAAGCCATGATGTTCTTCTTCTGCCTGGGCCTCGTTTGCCTTCAATTTTTCCCTGAAGGATTAAGTGAAGGATACTGTATTTTTCTGGATGTCGCATCACATGTCCAAAATACTCTAACTTTTGCTTTTTAATGGCTTTGATTATTATTATGTCTCTGAAGAATGCCAACTAAGTAATGTAAATTGAAGGATAAGGGTTTTGTTTTCTAATTCTTAAAACCAAAGATGGCAATGCACATTTCAGAATCTATAGTGGATGGTATGGTGACACATCCTTAGTCCTGATCACTTGTCAAAGATAATGAATGGAAGGCTGTTATTTATGGTGAGTAGTCCGGAAAGACCATTTTTTGCTCTAGTGACTCACTCCTAGTTTCAGATCCATTCAGGTTAAAAGGAAATTAAGTATTTTCCCCTGTAATTTGCTCTTACAAATGCCCCCTCCCCAGGAACTATGGTAGTGAGAATAATACATTTCGTCTTGACTTCTGCTTTCACTCTTGGAATTGTAACCTTAATAATGAACCTTCTTCTTTGCAGAAATGTAATAAGCTGCTTTAGGATGTAAAATAAAAATGAGAATAAAATAAAATTTATTTTTTTAAAAAAAATCCATTTGGGAGGAAATTTAGATTTAATGTGGTATCATCTCCAATAACATTATTACTCACCATCCCTTAAATATCCAAGGTTTATTTGTGTAACTGTTTCCCCATGATTTAACTTAATTGTGCTTCTGATTCCTACCAACTGAGAAATAATTGTACTGGAGAAATGTTTTTGTCTCATCTTTTCCCTTTCCTTTTTTTTCTTTCTTCTCATATGTCTTACTGGGTAGGAGGTGATTTGCTACAACGCTAAGCTAAAAATCTTGGAGCATCGGCAGCAGCGAATTGCAGAGGTCAAGGCCAAGTACGAGTGGTTAATGAGAGAGCTGGAAGTGACCAAACAGTATCTGATGCTGGATCCCAATAAATGGCTCAGTGAATGTAAGGTTTTATGCCTCCTCGGTTAATTCATTGCCAAGACATTTTACTGGAATTTCAGTTTAGCCACTACTCTTTTTAAAGCAAGTAAAATTTCAATCTTGAAATTATATTTGACCTCAAGCAGGTTTGGATTGTCTGTGATTCTATTACGGTTCCCACATAATTTCCATTAAACTGTGACATTGGAAGCAAGTGGGCGTATTTGTTCAAAAGCTGAATCAGAGAAGTGAGAAATATTGCCATCACCAGATTAACACATAGGCGTCTCAGTCCACAGATTCTGAAAATGAGGTTTCTTTTCCTCTTCTGCCCTCAGTTTACATGGACATAGAAGTTATATAATAAGACTGGTCTCCCGCTATTAAATAATATTATAAGGCAAATTTGACCATTGCTCAAAATGTGTTATTAATCAGAAAGGAATCTGATTTGTTATATATAGTCAGGAAAGAATAGAGATCATAGAGTTGGAAAGGCTACTTCAGCTATTGAGTTCAACCCCTTGCTTAGCTTAGGAAAGTGAATGTTAGCATTCTTGACAGATAGTATCTTACCTCTGCATGAAGGTAATTATGAAAGGGAAGTCTGGAACCTTTCCAAGTAATTGGTTCCACTCTAAACTGCTTTTATTTGTGAGGGTTTTTTTTTAAATTGTGTTGGAAGCTGCCTTCCAATAACTTAAATCTATTAAATCTATACATTCTGGAATAAGTGTGCTATTATACTGAGCATTTTCAATCTTCATAGAACTTAGTTTCTAGTCCCCTTATCATCTTCATAGTCTTTTTCAGAAGTTTTTCCAAATCTTTCCTGAAGTGTAATAGCTAAAATTAGGCCTAGTTCTTCAAGTAGGGTGAATTGAAGCAAAATAAAGGGGAATGATTTAACAAATAATTTTTTTTCCCTAAAATTTGAAAACTGTATATCCATTGATGAATCCTAAAATTGTTGTTGTTCAGTCGCTGTCATCTATGACTTACATCCCCATGGACCATAGAAAGCCAGGACCACAGAATGCCACTATCTCCCAAATTTATGTTCATTGAATTAGAATAGAATAGAGCAATGGATTTTTTGCATCCAGAACTTACCATTAACTAATATTTAGTTGATAATCAGCTATTATTCCAAGATATTTTTCAAAAATATTACCAATGTGTTGTTGTTGTTGTTGGAGGTGGTGGTGGTGGTGATGATGAATGAATGATGATGATGATGATGATGATTTTGGCACCACCCAACACCCAGGCTCTGAACACTTCACAATATAGCAAATAAAGCAAGGCAGCATAGCAAATATAACAACATAGCAAAGCAGGATAAAAATAAAAGAGCAAAATACAAATGAATGCACAAGATGGAAATGCAGACACTCATGAGAAAACCATATTTGGAATCCATATAGAAGGCACTCCAGTCACTTTCCAGAACGCCAACAGGATGGGAGCTACCCTGATCTTGCAGAGACCATATTCCAAAGTTCCAGAAGGAGAAGGCATGTTTCCTGGGTCCCAAAATATGACACTGTTTAATAAAAGGCACTTGGAGCATGTCAATATTGTTGACCCACATTGACTAGGCAAAAGCAATAGGAAGTAGGCAGTCCTTCAAATAACCCATCCCTATGCCATATAGGACTTTATAGAAATAAAGGACTGTGAATCTTACCTAAAATTATACTGGCAACCAAATATAGCTCAGTCCCTGCACTTTGGACCATTGAAAGCTTTCAAGTGATTTTCAAGTGTAGCTCCATGTGCAGCACATTACAGTAGTTGAGTTGTGAGATGACTAGGGCATGAATGACTGCGGTGGTGGCCTGCAAATATTTTAACAACCGGTTCTCTGCCCTAATGGCTGGCTGGATGGGCGTGGCCAACTCGATGTCACTTATGTCGAGGGGCGCTTCTCCTCATCTGCCTTCTCATGACTATGGGGATGCTGCAACAGTTGTAAGTGTGAAAAACGGTCATAAGTCACTTTTTCAGTGCCCTTGTAACTTTGAATGGTCACTAAATGAACTGTTGTAAATCAAGGATTACCTGTACAAAAATACAAAAAGCTTCTTTGCTTGCAAAAAGCTGCCCTAAATACCATTAAATTAGAAATGGGGGAATACACACTGAAGTTCAATAAGTCACAACCATCATGGAAACCTAAACCATTCTGTCTGAATAGCTTCCTTTTCCTCAGCAATACCTGCAACCCGGAGTTACAAATCAGGCAAGTTGCCACAGCACATTGAGGAATTAAAATAGTTAAAATACAAGGATAACTATTAGCAGCCAAGTTACTCTTGCTTATAAAATGAAACCCTGTAGCAGAGAGGTCATTTAAGTGCTCCAGAAAGTGAGTGGGCATATTTGGGGTACAAAATGCCGAGCTAAAGAGACAGATTAACAAATTAACATATTGAGTGAGGGCTAATCCCATTCTGCCTTTGTTCAGACCCTTGCTGCAGGGAATTTTTGGCTACGAATGGAGCTATCAATCTCTTTGTCTCTTAAGTGCTGACATCTTCTGTGAGCTATTAAGGAAGGTGGGGGCTGCTTTCTCCCTCTAAGAAAACATGTTTCTCATTTTGTCATTCAGGGAAATATATTATTCTTTTTTAATATTTTCAAAATATTTTATTTTTCTACAAGTGGGGTGGGTGCTAACTTTCTACAATTGGTGCCATGTTACTATGCCATATTATCATGAGAGAAAACAAACAAATTCGAAGGAGGATCCACTTACTATTAGTGAGCAATCATATGCCTTGCCCACTCCGAAACAATGCAAGAGACTCCTGTCCCAAAGGTGCTTTTTCAAGAGGCAACTGGACTTTCTAAAAACCAAGAAATTCCAGTTGCCTCTTGAAAAAAGGACCTTTGGGACAACCATGACCTGGATGACTGAAGAATCCCCATAGACAAGAGACTCCTGTGCTCAGTGAACTGACAAAGCAGTTTCCCACCCAAGAGAAGCAATTAGTAGATCCATTTGCACCACTTAAAGATACCAGTTAGTCTCACTCACCTCACAAGATATCCTTACGTAATCATCCAATGCCAAGTTTGCATCCTGCCTCTCAGCCATTTCTTCCATGGCTATGACAACCTTTCTGTAAATAGCTGTTCCATGCGTGTTGGAAGTATACTCCAAAAAGCTTTAAACAACCCTTTAACAATCTTTAAGAAAGTCAAGCCCCAGGAATAAAAGTACCACAAAAAACTCCGGGGGGGGGGGGGGAGACTCCGGAGAAGGTCAGTTTACAGACAGAAAGTCTGGGTGTAAGGCTTACAATGTAACAAGCTTAACCCAGAGGCAGTTTCTGAAAACACTTAAAGCAGCAGAACATTTAAGATAAGGATTAGACTAGAAATACAGGCATACCAGAATGTTTCCTTCCTGCCTCCCTTGCAGGATTAGCTCTGTAAAGTGGGAAAAGATTTCTTCCAACAACCGATTCTCCGAACTGCTCAGAAAATTAACATCTCGTTCGGGAGAACCGGTGCGAATCAGTAGTAGCCCAGCTCTGAGTGACTGTCTGCAGTCATCCAACCAGCACTTACTTATTTTTAATATATTTAATTTTATCCCACCTGTATTATTATTTTATGAGTAACCCAAGACAGCGAGCATACCTAATACTTCCTCCTCTATTTTCTCCACACTAACGACCCTGTGAGGCTGAGAAAGAGTGACCGGCCTAAAATCACCAAGCCATCTTTCATGCCAAAAAAAGTAAATCTCACACAGTGTTCTGGTTTCTAGTCTGGTTGATCTTTTGTTTCCTAAATGAAGAACTTTGCATTTGGCTCTATTAAATTACATTTGATTACCCTGAGCCAAGATCATTTTTAATTTTATTTCTGTCTTTTAAGATTATTAGCAAATCGATCTAATTTTATGTCATCCCCAAATTAGATAGCTTTCCATTTGCCTCTTCATCCATTAATACAATTGTTGACAAGTAGGGACCTCAGAACTAAACTTTGTGGTACCTCATTTAATTTCTTCACTCTTGTTTAATAATCATTCATGAACAATGAGCAATCTAGCTATTTTGTGAACAATAGAAAGCAATGCTGTGTCTGCTGCCTTATGCTTCCAGGTAAACTGTAGTCTACAGACTTAATATATAAATACAATACAGATCAATATAAAACATGAATATAATAACTATTGTTTTGAATGTATTGCTTCTTTGAATCTTATACACATTTTGCCTTTGGCTACAAATGTCACTTTCTATTTTTTAATCTTCCACAACTTTTCTACCCCACAAACTGAGGATAACGGTTTTGATAGCCTTCTTCAGCCTGTTTTCTTCCACATGTATTCAATTTCAAGTGCCATCTAGAGGAAACCAGGTTAGAGATGAGTGACTGAAAACATCTGGTGATAGGAATGCTAATGCATGAAACCTCAATCTAAGTAAACAACCTAAAATGGCCATAATTTTTTGTTTTTTTTAAATGGAATGATTTTATTTTACTAGGCAGAGCTGTTTACAACCCAGCCAGAGAAAATTAGAAATACAAGTGGATAATTCAATGGCTTGCAAAGTTGCCTTATGCAAATAGTAACATGAATTTTGGTATTCTTTGTATACCTTTTTAATAATAGCACTGAATAGATTCTTGTACTCATGAATGTTGAGTACATTCATTGAATGTTGAATGATGCAGATCCATATATGAATATAAAACATTCAAATTGCAAGATAGAGCTTGCATTTTCCTCTCTGACAGTCATTGGGTTAGTCTTGTTTCTCCACCAGTTTTTATTTCCTTTCTTACAGTTGATCTGGAACATGTTTTTGACTTGGATTCCCTGGAGTACTTGGAGGCTCTTGAATGTGTGACTGAGCGGTTAGAGAATCGTGTCAATTATTGCAAGGCCCACCTCATGATGATCACCTGCTTTGACATCTCTTCCAGACGTCGATGAAGAATTAACCTCAAGAATCTTTTGGACTACTGCCAGACACCCCTTTCCTTCTTTTTGAATTTATATCCCAAAGACCCAGAATGAGAATGAAGGTTGGTGCCATGTTTTGACTATGTGAGAGAAGATGCGATTTTTTTTAATGATGCTAAATATATGTTGGAAAGCAAAGACGCTGAAATTAAGGATGTGGATTCTTCAAGCCTGAAAGAGCACTTTGAGAAATCTTGAGGACATGTTTGTACATAGAAACCTCTGCAGAAGTGATTTACCCCCAGCCCCCAGCCCATCAATAACTGAAGAGGGAGGAAGAAGCAGGTGTAAGGGAGTTGCTGAGAGCCCCAGTATAGTAAAAATACATGGGGAAACTGTCTGAAGTGCCTTGCAAATCTTTATTATCCAAACATTTATGTTCATACTTCTTGTACAGATGGTGCTAGTCGACAAAAAGAAAAAGACAAAAAAATCAAATCACATTTTTTGAAATGTATTTACAGCCTGTTATTTTCACTTGGTGTTTTATTCTATTTCTGACTTGCTGTTTCTACGTAACTTGTGTTTGTAGAGATATTTCTTATCTGATACAGCATATAAATAAATGTTAACTGTCTTTTGTTGTTCAAGAGCAGAGTAAGACCACTCAAAGGGAAAAAAAAAAGTTAAAACTTCTGGATTAATCCCACAGATGTATGATGTAATAGAGGTTTCCCAGCTCTTAGTAAAAACAAAAATGATAATACAAAAATACAACATGATAAGATTTCAGTTGGCACTAAGAAAATAGGGTATCACATGATTTTGTAATATGTTCTCCTTTGGAAATAAATACATTGTTATGCGTATTCAGTCAACACTCCTATTTTGTTACAATTTAACTGAATATACTAACTCTGTGATGGTGAACCTATGGCACGATTGCCAGAGGTGGCACGCAGAGCCCTCTCTGTGGGGACACGCGCCGTCACCAACTGCTCTTCTGGTTTCCGGCGTGCACATGTGCACCAGCCAGGTGGTCTTCATGTGTGCCAGAGCAACAGAAAACGGCCTGAAAATGGCCCCCAAAACAGGCCATTTTTCGGGCCATTTTCTGGGCCATTTTTGGTCTGAAAAATGGCTGAAAAACAGCCACAAAAAACGGCCAAAACCAGCCAAGAAACAGGCATGTGCGCGCCGGCCAGCTGGTCTTCAGGTTTCCAGTGCTCCGGCACACATGAGCAGCTGGCCGGTGCGCATGCCAAAAACCCGAAGATCAGCTGGTCTTTGAGTTTCTGGCATGTGGGCATGCACAGGTGTTCCAGTTTGTGCACTCAGTGCTGAAAAGTTTCGCCATCACTGTACTAACTTTTCCGAGCATTACAATCATAGAGTCATCAGAGTTGGATTGGAAGGGCCTTGGGAGGGTCAGGTAGTCAAAAGTATTTTTCACAAGTTCAAGTTGAGATAACTTGTGACTCCATTCATGTTTATGAGCACAAAAACTTAAGCGGTAAATCTGTTTTGCCAGCTCAGAAACCTTTGTAGGCTTACAAGTATTATCATCTCCTAATGTTTTTCCCCAACTCTACAGATACCTAATTTGTTCTCAGTTAGGGATGGTCCCAATAACAGAACAATTTTGCTGAAAAGGAAAGAAAAGGGGGAAAAACCTTGTAAAGTTGTTGCTCAAAGGAATTTTTATAATTCTAGATTTTGTCTAACCAGATAAAAATATTGAAAATTGCAAGCATTCATAACCTTTCCATAGAAAGGCTAAAACTATTTGCATTAGAATTAAAATGACTGATTCTGTGCTACCAGTCCCCTATCTGTGTGCTGATCTTTGCTTACCCATACAACAGAAATGATAAATTGGTTAATGTTATTTATCCAGCTGAGTCAGAATACAAAAGCTATTCATAAGGGCATTGTGAAAAGTAAAATACAGAATGAAAGTTGATAGAGTTATCTAGTTAAAGCACAAACCTCTTGTTTTAATTTGTTTCATTGTTATCTCCAAGTCAATTAATTTGCTTTGGGATTCTTTCTTTTCTACATTGTTTTTATTAAGGTTAAAGACCATCTGACTGATAGAAAGTGTTAGAAAACACTTCATTTTATGCATCTTCATATGTGCTATGTGCATAAATAGAATAAAATATGTACAAAAAAGGTTAATTACAAATGAATTAAAAGTCAAGTACTTAGAATAAAAGAATAAAAAGTACTTGGTCAACAATGTAGGTTATGTAGTATATATAAATTGCCACAGTACAATAGTGTTTTTGCCTTGGTATCCTGCTTGTAGGCTTACTTGATACCTCTAATTGGGCAGTAGGAGAAATAGCAGGCTAGACACGGTAGAGCTTTGATCTCATTTGATAGGGTTCTACTTATGTTTAGAAGCATAAAATCGGCACACACCAAGGCTTCAATCCATAGTCCTTAGAAAGAAAATATGAATATTTTCGTGGCAGCAAAAGGGTTAGGGTTAAGAAAAAGAGTCCTTACCCTGATCTCTTTCTCTCTTTTTTCTAAATCTGGGAGATTCTACTATTTAAAATAAAGGAAATCAGTATTCCAGGAATTGTTTACCCAACTCCTTCTAGCAGGCTAGATTACCCATTTATTTACGAATATGAATATAAAAGATTGCTTCTGACATGTGAAGTCCTATTTGGATCAGAACAGTTGACCTCATGGTTAAGTTTCACTATACTTTTCATAGGGCTAAAATGAAAATATAGACACCTCATCACCGTTGCTACCACTATAACGAGAACTCAGATTTTTTTTTTCTTCCTTTTTTAAAACAAATTAATGCTAGGAATAAAATGAAACTTCTGGCAGTATTAAATGACGAGATCACAATTTACTGTCTTCTGCTGTATTAAAAGTTAATCAGATTCATGTTGCCTATGGAACAGATTGATCCGCTCATACACAAACTGTGTATGTATGCAGTTGCCTAAATTAAAAGGAAAAATGATTTAGATTTGTGAAGACCAATCCTATACTCAAAATAACTAGAGCCTTGGCAGGGAAAACTGAGCAGTGGAATCCTAACCAATTTTACTCAGAATTACCGTCCAATATATTTAACAAGGCTTTCAAGTAAGCTTAGCATAGAGAGTTGTAGCCATTGTTGAATAAATTGGTTTTTAGTGATATTATGAATACCCACATGATATATTATAGATAATTTTTACTGGTCTTTACTAAGACTACCAAATTTAATTAAGACTCAAAATTAAAAATATTACAGGAAAAAGAAAATTGCTGTTTAAGAGGGCACATGCTTTAATTTGCACATGCCTTTAGCTTTATTCCTAATGTCCTGCATGGCGATCTCTCTGTGGAGCAGAATGGTTCTCAGAGAAGTTGGAAGTCGAGAGTAAAGGTTATTAAATGCAGAAAGATGAAAATACTTTGAAAAACCCTCAGTGGAGGTATAGTTGGCAAAGAGGACAGAATTTGAAGAGGTGAGAAAAATGATTTGTTTGATAAGAGAAAATACAAATTTTTCTTAGTGACTGGAATCCCTTTATGGACTTTCTGCTGAAAACTGAAAAAAAATGAACGTTTGATTTATGGGTTTGATTATTGGAAATGGTAGAATATGAAAAAAAAGAGAGCCACAATGTAACCTCAGAGAGAGAAAGAGTGGATAAAATAGAAATGCATTTATAACTACTATAAAGATTGGAAGCTACCCCTGTACAGGTAATCCTTGATTTACAGCCATAATTGAGCCCAGAATTTATGTTGCAAAGTGAAAAATTTGTTAAGTGAGTTTTGCCTCATTTTTCTTGCTGCATTTGTTAAGTGAATCCGGCTTCTCCGTTGACTTTGCTTGTCAGGAGGTTGCAAAAGATGATCACATGACCCCAGGAATCTGTGCAAACGTCATAAATATGAAACAGTTGTCAAGCATCCGAATGTAAATCACGTGACCATGGGGATGCTGCAACAGTCCTATGTGTGAAAAATGGTCATAAGTCACTTTTTTTCAGTGCCGTTATAACTTCAACCGGTCACTAAACAAACGGTTGTAAATCGAGGACTACCTGTATATCTTTTTCTTTCTTTCTTCTGCCTTGCTTTTTTGTCTTCTTTCATTACTTTCCTATTTACCTATCCATTTTCTTTACTTTCTTTTTGTCTTTTAAATGGGTATTGTTTTACAAAAGAAAACCACCTTTTAATAAATTAATCCAAAAAAGAAAAAGAGAGGAGTCGGAAGAAGAGCAGCAAGTCCAGTAGGTAAATTAATAACAGCTGCATGCAATGTCATTTTCACGGCATTATTTGCATATATACCTCCTTCCAGCTCTGCCCAATGAACAAATTTCCATAAGTAGTGCTCTAATTCTTTGAGCATCACATGCACTGATTAATCTGAAATATTATTGTCCTACTTGATCACAAAATCCTTTTATAAAATGCGAAAATCTTCTAACAACCTACTGGGAATAGCAAAGAGCTGCATAGAATGTCTTCAAGAGACCACCCCAGAGAAACAGTTGATTTTTATCATTTGCTCTGGACTTCACTGTCTGCATTGTTCGTTTTAACTTTTATTTATGGGGGAATAACAACAACATTGTTTCTATGACATATCATAATAATGTATTTGAGTAGATGCCTATAAGATTTAAATAAATCTCAGTATGATTAACAAGGTTAATTATTAAATTAATAAATATAAGATCATCCTTTTGGAGGACTTGTTATAAAAAGGAAGATACATTGATGGATGTGACTTTTCTAGCCATTGCTGTCTACTTGTATTTCTACTTGACTACTACTTCTATTGTTCACTTTTCTACTCAAAACTTCTCTTACAAGATTTCAGTTATCCATATTCTCCTGATGTAGAAGAAGAACATGTTAGTTCCTGGTAAAAGTGTGATAAACATCTAGCTAAATTTGTTCTCTATCTAGACTTAGAGCTTGAATAGCTCCTTCATTGGCTATCAATTACAATTTAGGGAAACAATGGAAAAAGCATATATAGTGTCTATGCTCATGTTTTCAGATAATTGAATTATTTTTCTTTGAAATCTGCTCTCTTGCCTTTTCTTTTGCATTTTTTCCAAGTTTCTTTAAAGTTCCCGAAAAATAAATAAAAGCAGATGGGTTGTTAGTACAACATGAAACAAAACAGTTGCAGGGCTACTTGGCATTTACAGTAGTTAAGTTCATCACTTAGTGTGGAAGTTAATCTATGATACATTCACACACTGTCTCTGTGAGTGTGGTTTAATGAATTAGGAATTACAAAAGTGACTTGACTATACATCCACATGTATACTACAGGATGAATCTTACAGTTAAACTAAACTAACATAAGAGATGTACAGTTTGGGTGCTTTTTAAAAAATCATCTATTCAATCTATTTTCGGGCTGTGATGCTGGTAGAGACAGAACTTAATTCTGCCAAATCTGAATTGTTCCCCCTATGACCTATTTTCTCCTGGAGGCAAAATTCAGCTGCTCCTAAGTGGCAGTTTGATGAGGAAGAGTGAAAATACCGATCCACATGAGGCTCAGAAACAACAGTATACATTAGCACACTTTTTCTTACTTGCTGTGCATTCTAGCCAGTTTTTCAATTTTCCTGAATTGTATTTCCAAGCTGTATCATGGGAAAACAGATATGATACGGTACCAGGGAGGGAGGGAGGGAGGGAGGGAGGGAGGGAGGGAGGGAGGGAGAGAGAGAGAGAGAGAGCGCTTAAGAAACTTAACTAACAAAGCTCATCACAAACCCATCAATAAAATCTTTTATCTGAATAAACTAGTCATTTATGCTGCATTTTATAGAAACTATATTTAAAAACATGTTTATGCTTCAGATTATAAAGTCAAGCTAGTATATTTGTTTCATGTTATCTTTCAAAAGAGATGGCATCCATAAATTGATGAGAAAATAATTTGAATATTGCTAAGTTAACATTCATTCCAGGCCTCCAGTTTTAATGGATGGCCATGTATATAAAAACTTTTGGGATTGAAACAAAACACGAATCAGGGGTTTTATAATACATCTTCTTATCTCCTGCCCCACTATTAGCCTATGTGAGGATAAGACTATAACATCACAGATGTCTTGCCATTAATATGTGAAAGCACATTGCTTTCATTGTGTGTATCATTTCTGATGGAACATGGATATACAACTGGCATCTAAAATGGCATCTGTTGCCTTTATTATTGTCCTAGCCAAAATGTAAACCATTAGTCAAATAGACGAGATAGCAATTCATTACCACACATAAAGTTTCAACTTATGTTATCTGTTTACTTCACATGGCATTCTATAATCCCCAAAAATTCTGACTGGTTTTTGGCTCATACAAGGATTTCTGAATATTAATTGGTACATCATACTGAGTAACTAAATTCCATGTTCAACATCTGCTTAACATTTATGAAATTCCTATTCTGTGTGTGTCTTTTTTTTCCTTTTCTTTTTATCAGATAATCATACACTCAATGGTTTGAGCGATCATTCTAAATTAGTTTCAGATTTTTTTTCCATCGCAAAGCAGTTGTCTCAAACCACAAGTAAGCAACTGTTGTAGGTTTCTCAAAGGATGTTGCTATCCAGAATCAATATTATTGGGAAATAGTAATTCATTTGCATATATTATACACCATCTGTTGGAAATTATATTCAAATTTAGTTTTCAGTTTGATCAAAGTCCGATATAGTGCAAAAAAATTGTTGAGTTAGACTCTAAAAGCAATGATGGATCAGAGCAAGGATCTATGAAGTCTACTGTTATGATGACACCACAAGAACAAGAACGAAATATCCATTAATAGGGGTGATAATGTAGATGCATGAAAACTAACCAATTTATCCAGCCATCCAAGTTCACCAGCACTAAATTCCAAAATTGAAGGACACATGCGAAGTAATAATTCCTTAGTCCTGAAGGGTTTTTTTTAAAAAAAAATACAATATTTTCAGATGGAAATGCTAAGTGATACTCATTTAAATTTAACCTTTCAAGTTTCCTTAAGGGAAGATAAATGTAATCTATAAAACTTTGAGTGGTCCTACTCATAGAGCATTTATTATAAAACGGTGGTAATAAAAATGGTGCTTAAAAGCAGTTTCAGCAATATCTATATTACATATACTCTCTATATGGACTTAGTTACCTTATATATTGTATAATATATGTGTGAATGGATATATGAATAAAACAATTACCTGGAGATTTTGCGCATATATAGATACTACTTTTTCTACATTTTAATTAATCCCCAATTTTCCCTGCTGAAACTGCTACCTGACATCTATCATCTATTTGACGTTATGAAGGACATAATTTATTTGTAAACTCAGGATGTTCTTGCTTTATAGACTTGCTTGTATTTTATAATTTATTTACCCATCATGATTGGAAATGCTTATCTAAGTACTATGCATTAATGTGTACTTTTGCTGAGTCCATTGCGTTCTGTCTGTGGCAATGTTCTTTTTCATAGTGAGTGATACAATAAAGTCACGTAAGGTTGGAAAGTGTCTTTTGCCTTGGGCAAAATGCTTCTACTGAGTCAGTCATGAAAAGCTCCACTACAAGACAGACACACAATTCAGTATTGTCCTAAAACAGCTCAGCTTTATTGGACCAGAAAGAAACACTGCAAGCAGTAGGACAAGAGTGGAAAAGAAACAGAAAAAGACACCATCTACAAGCATATTGATGGAATATGTCAAGCCTTTTACCATTAAAATGTAAAGTTTACAGTTTGCTGACTTACAAAGGCTCTTACCTTTTGTGGTATATGAGGTGTGAAATATGCTGTCATGTTTAAAAGATATAAATGTATAGTGGCATTAAATGTTTACTTTTATATTACCCAACCTAATTTTCACCAAGTCTTGGCTTCAGTGGAAAAATGCCATTTTTTTTCCTAATTTCTGGAGTAAAATTTTGTCAGCACCAACTACAATGTTGTTTTGTTGAGAAAATAGGCATGTGAGAAAGCACTAACTTCACCAATATGATTTCGCCAGAAGACAGTCTAATTTAAATGACTTCCTGGGTCAATAAGATGAAATCACTGGATATTTAAAGGGCTTAAGATTTACTAGAACAGTTTGACTAGAACTAGTACAGTTTGCTTGCTGATATCAATGGGAGTGCTCTAATAAAGTGATAGTCATATCTTTACAATTTACCTTCTCATCTGCCAAGCTCATTGGCACAACCAATGTTTAATAAATGTTGATTGTGATGCTTAACCAGAAAGCCGATACAGCATATTTATTATTTTTCCCTCTGAACTGTAGATATCGAGTGTCCATTTTCTGTAGCTTGTTCTTAAAATGAATAATTGTCTGAATTCATAACTGACTTTAGTGGAATTATAGACACGAGCTATTGGTATGTATCAGTTCCTTTCATTCCTTACAAAGCATACACCATTGATTTATGAAACATTCTTGGTTTAATTTCAGAGGGGCAAAGGTCAACCCTTACCTTTCCCCAACAATCTCTGAAGATACTGTTTTCCAAAATCTGTACAATTGCAGGAAGGTCAAGCAATGTGTAGAAAGTGGAGTAAAAGGAACATAGAAAAGCAAATTGTGAACATGTCTAGAACAAAACAACTACCAATGAATAGCAGCTAAGCAGTCAGCTCTTAACCACCTCAGAGTCTGGAATGTAATCAATTCTTCTGAAAATATTGCCAGATTTAAGGCCAGGGGGGAGATATCTCTAATTTGGAAGTTGTTGGCAGGAAGACTGCGTCTTGCTTTAACCAAGTAGGGTCAGGTGAAACCAAGATCTCAAACAATGTAGCCTCAACTACAGGGTTGTCAAACTCCCGGTCTGCAGGCTGGATGTGTCATGCTGGCCAGGCCCCTGCCCGGTTTAGTGAAGAGGAAAGTCCCACTATGTCATGTGACGCTGCCATGTCAGTGTGAGTTTGACACCCCCTGCTCAAGTAGGTCTTTTAAGTACTAAAAATACTGCTTTCGTAGCTGAAATCTTCAACAAACTTAAAAGGCAGACCTAAACCGAGACCACAATAATAAACACATAGACTGGAGATGATCCAGGTAAGTATCACAATAGCTGGATCATAGAAATGAACTTTTCTAGAGTATGATTTTTGAGGTAATAAAAGGCCCTGTTAGCTGCAGCTATTATTTGAGATACAGGACAACTCCTAAACTGCACCCTCAGTAGAGCAACAAATGCAGCTAAGTCCAGAGCAAAATCATTGTCCACAGATGGCTGGTCTCCCTCCAAGTAGAGCTTTTGTAGTTTATTACTACAAGCTGTTCATTACTGAATCAAGGTGATATTTAAATAGACCTAACTAGGTTTCCCCCAGACTTAGTGGGAATACAACTCATTGTTTTTCTGATAATGGAAAAGGCAATGCAAAGTTCCTGCCTTAAGTAGAGAAAAAAGTATCAGAAATCTGCAAGGAAATTATGACACGTTAATCTTTTGACAGCTTGCCCAGTGATTGTGCATTATGCTGTATTATGATTTAGAATGCTTTATGAAATAGGCCACAGACTTATGATTACCTCAGCACAGTTTTCATGGCATCAACTGCCACTAAAGAGATTCAGTCCCCACCCAGATGAAAAACACAATAGTAGGTGATGGAATCAGTTCAATGATTGCCAGCATCAGGCAATTTAATAGGCAACCAGTCCTTAGCTTTCTTGGTTTGCCTCTTTCAGTGGGAGAGGGAATAAGACTGGAGCAAAATTAAGCTGGATAAGGATCTAGGCAAAAACGATAAAAGATCTTTTGTCCTGCAATAAAACAGATTAAATACTTTGCCTTAATTAGGCCATTTTATTTTCTATTCATTGCTAATCCAAAGAAATCTTCAGAATTTTCTTCATTGTATTTCTTTAATCCACTCCAAAATGGATAAGGTATTAAGCAATCCATTTCATTACCCACTAACTTCCTTTTTAAATGCTGTTCATTTTATTCTAATATGCTCAGCACCTTCACCGCAGCTTGCGAGAGATTGCATCTGAGAGTAAAATGTTTAATCTCTCTTCTATCAGAACCTAATACTGAAATTCCTGGAGCTGCTCTTATTACTACAATAATCTAGTTATTTCCATGAGAGAAATAAAAATACAGATATGCATTTAAGGAAATACATACAGTATATTTTGATTACCATGGACACTAAAAAGAATTTGAAATACTAAAGGATCAAGGTGATGAATGAAAATAAAATAAAAATAATATAAAGTCATAATAAAGTAAAATAAAATAAAAATTTGGTGGTAACAGTGGTAGTCACTTTACTTCAATTTTCCCCTATGACAGGTCTCCTAGCATCCTGGATAGTAGTAAGGTGAATTGCAGGCCAACACGCCTATCAAAGGCCTCCAGAGTTGTAGTACAGCTGCTACCTCTCATCAGCCAAAATAACATATTTTGTAAATTACACTCCCAGCAAAAGAGCATGGAGAATTAGCACAGTGTTGGCTGTTTTTGTCATGTTTTCAAGGTTAAACACAAGCATTTCAAACAAAGAATGCCAGAGTGAAGGATCCTGCCTTGTGGTAAATTATTATTTACTTCTGAAAGGAAGGGCTGAATTTGGTCGCAGGTTTGTCATTCAAAGACTAAACAGTTTTAAAAATTCTCAGGGATGTTGTTTAAATAATATTTGAAAATAAGGATCATGGTGAGAGTTATAGAAGGCACCTTACCCTTGTAATCCTTTGTGCCCATTTGTTTTTTATGGTTTTGGTTTATAAACTTTAAACAAAGAACCCGTAAAACTCAGTTGCTAATCCCAGTCTTTCAAACCAGCAGTACGATTATCTTGCAGGAAAATATAAGATAGCAAAAGTGGGATGGATATGATTTAAAGGTCGGTTTAAGAAACCTAATTGGTCAAAAATGAAATTAAAATCCTGGGCTATGTAGCAAGACTAATTTATATGGGCTAAATTATCTTTTTAAGAAATTAATGTCCTTCAAACTGAAGTGTTCATGTAATTTCTTTCACTCCTTGGAAGACTCTTAAATCTGAATCCAAAAAGGATTCAGAAAGCAGATACTTTACTAGTTCATTTCCATTTCTGCTGGTGTAAAACAGCATCTATATACCTCTACTTTTGTCATTTGTTGCTTTTGCCAGACCAGATTGTATATGAGGAAGACTACGGCAAGAGGCTCTGAAAAAACATTATCTCTGTCTGCCTGACACTGTTTTGCCACAGACAAAGTTTAGAAAAATCCATCATGTTTCTTATCTCAGATCTTTATTTCAGTTTCTCCACTTTTTAGGAGTACTTCTTCAATTGAGGCACTGCTGATCTTTTTTTAATGTTCATTTTAATATTTTTGATTTTTTTTCAGTCCGAACTGCCATTTCCTCCCGTTCTATTTTCCTGATATTTTAGACTTTAGTCCACCAAATCCTGAAACCAAAGTGCAGCACAAACTCTAAAGCAGAAAAATAAGACAGGCAATATTTATTTCCAGAAACTAAAAAAATAAAGAAAAGAAAAGTGGCTTTGGGCAGGTCAAAAGTCAAGATGTCAGCCACAACTGATTAAATGAAGCCCACCCCACTGCATATGAATAAAGGCTCAGGGTTTTATTGCTCAGCGGTAGCAGTCATCTTGACTTTAATACACACACACACTAGACAGCCAAAACAGGATGAAAATGGTGACATGCCATCACCAAATTCAAAATAATTGCTCACAATATTTTCCTGAACAGTGTCCCACCATACACAGCACTTTGAGTTTTCAATATATCTTATCTATATTTATGTCAATTGCGATATTTTAAAAATGCAGTAACCATAATTACAAACGGTAGCAAATGAGTTATTGCTAGTGGAGCTTACAGAGAAAAGAATCTTGGTATGGAAGCTTGATCCCCTTCTAACAGCTCAATTCATCAAGAATAAAGTCACCACCCTCAAACTGCTTAACATGTATTGTTAGGCCAAGAAAAGGTGTGGTAGCATCTCTAATAGTTTTCTTGTATGTCAAAAGCCCAAAATGAGTGTTTCTTCTGCTTTTATCAGTTGCTATTTGTAGAGGTTAGTACGCTTGCATTCTGCTTTTAAAAGGAATGGGAACAATCAGACAGTCATGGTACAATCAATTTAGGTAGGAAATACTATAGAGGCATTAGGAGGATTTCTCTCCCACCTGGGTAATCTGTGCAGATTGGTTATTGTTATTTTCCGAGAGACTCAAACATTGAAATAAGGCGACATTTTATCAGGGCCCAGCATTACAAATACAATGACCATTTATTATATGCATATTAAAAAAAAATGTCTATTGGAACTTGAGGCCCCATCTCCATCATGGAAAAAGCAGATTGTCCCAGTGTTGTTAAGACAAACCTGAAAGTGTCCTGTTGAGGACTTAAGAGTGTAGGATGAACTCTAGGAATAGGTGTCTTGATTTATGCACCATAGCTCCAATTGCTGGGTTGCTCAAGAGATCACTATCATAGAACTCCTGAGCTTCCTTTACCCTTTCTTATGGCTGCTACTGTGGAGCACAATGTTGAACTCTAGTATGACTTCTTTTAGAATCAATTAAGAATTGTGCTTTCACAAGAAATATTCCTATCATAATTCCCCTCCTGTGCTGTCAAATACAGCAATAACATTTCTTTGCAGCATTTTGTAAGACTGTTCTCATTAAATATTGCTTTAAATCTATTTTTACATTTAAAAATAGATCATCCATCCTCCTCCATCATATTAAACATATTTCTTTTTTAAAGAATGCAATTAATTTTTTCGTAAAGTGCACATAACCATATGGACTGTGGAAGAAGCTGAATGAGTCTGAGAAAAGTTGTCATGCTTTTGCTATAACAAGGACTAGACAAGGAAAGCTTGTCAGAATGAATTGTCAATTTATAATGTTTGCAACTGTGTAGATTCCATAGGATGAAAAATAAATGCTTTAATTAAAGCAATCAAAATGTTACAAAATAGCCTGCTTTGCAGACATGTTATTCAGCCTGGATAAGTTAGATAAGCCAAAAAAGAGCAAAGTAGGGGTGTTAACCCGAAAGGATCATTGTATAATTTTTGACTTAATATTTAAAGATATAAGGCACTGTGAGCACAGGCACAGATTATCACAATTGTGTGGAAAGCAGCCCACATAATGTGTCTAATTTGAAATTAAATTAATGAACAGAGTGAACAGTGTTCAGCAACTGATCCAGGTGTTTATTTTACTACAGGATAATTTCAATGTTTTCCTCAGCCAACTTCTCTTAAATGTGCTTTCCGCAGTGTACCATCTTCCCTATGCATAGACTTACATAGAAGCTATGTTAGAGATTACAGATGCAACATGGCTATCCTTGTTCTGGATGGCTTCTAGGTCTCTTATAAGAGATCTTTGATTGTGCAATCTATTCTTGTGTATAATAAGGAGCAAACATAGATTGGACATTCTTGCGAGCTCTAACCCAACACATAAAATTAAAAGAAAGCTTCTAACAATATTTTATAATCGGTACTAATATGCTTGTTGAACTGCTGTATTGAAGGGGTAAGACAGAATGAGCATATCCATAAGCTTTTATATACCAGGTTTATGGCTCTATTTGTGATCTTTATAAAGCTATACTCAGCTTCAGATCTTCTTTACAATTTTTTTTACCCCATCTGACAAGTCTTCAGGGGAAAGCAAAGTTGTATCGTATTAGCTTAGCAGAAAACCCTGTATTTTGTATTGTGGGTTGATTATATGCCACTAAATCAGCATTGAGCCTCAGGAATGACACAGATTTTCTCCAGAATAATCTCTCCCCAGTCTGGCCCCCTTAGGTATTCTAGACATCTATCCCATCCACATCACTACTAGTTGTCTTCTAATGTATTAATAATGCTCAGAGTGTTAGCCCACTTATTCATCAGAAACTATAAACTTATTCTAGCAGTTTGGACAATTTTCATCCTGTTGCCATCAATTTTTAGAGAAGTTTGTTGAGGAACAGATCACATGGTGTCCATAGAGAATTTTGGAAGAAGTAGATTATCTGGATCCTTTCCAGAAAGATTTCAATATGGGGCGGAAATGGTTGCGGTTGACCCCTGGCAGACTTGGATACAGATAATCCTTGCTTTTCTTGATATTTATTTATTTATTTATTTATTTATTAAATTTATATACCGCCCTATTCCTAAGGGACTCAGGGCGGTGAACAGCGAACGATAAAAATACATGTAATACAAACGTTAATAATAAAAAACCAATTAAAATATACTAAACATTCTGGTCCTAGATAATTCAAGACATCCCAGTTTAAAATAAAATCAAAAAGCAATATAAAGGGAAAGTTAGGCCAGGCCGGCCTGCTGAAACAGGAATGTTTTGAGGGCACGGCGGAAAGTGCGCAGATCCGGAATCTTCTGTATCTCTGGGGGGAGCTCGTTCCAGATGGTGGGTGCCCTCACAGAAAAGGCTCTCCCCCTGGGGGCCGCCAGTCGACATTGTTTGGCTGACGGCACCCTGAGAAGCCCCTCTCTATGGGAGCGTACTGGGCGGTGAGAGGCTATTGGTGGCAGAAGGCGGTCTCGTAAGTACCCCAGTCCTAAGCCATGGAGCGCTCTAAAGGTGGTAACTAAGACCTTGAAGCGCACCCGGAAGACCACAGGGAGCCAGTGCAGCTCGCGCAGGAGGGGAGCCACATGGGAGCGCCATGCTGCTCCCATAACTACCCGCGCGGCCGCATTCTGGACCAGCTGGAGCCTCCGGGTGCTCCTCAAGGGGAGCCCCATGTAGAGAGCATTACAGTAGTCCAGGCGTGAAGTGACGAGGGCATGAGTGACCGTTTTTAACGAGTCCCGATCCAGAAAGGGACGCAACTGGCGAATCAGGCGAACCTGATAAAAAGACCTCCCGGCCACAGCCGTCAAGTGTTCTTCTAAAGACAGCCGTGAGTCCAAGAGGACGCCTAAGTTGCGAACCCTCTCCGTGGGGGGCAATGACTCATCCCCAATAGTCAGTGATGGCACCAATTGACTATATCGGGACGTCGGAAACCACAGCCACTCGGTCTTGGATGGGTTGAGCCTGAGTCTGTTCCTCCCCATCCAGATCCGTACAGCCTCCAGGCACTGGGACATCACTTTAAGGGCATCATTGGGGTGGTCCGGGGTGGAGATGTATAGCTGAGTATCATCAGCATACTGATGATACTTCACCCCAAAACCATGGATGATCTCACCCAGCGGCTTCACATAAATGTTGAACAGAAGGGGTGAGAGAACCGACCCCTGCGGCACCCCACATACAAGGGGCCTCGGGGTCGACCTCTGCCCCCCTGTCAACACAGACTGCGACCGATCAGAGAGAAAGGAGGAGAACCACCGCAACACGGTGCCCCCCACCCCTAACTCTTCCAACCGGTGCAGCATGATACCATGGTCGATGGTATCAAAAGCTGCTGAGAGGTCTAATAGGACCAGGATAGAGGAGCAACCCCTGTCCCGGGCCCTCCAGAGATCATCTACCAATGCGACCAATGCCGTTTCCGTGCTGTATCCAGGCCTGAAGCCCGACTGGAACGGATCTAGATAAGCCGATTCATCCAAGTACTGAGGAAGCTGTCGCGCTACCACACTCTCAACAACCTTCCCAACGAAGCGAAGGTTGGAGACTGGACGGTAATTAGCCAACACTGCTGGGTCCAGGGAAGGCTTCTTGAGGAGAGGCCTCACCACCGCCTCCTTCAAGGCGGCAGGGAAGACACCCTCTCTCAAGGAAGCATTTATAATCCCCTGGAGCCAACCTTGTGTAACCTCCCGAGAGGCCAGCACCAGCCAGGAGGGACACGGGTCCAATAAACATGTGGCCGCGCTTAGTCTGCCCAGTATCTTGTCCACGTTTTCCGGAGTCACAGAATCAAACTCTTCCCAGGTAATATTCTCAAGACTTGCCTCCATCCTGCCTCCCGAATCTACCCAGTCAGAGTCCAAATTTTCCCGAATCTGAGCGATTTTGTCATACAGATATTGTACAAAGTCCTCGGCTCTACCCTCCAAGGGGTCCTCCCGCGCTTCCTGGTGGAGCAGGGAGCGGGTCACCCTAAACAGGGCGGCCGGGCGATTATCTGATGACGCAATAAGAGCGGAAAAATAGTTACACTTTGCCGCTTTTATTGCCACCAGGTAGGTCTTAATATGAGACCTTACCAGTGTTCGGTCAGATTCAGAATGGCTGGCCCTCCAACTGCTCTCCAGGCGTCTTTTCCGGCATTTCATCTCCCTCAGCTCCTCGGTGAACCAGGGAGCCAGGTGAGATCGACGCCGGGTCAGAGGCCGCAAAGGCACGACCCGGTCCAAAGCTCCAGCGGCCGCCCTATCCCAGACAGCCACTAGGTCTTCAGTCGAGCCGTGTGCCAGAGCCTCAGGAAATGGCCCAAGCTCCGTCTGGAACCTATCCGGGTCCATCAGGCGCCTGGGGCGGAACCACCTCATCGGTTCCGCCTCCCTGCGGCGGGGTGTGGCGGTTCGAAGGTCAAAGCGAAGGAGGGAGTGATCTGACCATGACAAGGGCTCGATCGCTATATCCCCTATCTCGAGACCACTCAGCCACTGACCAGAGACAAAAACCAGGTCCAGCGTGTTTCCCCCCGTGTGAGTAGGGCCATGAACTAATTGGGTCAGGTCCATGGCCGTCATGGAAGCCATGAACTCCTGAGCCACCTCAGACGCCTCACCGACGGATGGCAGGTTGAAGTCCCCCATGACCATAAGTCTAGGGGTATCAATCGCCACCGCGGCTATAACGTTGAGTAGTTCAGGCAAGGCCGCTGCCACGTGGCAGGGAGCCAGGTACGTAACCAGCAGGCCCATCTGCACCCCATGACCCCACTTCACAAGGAGGGACTCACATCCGGCCGTCTGAGGAACAGTGGCCTCCCTCGGACTAAGACCCTCTTTAATGATAACTGCCACCCCCCCCGCCCCTTCCCTGTGACCTTGGCTGATGAAATGCCCGGAAACCGGGTGGGCACATCTCTATGAGAGGGACTCCCCCCTCCTGGCCCAACCAGGTCTCCGTAATACCCACCAGGTCCGCTCCCCCCTCCTGAACAAGATCACAAATGAGGGGGGCTTTATTCAGCAACTTTTGTTACCGCTGAACCTTCTGGACCAACTTCAGGATTTTGGGTACTTCCTCTGGGATTGGTTCAATCAGTGTTGATAGGAAGGGAGAGAAAGAACCTGCAGCTTCCACTGTGTGGGCTGCTTCAGGGATTGACATTCTCCCCATTCCTAGTCAATTTCTACAGGAGTGAATTGAGTGAATTTATCCAATGGCACAGAGTGCAACATTGTCAGTATGCAGGTGATACTTAGCTGTACATCTCCACTGTGACCTGGCCAAGTGATAACATGGAGGTTCTGTTCTTCTATATAAGCAAAGATCTAGTGTGGCTATGAACAGGAGTTCATAGCAGTATATGGACAAAGGAAACAAAAAGAGAAATACTATCATATGACCAAGTGCTATGGTAGGTGGGAAAGACCTTGGGAGACAGAGAAAGACCTGCTGCCAGATAAGAGATGGCATAGCCTGCAGCTGTATTACAGGCAGAGAAAGAGTTTCAGAAGGCACCCATCCTATCTTCACACACTGTAAAAAAGATAGGTGATTTGTACGCTCAGATTTGCAAAGTTCTGTTAAGGTAGCCTTACAATAAAATAGCATTAGCTCATCTGGTTATATTTTCTGTCTGGTCTGTTAAGAAATGCTGACACCAAACCAGAAATATTTTTTAGGTGATGTTATTGCTGACAAGTCATATCAGAGCTTTGCTGCCACTCTCCAATCTTGCAACAAATCAATTTTTCTGACTTTTGACTCCCTTGGTTTTCACTGATATTAGCCTGCTGTGAATATGAAAGAAACTGTCAGATGAAATACAACAAAAATTGTGTGTCTGTAAAACTTCTGTGTGATGAGGAAAAAAGTTATGTGAAGTGCAGGCAAATCTTTTACCTAGTTGCACGGCAGTTTAAAACAATGAGGTATACCTCTTACACAAAGGATCTAGACACTTGTTCCTGGAAATTGACATTCAGTGAAGTCTGTGAACAAGATGTAATTTGACAATCTTCTGATCTTATATTCAAATTATAGTTATGCCCTTATTGTTTTCGTTGTTAAATATTGTTTTATATATTTGTGTGTGATTTCTTTCTCTATTTTTGCTTACTATGCATTGCCCAGCAATCTAATAATCAGGGAGATACTAAAATCCTGTAACACAAACAAGAAAAAAGATCTGGCATCAGATTGTTATCAAATAACCTAAAATCCATTCTCCCAGAATCAAATAATGCAATTTTAATGCTTGTGTTCCCTTGGGGGGGTGATGCATCGTAAGGTGAGACAAACATAAATTTCAGTCATTACAATAGTACAGGATGTTGCCTCAATGAGTGCCAAACCAAGATGGAGGCAGAAATGTAATCTGTTGTACTTTGCTCCTCAGACACTGTGCTAGGCAAATTGACATGTATGTATGGCTACTACCAGTAGTATGCAGGTGTGTGTATGTGTGTGTATATAGAAAGATAGATAGCTGACAGCTGATAGATTGATAGAGATTATAGATAGATAGATGTTAGATGATAGCTAGAAGATATAGCTAGATGAGAGATTAGATAAAAACAAACCAAATTCTCAATGGTGTCATTTGAAAAACTAAGTATGCCCTTAAATAAACTCCCTAAATACTGTAGCTACTGGAACTTCAATAAATTAATTGTGGCTGGCTTGAGGGTACATATCAACTAGGAGAGTATTTTGGATATAAATAGCTTTTTTGCACATATGAAATTCATGTAAAGAATGGATGATCCTTCATTCTTTTTAATGTTTTCTAAATAGACCAACTGCAACTTACTTAGACTTTACAAATCTCTCAATATTTTGCACTTATCTGGATCTTGACATAGGAAGAAGTCCTTTGCCTCTCCTTGAATTGATTCACCCTCATTTGTTTAACTCTCACTGAATTATGAAACCCCATTTTTTTGTTTACCTTGCACCCATCTCTCCTAATGGGAGAAAAGCACAAAGCACATCTACTCTGCAGCTCTTACTGTCCATAAATTAATCTGTCCAACAAATAACTCTCAAATAAAAATAAATGCCCTTTCCATTTACTGCTGCTGTTGAGAAAAGCACAAAAAAAACACACATAATCAATGGAAAGTAATACAAAAGGTGTGAAGCTTGGATGACCTCCATACAAGAAACAAGCTGACAGCCTATGAAAGTCAGACCTGCAGTTCAGCCTGTTACTCAATCAGAATCAATGGGAGGGGATGATGTCTAATTTAATTTATTCCATTTCAGACATTGTATGAAGAGAGGTATATTAAAACGAGGAGCATGATAACACTTTTATAGACTAAAAATCACCCACCTCCCTTAAAATCCTATATCACCGTATTTATCTGTATATCTGGTGAGCTGCGGTTCACAAAGGACTATACCTTTTAATCAAATTGGTTAATCTGAAAAGATGCTACTAGATTCCTTCTGATTTTTTTGTTTTGTGGATTAGCAGTTATCTTCAAGGAAACTTCTGAACTGCATGAGAGAGCCCAGCATTTCACAAATGCAAGGCAACATCCCATAACAAATCTGTTCTCTTCTCCCCATGCTGATTTCTAGAAGTGTAGAAAGTAAGATGAACTTCATGGAGATATGTGGGAATCAAGGCAAAGTGGCTGAAGCATTTTTAAAGTCCAGAATGAGTTAATACTTGGAAACCACTCAGGCAGGTGCCTTCCTAATTCACTGTAATATAAGGAGGAGGAAGTATAGCACAATCAGGTTTGCAAGATTGTGTTGTTATATAACCAATCTCAATAAAACTAATTTTAGCCTTCCTTTCAAGTCAATTTCCTGGAGTGGTCTACATCAGGGGTCACCAACCTTTCGGACCTCAGGGACCACTAAATTCATAATTTTAGATCCCGTGGACCACTAATATGATCTTCATAATGACCAGCTGGGTGGGCATGGTTAGGTGGTCATGTGACTGGGTGGGCGTGGCCAACTTGATGTCATTCATGTCGAGGGGGTGCCCTGCTGGCCTCTATTCACCCCTCCCCTCCCAGCCACTCCTCGCCTGCCTGCCCAGGTTGCTTAGGGCCCCAACAGGAAGCAGTTGTTGGAGCTAAGCAGCTACCATCAGAAAGAGTTGGCAAAACAGCTGGCTCAGTTCAAATTGGATCTGACCGAGGAGGAGGCTCAGCAGAAGCACCACACTGAAGACTAGGAGCATAGGCTTTCCAAGCAGAGGGAAGACCTGCGGGAATGTAAGGCCAGGTACCGGTGCCTGGAGGCTCAGCGGGCTGAGATGGTCAGCCAGTTCCAGGCCATGATACAGTCCCACTGGAACAAGGCCCTCCGGCTCTTCGCCACCAGAGGCGCTTCCCTCCAGCTTTCGCCCAAAGCCCCGCACCAGGAGGCTGAAGCAAACCCCAAGTCAGAATTTCTGCCCCCCTCCGACCTGCAGAAAAAGACCCTGAAGAGGGAGACTCTCAGCAATAACACAAGCATTCATTGCACGTATCCAGCCCGGGGGTCGTAGTTTGAGGACCCCTGATTTAATGCAATATAAAAAATGCAAATAATTTTTCTGCGGACCACCAAAATTTTCTCGCAGACCACCAGTTGGTGACTCCTGGTCTACATAGATAAGGAATTCAAGAAGACTGTACTGTCTATATGTAGGTTATCTCCACAAAATGTTCTTACTTCTCTCAGAACCTCTCCAATGTATCTATGTTAACTGCATAGAGGTAGTCTTTAACTTATAGCACAATTATGACCAGAATTTCCATTGTTGTTAAGTGAGTTGTGCATGATTTTATGACTTTTCACCATGATTGTTAAGTGAATCACTACAGTTGTTAAGTAAATCATGCAGTCATTAAGCAAATCTGGCTTTCCCCATTGACTTTGCATGTTGGAAACAGCTGGGAAAGTCACAAACAATAATCACAAAAATGTTGCAATCATTGTAAATGCATGCTGGTTGCAAATGCCCAAATTGTGATCATTTGATTGTGCCAACATTATGAAAGACTGGTTGTAAGTCCCTTTTTTCTCTACCATTGTAACTCTGATCGCTAAACAAATGGTTGTTAAGTTGAGGACTAAATGTACATGCAATTATCTGCATGTCAAGTGCAGTCATACATAACCCAATCTGGGTTTTTCTCCTAATAATGTTCATTGTGCTAAAAAGAAATATGCTTAGGACGGGGTGGCTAACATAACCCAGTCTTTGATTATACTCTGCTCCGCAGCCAGAAGAGCCATGCATATGTTGGGCTAGGGCAGAGGTCTTCAAATTTGGCAGCTTTAAGACTTGTGGACTTCAATTGTGGACTTGTGGACAGCAAAGCTGGCTGGAGAATTTTGGGAATTGACGTCCACAAATCTTAAAGCTGCCAAATTTGAAGATCCCAAATTTGAAGGAAGTGCATGAAACTTCCTTTGCTCTAACTCACTCAAAAGTTCAGAAGAAATTGCACTCCTGTATTGGCATTTGTGAGTTGCCATTCTGAATTATATCCAGAGTGCTCATTTCCCCTGAAATGTATTTTCACTGTATTGTCATAAATGCTTTCAAGTTACTGATTGAATGATCATGACATTTAAGAATTAAAAATTAAGGCCCCCAAAACTTCACTCTTGTCACAAAGTTGTAATCCTTCCAAGAATTGATTGTTGGGAACTTTTGAACAGCCTGATACTTGAGTGAGAATCTTGAGCCATCTTGCTCAGCAACATCAATGCTAACAATCTCTACAGGGTTTCTGGCAAGAATTTTTTCTGATGCTCCTGGAAATGCCAGGAAATTGAACCTAGGACCTCCCACACGCAAAGCATGTCTTTGACTAATGAGCTACAGCTTTCTTTTCAGAGGACTGAAACTTAAGTGAGCAGATTTTGTCTGGCAGATTTGAAGTGTGCATTTTAAGTGAGAAAATGGATGGGGGAAGGAAGAGGGGGGAGGAGGGGAAGAAAGTAGATAGCAATGTTCTTGTTTAAAGCAAGCAATGATCTGCCTTCAGAACATGCATTATACACTGCAGTTTCCAGGATGCGTTGCACATTCTTCCGAACGTAAGATTCAGTTTCTAGTCATGTACAATGTCAAGTTCAGTCACAGGATTGTTCAATACAAGAAATTCTGTTATGAGAATCTCTGCTCTTCTGGAGATTTGCTTCAAGTCAAATCTAGAAAGAACACTGCTCAGAATACAGTGGTGGGTTGCTACCGGTTCGCCCTGGATTGGGTGAACCGGTAGCGGCGGCAGCGGGAGGCTCCGTCCACCTGTCTCTGTGCATACGCAGAAGTGTCACGCGTGCGCACCCACGAGCAAACTGGTAGTGGCCGAAATTAAAACCGACTACTGTCAGAATAGGAATCATGTACATATTTTCTTCCATCTGGTAAGAACTAGCCCATTTTTTCCAAAATAAATGAATATAAAATTTGTTGGACAAGATGGACAAAATTGGACAAGAATGCAAGACTGAGCACTTAGTGTTGGAAAGACAAATTAACTACACAATTATAGGTATACTTATTCAGAAATAAAAACTTTCCCATTTAATGGAATGTCTTCAGTAGGAAACATACAGAGAACTGTAATTGTTGTTGGCTGATTGACATTCTGAGAACTTTTGTATCTGGAGGCATAACATTACTGCAGTATTACAAGATGGGAAGAATGCAAATGATTCAGGAATAAACTGATTCTGTTGATCTATCTGTCTCCCTTCCTCCCTCTCTCCTCCTTCTCTGATGCTGATACATCACTCAGGCAGAATCACTCAGCTAACAGCTAACAAATGACACTGTTAGAAGTTTGTATCTCAGTTGTATCTGCAATTTCCCTGATTAATAATCTAACAATAAATATGTTATGCAGCAAATATGCAAGGCTTATGGAATGCAAGGAAACTGAGTTCTAGTCCTGCCTTAGGCATGAATGCCAGCTGGGTGACTTTGGTCCAGTCACTCTCTCTCAACCACCTAATAGAGTTGTTGTGGGAAAACAGGAGAAGGAAATATTAGGTATGTTCATCATGTTGGGTTATTTTTAAAAAACAATATATGTGGAATAAAACTAAATCTAAAATAAACAAAACAAATCACTGCATATCTGGAGATGAGCACACTTCGAAGAAGAGGGAGCAATTTAGGATAGGACAAAAGGACACTGATGAAACCAAATTCAAATATTTGCAATGTATTTGGATGTATATTCTTAATTTATACCCATCTAATAATGGATTTATACAAATGAGCATTTCGTATTCTTTCAATTACAATCAAACTGTAGCTTGGAATTTTCCTGGTGTCTTTTCAACCCACTTCTCAGCAGGAAGCAGTTCCTGCTGGAATTACTGACTGTTGAAAATTTTCATTGGTAGAATTAGCAAAAGTAATAATGCGCATCTTACATAGCAAAACAACCAGACTATTTTTCTTTGCAATGTTCAGATCAAAGGAAATCTACTCCATCTATATGTCGATTTTACTGCCATATGTCTGGTTGAGAGAGATACATGTTTTCTTCAGAGTCTCCTTTTTGTTGTCCTTCTGCTAGGTTGTCTCTTGCACATCATCTTTATTTTAATAGCATGCCAGCCTCCACCTCGTCTTTAAGTATCATCAGGTTCTGCATGAGGCTGTGCTCTGTCCCATGAGTCACTTTCATAAGATCGTAAGTCTGAAATGCAGAAGAAATACAGAAGTAAAACATTCTGTTATCCTTGATGGTATGCCTCTAAATATTTCCATCTGGAATATTTTATTTCTAAAAAAAAACAATTTGCAACTTCGCTAGCTATTGATTGTCACTTCAGCTTGCCTCTTCATATATTTCATAACAATGCAAGCTCTTTTCTGCCAGTTTATCCAGATTGCTATGAAATTTGCGGCTCTGAATGCTCGTTTACTTGGCCTCTATAAATTTTAAAATGCCATGTGTTTTGGGATATGTTTAGGTTAAAAATATGTGCACCTTTCAAGGTAACTCAGCTTTGTAGTATAAGAGCAGCATTATGGAACTGGTCCTGCTGTGTGTTTTCTCCATGATCTGAAAAAGGTTTCAGTTAGCATTGGGATCTATAGAATGAACAGTGCCAAATAATGAAAGAACTTAACTATGAGCTACCATGAGCGAACAAATAGGATACTCAACGTATTATAAAAAAACCACACTGCTTCTCTCTCCAAGAATATAAAACTCATTAGGTAATTGATAAGGAAGTGCAAGTAAAAGCCCAGCACATTCATTTATGTCTAATTTGCATTTGGATTGAACAGGATACCTAACATCAGAGACACATGTAATGGTATGCAAATATGCCTCTCTTCTGCTCAGTCATGATGAAAGGAGAAAGCAAAGTCCATCCTACTAATGGGCTCCAAAGCAAAGGCCAGGATATTGAGGAAATTGTTTCGGTTTCTACTTTATCCCTCAATTACATGAAGGCTTCTTAGAGATGCCAAGGAAGGCTACACTCATGTTATTTACATCACACACACAGTAAATAATGTATAGGGCAAACTGGAAGGAACCAGTTCAAATTGAATCTATATGAAAAGGGATGCCTGTCATTCTAGGACAGATACATCTAGGTTATGTCCCTTTATAGCAGGGAACTAATATAGGTGGAATATACATGCTTTGGGATAAGACCGTAAGAGCTTAATGTCTCAGCGGAGGACTTACTGCATTCTTACAAATTTCCAATCATCTTTAATAGTCTTGGTATATTGTGTGATATAAAATTCTTGGAGGCCAGACTTCTTCCTGATTTCCTCCATTTTTCTGTACACTTTGCGGAGGGTTTTTTTTAAGGGTCTTAGTAGTATCGAAACATAAAATCTGCCCTTTGTCTATTTTGGATCATCAAACTAATCTTTTGAAGTTTGAAAAATTATAATTAAAATATCTTTAACTGTAGGGAGTCTTTGGAGGTTACAGTTCAGTGTACGACTTATGAAGATAAACTCAAGATAAAAAGTAGTTTAATCTCCAGAAGGTGTGCAAGGAATCTATTTCTCTAATCATAGGCAAACTAGACTGCAACATTGACATGGACGGATAACTTCCAGGGATGCAGTGAAATGATCACTCAATAATACCATGTCAGACTTAGAATTCAACAATTCTGTCAAAAGGAGCCTGGTGGCGCAGCAGACTAAACTACTGGTAAAAGTAGCATTTAGCTGCCAGCTGCGTGCAATTACTGCAAGTTCAATTCTCACCAGGCTCAAGGTTGACTCAGCCTTCCATCCTTTCAAGGTAGGTAAAATGAGGACCTGGTTTGTGGGGGCAATAAGCTGACTTTGTATAAAATAGAACACCGCTTAGGGGGGGCCAAAAAAAGCCCTACTAAGCAGGTATATAACAAAGTATGAAGGCTACTGCTTAATGCATTGTAAGCCGCCCTGAGTCTCCGGAGAAGGGCGGCATATAAATCAAACTAATAAAATAATAAATAAATAAATAAATAAATGAAGCAACTAGATGTCAAAATCAATTAAATGAGAAAGAAATAACAGTTATGAAATAACATGAAATTAACCAAAAACTTTATTTTTAATTATAATACTTTATCACAGATATTTACACCTCAAAATCAGCTTTCAAGAATATAATTATTGTTAGTATTATTACTACTATTATCCTGAATCATTCTGCTGAAGCATGAAGGCATCTTCACTGAAGATTATGGACTGTAATCTGGTCCAATAAAGGTTATGCCACTATAGATACCACTAAACGAGCATCTATGCCCAAGGTAGCATTGGAATTTCAATCACGCAATTAGTAGTTTAGCATCTTAACCCCTAAACTACTTCAGCAATTACTTCAAAAAACCCTTATATTTATATGTGTTCATTTGTATGTGTGCGCGCGTGCACCCATATATACATGTAAGAAGTGTATGGCTTAATACTGCTAATTTTTAAATGATTACTTGTAATGGGGCAGAAAACACACCATTTTAAGCTCAGTGAGAGAAAGGCCAGAAGCCTAACAAATAAGACAGAAGCATAAAAGGAATCCGATAACAATTGGTGTTCAATATCAGATAAAGCATTATAATAGTTTAGTTGAATTTTAGAAACTTTTTTTTTTACATCCTTAAACAGGAAACTGGAACTTAAACTACAATATGTGAAACTTTACAAAGAATCAGTTGGGGAATTACATAAGGCAGCTGTCAAAAAGCTATGTACTGTAACTCAAGCAAATATATTTTATATATACAGTGACATTTCCAGAAGGTCTTGTACATTTTATAAATCTATCACAAATTTAGAAGAAACTCCAAATAAGGAGCAGCCAGCTGAGACAGGTTCAGGTCAGCATGCAATGAACTTATATATATATAGGACATCATTCATGTGCAACCAACATGTTTTATGCCACATAAGTAAAATCTTATATCTTTCTCTCCCCAAATGCGTTTTAAAGTTTAAATAAACTAACAGATTTAATTACCTATAGTAACTTATTTTTCCACAGGAAGTTATTTTGTTTAAGTACTTTCACAGATTTGGTTTCAGAATGCTATTGAGCTGAAAAAACTGTTAACAAAATAAATAATATAACTGGAAAACACATGCTGCTTTCAGAAACAAGTTAGTTACTAATGTATTTCCTTTGATGATGATGAGCAGATTATGTATATAAAATATATTGCTATTCTGAACTGGCTCACAAATAATTCATATGAAGATACTTCCTCCAATCAGATCTTTTAATAATACACATTCTTTGCAGCGATCAGCTCTGAATTAAATGCACTCGCTACTTAATGCATCCAGATTTTGATTGTCCTCTTTATTTTTTTCATCCACATTCCATCCCAAATATTTCAGGTGAGTTTCAGAATTCTTACTAGTTCATGATCAAAGGAAGCATTTCCACTACTATTTACCTTGCCTTTTCCATTCAGTGAGATGCAGAACATGATCAATATTTTAAAAGAAGACGCAGATTAAGGTACTGAAACAGTCTCTTGTTCATCCAACTTAATAGCTATTTGCCATTCAAGGTTTGGGGTGATTAATGACACCCCCTCAGATACTGAACAGTAATTACCAACCACTGCTATTAAAGTAAGTCTCTCTTGGAAACTGTAAGCAGCTCACTTTGTAGCCATTGCCTCTGGGGCTGGCGTAGATATAAAAAAGTGGGAGAGTGCTTGCTGACTGACATGTGGAAAGTGAGGTGAGCAGGGAGGTTATAGAAATGCAGTCAAGGAGAAACAATTAGGAGGAAAGAGAATGTAGAACCAGTGAGCAAAACTGACCTGTTTCAAGGTTTCAAGGGCCTGAGAGGACATGTCCTGATGGAACTGCAACTTGGCCACTCTCATCATCTGGATAGCCCTCAAAGGATGGAAGCCGGGATAATAAAACCTGAAAGAAGGGCAGGAAGAAAATTACATCCATTTGTCAGTTCTTACCTTCACCGTTCTTGCCTCAGTGGAGAGCCATTAGAGTAGGACTACAAAGCCACTGTGAATTTTAATGAGGTATTAGGGAAAAATTAGCCAGGGTTGAGGAGTGTGGAATACTGAGGGGTTATTAATAAAGTATTATTTTTAATCTTGGAACAGTTATTATGTTATCCTGTTAGAAAGTGACAAGGGTAGGATTCCCCACCTTCCTGAGACAATGCAATAGCCAACAAAGAAGCATTCAGTCTTTCAGTTTTTCAGTGTAGGACCTGAACCTTCATATTCCCAGAAACTGCCTCAGCTTTAATCTTGTGAGTTATTTGAGACTTATACTTCCTAACATGTGACTCATAAAATATGCATATGTAAGTGACTAAGGGGAAATTAATTTGTCCTATGGAAGCCAGACTTTCCTATCCTAGCATCTTCCAGCCATAATTTCTAGGAATTATGGCAATGGCCTTGACAGGGTGAGATGCACCAGGAGAGATGCATCTTTCCATCTTGACCAAAAAAGGTCAAGGAGGGGAATAATGTTTGTGGTGAAAGATGCACTTTTCTTAAAATCAATTAATAATTGGATTCCCTGGCTGAAAAGTGTAGAGAATTTGGCTGCAATGGATGATATCCATGGAATGGGTGGGACTGAAATGTTTAACCCATTTGGGGGTGGTGTGGTAGAAATTAAAGGGAAAGAACTCTTCATTCTTAATGTGAAGGCATTGATTTTGTCCCTTCAAAACAGAGTGTGCACACAGAGAAACACAGGAAATAATTAATCACAGCTTTCCCACTCCTAGTGGAAACCATGAGGCCCAAGAAACCTGTTGTAGCAGAAGAGATGAATGTGAGCTATAAAGTATTCTTTCTTCAAATATGAATTCAGTAACTGAATTCCAGAAAGGAATACACTTTTAGCCTTCTGTATGTAGTAGGAACACAATAAAAACAGTGGTGCTATTAGGATTCCTGAAGACTGTTGGAAACATGATGACTATTCCTACAAATAACAATAGTCATGTCCAATATGTCATTTTAACCATTATTTTCTGGCAGAAACAGATGTTTTAGGCAGATTAAATTATTCTGAACAAGCAGGCAAAGCAAAGCATGGCTTGCCAGATTTTACTCAGGTGAGAAATATGCATACAAATAATTTAAAAACGAGCCTTCTTTCCCAAAACTGTCTTCTCTTTGTTTAGATTCTGCCAAACCCTATTTAAATATCCTGTCCTCATAAATGCTACTATTTCCATGCCTCAGAGAAACAAGAATGGCTGACAATCTGGGCCACTGAGCATAAAGCCACTTGAAGTAACAGCAACTGATGTCAGGAAAGTCAAGAAGATGGCTTCCTGAGCTCTTTCACCAATAGTGCCGACTGGCCTTTTGCCAGGCTGCCCGGTCAATGTCTCCGGCAGGAAATTGATCATGCAGAGTCCTCCCACATCAATCCTACTGAAGCTTCTCTAAAAATTACATCCAATTCCTAATGTACTTAAGAGTCTGTAAAGATTTAGGATTAAGGTAAATGATACCAGAGGAAGTAGTAACTAATTAAGCAATGTCAGGTAGATAACTAAAGTTGGTCATAGGAATAATCTAAAAACAGGAAATTCAAGAGGTGAAGGTAAAGGAAGCAAGCATGAAATGGAGTGTACAGAGAACATAAATATTTACAAAGCTCTTTTATTGGGCTGATTTATGTACTTGTTTCATGCATGGGCTTAGTGGCTTTTCATTAGCTTTAAATCTGACACCTAAAATAGCTGCTTGGTATTAATTACTTTCTGTAACAATGTTTGTAAAATCATTTGAATATTCTTTGCATGGGACATATGCTAACAATTTCTTTGCATTCTCTGGGAAGAGAAATGAGAAGGAATGTCCAAACAGCTGGGTCCCACTGAACTTCAAAAAGAAGAGAGCATGGGGACAGTTCAATTTGTGAATGACATACTTAAATTCAGCTCCCCAAAGACTAGAATCTTAAGGCTATCTCAGAAAAGTAAAAAGAGACTGACATACGTATAAAAGGATTAAGGCGCTTTCAAATATATTTCAGATATATATTGGTTTCCAGTCAAGTCAGAGTACCTAGATAGAATGAAGTGCTACTACTAGTTTAACTGGCTCTCACTCTCTAAGAGAAAGTACCACAAGTGCCTCATCACTGGCCATGATTCTCATCCCAGTTCATGTTTAACCCCATACAGTCATAAGCAACAAGAACTATAATGAAACAATGGATCTCATGTCAGCAGTTAAGAATATATTGTAGCTAAGAATATAATTATTGACTATTGAAATTGACTAAGAATTAATCAAATTTAAGGGTCAACAGAAAAAGAGTTCACTGTAAAACATGTACAGGTAGTCCTTAAATTATGACCATGCACTAACAATTGTTCAATGTTACAACAGTGGTGAAAAAAGTGACATATGACCAGTCCTCACATTTACAACTGTCGCAGCCTCCCTATGGTCACATAATCAAAATTTGGGCATTTGAGAATCAGAATGTGTTTAGGATGGCTACAGCATCCTGGGGTCATGTGATCAACACTTACAACCTTCCCAGGGGGCTTTTGACAAGCAAAGTGAATGGGGGAAGCCTGGATTCACTTAATGACTGTGTGATTTGTTTAACAATTGTGGCAAAAAGGTGATTTAAAAAAATCAGGCATACCTCACTTAATGAAAAAATCAGGCATACCTCATTTAATGACTACATTGCTTAGCAACAGAAGTTCCAGTCCCAGCCATAGCAGTTAAGCCAAGGATTTTGTAGAAAAATGAGGGCTGGTACCAGGGGTGAAATCCAAAAGTTTTCCCTACCAGTTCTGTGGGCGTGGCTTGGTGAGCGTGGCAGGGAAGGATACTGCAAAATCTCCATTCCCACCCCACTCCAGGGGAAGAATACTGCAAATTCTCCATTCACTCCCCTCCTAGGGGAAGGATATTGCAAAATCTCCATTAACACCCGACTCTGGGGCCAGCCAGAGGTGGTATTTGCCGGTTCTCCGAACTACTCAAAATTTCCGCTACCGGTTCTCCAGAACCCATTAGAACCTGCTGGATTTCATCCCTGGCTGGTACCCTGTTTTCAATTCTGCACTATTCTCTCCTTGAGACATCCATGCAAACTGCATCAAGTCTTTGTAGGGGAAGTATTTACACACACTGTTTTACATGCAGTGGTTACCACACATACTGACACAATCATTGCAGAGCACCCCCAGAGTGGCATCCCACTCAGGCCTCCCCTGCCAATTGGCAGAGCAAGAACTTAGAACTCTTTCAGAAAGCCAGAATGGGGTGGGGGTGGGTGGGGGGTGGGAAGCTGACTCAATCTGGAGGTAAAATGTCCGAATGGATGGAGGCAACAGCAAAGAAAACTTTCTTCCTGGATCCCATCAGTAGAAAGTCTTTGACTGATGCGATCCAGAACATACCCTCCCTCCTGAATGGTAATCTATAGAAGAAGCACTTCATCTGGTTCCTCTGATAAAACCTGTCAGGTATGACTGAACCTCTGGCATAACTCTCATCTTCCTCAGAGCACAAAAGCTCCACAGCCATGTCAAGGTAGTACCTCACTGGAGATGAGGAGGAGAAAGAGAAGGAGCAGGAGGAGAAGGATTTCAGTAGACTATACAATACTAATTCAGTAGACTTAGTAATTCTGTAATTCAGTAATTCTTATATCACTACAGCAACTATTTATAAATATCAGGATAATAACAGTATTTTGGTATTTTTCATAGGCAGCAGAACATTTTATATCACTAGATCTAATCTATGAACTCTGTGCCAATTTAAAATAAACTCAGGTCCAGAATAGGAAATAGACTAACGTAAAATAAAAGGAACGAACTGGAAAGAAAGCAATTCAAAGGAAGATGTACTTTAGCAACGATGTAACAATAACCTTGGCATTCATTATGTTCTCTGACAGCAAATCAATGCTGGTTGTTACTATAAGTAGCACACATTCAACTCTGTTACATGCCTTCAAAATGCAATTATTAGACTAATATCAGGAACAGAGATGGCAAAATCTTCAAAGAGTGTATAATCTTGGAACAAAATTCCTATCTTTCCATATTTTTTTCCCTCAATGTGTGTGACACATTTAAATATACACAGTGTCAAATGCTGAAACACTTTTGGAACATCAAGGTCCTTAAAGACTACCCAAAGAGACAGGATGGGAAGAAAATTATCAGGGATCTATCTGATTTAAATTACAATGATTGAAGTTTGGGGAAATGTTCCTAAATTCTGAACACTAAAAAGGAATTACACATTCTTCTCATAGTTTCCAAAACAGAGGTTCAGACGTTTTAAATAGTAAATTGGATTCCAGCAACAATAGAAATGCAAGATACCCAAAACATTATTGTACTATTCTTAATGCTGGAATTCATTTTACCTTGTAGGGACATTAGTATCATATTTACAATTCATTTTTCATGGCATGACAAATGGATTCTTTTTTAATTCCGTAGTATTATTTCTAACTTCATAGTTATGATTACTATTTATTCATTAAATGTGTTGTGAACTCCATTAAAAAATTAAATGTTATCTTTAAAAAAATGATCTTTTAAAAAAGTAGCCATTATTATAGGACCATTAGTAATTATTAGTCCATGCTGTTCATAATCTACCTGTCTATAAATTTTTCTACATCTTGTCCCTCTTGTTCTAAACAAAGTAATTTTCTTTGCCCTTTTTAAAAATTCAGTAGCTTTTAAATGACAAATATTCTGCCACATTTCTACTATGTTCTGAATTCTGTTATGACAATTATTAAATTGACCATACTAAACAGAGTGAAGCTACATTATTATTTTACAATGACTTTAATATCAATTTTGTTGGCATTAATGCCAAACTGGTTATGTTATAGGCATTTGTTTCATTTTATATTCTGTGAATCTGTTGAAAAGTAAAATCTATAAAATATCAACTAAGATAAACTCTGAATTTGCCATATGGATACTAATGAAAAAGACCAAGAAATAAATTTCTTTTAAGATCTTCTGATTGACTACCAAGGTCATACGGACTGTAACTTCTTAACGGGAGAATTTTTATTTTGTTTTAATGAATACATTTCATGTTTGCAATTGAAGCTGAGGTTAATTCCAGGTTGAAGAACAGGAATACGAACTTAAGCTATGCTTTCACATTTAGAAAACAGCATCTATCAACTTACCACTATAGATGTAATGATACCTTGCAGCTGCTTTGTATTATTGAGGTAAGTCAGCCTTCCCTATCTGATTCATTAATCTTCTAGCTAATGTGATCATTGGTCATGCTTGATACAGATAAAAAGATCAAGAAATCTAGTAATCATACCTGGAACCTGATGGCTTAGATACAGGGGATATAGTTATTGAACCCTTGTCATGGTCAGACCATTCTCTCCTTAGACTTGACTTCCTGACCGCTATGCCCCACCGCAGGGAGGCGGAACCAATTAGGTGGTTCCGCCCCAGGCGCCTGATGGATCCTGATAGGTTCCGAATGGAGCTTGGGCCATTTCCTGAGACTCTGGCACGCGACTCGACTGAGGACCTGGTGACCGCCTGGGATAAGGCGGCCGCTGGTGCTTTAGATCGGGTCGTGCCTTTGCGGCCTCTGACCCGGCGCCGAATCTGCCCAGCTCCTTGGTTCTCCGAGGAGCTGAGGGGGATGAAACGCCGGAAAAGATGCCTAGAGAGTAGTTGGAGGGCCAGTCGCTCCGAATCTGACCGTACACTAGTGAGGTCTTATATCAAGACCTACTTAGTGGCGATAAAGGCGGCGAAGTGTAATTACTTTTCCGCTCTTATCGCGTCGGCAGAAAATCGCCCAGCTGCCTTGTTTAGGGTGACTCGCTCCCTTCTCCATCTGGGAGCGCGGGAAGACCCCTTGCAAGGTCGTGCTGAGGATTTTGCGCATTATCTGCACGATAAAGTCGCTCAGATTCGGGAAGGCTTGGCCTCCGACTGGGTAGGTACGGGCGGGTTGTCCGAGGTCTGTCTTGAGACGGTTATCTGGGATGAGTTTGACCCTGTGACTCCCGAGGACGTGGACAGGATGCTGGGGAGGTTGAACGCAACCACATGTTTATTGGACCCGTGTCCCTCCTGGTTGGTGCTGGCTACCCGGGAGGTTACACGAGGCTGGCTCCAGAGGATTATAAACGCTTCCTTGAGTGAGGGGTTCTTGCCTCCCGCCTTGAAAGAGGCGGTGGTGAGGCCCCTCCTCAAGAAGCCCTCTCTGGACCCAGCTGTTTTAGCAAACTATCGTCCAGTTTCCAACCTTCGCTTTCTGGCGAAGGTTGTTGAGAGTGTGGTTGCGCGACAGCTCCCCCAGTACCTGGAGGAAACCGTCTATCTAGATCCGTTCCAGTCCGGCTTCAGGCCCGGGTACAGCACGGAAACGGCATTGGTCGCGTTGGTTGATGATCTCTGGAGGGCTCGGGACAGAGGTTGCTCCTCTGTTCTGGTCCTATTAGACCTCTCAGCGGCTTTTGATACCATCGACCATGGTATCATGCTGCGCCGGTTGGAGGGGTTGGGAGTGGGAGGCACTGTTTTACGGTGGTTCTCCTCCTATCTCTCCGACAGGTCGCAGTCTGTGTTGGCTGGAGGGCAGAGGTCGACCTCAAGGCACTTGGTTTGTGGGGTGCCACAAGGGTCGGTCCTCTCGCCTCTCCTGTTCAACATTTATGTGAAGCCGCTGGGCGAGATCATCCGTGGTTTTGGGGTGCAGTGCCATCTGTACGCTGATGACACCCAGCTGTACATCTCCACCCCAGACCACCCCAACGATGCCCTTGAAGTGATGTCCCGGTGCCTGGAGGCGGTGCGGGTCTGGATGGGGCGGAACAGGCTCCGACTCAATCCCTCCAAGACTGAGTGGCTGTGGCTGCCGGCGTCCCGATATAGTCAGCTGGTGCCATCGCTGACTATTGGGGGCGAGACATTGGCCCCCACGGAGAGGGTGCGTAACTTGGGTGTCCTCCTGGACGCACGGCTGTCCTTAGAAGAGCATTTGACGGCCGTGGCCAGGGGGGCTTTCTATCAGGTCCGCCTGATACGCCAGTTGCGCCCCTTTCTGGATCGGGACTCCCTATGCACGGTCACTCATGCCCTCGTTACTTCCCGCCTTGACTACTGTAATGCTCTCTACATGGGGCTCCCCTTGAGGAGCACTCGGAGGCTCCAACTGGTGCAGAATGTGGCCGCGCGGGTACTTATGGGGGCGGCATGGCGCTCCCACGTGACACCTCTCCTGCGCGAGCTGCATTGGCTTCCAGTGGTCTTCCGAGTGCGCTTCAAGGTGTTGGTTCTCATCTTCAAAGCGCTCCATGGCTTAGGACCCAGTTATTTACGAGACCACCTTCTGCCTCCGATAACCTCCCACCGGCCAACACGCTCCCACAGAGAGGGTCTCCTCAGGGTGCCGTCTGTCAGGCAATGTCGGCTGGCGACCCCCCGGGGAAGAGCCTTCTCTGTGGGGGCACCCGCCCTCTGAAATGAGCTGCCCCCAGGGATACGACTAATCCCGGATCTCCGGACCTTCCGCCGGGCCCTGAAGACGTTTTTATTTCAGCAAGCCGGGCTGGGTTAAAAATTTTTAATTGGTGAATTTTATGGGTAACGGGGTTTTAAATTGGAGAAGCCTAAGATAATTTAATTCTGTTTTAATGTATTTTAATATTTGTATTGTGTGTTTTTAATTTTGGCTGTTCACCGCCCCGAGTCCTTCGGGAGAGGGGGCGGTATAAAAATTTAATAAATAAATAAATAAAATAAATAAGGTTTGTGGGATGTATTAACCTTATAAACTTACATTTTCTAATTACTTAACCAAGAAGTTTTACTTCTTGGTCAAGTAATTCAAGTAAAATTGAAGTTGCTTGGTCAAGTAAAGTTCTAATAGTAGAACTTTTAGTAGTTCTACTATTAGGTAATAGTAGTAGTAAAAATCCACAGCTTGCATCATTGGGGAAGGGAAAATAAATAAATAATCACATACATCACCACCCACTTGTATGAAATCAAACAAAATGGGAAAATATTAAATTACCTCTGTTCTTTGAATCAAGTCACAAAACATAAAAGAGCAGAAGCTGTCTAGGCAGACATTTTGGTGTTAATCAGAATAGAGCTGGAAGGGATGTTGGAGGTCTTTTAGTCCAACCCCCTGCTCAAGTAGGAGACCATATATCCGTGTTGGTGAACCTATGGCACGCAACGCCCTCTCTGTGGGCACGTGAGCCTTTGCCCCAGTTCAGCTCTGCTGTGTGTGTGCACGTGCCTCCCACTGGCCAGCTGGTCTTCGGGTCTCTGCCGCACATGCACGCGTGCATGTGCAGGGGGACGGGGCGCGCGTGGGGGAGCAAATGTGGGGGACGCCTGCGGGGGGGCACATATGCATTGCATTTTGGGGGTTCGGGCGGGCTTTGGGCACTTGGTCTGGAAAAGGTTAGCCATCATTGCTCAGATAGGTAGCTGTCCAGTCTTTTCTTAAAAACGTCCAGTGATGCAATACCTACAGTTTCTGAAGGCAAGCTGTTCCACTGGGTAATTGTCCTCATTGTTAAGAAGTTTCTCCTAAATTCCAAGTTGCTTCTCTCCTTGATTAGTTTTCCTCCATTGTTTCTTGTCTTGCCTTCTGATGGTTTGGAAAATAACCAAACCACCATTTGACAGCCTCTCAAATACTCGAATACTGTTCTCCCAAGGTATGTCTATAACTTAATTTGCTTGAAAGCAAAAGTCAGGAAAATTGCTTTTTGTCTACTGTGGTGCGGGTTTTGAAATAAGATGTTCTATATTCATAACTTCATATGCTTGCAAGCTTTGCATTTTGGCTGACGTGTCATTTGGGGGTATTGTTGTGCTCTTTCCTTTTGACACTGGGTAATTAACCAAAAGAGAAACAAGATGCATATTGTACATCTTGATTCTTATCCAAGATCAGCCAGCAAACACCACAGTCAAGGCACAAGTGTTTGTATTGTCTGCGGTGACCCTAATGTGTGGTTTTCCATACTGAAATCTTATACACGTGGTGCTTGACTTACAACAGTTTGTTTAGTGACTGTTCAAAGTTACAATGGCACTGAAAAAAAGTAACTTATGACCGATTTTCACACTTACGACCATTGCAGCATCCCCAAGGTCATGTGATCAAAATCCAGATGCTTGTCAATTGGTTCATATTTATGACGTTGCAGCACCCTGGGGTCATGTGATCAGCTTTTGTGACCCTCTGAAAAGCAAAGTCAACTTAACAACCTTCTGACTAACTTAATAATTGCAGTGATTCACTTAACAACTGTGGCAAGAAAGGTCATAAAATGGGGCAAAACTCACTTAACCATAAATTTTGGGGTCAATTGTGGTCGTAAGTTGAAGACTACCTGTAATTTGACCACTAGGTCTGCTCTGCAGGGCATATACAAACCCCTACAGGAATTCAAAAATAAATAAAATAGAGTTACTGTTTTTTTAGATATCATCAAGAATTATACATTTACGTAGTAATTATTGGATATTTATATACTGTGTTTCTTGATTAAATAATGCATCTAGGTAAACGACCAATACATTCTTATCAAAATACCTACATTTTTACAGCCCAACTTTTTAATGGACACTTTTTACTTCTATTATACTATTATAACTACATGATCTCTTATCTTCCACATAATATTCAGTTAATGGATACTTTTAGTACCAACTAATGGACCTTCATTGAGCAGCATAGCACAGAGCTTCTAACAACGCTATATTGTCACCCTGGATTCTGAACTCACTCTGAGCACTCTGAATCGGAAGAGATATAATAACCGTTGCTCGGTTTTTAAAGAAACACAGAAGTTTTCATTGGACAAGAAGTTCAGATGGTTCATTGTGAGTCGAACACAAATATCAGAGACCTTCTAATGGATTTTTAACGCTGTGTAGCTGAAGCATACTGGAGAAAGCCAAAAAAAGATATCACTATTTTCCTGAGACATTTGGTATTGTTTGCTCTACATAACTAGAAGGCTGTTTACTTTTGATCCAACTAAATAAAAACCAAATTAAAGAACCTTTTCCTACTGCAGTTTGTTGATTTCTTATAATCTTTTTTTCTTTCAAGTGGTCTTTCTGAGTGTAAAATTCTTTTTCATTCTTTCTCTCCCCATCTCCTCTTTTTAAAAACCCCTTTTCTTTTCTTCCTCTCGTATCTCTTCTGGTTACCATTTCACTCTTAGTTTAATCTTGTGTTTCCAGATCATTTTTTTTGTCCCTGCATAGTAGCTGTCCTGCTGTTCTACTCATTGTGTGCAGGTGCTGACAAAGCAAAGCTGATAAAATGGTTAGTCTCTGCTCAGAGATAGTCTTTCATAATTTTAATCTGAAACTTCACACACAACGTGGCAATGTAGAAAACAAACTGTAGGGCTGAATCATACCGCACAGATTTATTTTATCAGGAATAGAAATTATGTAGGAATACTTCTAATATGTTGGATTTCTATAGCAACTAATGCATTTTCCGGAAAATTCTGGAAAGGGATCAGTCATCTGATTAATAACAGAAACGTAACCAGAAGGTTTAGCTCACAATCTGAACTTTTTCATTAACAATTGTTTTTTCATACAACCTTCCACTATGTAATGAAGGGCACAGTAAGCTCTTTTACAACTTTTGTTCTGTCTTTTAGTTATCTGAACATTTCACTGCTTGATCCTTTATGAAAGAACATTCACAAAGAAATGTAACAAACAAACAGCTATCCCAAGTCAAAAATTGAATTGCAGGTTCTGGTGGGTGTAGAAAATCTGATTATTTTGTAAAAAAAAAAAAAAAAACAATCCAGAAAAAATGTAGATTTTCAACAGAGTTCATCAAAGCATCACATCAACTCAATCTCAGCTTTTGCTTGGGGTGTCTCTCAAATGGAGGCGATTAAACAAGTGTCTGTAAACTAGTTTAACATGAGCAAAGAGGAGAATTAGAATGAGAGGCAGGCTGCAGAGTTCACGATACGCTTTTCTTTTCTGATGCACGCATCTACTACTTTGCCCAGTATTGATTCATTTTGTAAAACAGATACAAATAGTTTGGTCAGCATCTGCACTGAGTTGATTCAAAAATGACTGTATGAAAATACCTCACTTATATAGATAGTTAGCCTTCCATTACAGCCAAAATTGAACCCAAAATTTATGTTGGTAAGTGAGAAAAAGTGAGTTTTGCCCCATTTCTTGCCACAGCTATCTCAGGGACTTTCACCAGACCAGCAATTACACCAGGAATGTAACTGGGAACGAAGTCAAGCAGTTTTGTCTTCCAGAAAATCTGCAAATTCCTCAGTGCGCCCCTTCAGGTGGACCTCAATTACCTCCTTCCCTAGGAAGAGGTGGCTCACCTTAAAGAGGGTCGCTGAGCGATTATCTGCAGATGCAATTAGTGTGGAGAAGTATTTACACTTCGTCGCACAAATCACCATGAGGTAGGCCTTAGTAGCAGCTCTTACCAGTGTTCAATTGAGTTCATCCCGTCTTCCGCCAATGATATGTCCTCATGCCTTTCATCCCTCTCAGTTGCTCTGTATACCACGGGGCACAGAGAGGTCTACGGGTGAGGAGAGGTCCCATGGGTGCAATCCTGTCCAGAGCTTCAGTCACCTTCCTATTCCAAACGGTGACTAAGAGCTCGGCTGGACTGCACAGTAGATCTGCAGTTATAACCCCCAGGTCCTTCTGGAACCCATCTAGGTCCATTAGTTGACGGGGGTGGACCAATCCAATAGGTCCTGCCTCCCTGCCGGGGGGGGGGGAGGGTTATAGTTCTTGAGAAACTAATTGCCACCAGACTGTAATCCGACCATGACAAGGGGACCAAGGACAGGTCCACTAATTCCAGGTCACTTTGGTGTTCTGACAAGAACACCAAATCGAGTGTGTGACCACTATTACTAGTTGGGCCCTGGATAACCTGAGATATGCCCATGGAAGTCATGTTTTCCATGAAATCTCGGTCTACCTCTGACCCCGCCCCCAGGGATGGGAGAACTATAAGCCTGGGGAATTCCACCGCCAGTCCTGCGGCGAGGTCCAGGACCCCGAATAGGGAAGCAGAGAGGCCGGTAAAGCAGCAGCAATCCCACCTGATCCCTTGAGCCTAACCTAAGAAAAAGGGTCTCGCAGCCGGGCACTTGTGGAGCAGTGCCTCTGGAGGCTACTAGAGATTCTTTGATAATAACAGCCACACCCCCTCTTTACCTACCGTTTCCCCAGGAGGGAGATCCATTATTCACTATGCGTTTTGCATAATCAATGTTACTGAAGAAAAGAAGAGGGGCATAGCTCATGTTTTCAGTTGCTGACAGCTATGATGTCTAGTTCACCATGTTACAAATTAGCACCCCTGGGAATTAAACTTCTGGAATTCTGGGAACTGCACTCCCAATCTCTCTTTGATGGGGAAGGTAAATTTACTTTGTTTATAAATCAAGCAAAATTTTCCAAAGATGCTCCCCCTAATGACCCTCGCAGCAATATTTTCTTCTGGGTAGCGTGACATACTCATCAGTCACTGTTGTAGCCCTTCAATTTAGACGAGCTTTATCCACAGGTGAAGTTATTAATCTGAGTAGGGCACATAACTCATGTTAAGAGAACAAGTCAGAATTATCAGAATTATTGAAAACATTATAACCATAGTTTAGAAGCCTAAAAAATCTGTTACATAAAGTCTTTTTGTGTAAGATTCTTAGATATCATTAATCAGTGTGTTCAATGAATGCTGAACCGATAAATGCTTCCATTATAACAACTCTGCTCTCTCTCAAAAAAAGTGTGGCTTCTAATGTCTTTGAAAGCAGTCATAATCTGCACTATAAAAGAATTGCTTAATGCCTTAAGTCTGCTTTACCTTCTGCTCATATGAAAATTATAAATGGAGGAAGAATTGAAATAAAATACTAAAAAATCTAAATTGTCATAAACTGTTACCGTCTAGACAGGATATTAACAGTGACTAACATTCAAATTCTGGGCCAGTATAACTATGAGTCTTAAATCAGGTTTTAGAATATGGTTTTACTGCATTCATATTTTCTAATTTTAGTGTCCCTGCTTTCTAACTGACTTTATCCTGTTACTTTCTTTAAAACTGAGTTTGAAAGTACTCATGTTCCTGTTTTTGTAAAAAAAAAAAAAAAAAAAGGAAGTAATTGCAAAGATATCTTCCCTATATGCAAAATATTTCCCTAATCACCTATCAATAATCCTTTTAAAATTATTCTCATTATTGGTATTTAAAGGGCTATTAAAGACCTGAAACAAATGATATTCTAAGCAACCAATTTTGCTACTCTACAGTATGGTAATCTAATGTCTCATTCTCACAAACACCAATACTGATATTTGCAAATATTCTTTCTTTGTAATCTATGATAATCACATTTGGACAAAAATAAGCCAACAAACCCTAAATGAACAGCGAAAAAAATACAGAAAAACTTAGATTCCTGCTGCCATCTTTTGATCATTCAGATTTTTGTAGCCCAGATGCAGTAATTAAACAATTGTTACTGAAGTTCACTTGAATAGAAATCTTATTCTTTCACCAGCAACAAAGGTTTGCCAATTGTTTTTTCTTGGCTAGTACACCCTGGATTGTCTGCAAACATTCCAAAAAAGATGTGGAACATACACACTGCTAGATTCTGACTGACTTTCATTGACCTTTTTACAATGCAGTTTTTTCTCTGCTTTGTTCCACCTGTTTTTGGCTGGAGTCTAGTTTTCCAGCTGTTTACCTGAAATGCTTCTGGCATAATTTTGGATGATCTTGTCTCTTGACTCCAGCAATATTATGTAGTCACAACTAAGAACAAAATATTTAATCAAGTAATAACGAGCTTACATTTCTGTAGAAAAAGTATTTATCCTTTATGATTTTCCTATTTTTTGCAGAGAATTTTTACCAGAGCTTCATGCTGATACATAAAGTAAGTCTGAATGATCAAATGATATCAATGTTTTGGGCTTGCTTCACTGATTTTGTGAACAAAATACAGGTGGTTCTTGGTTAATTATGGTAATTAGGATTGAAATTTCCATCACTAAGCAACATTTCCGTAAAGCATGACATCATGTGAACCTTACTCTCCACATATACAATTGCAAAGTGCACTTCAACTTCTCCCCACCCGCCTAATCTCCCTTCTACCTCTGCCCTTTGCTCTGCTACCCTGCCACCCTGTACTCTATCTCTATCATCTTTGCTGTTTCCAGCTTTCTATCATCTTCTTCCTCCTGTGGCTGACAACATGTGCCTGCCTTGCCTCTTTGGAGGCAGCTGCTGACCATGTAGGCCTTGTTTCCATGACTGCATGTACTCCTTTTGGAGCTGTGTACAACCTTCCTGAAGCGTTCATGTCCTCCTGCCTCCAGTAGCACCCACCTCTGGCCCAGCTGTGCTTCTGTGGCACCATAGTTGCTGCTTGCATGTCCTTTGGCAGCAGCCGCCCTGGCATTGCTGTAGCAGCCTCTTACCCACTAAATTGAAGCAATCACTTATTCACCCATCAGTCTGCTTGTAAGCCACCTGGGACTTGCGGCTTCCTGTTGGCTTCCCCACTGACTTTGCTCGTTGGGAGCTAGCAGGAATTGCAAGGAGGTCGTCACTTAACAACCTATGATCATTGCTTAATGGTGGCAATGGGGTCTGCCATTGCTAAGGAATGTGATCACAGTCCCAATTATTATTGTTAATCAAGGACTATCTGTATTTTTCCACAAATTCCTTCAGCTCAGGAACATTTCAGTTTTTTAAACTGCTAGTTTCACTTCCTGGCATGATTTTGCTTTTCATTTGTTATCTTGCATTTTGGGGAACAACTGTCTTATTGAAAGACATCAGTTTGTTGATGAACAGATGGACTGATATTCTTCAGTAGAAATTTTTGATACAGTTTTGCAAAGATATAAAACAATTTAAAAAATACAAACATTCTAAAAATGTAGTTAGAAATTTTGGATCTGGATGCTTGTTCCAAGAAGCTATTCTCTTTTCTGTCATATACCATATAAATTATCATGTGTTTCATGACAATTTATGTGATAGTTCTATGAATATGAAGTGCATAGAACTATGACACATATAGTCATAACACTGAAAAATTATCTTCATTTCTACATCTTTCCATCACTGTATATGAGTTTGTGCAGGCATATAAGACTTGATATACAGTAACTCTAATTAAATCAGTTTATAAAACAAGTTTTCATGCCTAAAATAAGAAATAGTTTGTTTGTTTATTTATTTATTAAACAAATATATATGACTTTCCAACTCACGCGCAGTGACTTTCCCGAGTTCTCCTTTGAAACAACCTATCAAAGTTGTACCAGTTGCTTATTTAAATCAGTTGAAATTCTGCTCTGCTTGTGCAGAATTACACAGACATGGAGCTACACTAGAGAGGCATTCAGATGCAAAAGCAATTGAGATGGACGTTTGACTGCACATGGAGCAGACTTTCTTCTGAACACACTCTAGTGAGCTTGCAGCTCTTTCACTCTCTGATTTACAGCTGTGAGGCTACTGACCTAACAAGTTCAAAGTGGGCAGCCTGTGAATGAACAAACAGGAACAGGGCTCTCTGCAGAAGTCATTCTGTTCACTGAGGTATAAAGGAATGATGGGTTCACAAAGAGAGTGTTAATCTCCTGGCTGTGGTAGGAACAATCAACCAGCACAAGTGCATCACATCCTCCCGTTTTATTTCATTAACGCCACAGCCATCCTACATTAAAATCCAAAAATTGATGAAACTAAAGATGCTGTCTCCAGTTGGTGCTATTTTAGGAATGAGCTCCACTGAACCGTGGGATTTATTAACGGTGCAATCTTACTGATGATCGACTGAATATATCAACACTGACCAACACAACACTTTCCCTTGCATTTTATTATAAGAATTTCTGTGCTAAACCCTACAGAAATGGACAAACCAGTCCCAGCAGCAGCAAGAATGAACAATTTCCCATTTACAATGGGAAAAATCCTAACCTCAGTTCAGATTGTCTTCAAATAAACCAGACAATCTTCTATATTCAACAGTCAAACCAGCAGCATTTTTGATGGGCAGAATATAATCCCTCTTGTTGAATATTAAATTGTAATTTCCATTAATTATTAAAGTCATACAAGTTAGCTGTGGGCCTATGTCACTGTAATTAAAGCTGAACCACAAAGTGAAACTCTCACACTAATAGTTGTTTTCGCCTTTAAAAATTGCACACATACACACATGCAGAGACAATAATTCATTATTATTAATGTCTTTGACATTAATGGATGAGATTACAATAACATGTTGAAATGCTTGTTTGTCTTGGAAAATTCTTACATTAGAAATTACAGCACAACAGGTTCAAAAATATGGTGTTAATTAGAGCTATTCACAGTAATTGTATGATCCAAATTTAAAAGAGTTTTATTGGCTCATAGTTAACAACCACACATAGTTCAAGAAGTTTGCATTTCTTTCATCAAAAATCTAAATCAGGGATTAAACTTCAGTTCCAAGCATTTCTACACAGGATGGCCAATGCTAAAACTTGTAATTGTATCTGATTATTTTAGTCAGGCTGTCTGCTTGGTTTGATATTTTGTCCATTTTTATGGATTTTCCAGTTTTGTATGCTGCCCAAAGTCCTTTGGAGTAAGGCAGCTAATAAATTCAACTAACTAACTAGTTCAGAAAGATATTGACAGTAGATCTTTCATTCCTGCCCTAAATAACCAGCATTATATATTCCTTAAGAGTCTTCTGGGATTAGAAAGAATGGAAGCCAAATTGTCATGACTACTCAGTAGAGTACAAAAACAGGCTATAAATCAAATATAAATGAATAAATAGGATGGGAAAGTAAGATCTCCCATAAACTTTTTTCCTATAAGTCTTGCTTTGATCTTTTTGACTTTTGAGATTGTTGGCAGGTAATAATTTTTTTTCTAGTAACACAAAAACTTTGGAATGAATTCCTGACCGAAATAAATATTACTAGCTTTCTATTATTACATAATGAACAAACCAGCTGTAATCATTTCAGAGAACTTTGAGGGCTTACTGAATTTGATAATTTTTTTTCTGTTTGTTGGATTTTTAGGACTGTCTGATTCTGAAAAGATTCTGGGCAATTTACAATATTTCAAATATATATTTTAAAAACACTGTTAAAAACACAGCTGCCCAGACAAAACAGAAACAATAACATTAAACATTTCTTCTGTTACATACAGAATTAGTCTGCCCTGCTGAAACAACTGGAAATGTATTGTAGCAAAGTTGTTTAGTATTACTTTTTTATTACTTGTAGAAGTTTATTGGTTTATACTTTTCTTTTTAGTACTGCTTTTGTCACTTAGAGGAGAAAAAAGCAAGTCTTAGAATAAATGATTCTATTCTTTTTGGGGGGGAAATAGAAAAACAATGAAATATTACCCCATTAGATAATGCAAATGTTTAAAATTATTTTTGTAAAATTAGTGGCACATATTTATTAAGAACAGTTGTGAAAAAGGAAAATATATAATGAAAACTATTTTAGGAGAAAATCCATGTTAGTTTATGCTAGCAGAAAAGTAGGAGTCTGGTAGTACCACAGCAAAACAAAACTGGTTGTCATCTACAGCTCATAGCTCAAACTACTCAAAGACATTATTAATAAGCTACAACCCATACAGGACAACAATACTGTACTTTCTTAGGCACTCGGTGAGAGGCTCACCATGTTTGCATAAAGACAACCACCCATCCTGAAGCAGCAAAAGAAATAACAAAATAACTGTGCAAATATGAGAACCAGGCCCTGCAAAGATGTTTGCTTTGCCCCCAGAGGTTTACCAACAGCATCATCACAAACTGCAACAACTTTACTCCAATGTGATATGTAGCGTCTTCAGCCAGCAATGCTCCTATGGATCCTACATTGGAATAGCCAATCAGTTTTTGTGCAAATGAATTATGGACACAAAACAAAGGTAAGGTAATCACAGACCATTTTAGCTTCCCAAGACACTCTATTAGATTTTAAAGTAGCTGTTTTGAAGCAAAAAAAAAAAAAAAACACCTTTATCAGCACAACTGAGTAAAAGATGGTTCAATTCCTACTCCATCAAAAGGCTATTTTAGGAAATCTCAACACAAACAGTAGATTTTTAATGTCTCAAAATGAAGTGACAGAAGAAAAATGAGTAGGTAGAAATGAAGGAAAATCTAAGAAAGTTGTGTTAGATTGAGTTAATGAGATTCCCCAAAAGAGAGAGTTTTGAACAAAAGGAACTGCATGAAACAGTATAAGGACAAATGAAAGCAAGGACTGCAAAAATAATCCGGTATTATGAATGGGCTTTCCTTTCCTTTCCTTTCCTTTCCTTTCCTTTCCTTTCCTTTCCTTTCCTTTCCTTTCCTTTCCTTTCCTTTCCTTTCCTTTCTTTTCCTTTCCTTTCCCCTGTCCTGTTCTTCCCTCCATGTCTCATTCTCGTATCAGTTTAACCACTCCACACATTTGATGAAGTTAGCTGTAGTTCACAAGATCTTATGCCTTTTAATAAAGTATGTCAGAAAGATTCTACTAGACTCCTTCTGATAGTGAGAGCTGGTTTTCATGTTCTTTTGGATAATGCTATGTATACAATAAGAGAGTTATAAAGTTCTAAGTCTGTCCAAGGAATTACTCACATTCGGGTTCATGAGGGATAGATGTGTTACCAAGCCTAAAGGCCATGAAAGAAAGAACGCTGCTAGAGCAAACACTGCCTTTTAGGCACTATAGTCTTTGATATTTTTAAGGTAGCAATGTTCATAAAAATTCCCATCGAGTAGATTTCTTTAGCCAATGTTTATATATGTTGGCGTAGTTATGGATGTTACACCGGGGACCTCTGAGGCTTACCAAAAGCAAAATTAAATGTAAAGAAGAGAAACAGTTCTCTTGAGAGATGCCGCTGGATGCCCAATTTTAAACATCTATCTGCTGTAGAACAAGTTTATTGAATAAGATGTTTTACACAATTTTGGAAAACTATCAGCTCAAAGCAGCAAAGTAAGAAACCTGAGAAATGCAGAGATATTTTCCTAATAAATCACATGTCACTAGGTCATCTGCTAATTGCTTGAAGATGATTGTCTGGGGCTGATGCTGGGGACCTATAGCCCTCCAGGTATTATTGAACAACTAACTCCCAGGATCCTACTATATTGGTATGCTAGACGGAAAGCCAGAGGTTGTTCACAAAGAAAGACCCTTGGAAGGATGTAATCCAAAGGTTAGTAATTGCAGATGAATTGAAACATCAATTATAGCTGTCATTCTACCCTGTGGTCAGTAGAAAACTACTATATTTACATAGTTGTAGAAAATGTTTAATTATACACCTCTTTTTGTTTCATCCAGCCAGTGTAACATTTTTCTTGCCTGTACAGATAAGCAAGTTGATTAAAAAAACAACAACACCTATGTTCTTATCCCTAGAACATTTCCTTGACAGGATTATATTTTATTACCATTATTAGACAAGATGGGGAGTGGGGGGTTGTTCCTTTCTCTCTCTCTTTTTCTTTTCTAAGTACAGGATTGGTCAGAAAGGAGGCACTATTAACATTAGACACTTTTGACTTACGTGTCAAAATTATGTTATCGATTGTGAGCATATGCTGGGGGTTGCTTTCCTGCTTCTTCATGGGTGGAATATGTAAGACAGATGCACTGTTTATTACAGAAAGGTACATTAGGTACATTTCTTGAATATATTGACTGTTTACCACAGTTTATAATAACAAATACTGAATATTTAATGCAATATTTCTTTCACATCTTTATTTACAGTTATGTTGGAATTTATACTTCACATTTCCTCCAGAGAGCAAGGTGCTATACACAATTTTTCTTCTAGTCCACATTATCCCCTCAACAGCCCTCTAATGAAGTTTTAAAAAATTATGACGGATGCAAAATTATCATTTTTCAATAAACTCCATTCAGGTAATTTGAAGCTAAAACTCCCCAGGCTAGTCTAATACCATAACTAATAAACCATAATGATGTAGAGTACTAGCTAATATGCTTAATTATACTGATTTATCAAATTTATATAGCTGCTCATCTCACGAATGTGATTGTTTATTAAAGCTAAAGCAGATGAGGTGTGGACAGGCAATTCCCAAGCTAGAGAGAACTGTTATTCAAACATGGTCCACAAGACCCCAAAAGAAACTGCCAAGCAACTATTACCTTGGAAAGCAGCATAAAAGTTTAAAGGCTGAGGCAAAGTGAGCAATCAACTGTCATGTTAAGGCTTCATCCTTGCTTGGAATACAGATTCTCTACTAGCCAAGATGAACCTGGGATTCTTCTGCCAGTCTAGTCACAACAGGTGAATTAAAAGTTAAGTGTCTTAAGGTCTGTGATTTACTTCTAAGCCAAGGTATTAAGTCTGACATTGACAGAATGTGGAGCAATATACTATTTTAAGGCATATTCAAAATGTATATGGAAGTCCTCATCCTTCTTCCATACAATTTTATTCTTTCCAATCCAAAGGGATTTTGTAAAGAGGCCCAGGATTGTCTGTCTACCTGTTGCTTGGCAGAATAGCTCTCTGTAAATTGAAGATAACAAAACCAGATTTGCTGTTTGGGGAGAAGCTGGCAAAACAAAGATGGAGTTTGAAAATGGACCGGATCAAATCCAGGGGCTTTGGAAAAAATACATTGCAACTAAAGTTTCCATTCTAAGGACACAACCCTCTGCTCCTGGCCACATGACTCAGAGCAGACTGTGTTCAGCCCATCTTCTGCTTCCTACTATACACCTACACACAAACATATGGTCAATGCTGGTAAAAAAATGGAAAAAACCTTGAAGCCATGCTCTGCATGTGTTCCCTTTGTCCCAAAGGTGCTATTCAAAAGGAAACCAAACTTTCTTGGTTTTTTCCTTGAAAACATTTTGCTTCTCTTCCATGAAAAATGTCTTTCATTCTGGATGACCTGGAGGACTGAGAATCTCAGGGAGATCTCAGGGAATCTCAGCGAGAATAGACCAGGGGTGTCAAACCCGATTTCATTGAGGGCCACATTCAGGGTTGTGTTTGACCTCAGGGGGCCGGGGTAGGTGTGGCTGGGATGGGCGTAGCCAGTTTGGTGTCACTCCTGTTGGGGGCACCTGTGGTGGCCCGAGAGCTCTGCCAGCGAAAACAGGCTCCCGAGCCCTGTTTTCAGCTGCCCGGGCCTCCTGCAACCCTCTGCCAGTGAAAATGGAGTTTGGGAAGGCTGCAGCCCTCCCGAGCTCCATTTTCATTGGCAGAGGGTTGCAGGAGGCCCTGGCAGCTGAAAATGAAGCTTGGGAGCCTCTTTCACTGGCAGAAGCACTGCGAGCTAGTCCTCTGCTGTTTCCAGGGCCGCCCCACGGGCCAGATCTAAGGACCCCACGAGCCGGATCCGGCCTTGAGTTTGACACCCCTGCGGTAGACATTGTTCCCTACTTTTTTTGTATCCATCAGCTTCTTTGAGACAGGAATATAAAAATATCTAGGATAATCTGTAATATTCCCAATCTTGTTGATGGTTCCAGAATCACAGTCTTCCAATTTCCCTACCCCTTTCTACCTCTCCACAATGCTTTCCCCTCACTTTTGCTTTTCTTTCCTATGTAAACTGCTCTTTCAAGTCTCCTCAACTAAACTATTTTATCTTACCTTATTTCCTATTCTTGATACGCTTTGATCTTGGGACATCCTGATTTATTTGCTGCCTCTGTTGTCTCCTTAACTACCTATTCCCTCCCCCCTGCTTTATTTCCCACTTTTTTTGCCAGTTTGGGTTTTTCTTGGAATGATCCATTCTTTCAAACATTCTCTTCCAAAAGAAAGTAAAAACTGCAACATTTTTAAATCAGCAGATGGAAGCTCTGCTCTGAGCTGCTCAGTAGTAGGAAAGATTTCCTTTGGAGGGGTGGATTCCCCATTGCAGGAGGTATTTGAACTGGATGACAATCCTTATATTCCATTGTTTTATGGAAAACAAAGTTGCAGGGTTTTAACAAAAATAGTATTACCCTCCAAAGAAATAAACTAAAATTAAAATAACCCTATATTGCAATAAAATAAATAAAAATGCCAAAATGTTAAAAACTGGCCTCAGGTTCACTCCCTCTGGAGTTTGCCCAAATCATGCTCTGTAAAACCTGGCATGGCCCACAAGCTGATGAAAGTTATGTGTTCCTGCTAAAGCTTAGCACGTCATCTGACGTAGGTTTCCTTTTCACATTCTGAAATATCCAAATAATTAAATATAATATCCAAATTATAACAGAGAACAAGAGAAAGAGAACATGGTGTTCAGAAGGCAAGGAACAGGCCTATTCCAAATGAAATCTTGATGAGAGATTAACAAATGAAAAGTTGTGACTAGTTTTAAAAATATTGGGCAACCACATTTTTTTTTTAAATTTCATACAGTCGTATGAGATTGTGTCCTCTAAACTCAATTTAATTACTTTTATTCTTTTACCTCAACACAGAACTCCTTCTATGTTGTCCTCCCTAGGTTTTGCTCTTCAACTATAAAACTGAAGCAGAATTACAATAGAAATTTCCATACTGTCATGGATATTACCCTTTTCTTCAATGTAGATCCCTCTTGGACATGACATAATCGTATGGGAAGAATTTAAGCTAGCCATTTAAAAAAAACTTTATATTTCCAAAATCTTTTACACAAAATTAATTATTGAATTATACTGAATTAGATATGGTTTATTTATTTACTGAAGGTAATTCGTGCATGCAAAAGGGTGCACTTCCATTTTAAAATCTCATCTTTCTAAAACAGGATTTCTTAAGCACTCTGCCCTTTAGAACCGATTTTTGTTTCAAGAAAGGGAAGAAAATATTTTATAAGAAAACAATTATTATAGCCCTGCTTAAGCACACAAACTAATCCTTTTCCAGAACTAGTTACTTTTGTTTTATTTCAGATCCACAATTGTGTGCTCATGTTTAAGCACATACAAAGAAAGATTCAACTAATGAAAGAGATGTACACTAAATACTTTGATGAATCAGTCTCCTTACAACTTCCATCTGCTCCTAATTGCTTCTCAGAAAATATACTCAGTGTCACCCTTTTGCATATTTCCACTGCCCTATCCTAAACACACTTAGGCTGCTGACAGATTAATGCTTAGTTCACTTGAGGTATACATTCTTCGGTTCTTACACATGTTCTTATAAGGAAATGGAACTCAGTAACCACTTCATCGCAAGTTTGGGCAATGCTATTGTACAGAAACAATGCCTTAACTTCACTTTGGTATCAGATGAAGGTATCTCTGTATAAAACATAACTGTCACCAGTGCTGCCATGAGTCTCTTTTGTAAATCAGATATAAACAAGGTCTGCTGAAGATTTGTTAGTGAACTGCTAATGGAACAAGTAAGTAAGGAGGGAATAGACCTGGAAATTCACAAAATACAGGGCTTGAGGTCTACTTTAATTCCAGTCAGTTTTAAAAGGACACTGAGTATCAACACAGTGAGAAATCTCAGCTCTTCTTCTCACAATGAGAACATTGTTAAGAAAAATAGAACTCCGGGATCTGCTGCTCTTCTCATTTCTGAGCCATTTTTAAGAACCAGGGAAGTTGAATTCAAGAACCCAGTGTTTACCAAGGAATATAGCTGTGAATTTTTCATATTGTTTACATATATACATTATTTACTGTATCATCACTAACAATTAACACATCACTACAAAAAAGTGCTGAATAAGTCTGTCAATCTGCATAATATTACGTTCTTCTGTAAATGCAACACTGAGCTTTTCTCTTTAAAATATTTTTTTTATTTTATTACTATTTTCTTATTATTAATATTAAAATATTAAATTCTCTTTAATATGATATGTCAATCACACTGAGATAATTATTGGTTTTCAACATATATCAAAAAAATTGAAAGTTTTTGGCTATGCAGGTAGAGAAGAACTGCAATACTTGTCTGCCTTTATAGCCATTTATAGCAATTCAACTCTTCTTGGTATCGGTCCAAACCTGGGAATGTTACCTAGAAGGCAGACATGCCACAAAGAGAATATGCAGACCGGTCATTCAGAATCCAGACAGGGCAGAGATAAGCACAAGGTTATGTTGGGAGGATATTATCTTCTTAAAGATATCACATGCTCTCTATCCTAAAATGCCAATTGGGCAGCACTGCTGTGCAATTTAAAAGTTGACTGAAAAAAGCGGCAGCTACTGGAGAAAGAGAGGTGGGCAGCCCTGGCCTTTTTTAAAATGACCTAAAAATGACATGTGATTTGAAAGGCCTCAGGCTTTATGCAATGAAACCCTGGGGTAAAACAGGATGCAACAGTTTTGCTCTCCATTTTAGAATTGATTTTATTGAATTGATACTTGTTTCAGTTATAATGGGATATCCTGCTATCAGAAAAGCTTATTATTATTAAGAGTACAATTTATTTTTCTAACTATTGGCAGCCAAATTTTTAGACAAGCTGAATTCTCCAAATATTCTGGGACCTCTCCCATGAGGCGCAAAAGCAAATGGGAGATGAAGTGATGAAAAGGCTTCTGTCATTTCAGCAACAATGAACATTTCAAGAATTATTTCTCATAATTATGGTTTTGTTCACAAATGGGAGAAAGAACAAAGAGAACTCCAGAATTAAATTATGGGTAGCACGCCAATTTCCATTCACAGGAGAAGCTACCATCTACTGCTGTATCATTTATTCCAGCTGACAGCAGATGACAGAGGAATATTTTCCTCTCCAACTATTCTATCCAAGATCTTTTAGCTGGAAATGTCAGAGACTGAAAATGGGATTTTAAGCGTATGCTTAAAACCTGGCTCCATAAAAAGATCAGTGTCTTCTAGGATAGTAACACATCCATTCTTCATTTAGCTCAGTTCAAAATCTGTTTTGGTGAATTCAAAACATGTTTTCTCATAAGAAGTATTTTTGACACATATTTTTCATTGTGTAACTTGTGAGATGAGATCCTACATAACTTCCCACTCTAGTCTGTTGTTCATTCTTGCATTTAATGACTTGTACATTTTCACTGCAGACTATAAATAAGAAATAGATTATACAAATCCCAAGCAAGAAGAGTACTTTCTCTTTCATTTACTCTTAGGAACAATTTCCTTTGCCTTTTATTTATTTTGCAACAGATTTAGTTGATGTGAAACATTTCCATGTGGCCAAAATATCACTTAATACTGAATGTTTTATTCCACTATCCACAAAAGCTCCTCAATTCCCTGTCACAAATATCTGACATTTGTTTAAATTAACATCACAAATCATACTAAGGTCTACTTCTCCACAAGCAGATATAGGTAGTCCTCAACTTATAACCATTTGTTTAATGACCGTTCTAAGTTACAATGGCACTGAAAAAGTGTCTTATGACCAGTTCTCACACTTATGACCATTGCAGCATCCCCACAGTCACATGATCAAACTTCAGGTGCTTGGCAACTGTCATGTATTTATGAGGGTTGCAGCATCCCAGAGTGCTGGGATTGTCATTCGCAACCTTCACAGGCAGCTTCTGACAAGCAAAGTCAATGGGGAAGCCAGATTCATTTAACAACCACATGATTCACTTCATAACTGTAGTGATTCGCTTAACAACCATGGCAAAAGGTCATAAAATGGGACATGCCTAGCTTAGCGATGGAAATTATGGGCTAAATTGTGTCCGTAAGTTAAGGACAAACTATATGGTTATCGTGACAAATATACAGATTCAAATATGGTAATTATTTAAGAATAAGGGTTTCCCATTCTTTTTAGGAAGTTGAAAGATTTATATGACCTAAAGAGAAATCAGAGTTATAAAGGCTCTGGTTGGTTTGATTCTTTTTGTAAATTTTATTTATAATCAACAAAAATAATAAAATAAAGAAAATTATTTTAAACAAAATTAAATTTGTCTGTTTTATATTTTCCCAAGCCTTTTGCTTCTCTTTTAGCTTTGAACTGTTTATTGATTGCATCGCACAAATATCCAGCCTCTGTGCCAACTAGGACTTAATAGGTAACCACCAGCATATTGAGTTGCACCTGGAAACCTATTGGTAACCCGTGCAGCTCTGTTGAAAAACAGTTTTAATTAATACATCATTTCAAGCACAGGATTTACCTTTTCTATCATATTTGGCATTTTAATATTCACAAATAATATTCACAAATAATTCCTTTCCAACAATTTCAATTAACAGGAACTAGAAATACCCACTTACTGCATTAGAATTCTTGTTGAGTTTGGAATATGCACAGAATTTGTGGAAAAATCTTAAACCACACATAGATATTTCCAGGTTCATGTGGCAGATGTGAGAGGCAAGCACGTAAGTCCAGCCCCACATGTTTCATCTTATGCTGCCCTTCAAAACTGGATTGCTAACCTAAAATATATACATTCAATATAACTAATCCTAATATCATTTTGTATGCACAACTTCCTGAATAAAAACTGTTTTTTTTATAGAGTCTCCAAATGTATTCTGTTGTGTATATAATTTACTCAAATAGTGGTGTTTCAAGCCTCAAAAGAAGAAGATAAGTGCCGTGGACTTTCTTGCTATCACTCCCAGTATGGATGATTTTGCGTGATCAGAATCCAATCAGATTCATTGTGTAAAACCTGTTCTTTTTTATCTTCCTATGAATATAAATGAGTTCTCAATAATTCCAATATGGTGGCAAAATATCTGAGAGCACAACATTATTATTTTTTTCTCCCTCTATATTAAAAGAGATATTCTACAGGCTTGGGTTGACAATGTTAGTTTGTGGATAACAGCCAAAATATAAAAGGATCTCATAATAAACAGCTTTATAAGGGGAAAATGTCAAAATTTCCAAGTACTCATGATCAGCCACTATCATTGTGGTAAAAATCAATGCAATTAACTTTTTCCCCTGGATTTCTAAATTCTACAGGGCTTCTTTTTAGTATGCTTCATGCAAGTGGAATTCTAGGTTTTGAACTACTACAAAGAACTCTTCTGGACCAAGTTATATCGGTAATCAATTTGCCAGTGCATTGTAGGGTAAATCTACACCACAAAGTCCATCATTACATTTACCTGAGTGATAGTTTAGTATGGCCTTTAAATAAACACTGAAAGCCCAGCAATGTCTGCAATGAAAACATAAGTTCAAAAACTGCACTTAGCACACTATAGTGGAAATGCACCCCACTGATCACTTAATGGAAATACTCACAGTAAATACTGAAGTTAAAATGATTTTAGTCCAATACTTTAAACCCCTTTAAAGGAAGACCTACCACCTCCGATTTGTATGGATGGCTTGTTTTTCAGGTTATTCCCCTGTTCCCGCAGGTAACAATATGAATATTTCTTTTCCCTCAGAACTGAGAAAGGAAAATAGATAGCTGTAATGGAACTGTGGAAGCAGTCAAGCAGTAGATTGATTCAACTGGAGAAATTCAATGCAGCTCAACAGATTCCCTAGGATTTGGTATCCTGCTGCTTCAGGCGCAACTTCTTGTAATGAGAAACAGAAGACTTTTTGTCAAGAGCGTCAAAGCTTGTAGTGAAGCCTTGAAGGTAAAAAAAAAAAAAAAAAAACACCTTCAAATAACAAGACCTCAAACTGAAAATGTCTCTCCTCAGAAAATGCTTTTGCACATGGAAAGACTATGACGCCCAGTTCAAGGTAGAAGAGAGATCGAGAGCTTTTGCAAGCCAGCAACCTTCAATGAAAAAGATACACTTGTATGTATCTCTACTGTGGGGGAACAACAACAGGACCAAGGGCAACAACTTGGCTATAATAAGTATGACACACACAAAAAAAGCAGAGAAATGATTTGATAAACTTATAATTGCTTTCTGCTGCAACTCTTTTGTACCTATATGGTATTTCTGACCAATTTTTGAATGTTATAGAAGCATAACTGAAAAGGTATAGCAAGTAATTAAAATAGAAAGGTTATTTTTGATGAGAGAGATTAGAGAAAATTGTGGAGAAAAAGCCTATCGATAACTCTTATCAGGCTATCTAGACTCTAGAGACAATGCTTTTCCAATTGGGAACATTCATCCGCTGCTTTGGGTCCTCCACTGGATCCTAATTATTGGCCACAGAAACAGAACGTTAAACTTGAGAGGATTCTGCCTAGCAGGACTATCACATTATTTTCACCAATTTTGTAGAAAAGCATGGTTTACTTAAAACAACAATGAAAACAATGAAAATATGAGGCATACTTTTTATGGATGTTTAAATAATAAAGTATCTTTCAATAAAATGATTATGAAGGCCAATATTTTGAAATTTGAAAATTACTAACAATTTGATTGATTGATTGATTGATTGATTGATTGATTGATTTATCTATCAAATTTCTATACCACCCTATTCCCGGAGGACTCAGGGCGGTGAACAGCCAAGATAAAATACAGATAATACAAACATTAAAAATCCCTTAAAATTATTAAATATTTTGGCCGAAACACAGATTAAAACACCCAATTTATAAAACAAATCAAATGATTTAAAAATTTAAATTGCATACTGCAATTTTGCGTATTGCAAATTGCATACTGCAGTTGTGTTGACAAATCAGACTATGTTTTATTTTTAATTATTAAGTGCCTAAGGGGCAATTTTGGCATTGACCCATTGTTTGGTTAAATTAGTATCTTAAACAGGGCAATCTTCATCTGTCTAGACCACAGGTGTCAGACTCACTGCATCACGTTGCCGTCACGTGATGTTTCACAATGTTTTTCCAATTCGTGGAGCTGGGATGGGCGTGGTCTGTGTGTGACGCATCTGGCCCACAGGCCGCCAGTTTGATACACCTGGTCTAGACTCTAGAGGATTGAGATTTTTATATCATTGTCCTTCATAAGTAATAAGTACCTGAAATTAAATTTAAAAGGATCCAAATAATACAGTAGATTCAGATATTTAAAGCAATTTTCTAGAACTTGAATATTCAATAAAATATGGGTCTGTAATAAAAAATGAAAGCACGTGACTAAGATAAGTGGAAACAGAATAGCAATTAAAATTCACTCTGTGAAATGCTCTTTATCACAACCAAGTTCCACTGAATGGTAAGAAGTGCCTGTTTTCATTGTGTAAATAGATAAGAAGAGATATAATGCCACTAGTAGTTGAAGATACTATTACTGAGGCTGCCCATCATTATTTTCTTTTTTAAAAAACTGTATTTCTGTGACCCAAAGAAACTTGGAGAGAAAGAATACAAAGTTAGAGATTTTCTTTGATCACCCTGCTCTTTCGCCCTTGCAGCTATAGCATCTATAACTACTCTCTGTTTCAAAGGAAGAAGCTCTTTTTTGTTCAAACTCTGAGAATCAAAATTAATTAGTGACAGGTTAAAAACATGGACGAAGAAAAAGAGTGATCAAAGACACGATGCTATTCCCTTAACAGGTACCTGGGAGGTTTTGAAAAGTAAAATTAGGAACCTAACGCAAAACATTCCAGAACTTTCCAAGGAAATGTATGTCATAAAAAGAATAACCAGTCTTCCCATTTCAAGTATGGTGGATTTTAGCCTCAGGAAAAGTTGAAATGGCAAGTCTATTGTTCAATCATTTTTTGTCCAGAAAATAAATAGTCCAGTTGGAAAGTTGGATGTGCCAATGAGAAAGAGGACATCAACACTTATTGATCAGCTAATCTTACATCAAAGAATGATGAGTAAGTGAAAACTACTTGCAAATAACGTCATTGTTTCCTCTCTTTATCAGAGTGGTAATTCCTACCCTATGTGTATGTAAAGAGCCAGAGAAAATGGCAATTTCTTAAGATTGGTGTACATTTGCATATAAATCGATACAAGTAGCTGAAGAGCTGAATGGATAAGGAAAAAAAAACCCTACAGAGCAAAAAACCTAGGATGCTGTGATGATCAAGGAACTTGGGGGGCCTGGGGGTGGTGGTGAAAAGAAATTGGTTTTCTTACTCCGTATAACATAATTGTCAATAAATATAAAACAGTTTCTTTTGCCCTACGCCTGTAAAATAATTTATTCTCTGTTTTCAGAATGAAAAAGGTATCTGTACAAATTGCCTTATTATATCTGCAAAGTAGTTTCTTGCAGCTTCTATGGGAAAAACTATCACCTTCTTGTATCAGCCCAACACAGAAAATATACACTGCATCTCACCATCCTGGCCCTTGCAATAAATCACAGTAACGCTAGCTCTCACCTGTAGGGCTCCAAAGTTCGGTTACCATAATGCAGAGCTTCTTCCCAAAGGCCCAGGTTTATGCAGGCATCCATGGCAAGGTCAAGTAATTTTAGCTGATAGATGTTGGTGTCTGGGAGACGAGAGGTGTTACTCTTCAGTAACGTCTGGCAGGACAACAGAACTTGCTCCCACTCTGACATTTATTTGTGTTAAGGATTAACCCATGACAGAAGCATCAATCAAAAGACAAAACATTAAGTTAAAACACTGCAGTTTTTTATTCTACAAAATCCTCTTCCATAGAAAGCTTCATTTTTTTAAACCAACAAAACATGAAAGCAAACTACATGAATGGTGATCATATGAAACCACAACTAACTTTGCTATAGTCAGTTTTCTTTTAAGCATTATTTTCTTAAAATAAACAACATATTTCCCGTAACCTTTTTCTAGTTTAAAACTCATCTTGTAAATTAAAAGAAATATTTTTTCAATGTAACAATTTTGGCAAAAGGAATTCTTCCCAGATGAAAATTACACGATTGGGGATGGGAGGGGAATGGGGGAAGGAAAAAGGGACTCTATACGGTGCCCAGCATTATTAAACGTATCTGACAATCTTCTTTGGGATGTAGCATAGAAGACAAAAGAACTTCATTTTAATATGAACTCTTTATGAGTTTTTGCTATGATTAAATCGACATTCATAAGATACTTAGCTGACTTTGATATTCCCAATTTAACATAGTTAATACCAGCCAAGGAACAATCTGAATTTATCAATTGATTATGAGTGCCCAATAGACATGTGACTCTGGGTCGCACAATACATTGCGAATAGAGTATTCCCAAAACATGTAATCATCACATCAAGATGGACCTGCTCCATAACTTGGATTAATGCTAAATGGGGAAAGCCAGTTCTTTAGTACTTTATATATGGTCAGCTGATTGCTGACATCTGAATCTCAGGGGTAGGAATGGTAGCTATTCCATAGGATAGGAGTGGCAACAGAGACAGCATGCTTTCGAGGTTCCCACTAGATGGCATGGTTTAATGTAAGGGTTCAGAGCATGCCCACGCTGACAGATCTTGTGGGACAAGCAGAAATAATAGGAAAAAAATAGTTCTGCAGACATAACTTAATCTTAAAACATACGACTTTTGAGAGAAACTGGTCTAAAGAAAAACAGAGAACAACATTTGATGGGACTGGGGAGAAGTAATGAAAAACTAGAAAAAAATCTCAGAGTTATTAAAGACAGCAAAATAGTGTAGATGTCTAAACTTGATTTATACTGAATAAATGGAATGATTTTATACTGAAAATGGAATGAAATGTGGTTTAATACTTAGTAGTGAAATCTCAATAAGTTAGTGACCATTTAGATGACCAAAAGTTTAACTTTATTAAATATATAGGGGTGTGTGTGTGTGTGTGTGTGTGTGTGTGTGTGTGTGTGTGTGTTCTTTTGGCTCTTCAAACTATATTAATATTTAAATATTTAAAGTGTCTGTCATCTTGTTCTGCAAGGCCAAAGCAAAGTTTCTGCTGCTAAGAGCCATGGTAGCACAGTGGTTAGAATGCAGACTAACTCTGCCCACAGCCAGGAGTTCGATCCTGACTAGCTCCAGCTTGACTCAGCCTTCCATCCTTCTGAGATTGGTAAAATGGGGACCCAGATTGTTGGAGGCAATATGCTGATTCTGTAAACCTCTTAGAGAATGCTTAAAGCACAACGAAGTGTATATATAAGCCTAAGTGCTGTTGCTATTGGTCCGAAACTTAAAGATACAAAGGCTGAGGAAACCCAGACCACATTTTGATTTGATTTACCTTCTGCTTCTTTTCCTTTAAATATGGTATTATTTGAAAAATACAAAATACATATTATAGGCAGGAAGAGTATGAATTTAACAAAGACAAGAAAACAAGTTGATTGTTATAATGTCCTGATCTGAATGGAAATGTGTGTACTATGGATCAAGGATACCTTCATGTGACTTTGGTGCTCCTACTTTATTTATAACTTCTTTGGCTTCTTTCCAAGCTTGCTCATCACCTGCTAACATATCAGCATCCTGCTTTGACAGAAATAAAAGCAAGTAAGCAAGCAAGCAAACAAACAAACAAAAGGCATCTGGTTAAAAAAGAGAGGGAAACTAATATCACAGATGTTAAGTAACATTGAATACCAGAATGTTCTATTAAAACTGAATCTGGAACTCAGGTTTTCAATGTTTCAACCCAAGAAAATTCTAAAAATAATTTACATGCAACATTAATAACAAAACCGACAGTTGGATTTTATATATTTGTATTATATACTTACATTATAAGGAAGGGGTCAATAAATACAATATCCACATTAAAAGAGCTTATAAACTACATTTTGGGAGGTAAAAGAAGAAAACAAAGATGAAGTAAAGGAAACAGAAAAGATTGTGGTAAAATGGGATGAAGTTGAGAAAAGGGATAATAATATATTTTATCTTTCCAATGTTTTCCAATGTTGGCATGGAAGAAGCAGGGTTTTAAGAAGAGTTTTAGATGAATAGGAGTGCTCAAGGAAAAAATGAGTAGTCATGGGACTGAAGAATTGGCAGAATACACTGACATAATCTATGTCAGTAGATTAAGCTATGAGAGTAGAGTAGCTATGAGAGACTTAAAGAAAGACAAGGATGATACTTCAGGTATTGAAATATCACGGATACACTAAAGACAATGCACCCCTACTAGTGTATATTAATGTATTGTTCTATATTGTACATAACGTCTCTGAAACACCATTAGTCACTATTAAGAGAGGCAACCAGTTAAAAAAAAACTTACTAAAACCAAAGGAGAAAGTTCTTTGACAAAGCTTAGCTTTGTTTGCTTTAGCAGGGATTTTTAACTTGCTCTGCTTGTCAGCAGAAAATAATAATCCATGAATGACGATCATGTGAGGTTTACAGCAGATAAAATTCTAAAAAAAAAAAAAACATCTTCTCTGCCAGTACCATAATTTAAACAAAGGAGCTTAGGGATGGCAAACCAATTTTCATATCAATTATCATCCCAAGAGCACAAAAGTTAAGAGGTTTTAATCTGCATTTTCCACACAGTGAAGTTAATTATTGTGCATTCCAAAAAGGAGGAAATATACACCCGGAGCTCATATTAATTCCATGTGTAGCTTTAGTGCTGCCTACTATAGAGGTCCAAATGGAAGGAAAATAGGTGAACTCTTATACTATCTCAACAGTTTATTGCATTAAATGGGTTCTCAGGCTTCAATTATATTATACGTAAGGAATTACAAAGAAAGTAGTGTTCCTTTTAAAATTTGCAAATGGAATTGCCAAAACATAAACAATCTGATCGCAATATGTTCACCTGGAAATAATCTTGTACAGAATGAAAGCACATAAAGGTCAGCAATAGAACAATAAAGTTCATGCTGAAGTACCTATGTCAGTTATGTTAATCGTACAGATTCAGACATGTTAAACTTTGCATATAACAGGGATGAGTCAAGTTTGGCCGTGATCTAACTATGCTGCCTTCAAAGGGCACAGGATTAATTACATAGGTCTTGATTTAATGTGCCTTTTTTAATTTTGAGAAGACATGTAGGAAATGTACTGTAATTGAAAGACTAGAAAGCCAGATCTACATGGTGCATGATCAACCAACAAAGGGAACTAAGGTCTAAAATGGACATATCAGTGGTGGGTTTCTACCGGTTCGCCCTGGTTTGGGCAAACAAGTAGCGGCGGGAGGCTCCACCCACCTGCCCGGACGTCATCATGGACACTCTGTGCATGCACAGAAGGTTCTGCACAAGTGCAGAAGTGCCGCGCGCAAGCTCACATTTCCAAACCGGTAGCAAAGATAAGTGAAAAACACTACTGGGACATATCCTACAAAGTGATTCTTTCATCAGCTTATTTACAGTCTATCTGAGGACAATGGAGTTACCATAGTTGGGCTGTAAAATTTAGATGGGCACTAAATAGCAACAAAGAGATTCTTTCTTCATTTTTTCTTCCTTTTCTTTCTTTCCCTCCCTCCCTCCCTCCCTCCCCGTTTCCGATATTTTTTGCTTTCATCTAAATCTGGTAGCCACAAACAGCATCAAGAATCTTAATTAATTATTTCTGACCATGCAATTGACTCTACAAATTTTTCACAGAAGCTGTATACTGTAGATGATGTAGCTACATCTGCTGTCCCCTTCTCTGTATTTCCTGTACCCCGCAACATCGTCTCCCCAACCAAATAATTGGGTGGAGGAGATTATGAATACAGCATCAACTCCATGTGACTGGGAAACAGGTAGAGAAGTTTGCTTCCTTCCACTGTATCTCTCTGATGCACAATTATATTTTAAAGCAATATTATTGTTAGGCCACTAGAAAGGTAGCAGAACAAGAAAGCTTTTCAGGAACTCTTTGTCCATTCATACAACTTGGAGGAGGGGTGGGGTTAAGAAGAAATATAGCTGCTGTTTCCTTAGGCAGAAGCAAAAAACCCTAAGTAAACTATGTCCCATCAAATGAAGAGAAAATGATAGCTTATGCCAAGGATGCCAAACAATTTTTTCATCCTTAATACCAGACTAAAAGAAATTATCTTTTTAGAATGTATGAGTGGCAAGTCAAGTTTCAGTTATGAAACATACAATAATACCTGACGTTTGTATTCTTATCAATGAGGAAGAAGACATTCTACCACACATACTGTACATACATTCTTCTTTAACGCTTTAGGCAGTATTTCTAATTTCTCTATGTACATGGTTGATTTAGGCACCCTAATTTCTCTGTTGCTAGAGAAGGCCTTGTGTAATAGTCAAAAGACATCAAGCACAGAGATCAATGCAGATTTCCCACCTTGTCTATATCTTGAAAGGCCCGGGGCAAATTAGGGTGCTTTACCAGATACCATTAGCAACAAGGTTATTGATTTGTTTGTTAGATTTATATATTGCCTTTCTTCTGGGAGTTTAAGTTGGCTTCTGCAAGGATCACTTACATTTTATTCCCACAACAACCGTTAAAATAGATTGGAATGAGAGAAAGTGACCTGATACAAATGTCAACCAGTAAGTATCCGTGACTAAGAATGGACTTGACCCTGAGTGTTCTCAGTCCTAACCCAAAACTAAACACTTCACTACAATTTACCTCCTACTTCATATACCTGAGATAGCCTTTTCTCCCTGGTAGTCCCAGTAGGTTTTCCCAAAATGGATTACCTTATTCAGAAAAAAAAAAAAAAAACCCTCTAAAATATAACTGGTGAGATTGCCAAGAAAAATTAAATATTGTAATATTTCTCCATATCTGAGCTTCTCTGTAATATTAATCAGTTATAGCATTTGTTGTTCTTATTTTTGTTGTTAGTTGTGAAGTCGTGTCTGACCCATTGCGACCTGATGGACAGAGTTCCTCCAGGCCTTCCTGTCCTCTACCATCCTCTGGAGTCCACTTAAGCTCACACCTACTGCTTCAGTGACTCCATCCAGCCACCTCATTCTCTGCCGTCCCCTTCTTCTTTTGCCCTCAATCTTTCCCAGCATTAGGTTCTTCTCCAGTGAATCCTTCCTTTTCATTAGGTGGTCAAAATATTTGAGTTTCATCTTCAGGATCTGGCCTTCTAAAGAGCAGTCAGGGTTGATCTCCTCTAGGACTGACTGCTTACAAGAGTTTATTACAAGAGACTAACATGGCTCTTCATTTATAGTGATTTTGCTGAGATAGGCATAGTGAAAGGCTAGAGATTTCAAGACTCTTCTCCCAGAAGCACCCTGAAGATTCGTGCTCTAGCCCTACCTTCTGGCTTAGGGTAGTGCCTTGGTAGTTTCTGTTGCCACCACCTATAGAATAGAGGTGTCTCACCTAGCATTCTTCTCTAACCTTAGTGCATGAAACACAGGATTGTCGAAGTTCATATTGCTTTTCTGGTGATTGAAAAGTCAAAATGAAAAAGTTAAAATAGTTTGTATAGTGCCATCTCTTGGCCAACAAGTATGGTGAATCAATTTACAATATCACAAGAGATAAACAAAATTAGGAAGGGTTTTAATTCCTGCTCAACTTTTTCAAGATCATACAAGGTTCATATTAGCGTATTAGACAGAATAAGTGAATCAGCCATATTTAATTAATTTAAAATAAATGAAGGTCAACACCATGGACCTTGAATACTTGCAGAACATCCCTTAGCATGCCTCTGAAAGGTTAGCTGCAGTCTTATCTGGAATATCCATGATGTAGATGAGCGGTACTGCTATAAAAATCTAAATGATTGAATATACCATTGATGATTAAAAATACTTGAAAATATCCTTTTCTGACTACCTAGAAGCTCCTGCTAACAATTTATTTTGCTGCTAAAATTTTATCCTGTTCTTATTTTCCAATAAAAATGCATATACTTCAACCCTTCCATAATGCAGCATGCAATTGAAGCAACAGGGTTAGCATTAAGCGGCTGGTTTCATTCATGAGCACAGCAAAGAACCACTGTCACTTCAATTCTATATCTATAAAGCAACCACAGGAGACAGTCAGTGAAAGAATAATTTCATCTTTTATAGAACAAGACTTCTATACAAATAAATGGTTTCACTAGATGTGCTTTAGAAAATCGAGCCATGTGATATGACTCTAGCTACAAATATAAAATGATCCTGAACTAGAAATTGCAGAGACCTATTGCAGATATTAATAACGGCTTTAAATACATTTATTTCATTTAGCAGCTTATATTATAGGTAGGGTAAAATATGAAAGAATTCATTCAACAAATTACATTCTAGGTTAAGACTCTAACTAAACCTTTAGGCATTCAAAGAAGAAACAGAAAAATTAGGAGGTAAGGGGTGAAAAATGCTGTTTCAGCCTGAGAATAAGTAGAATTTTTCACCTGGTAGAATCTTTAACTAGATATGCTAGGGAAGAAGCTGCCCAGCTTTTAATCAACTATTTGAATAGATGCCTTAGGTAAAGAAAAAAGAAACCTGTTATAAGGCATGGAAACAATTGTAAACTGCAGGTGGAAATTGATTTCCCTAACTACAACAGCCTCTTTTAGGTAGCTGATATGCCAAAATGGCAAAAAAAAAAAAAAAATATGGCTAAGTGAAGAGGGCTGGGAGACACTTATTTTACAACATTGCATTGATATTTGAAAAGTGTCAGTTCTGCCAACTGTTTGGTTGTGAGAGCCTGCTGTATCACTTGCATATTCATACATATATGCTTTATTTTCCTTGAAAAGCAACGAGCTCAGAAATAATATACAAAATTTTCTTCGTAGTTGGGAAAAACAGAATTATTACAAATTCCTTGAATAGTGGATTTTTCCCCCCTACATATGGCATTTTTGTTCAAGTATACATCATAAGCTCCAGAGAGGCCATTGTTCTATTTTAGTAAAAAAAAAAAAAAGATACTGAAACAAGCAGTATTCTATTTTTGTTCTCAAAAATGGAGGATGGAAAGTAGATGGATAACTACAGTGCGGAAATTGCCAGCATCAAAATACATTACATTTAAAGCTTTGCCTTAAGCAGTGTTGCTGAGGAACAAGTCCCCTTGAGCTCCATGGATTTCCTTTCTGGAAACATACTTACAATTGTATTTTTTCAATGTGGGTTTATTCAGAAATATGTCCCATTGTGTTTGGACATGCTTACTTGAAATTCAGAGTGCTAAGACTGCAACCTAAGTATATTAATAGACAATATAGCAGCAAACTGTTCTGAACAGTGTTGAATGCAATATGGAACTTCTCTGGTTAACATTACAGTGGGGAAGAACTATGGTCTGTGGCTACCATGACTGCCCTGCTTATTCCCACATGAAAGTATTGCAGGCATAGAATTTACTTCGTGATATAGTACATGTACAGTTGCACGAGTCATAGTATTCCTGTGTTACACACTTAAGACCAGAACAGCTTTACCTTTTTATTACAGAATACAGAATGACAGAGTTGGAAGGGACCTTGGAGGTTTTCTAGTCCAACCCCCTGCTCAGGCAGGAAGCCCTATACCATTTCAGACAAATGATTGTCCAATATCTTCTTAAAAACTTTCAGTGTTGGAGCATTCATAGCTTCTGGAGGCAAGTTATTCCATTGATTAATTGTCCCAACTGTCAGGAAATTTCTCCTTTGTTCCAGGTTGCTTCTCTCATTGATTAATTTCCATCCATTGCTTCTTGTCCTGCCCTCAGGTGCTTTGAAGAATAGGTTGGCTTCCTCTTCTTTGTGGTAACTCCTGAGATATTGGAACATTGCTATTATGTCAGCCCTATTCCTTTTTTTTTTTTTTTTGATTTATATGCCGCCCTTCTCCAGAGACTCAGGGCGGCTTACAATGCGTTAAGCAATAGCCTTCATCCTTTTTGTATATTTATACAAAGTCAGTTTATTGCCCCCACAATCTGGGTCCTCATTTTACCTACCTTAGAAAGGATGGAAGGCTGAGTCAACCTTGAGCCTGGTGAGATTTGAACTTGCAGTAATTGCAGGCAGCTGAATGTTAATAACAGTGCTTTAGTCTGCTGTGCCACCAGGGCTCTTTCATTTCATTTTCATTAAACTAGTCATACCCAATTAGTAGTGGATTCCACTTACCTTCGCTACCGGTTTGGAACCTTCTGTGCATGCCAGAGCATCCGTGATGATATCCGGGTGGGTGGGCGGAGCCTCCCACTGCTGCCACTACCGGTTCACTCGAACTGGGGGAAACCGGTAGAAACCCACCACTGTACTCAATTCCAGCAACAGTTCTTTATATTATTTAGCCTCCAGTCCCCTAATCATCTTTGTTCTTCTCTACACTCTTTCTAGAGCTTTTTTCGCAGCTGCAGCATGCTGCTAGCTCATATTTAGATTATTGTCGACTAGAACTCCAAGATCCCTCTCACAATTACTACTATTGAGCAAGGTACCACCTATACTGTACCTGTGCATTTAGTTTTTCTTGTCTAAATATAGAACTGTACTTTTTTCAGCACTGAATTTTTGTAACAAAGGTGACAAAAGAGCTGCTTCTTCATGACCCTGTTTCAAAGCACATTACTAGTTGGTAGGCCAGCATATGCAAAGCTCTGAAGGGTGTTTCTAAAACTCTGGGCACCTTGAAATGGCAATTTTAACTTTCTAACCTATCTTCTAACCCTAACTTCCTCATCCTCCCTCTCCAAGGAATACTAGAGCAAGCCCAACGTAGCCCTGGGACCAAAGATCCCCATCTTGACCTCTAATACCAATTCCAAATTTTAAATATGTCACTGTATAACCACTTATAAGTGTACTTTCAAGCAAATATACCTAGGGAATTATCACAATTACAAAATGAATCTGAGAAAGAAGGAGAGCAATTTTCAGTAACAAGCTGTAACAGAGCAAAGATCTGAATAAGGAGGAATCTAATCCTGTCATGTACAGTAAATTTGGTATTTAAACCTGTTGACAGACCTTGGGAGAAAAAATGGAAGGATTATATCTTTTGTATTAATAAAAGCTCCCAAAGACGTATAATTTTTGCGATCCTGAATCATAAAGCAACTTAACTTTTTGTTAACGTCGTGAGTGTATACAGACGTCTGAACCTGTACCCCAATGCCCTACTGAACCCAACAAGACTTATGTCTAAGTAAATATTATAGGAGTGCACTGTCAAAGTTAATAGGAAAGAGATATCTTTTACACATTACACTTTGTAATGTTATAGTAAAACAATAATACTGTATATGAAGCAGCTGTCTTCTATGCAGCAGCTTAAAAGTATTGTGTTGCTAAATAGCAGAGATGGTATCTACAAAATGTAATAGTGTTTTTAAAAAGTATAATAGACTAGATTTTTTTTGTTAAGGATTGGATAGCTTTGGATTTAAAGGAAGATAAGTTGTAATATTTAGACACTGGAGAAATGAAAGCAGATCAAATTGTTTCAAGTGTGTAGCTAGTGTTGACCAGTGATTTCATCTGGTTTCCTAAAGTGCTCTCTGTTGACAGCATGGCTTAGCTTGGGTGGTTGCTTAAATAGTGACTCTTTTGGAAAATGTGACCCCAAGCGCATTTGAGAAAACAAAGAATAACTCTGGCAGATTGATTGTGTTGTGGCATTTACTGAATTCTGTGCATTCAAAGAGTGATAGGGTTGGAAGGGAATTGGAAGTTCTTCTAGTCCATCTGCCTAACCAGTGCAGGAATCCTCATATCATTATGGGCAAATCCAATATTTCTTGATCTTGACCTCCAGTGATGGAGCACCTATAGCTTTAGAAGGCAGGCTGTCCCACTGCTTAATAGCTTTTGCAGTCAGAAAACTCCCCTTTGGTTCAAGTTTGGATCTCCCACTGTAAAGATTCCACCCATTGCTCCTTGTCTTACCCTCAGGTGCTGGGGAGAATAAATCTACTGCGTCTTCCCTGTGATATCCTTCATGTATTGGAAGACTGCTACCATGTCACCCCTTAGCTTACTCTTCTTTAAGCTAAACATAACGAACTCTTTTAATCACCCAACATCTCGCCTGGACTACTGCAACACTCTCTACATGGGGCTCCCCTTGAAGGGCACCGGAGGTTCCAACTGGTCCAGAATGCGGCCGCGCGGGTAGTTACGGGAGCTGCATGGCGCTCCCATACAACACCTTTTCTGCGTGAGCTGCACTGGCTCCCAGTGGTCTTCCAGGTGCGCTTCAAGGTGTTGGTTATCACCTTTAAAGCGCTCCATGGCATAGGACCTAGATATCTTCGAGACCGCCTGCTGCTACCGACGGCCTCCCATCGACCTGTGCGTTCCCACAGAGAGGGCCTCCTTGGGGTGCCATCAGCCAAACAATGTAGACCCAAAGACTGAAACGGAGTAAATTGAGGTGTGAATTGGAGAAAGTGGAAGCGAGGTTGCAGACAGACCCAGGGAACTTAAAACTAGTTGAGAAGAAGAAAATAACCCGACACCAGTTAAACCTATTAGATCAGGAAGAATTGGCTACTAAAATTAGATGGGCAAAACAAAGGCATTTTGAGCATGCAAATAAAGCAGGAAAATGGCTTACTTATAGACTGAAGAAGCAACAGGAGAGAAATAGGATAGGTTGTTTGAAGGACCAAAGGGGAAGATTTGTTTCGGATAAGGAAGGGAAAGGAAAAATAATACAAGAATATTTTACTGCTTTGTATTCAGCTGGAGATGAACAGGACCAGGAGATTAGAGAGTATTTGGCTAGAGCGGATTCCCGGAAGGTCCCACTCCCAATGAGAGAAATATTGAATGCAGAGATTACCTTGAAGGAAGTAGAGTTAGTATTAAGGGAACAAAAAGGGGGAAAGACCCCAGGTACGGATGGTCTGCCAGTAGAAATTTATAAGGCCCTCCTTGAGACTTTGGGGGAATTTTTGACTCAAGTATTTAATGAGGTTTTGGTCTTTGGTCAAATGCCACCCTCCTGGTCTGAAGCATATATTACACTAATTCCAAAGGAAGGCACTGATCCGCTTCTGATTAAAAATTACAGACCAATTTCCCTGCTTAATTCCGATTATAAATTATTCTCTGCGATTTTAGCGAAGAGACTAAAAATTTTCCTGAATGAGTACATCCACGGAGACCAGAATGGCTTCCTACCTCATAGACAATTGAAAGATAACGTGAGAACTATAATGAATATATTAGAATATTATGAGTGTAATTCTGATAAACAGGTGGCCCTGGTCTCCGTGGATGCACAAAAAGCCTTTGACAGAGTGAGCTGGAAATTTCTCTTTGCACAGTTGAGCGAAATGGAATTCGGGGAAAGATTTACCAGGGCAATCCGGACAGTATACGCAAAACAGACAGCGAAAATACTTATTAATGGGGAGGAGTCTGAAAAAATTGATATAAGTAAAGGTACTAGACAGGGATGTCCATTATCTCCACTTTTATTTATTTTAACTCTAGAGTTATTATTGAATGAGGTCAGAAGAAATCAAGGAATTAGAGGGCTAAGAAACAGAGGGGAAGAGTTTAAGCTCCAAGCCTTTGCGGACGACTTGATATTTGTCTTGGAAGAACCTTTGGAATCGGGACCAATTTTGCTACAGGAATTGGAGGCTTACGGGAAAGTAGCGGGATTTAAATTAAATAAAGATAAAACCAAGATCCTAATTAAAAATATGACGAAGAATCAAAAAGCGCAGTTAGAGGAAGAACTAGGGATCCAGATAGTCAAAAAACTAAAATACTTAGGAATTTGGCTTTCATCTAAATGCTCGACCATTAAAGAAGACAACTATCAAAAACTACTTAGTCAAACTAAAGAAATGTTGGAAGGATGGAAAAGTTTACAGCTATCATTATTAGGTAGAATTGCAGTAGTTAAGACGTATATCCTGCCTAAATGGATTTTTCTCTTTCAGACAGCCCCAGTTTTAGTAGATACAAATTTTTTTCATTCTTTAGATCAGTGTATACGTAGATTTGTATGGCAGAATAAAAAACCAAGGATTAAATTGAAAATGCTTCAAGAATCCCCTTCCAGGGGAGGATTTGGCCTACCTAAATGGGAGCTTTATCATCAGGCAGCTGTCTTAACTTGGATCAGAGACTGGATTGCCTTGAGGAGGAGGAGAATCCTTAGCTTGGAAGGCCACAATTTGCAACAGGGGTGGCACTATTATCTGAGTCAGAAAAGGCCCAAAAAACATAAATATTTTATGGACCACTTTATTCGAAAGGTTTTGATGACCATATGGGATCGAATAAGAAATAAATTTTACCTGATGACTCCGATTTGGCTTTCCCCTTTAGAGGCAATGACACACCCGACTCTTTACAACAGAAATAAACCACTAATCTACCAAGCTCTGTTGGATCCTTCAGGCAAAGTAAAATTTCGAAATATGCTGGGGGAATTAGGCTATGAGCTAGATTGGTGGTCATACAATCAGATCCAATCTAGGACAGCTCAGGATAAAAATAAAGGAGGAATTTATAATTCTCTACAGGAACTTGATAAGATCTTGTTGGGGAAGGATGAGAAGGTATTATCCAAACTCTATCAATTCCTCTTAATGGACTGGATTGGAGAGGAGGTCATCAAGGACTCAATGATTGCCTGGAGGAGAAATTTGGGATACTCGATTGAACTTGAAAAATGGGAAGAAATCTGGGGGACAACCTTAAAATTAACAATGTCAGTTTCCTATAAGGAAAATATATACAAAATGCTATATAGATGGCACCTGCCCCCGGCTAGATTATCGAAGATGTTCCCGGGGACCTCTCCGGTTTGCTGGAAATGCAACGCCGCTATGGGAACTTACTTTCATAGTTGGTGGACCTGTCCCCGAGCAAAAGAATATTGGGCTAGAATTCAAAAATGGATTTTAGAAATCATAGGATGTAGAATAGATTTGAACCCGGAAACATTTTTACTAGGCATGAAACCAGAGAACTTAAACAAATCTAATTGGTATCTCGCTCTCCACATCATCATTGCAGCCAGGATCTCGTTCGCGCAAGAATGGAAATCCAAAAATATCCCATCGGAGGCTACGTTAATTGCAAATATCATGGACTGTTCAGAAGCAGACAAGCTTACTGGACTTTTGCGAGATAGACAAGAATCGGGGTTATATAGGAGCTGGGACAGATGGTATGCTTGGCTGCAAAAAAAGAAATCTTAAGAAGAACAAAAATATTAACCTTAATGTGAACGTGGGTAAATACTTCCAGGAGTACTGCATGACGATTGAGAATTTTTTTTCTGGTTAAACCTTCCTTTCTTTTGATGAGTTAACTTAATGGAAGTTTGTACTTTCTCCAGGCAAAAATTGATACTTTAAAACTCTATATGTATTATATTACTCTCTGCAATTCTATCCATATTATTATATTTTTTTCTGTATTTTTTAATAATTTTCAATAAATTTTTTTTTTAAAAAATAAATAAATAAAGCGCTCCATGGCATAGGACCTAGATATCTTCGAGACCGCCTGCTGCTACCGACGGCCTCCCATCGACCTGTGCGTTCCCACAGAGAGGGCCTCCTTGGGGTGCCATCAGCCAAACAATGTAGGCTGGTGACCCCCAGGGGGAGGGCCTTCTCTGTGGGGGCATCTACCCTCTGGAACCAGCTGCCCCCAGAGATAAGGAGAATCCAAGACCTCGGTGCCTTCTGCCGTGCCCTTAAAACTTTCTTTTTTCAGCAAGCTGGGCTGAAAAAATGTTTTTAAAAATGTTTTTAATTGTTTTGTCATTGTTTTTAATTATGGGGCCAAATATATATATATATCTTTTTAATTGTATTTTAATGTTTGTAGTTTATGTTTTTACTTTGGCTGTATACCGCCCTGAGTCCTTAGGGAGAAGGGCGGTATATAAATTCGATATAAAATAAAATAAATAAAATAAACATAGAATTTAGCCTTCAAAGCCCTTACCATATTTGTTTATCTGCACTCTTTCCAGTTCCTCAACTTCCTTTCTATATTGTGGTGACCAGAACACAGTATTCCAGTTGTGGTCTGACTAGTGCAGCATAGTACTATCACTTTCTATGATCTTGATATTATACCTCTATTGATGCAGCCCAAAACTGCACTGGCTTTTTTGCCAGCAGCAGCACAGTGTTGGCTCATCCTTAATCCGTGGTCTACCAAGAATCCCAGGTCTTTCTTGCAAGTACTACTGCCAGGTTCCATCTACCTTATACTTGTGTATCTGTTTTCAATTGCTTAAGTATAAAACCTTAAAATGCTTAACACTGAACAACATTTTGTTGGATAGGGCCCAATGTTCAAGTGTATCAAGATCTTTTTAAAGCTTGAGCCTGTTTTCATGTGTATCAGCAGTTTCTCCTGCTTTGTGACATCCTCCAGGCTTTGTCTTGGCTCTTTTATTTGTACAGACTTAAACATGTGAAGAATTCTGCATTGTTCATGCTCTTGTGCAATGTTGATGCAGGTTCGTGGGGCATTTGGCTACAAAGGCATACTTGAATTTAATTCTTGGTTTATCTGTTTATCCCTTTAGCACTGTAAGTATAAAAAGAAGAGTTGTTTTGCTGAGCAAGGATGTGAATATGATTCATGAATACCTTTTGTTCTGAATGTTTTGAGATGTAAATGCCGCTAGGTAGGTAGAGGATTGTTTTGCTTTCCCAAGGTGAGGCCTTTCTCTTCCCTTCCCTTCCCTTCCCCAAATATTCTCATTCTGCCAGACATAAACTGCAATTTCTTCTTTTTGGCAGCCAGCTATTACAAATAGCCCATTCCTCCCCTATAAGTCATAATTTGGCAAAATAAATACTGGAAAGAATAGAGATGGTCCATCTTTTAACTGCCTAGAGGTTACAGTTAGGCACATGAAATTTAGATTCCCCTTCATGGATTGCTACATATTAGTAACGAAGGAGTATGTACTGTACATCCCAATGATTCTATAAGCTATACTGTCGACACTGTACATTACCAGGTTTATCCATGAAAGACAGGTCACAGGTAAAGGATCAGAATAAATATAGTCCATTGGACAAGAAAATAGGCTATATTCATTCATTTCATTATTCCCACCCACCCACCCTCAAAAAAAATCCAACCCATTCCAAAAGCACATTCTCAACCAGGACAGAATTGATATGATACTGAAAGATGTGTTCCCCAGCTCAGATGATATCCAGTAAACTACTGGAGAAGAGAGAAGAGCAAATACAAGTAATTCTGTTACTTTTTATATGGCAGTGATGGCTAACCTTTTTGCCATCGCGTGCCAAAAGCGGGGGGGAGAGCGTGTGTGTGCCCACACCCATAATTCTATACGCCCCGCCCCGCACATGTGTGCGTGAATCCCCCGCGCTTCCCTCGCTTTTGGCATGTGATGGCACAGCGGGCCCGGTAGGCCCGTTTTTCACCCTCCCCAAGCTCCAGAGCCTTTCTAGGAGCCTGGGGACGGCGAAAATGACCTTCTCCACCCCCCTGGAGACTCTCTGGAGGCTGGAAATGGCCTGTTTGCTGACTTCCAGTGGGCCCAGAAAGCCCAAAAATCAGCTGGCTGGTGCACGCATGTATGCCAGAGCTGAGCTCGCGTGCCCACCGATATGGCTCCGCGTGCCATCTGTGGTACGCGTGCCATAGGTTCACCATCACGGTGATATGGCTTTGTTGTTGTTAGTTGAGAAGTTGTGTCAGACCCATCGTGACCGCATGGACAATGTTCATCCAGGCTTTCCTGTCCTCTACCATCCTCTGGAGTCCGTTTAAGCTCACACCTACTGCTTCAGTGACTCCATCTAGCCACCTCATTCTCTGTCGTCCCTTTCTTCTTTTGCCCTCAATCTTCCCAGCATTAGGCTCTTCTCCAATGAGTCCTTCCTTCTCATTAGGTGGCCAAAGTATTTGAGTTTCATCTTCAGGATCTGGCCTTCTAAAGAGCAGTCAGGGTTGATCTCCTCTAGGACTGACTGGTTTGATCGCCTTGCAGTTCAAGGGACTCTCCAGCACCATAGTTCAAAGGCTTCAATTCTTTGGCGCTCAGCCTTTCTTATGATCCAACTTTCACAGCCATACATCGCAACTGGGAAAACCATAGCCTTGACTATACACACTTTTGTTGGCAGAGTGATGTCTCTGCTAGAGTAAGCCAAAAGGACAGCCAGTTGCTGATATGCCCATAGGCTAAGGGAAGCTTCAATGCTACAAAGAATACAATCCATTAAGAGTTGCCTTTAGCCTCCAGTCTTTCCATTTTCAGAAAAGGAGTCAACACAACTAACTATTTAATTGATTTCATTGACTATTAATTGCTCATATTTAGCTTAGTCTGTCAGGAAACTTGAGCGCCCTATGAGTGGGCTATAAATCATCAGCATAAAGAAAATTTCAAAGTCACCTTCCATTTTTAGCTACAAAGAAGCTGATTATTGAAGATGCACCTTCATAATATTAAAGGTAAAATTTCATTCCAATCATTTGATATGATTTGGGGACCTGGGGACTGGAAAGCAGATGTCCTCATGTGTTTAAAATAGGTTTTTTTTGTACTGTTTCCAAGCATGACTCTAGTGAGTTACCTTGAGCTCAATGGTTCTCTTAAAAGCTCAGAAGGCTCCCTGGAGACTGAGAGATAACATCCACGCTTGGATTTCCTCCTTAAAGCCTCTGTCTTCTTCTCCATTCCTGGAGTAGCAATCTGACATAAAGCCCTCCCAGAGAGCATAAAATTGCAATATTAAGCTTTTAAAGTTTGGAGCTCTCTCTTTCACATTTTCTGTAATTGTTCATTTCTGCTATACATTTTATTTCATGGAGGTTCTTCTTTTTAAGTAGCATTACAAACCACTCTAGGAAAGGAACTGAGCTAAAGGAATGAATTGATTTGCATCAAAAATACTACAAAGCGGTGAAATTAAGTGAAGAGTGCTTCCAATATTTTTCTTTGCATTTAATGGCAAGAATTTCTGAACCAGAAAAAAATTGTTTCTTAGCAATTTGGGTAGATTGGGTATTCCTTATATCAGAGTTCCCGAATGTTTGGATTTATTTGTTTGTTTGTTTATCAAACTTATATAGCTGCCCTACTCATACCCATGTGACTCCAGGTGGTTTGACATAAAACCATTAACCCCACCCCATGGCAGCAACAACATTCCCATCTTCATTTAAGATCCCCAGGGGTGCCCTGACAAAACCAAGTCTTTAGGGCCTTTTAGAAAAAGAAGATGAGGGACAATCATTCCTCCAGGGAATGATGCTTCATAGAGAAGGGGCCACGACCAAGAAGACCTTTTTTCATGGTCTTCCCAGGTAGACCATCCTTATTAGATGGACATACCCTGCCTTCTCATTCTGGTGGGCTGGGCAGAAGTAATGGGAGAAGAGTGGTTAATCTTTCACAGAATCTTTGACCAAAATGAGAATTCTGAGTACAGCTCACACAATTTTCCTTATTCATTAGGAAATAAAAAGAAATGTAATATTAAATGAAAAGTAAACATTTAGAGAAAGAGTTTTGGTGGGTTTTGGCAACTACATTCCTCTATTCATTTCAATCACTGTGAAAATTTTATGTCAAATTATCAAGCATAATATTTTAAAATGGATTGTTTTACATGTCCTAAGAATATTTTTATTTCAATTTGCTCCACCAAACACTTCCAACAATCACATCCTATTTTATAATGAGCCTTTTAATATTTAGAATATTTGCATATAGCTTATTATTGTTCCATAACTGATTCACAGTAAGTGGTCAGTCAAGGAACCATAAATAGTTCAATTCTTTGTAAATGAAGTTATATATTAAACATACATTCACATTACAACACAACAATTTGGGTAGACAATTTAATTATCTTGTGCAGCTGATCAGTTTAATCAGCAAAATGCTATGTATTTCTCGCTATTCTTACAACCGGCATGTAATTGAGTCATATCTCAAGCCTGATTCTTCTACCAAAATATTTACATAACCAAATGAATGTATTGCATTCTAAATAGCACTGTAATTCTATCATGCTCTGTTTCCCCCCTAGATCAATGCTCATTATTTGTACAGAAACTTCCATACATGACTTCCCATGTTAATTAACTAAGTACATGGTGGTTTAGTCCATTCATATTTTTTTCCTTTTAATATATTAACTGATCTCAGGTAATAATGCCACTGAAGAAGCTGAGCCAGTAGATGCCTTTCTACATTCAGGACCCGGAATATGCAAGAATCACCAACTGTATTAATATTAGACCGGTACAGCAGTGACACTTTTGTGTGCAGACTTCAAAACATAAAATGGATGTAATTTGGATTAAGTGTCAGAACTTTGATTTTACAATTATTCTAATTCCAATCCAAGGATTATATTGTAATCAAATCCTTGCTCATAACACAATGGACAGAATCCGTTCTTAATGGAGAGCTTCATCCCTCAATTGTAAAAGAAAAAAAGTAGTTGGATAGGTAATAGTCTCTCCCTCCCTCCCTCCCTCTCTCTCTTCCCGCCCCCCCCCACCCCTGAAAGACAGAGGGAGATTGGGAGAGATGCATATGTCTGACATGTGCATGTGTCCTTAAGTAAGCTGCTTGACCTTTTCCGCCAGCCTTTAATTGTTAAATAGCAAGATAACCATTTTCATTTTAATAGAAGTGTTACTACATGCTCTAAATACTAATAGGCTGCTATCTGTGACATTGCTATTATATGACTAGGACATAAATAATAACTATTTGGAATCTCATATTACATCCACAATGCAAAAGTTAATTAAGAATTTTAAAGCATGTGGCCACGGAAAGAAGAAAACACTAACCAGTTACTGAGGGTCTAGGGTATTTTTGTTGCTTTATCATTTTTATATGACATAACCTTGATCAATAAACAAGAGGTGGAGAGCCTCTGAGCCTCATCGCTAATCTCTTTAAAATGAATACATGACTAAAGCTTTATCCAGATATTATTAGCATGTAACAGATTTCAGACAACTGTCTCATCTGTCAGTGAAAAGATTAAAAGATTATCCATATTGACGGGAGGAAGATGTCACTCATTTATTTTATTATTTAATCTAATGTTGCAGACAGGGATATTGATCAGCTATTTTATAGATTAGAACAGGATATTATTGATTATGGCCAACCCAAAAGAGAATAAGAAATTCCTCTTTAATTTATAGATTATAATTTTAGTCCTGCTCATGCTGGCCCACCAGAAAAAACAACCTGGGTTAAACAGGTTTACTTCTATGTAGGAAGCTGCCTTCAGGAGTTGCTCTGTAGTAGGTTGCCTAGCTCTCTATTATTCTCAAGCAACTCAATAGCAGTCCAAGTTTTCCAATCTTTTTGAACTGACTCTTCCTGATAATACAAAGCATCCATTTAATCTAATTAGTTCCCTCAAGGTAAGGTCTCGCTTCTAAAGACAGGTACTCATTAGTGGTTATTTAGTATTGTTATTAAGTTGCACCTCAGGCTGGACCTTAGGGCTGAAGTTCAATTCTCCCAATGTTGCCTCAGAAAGCAGGCATTGATGAGGGAAACTAATTCAGCACAGATATCTGAGCTGACTGGTGTATTGGAGTATCAGAACCTAATGCTACAGTATGTCTGTTCAGGCCAGCATGTATTTAGCTACCAATGCTTAGTTTATTGTTTTCATTTTAGAAAACATCCTTTTCTATCTAAACATGGGCATGTACTCAATATGTTTAACATCAGAGAATCAAAATCCAATTTATTCCTGTCCCCATTATGATATCCAGATTACTATATTAATCACACACAATGACTTAACATATCCCAAGTCTTGGGATAGGGTCAGCTTGGAACCTGAAGACTGTATTGTCTGATGGACAGCAGACTCTGGGTCAGGCTTTACTGCCTTTGTTTAACATTCATTTAATCAAAAATAAATAAATGAGAAACTAGCATTCTGCAGAGTAACAGCTTTATGTATAACCTGTATTTCCAGCAATGTCTCTAGTCAGGTGCAAAAACGAGGAGCTGGGATAGAATTTAAAAAAATTATTTCATGCTACCTATGCATAAGAATCTGATCTACTAACATCAAGGCAAACTGGTGCCAAATAAGAATAAACAGACTTCAAAGGGAGGGGGGTGGGGTAGGACTTAGGTCTCTTAAAAAGGTATAGTGATTCCAAACTGATGATGTATTTGATCCCATCCTCAGGTTCAGCCTAGTCATCTCCTACATCGAGGCCTTAATTAGGCCCCAGCGGCTTTCATAAAAAATATGATGGATGACTGCAACCCAGTGCTTTCTCAAATATGTCTCAAGCATAAAATGAAGCTGTTATTCATGTAACAGCTTAGAGAAACCAAGACAATAACTTTTGGAAGTTTGGGGACATAGGGAGGAACAACCTCATGAAATTTGCTGCTAGTAAACTGGATAAATGGCGGGCTACATCCATCCTGGTTACCATTTTGTGAGATACTGAAACATGCTCTTGAAATTTGTACTGTACTCACTGGCCCAAAATGTTTGGATAGTCAGGACTCTAAGCACTTTTTGGAGCTGCCAAGTTTATCTAGGATAAACAGGAGCTGGAAATTAATTGTTGCCAAGCATGTAAAACTTTTATGGTGCTAGCAATTTTGAGAAAAACCCTGAGGCTCCATCAGAAACACAGAGGAATATAGTCTGGTTAAATCATCTATCAAGAATGTTACATTTCTTTCTAGCCTCTTGGCTTGGTGAGTAATGAAGCTCAGTTCCTCTCACTTGACCGCAAGGCTCACCTCTCACAAGAATGTTGTATTCCAAACCTATTCCAGCGGGTCAGCACAGAGAGGCTTCCAAATTGATACTGTCACACCATATCGATATAAATTCCCAGTTTCCTCTGAAACTGAACTTCGGGCAGTTTTCAGGGGTCTCATTAATTTAGGTGAACTTCAACTTGTTTTATGTGCACTGAAGGCATCCCTGTCTATTTAAGCTATTCAAAAATGCAGTGGTGAAGGAAGGAAGGAAGGAAGGAAGGAAGGAAGGAAGGAAGGAAGGAAGGAAGGAAGGAAGGAAGGAAGGAAGGAAGGAAACCAGTCAAGCAACTGAATAAGGTAAATATCCCTCACAGTCTCAGTGTCCCTCATCAAGTTCTCATTTATCAGGCAAACGCTATAAAGCCAGAATTTATGAACTACTAAAACCTAAATTTAGAAATGACTCTTTGGCTTTCAAAGTCATTTCTGACTCTAAGAAATAAAATATATTTGTTAAATAAGTCTTGCACGATTATGTTAACTGTGTGAAATGGTCAGTTTAAGATTGCCCAATTAACCAACATTATGGTATATCCATAATTACCATGTAAGCCATCTTCAGAAATCCTGCCTGGATTGAAATATTTGCAAGATTGACATGGCCTCCCACTAGATGATTCCCCTGTTCCTGTGCCATTCTTGCTTTCTTGCTCATCAGGAAAGCAATGAGCATTGTGTTATCTATACTTTTTGTCTCTTACTAAAAAGCATTACACTTCTTAAAAACCCGGCATATTTCTTAACCAAAAGTAAGTTTATTATATTTGTAAACATTTTCAATACATTAATTAAGGTCTTTTCAGAAATCATTTACTCCAGGAAGGATATTGCAGGGTAGCCTTTACAAATTACTCTCTTTGCTATTTTCCAGGGAGCTGCTAACAATAGTTGCTAGGAAACAGGAATTATGTGAGTAGCTTGGTAATGTCCATTTCACAGACGGATAATGCAGAGAGCAATCTTTTGCAATTTGGAGTCTTCCAGATATAATGAGGCTGTATCCCCCAGAATTCACAGTTAACCATAGCTTTGGCCATGTGGAATATGCCAAATTGGCGAAGGTTATATTGGACTTTGCATGATCTCCCCCTAGTTCTAAAGTATTAAGAAGTAGATTAAAAGGAACAGATTTCATAATATTTCTTACACAGGATCAGTCATTATAACCATTATACTGTAAGCTAATATTAAATTGCATTTAAAGTAAACTCTCAGATATGCTGGATGCTAAATATTGCCAAGATTGCAATTTTTTATCAGTTTTAAAGCATTTAAATTTATTTGCAATAAAATTATTGTGAACAGTTGCCATAAAACTGAACTGTTGGGGACATATTATATTCAGTTTGTTTAATCACACTGATTGCTAATTTACTTCTGCATGTAGTTCAGGAAGCTGCACTGAAGGCAGGGATGGGAATTGTTACCACCTCATATACTACTTAATTAAAATTCTCAGTAACTCTGGCCAGCATGACTAATGAGAAGAGATGCTAGGAGTTCTAGTTCAGCAATATTTAACCAGCACCCCATCACATTTTTAAATACCATCTATGTTTCTTCACACATATTCTGATCAATATCTAAGATTCCAGACTCCATTACCATCTGAAGCACAGCGGCTAGTGAAAAGGAAGGAGATCTTCTCAGCAGGGATTTCTACTCTGCAGAAGGCCTTTATAAGACTTCCTTCCTTCCTTCCCCTTTATTTTGTACAAACCAAGATAGTGTATATATAATGGTCTTTCATCCTATTCCTCACACAAACTGGTGAAGTGAGTTATGCTGACAGAGTGTGATTGCCCAAAGAGAGGATTGGAAATTGTGGGTGGTACCTTAATTTGTAGTGGTACCTTAACCACTAGACCAAACTGGCTCTTATTTATTTGTTTGTTTCTTTATTTACTGTATACGCCAATCCCAGAAGGCTCTAGATAGCTAACAATTCACCAAGCCCTGACAATGTAGCATATGGATAATTGGTTTAACAACTTGCAATTAAAATTTTTCATTTTCTGGATGAGTATTTTTTTGAAAAATTGGATTTTACATCTTTTGTTTTCTATTTGTGAATCAACTTCTTCTTCAGTCCCAGCAGAGCAAAAACTCTGCCTTATTTCCCCAGCAATGTTTGAGGAAATATTGGCTGGAACTAGCTCTTGTTCTTGGGAATCCTGGGAGAGGGATGGAATGCCAAGTCAGTCACCATTTTGATGAAACTCTTAGCATCCTCCAGGGAGCAGACCAGTTGAAGCTGCAACACAACACAACTTCTTTAGGTTTGGTAGGGAGAAGCTGGCAAGTTTTTATCTTTCACTCAATAATGATAATGAGGATGATTGACCCAGGAGAGGGGGATTAGCCTGGACAGCCAGTTGGAGAGTCCTGAAGGAAGGTTGGCGGCTTCAAAAACAAAAGATTGTATGGGAAAGTATACTCCAACAAAATTTCTTATACACATTTTTCCATTGAAGAGAGGCTTTCTTAACTATTATTACTGATGACAAAAATACAATCATTAAGGAAAAATGCAATGTAGATCTCTCCTCACTGGCAGTTTCACAATAAGAATGGCTTTAACAGCTAGCAATAGATTTAAAGATCGGTGCATTCAATAAATATGCAAATAAAAGTCTGTCTTACTGCCTATTGCCATATTTGATATATTTATACTTCAGTTTTCCTCCATTCACATGGCCTCCTGTCCAGAACTCATGTGTTCCATAACTGTTTCAGCTATGATTTTTTGTTTTTGGTTTCTAAAATTTTGCATTATCTCCTGTCTTAATTGATTCCTGAGCTATTATGCTAATTACTGTTCATCACTGATGTGTTTCATTAGCGAGATAAAGATAAAAGATACAGAAAATGATTAAAAGAAATATAATACAGGTATTGCAACTAAGGCCCAATAATCAGCAATAGTTTTGCAATAGTTGGAGGTTTTTGCCTTTTCTTCGCAGAAACAATAAACCTGAAGGGTGGGCTAAAATAGATGAAGCTTGATCTATATTATTACATTTCAGACTGCAAGCATAATTTGGTGGCACTCACATGAGACCACAAAGTTATATAATTTCAGACTAATGAACTTACTAGCCTGTCAACCGCTACAGAATGTGACAGGTAAGGGGGAGGTTTTTCCTACATATGAATGCAATGATTTCTTATCTGACAAGAGGGGTGGTTTCCTAATGTGATTTGGATGACTTATCCCTTTTATGAAAGACAATCCCATAATGCTGTGGAACCTAAGTATCTAATGGTCTAACTGTAGAGAAAACAGTATTCCCTTACAAGCTTAGAGTTATTTTTTTCCCCATTAATGGTATTTACAAAAAAGAGCAATGAGAGAAAACTCAAATTAATGTTCTGTAACTCTTTAGTTGATAAGCTGCACAACCAAAGTATCAGAACTTCTGATCCACAACTGTCCTCATGGCAAATGTTGGGGAGGAGAAAATAAAAACTGCAGTAATCACAAAAATGTTTTAAAATCTGTGGGATTTCTATTTTAGTAAGATATAAATCAAGCATTGTGACAGTTACTCAAAGATCATAGTTCTCATAGAATGGTATCTTTTTATTAAGTTGAAAACTAGGATAAAATGTGTTGCTTTAATTTTGTGAATATTTTTGTAATCGGATTAGATCTGTCCATCATCTATCTATCTATCTATCTATCTATCTATCTATCTATCTATCTATCTATCATCTACCGTGTTTCCCTGAAAATAAGACCATGTCTTATATTTTTTTGAACCCTGAAATAAGCACTTGGTCTTATTGCCATGCGCTCAAAAGTCCGATTGGGCTTATTATCAGGTGATGTCTTATTTTGGAGGAAACCGAATATCTATCTATCTATCTATCTATCTATCTATCTATCTATCTATCTATCTATCTATCTATGCATGCTGCATGTATGTATGAATGCATGCATACTACTGTTCACCAAGCAACCCTGGATGGCTCACATAGAATAACAAGATATACAATATCAGTAAAAAAAATATTGAGCTGGAATACACTGAACAGATTCAAGCAACATCCTGCCCAATGCTGGGGGAAGGAATCAGCTCTTTGAAACTTGCTGGGGCCATCTGGATCTACAGGAGGAGTTCTACAAAGCAGGCATATTGACATGTTTCCTGGATTCCATAAAATGACATGTTATTTAATGAATCCATAACATAATTATGTTATTTAAAGGGATCTTGAACATGCCAGTCTTGTTCATTCTAATTTTAGCATAAAAATCCTAGATCAACAATTTGGCAGTGATAAATCTATGTAGGGTACTTTACAGTCTTCAAATTGAGTGTCTGGTGGATGATTTTGGTGGGTTTTGCCAATTTACTATAAACAGCCTATCATGTTTTATCCTTTATGGGTAGTCCTTGACTTACAACTGTAATGGAGTCTAGAACTTCCATCGTAAGTCATGATGGTTCTAAAACAAGGTATTCACTTAATCAAATCCTATTTTATGACTTTTTTGCAGTGATCCTTAAGTGAATGCCACATTTGTTAAGTGAAAGCAGTGGTCATTAAGCCAATGCTGTTAAGCAAATCAGTGTATTCCTATTGGCATTTTTTTTTTGCCAGCAAATAGCCCAAAAAACCAGAAACCCTCAAAAAATGTAGTAAATCGTAGTTGTGCTGTAACCAGCTGTAAAGATAAGCCAGTTGCCAAGCTCCCAAAATGTGGTCATGTGACTAGGAGCATGTGTGCAACTGTTGGAATTCTGGAACCAAGTAGCTTTTGAGGGGTCCATTGTAACTTCAAATGATTGCTAAGCTACTGGTTGTTGAGCAAGGATGAACTATACATTTGATTGTAGTCTTTGGTTGCCATGTTGATGTGATTGATTCTTATGTTCTAAACTTACTGTAAAGAGTCTAGAGCTATGTCAGACTGTGGAGAGCCAGTTCTAGCCTAGGCTAGTTGTGGATCTAGGATGTAGTTTAGTTGTGCCTTCAGCATGAAAAACTGGCTGGATGACTTTGGACCAGTCACTCTCTCTCAGCCCAACTCATTTTCCCATTTTTCTGGGGAAAATAAGAGGTGAAAGGAGTGTGAGATATGTTCACAGTCTTGAATTTTTAATAAAAATAAAGGTAAATAAAGGTGAGGTAAAAACAAAATCTGAAAAATTGTGGACATCTGGACATCCCAGAACAATTCATTGTCCTCATACAAAACCTATACATAGGACTGGAAGTAGTTGTCTGGATAGAATATGGCAAAACAGACTGGCTTCAGATTGGCAAAGGAGAGAGACTGTATACTTGTTCCTAATTTATTCAACCTATATGCTGAATGTATATCAAGTACATTCAACCTATATGCTGAATGTATATCAAGAAAGGGTGGGCTGAAATAAATGGATGGTAGTTTTAAAATTGGAGGAAAAAACAGCAATAACCTGTTTTATGCTGATACCTAAAAATGAAAATGTACTGCAACTTTTATTAATGAAAGTCAAAGAGTATAGTGAAAAAATTGGATTAAGATTAAAAATATATGTCAATACCAAGGTAATGACAGCAGTTATAGTAACCTGACAATGAAAATACTAAAATGTTACTTAGCTTCTGTATTAGGATCAGCAGTAAAGGAATCAGCAGTCAAGAAACATCATAAACCAACACTTGGTATTGGGATAATGAAGGCCTTGGAAAAGATATTTAGATACTGTACTACGATGTTTTTTTGCCTACCATGGTCAGAATCATGCAGGCAATGGTTTTCCCCATAACATTGTATGGAAGCAGCCATTGGATTTTACACAAGCAGGATAAAAAACCTTGATATTTCTGAATTTGGTGTTAGAAAAGACTCCTGTGAATATATAGTCTATAAAACAAAAATAAATCATCAAACAAATCCATGTAGACTTCTCACTCAAGCCAGAAATGGCGAAACTAAAGTTAACAGATTTTTTTTTTACTAAATTATATGAATACTTAGCTCTATTGCAAAGTTGGTAATGCTGAGAAGGGTAGCTGGAAAAAGAAAAAGAGGACCACCTGCAACAAGGAGAATGGACTTGATGGCAGTGATGATGGAAAGAACTCAAGAGTTAGGCTCTATCCATGCTGTTGCCAAGAGTTGACACTGGCTCAATGGCACATAATCAAATAATTATAAATCACTTATTAAGTGCAAGAATGAGTGGAATTGATACTGGGACTGAGTGATGGACAGTACTATTTGGATGTTTACCTTCTAAGATAATTTGAGGAAGTCCACTTCTTCCACTGAGCATTTAAGTAATCACATTCTCTATGTTTTGCAATGTTTTTCTAAAACAGCTTTTCCCAACTTGAAAATGGCATTACTGACATATTGATTACAATTCCTTTCATTGTGGCAACAATTAGAATTGTGCAGTTAAGAATATTTGCAGGAACTCAAACTGAAGATGACTTTTCTTTAACAATAAGGGCTAAAGATTCTGAACAGCAGTGGTTCCTCAATCACACCACTTGTTTTCAATTGCTTAACAAAAAATTGTACCACTGTGCTTTCTCCAATATAATATTTCTAAGAAAGTTGCTCAGGATTGTGTAGTAAAAGTATTTCATCATTATTGCACAAGAACTAGTAATGCACCCAAGTTAATAATTATGGAAATAATTATAAATATGTCTTCAAATATTTTAAACCATACCATTGCAATTTTCTTGAAAAAATGGTCCTAATGAATATATTAAATGCAGGTGTATCATAGTCAGAAAGCAACTATGAAAGGAAATGGTTACAAATTGATTTTTCAACAGCCACAAGTATGAATTCACTCATAAAACTGTACATTACTGAGACTAGTATGTTTAATTCCAGCTTTCCCCAGAGGAGAGGAGGCATCTGGTTGAAAAACAAAAATAAATCTATTTATCATTGTAGAGAAGAGTTCAGGCCTAAGATATTGTATACAGACAAAATAACTGACGGCTTTATGAAATCCATAGTCCATGGAGTACTATTCTGTAGGAAGAAATTGTTTTAAATGTTTTAATGACATTCTGTAGTTGCCCACAGAGGGCATACAACAGGTGAGCACAGGAGACTAAGATATCACCAAAAGAGATAATCAAGGACTATAAAGAGAATTTGTCTGGGGAAAAGAATACGATACAGAATTTCACTAGAAGCTTGGTATTTTGTCAGTATACTTAGGCTGCAGTATCCCGAGTATACAATACATTGTATTTATATTCTAGCTGGTGGGATGTGGGCAACAGTATGTTTCCTTGCAGGATAGTCATGAATCTTAGAAAATATAGAATAGTAAAACTATATTTAAGATAAAATTGGGCTTTGGTTGAACTTTTGGCATATTAACCAAAATATTTTATTGAATAGTGCTAATATTACAGTGTGGAAATGAATAAGACTGGTGACTTCCTTATCTTATATGAAAACTCAGTTGATCAAAGACATAATGTGTACTGGGGTCAATATTCATTTGTTGATGATCAGAATATATGGAAAACTGTGACTTACATGTAAGTGGAATTAATGAATGAAATAAAGAAAAAAAATACCCTGTGAGCTTGTAGAACTGAAATAAAGGGGAAGGATGTAGTAAAGTTGAAAGAAAACAATCTGATTCATTCAATGGAGTTACGCAATACAGGGAAGCGAAGGTATAAGCTTATTTATTTATGCTATTTTTATACTGCACAAAAACTCTGATTCCAGGAAGCATAAATATGAAAGAGCTAATGGTCAGAAAATATGAATTGATATTATCATGGAATGGATTGTGACCTTGGGACACAGGAGGAAGAGCCACACAGTCTAGACCAGCAGTCACCAACTGGTGGTATGTGGACCACTGGTGGTCTGCGAGAACATTTTGGTGGTCTGCAGAAAAATTATTTATATTGCACTAAATCAGGGGTCTTCAAACTACAGCCCCTGGGACAGATATGTACAATGAATGTTTGTGTTGCTGCAGAGAGTCTCCCCCTTCAGGGTCTTTTTGTGTAGATCGGAGGGAGACAGAAATTCCGACTTGGGGTCTGCTTCGGCCTCCTGGTGCAAGGCTTTGGGCAAAGGCTGGAAGGAAGCACCACTGGTGGCAAAGAACCGGAGGGCCTTTTTCCAATGGGACTGCATCATGGCCTGAAACTGGCTGACCATCTCAGCCCGCTGAGCCCCCAGGCACTGGCACCTGGCCTTGTACTCCTGTAGGTCTTCCCTCTGCTTGGAAAGTCTATGCTCGTAGTCCTCAGTGAGGTGCTTCTGCTGAGCCTCCTTCTCAGCCAGATCCAATTTGAACTGAGCCAGCTGTTTTGCCAACTCTTTCTCATGGTGGCTGCTTAGCTCCAACAACTGCTTCCTGTAGGGGGCCTAAGGAGCCCAGGTGGGGAGGCGAGGAGTGGCTGAGAGGGGAGGGGTGAGTACAGGCTGGCAAGGCGCCCCTCGACATGAGTGACATTGAGTTGGCCACGCCCACCCAGTCACATGACCACCTACCCACGCCCACCCAACCAGTCATTAGGCAGATCATACTAATGGTCCACAGGATTAAAAATTATGAATTTAGTGGTCCCTGAGGTCCGAAAGGTTGGGGAACCTTGGTCTAGACAACTATTATGCAAAATATATTTCAGTCCACAGAAGAAAAAGGAGTATGGGATGCATCTCAGAAGGGATCCTCCCCTAATTTTCTAGAAAATAAAAGTAAGAGAGGGGAGTGATGCTTTCAGACTTGCAGGTTTCTGTTATTGTAACTTTACAATAAAGATAGTTTAGTACTCTTGGTTTGTACCTCTTTTTTTGACTAACCTCCATGTTCAGAAGGGCTGAACTTCTGTATCAGGGGTCTCAAATTCAATTTCATTGAGGGCTGCATCAGGGTTGTGTTTGACCTTGGGGATGTGGGTGGTGGCGGCCAGGGTGGGCTTGGCCAGCTCAACGTCACTTGTGTCAGGGGCACCTGTGGTGGCCCAAGTGGGGCTGGGAAATCCTGCTGCAGCCCTCTGCCAGCAAAAATGGAGCTCAGGAGGCCACATGCGGCTCTCCCAGGCTCTGTTTTTGGCTGCGATGGCCTCCTCCAGCCTCTGCCAGCGAAAACAGAGCCTGGGAGGGTCCTTTGCTGTTTCCAGGGCGGCCCCGTTGGCCAGATCTAAGCACCCAGTGGGCCGGATCTGGACTTCAGGCCTTGAGTTTGACACCCCTGTTCTATACTGTTCTGGGCATATATGAAAAAAGGACTCAGTTAGATGATGATAGTTGCATATTATATTCCAATGATTAATGTCAATGAAATAACCAGGGATGAGTTTTGGAAGAAAAAGTAAAATATTCTGAATAAATATAATCCAAAGGAAAAAAATCTATGGTTAGCAAATAATTCAACATTACAAGACTATTGAGATAAGAAAAGAATAAATGGATGATTAATGAATGTGGACAGAATACAATGCGAATGACCAATAGAAAAATATGTAAAACTTATTTTATCACAGAGAGAAAAAGGATTAAATCTCAAAATAAAAGTGACAGAAGAAAAATGAGTAGAAATCTAACACTAAGAAAGTTGTGTTAGATTGAGTTAATGAGATTCCCCAAAAGAGAGAATTTTGAACAAAAGGAACTGCATGAAACAGTATATGGACAAATGAAAGCAAGGACTGCAAAAATAATGAGGTCTTATGAATGGTATTTCCTTTCCTTTCCCTTTCTTTTGTTTGCAACTTTTTATTCGTTCTATGAACTTTGTTTAATGTTGCTTACTCTAAAGCATAAGAGGTATATATGTATATATATTAAGTTGATTCGCAGTGCAGATTACAGAAATACTTTCAGGCAACTGAATAAAGGAGATATGTAACTACTAAAGAAAAGTAGGTATTAGTTGAGGTTAAACTTGTCTAAGTTCTGAACAACAATGGCACTGAACCTATGCTCCTTAATAATTGGTAAAGCAGTATTACTAAAGTTTTATTAAAGTTTGCAAAACATCTTGCAGTTGTACTAGATTCAGGATAGTTTATCTCTAGATAAGTTTAATTTTTCTTTGTAGACAGAGAAGATACACATTGAGAAGTGAGTCTGGAAGATAAATTAGAAGACTGTTTACTTTTCATTAAATGAAAATGTACCTTGTGTTAATAAATGTAATGTGAGTAACTTCAGGGAATGGCTTTTCAACTTTCTTTATCTGATCAAGTGGGGATTAAAAAATAAGGATCCCTAAAATTCAACAACACAATCACTAACAGAATTAAAATTTTCTTCCAAATTAGCCCTTAGCCTTGGGCTAAAATCTACCGTCTATGTGCACCATGTCTCAGAATAGTCTTTGTTCAATATTAGGCACAATTTGCAGTGCTTCCCTCCAAAATGGGTCCAGAAATTATGGGAATTCAGATGATAATTTTTATAAGTTAAGGAAGGAAAAACATAACAGGTGCACATGGCTCTTGGACGGGTAACAATCTGGGGCATTTGCCTGGAAGCAACCATGATGATAATTAAAAAACAGTTTAAAAATGCATAAGATATTCTTGGCAGTTCCTCATCTGAAGAAGAGCAAGAGATGAAGGAAGTCCATAAAACCTTGTTAGAATCACAACTTTCAGGTAGAGAAGAGTCTAGGCCAAGAAACATTACAGACAATGCAATAGGAATCTCCTATTCTTTGTCATTTTCTTAACACAAAAAGACACATGAAACTGAAGGATATGAATAAAAGTTTGAGGATGCCATAAACAAAGACTTAGTAGGATTAGGGACTATGCCACAACATTATAAATTTTTCAAGCGCTGGAAATAAAAACCTCCTTTATTAAATTGGGCAGTATAAACCCTACTGTGAATTTTCATACCTTGTAAAATTCTCATCAGAATTTTCTGGCTTGGTCTTTCAGATCATTGAGTATTAGTTTCTGTAATATTTTACTCTGAAGATCAGACATGATTGCTTTCCTGGCTTTTGACCAATTGCTTTTGTCTTGGACAGACTACTGATTATTAGTTTGGAGATAGAAACAGGAGACGCAATGTGTCAAAAGTGGGAGATTTGTTCACGGAGCAGAACTAATAACAGAGAAAATGCAGTACTCTGTGAATATTACCCAGTCAGTGGTAATGTACTTCATGCATCTTTTTAAAATGCATTTGCATATGTCAAAAATACTACACCATACTTTTTAAATATTGACTTTTTCCATTTTGATTTAATATGACTACAGGATTATTGTATAACTACAAACATCTTCAAACAACTGAGAAATAATTCAAGGATTTCAATCAGAATGGAGCTAAAAGGGACCTTGGAGATCACTAGTCCAACCCCTTGCTCAAGCAGGAGACCCTACTATTTCAGACAAGTGAGTGTCCAGTCCCTTCTTAAAAATCTCCAGTGATGAAGCACCTACAACTTCTGACGGCAAGCTGTTCCACTGGTTAATTGTCCTCACTGTTAGGAAGTTTCTCCTTAGTTCCAGGTTGCTTCTCTCCTTGATTAATTTCCATCCATTGTTTCATTTAAAGATAAATATGCACACAGTTTTTTTCGACTCATGATTTCATTTCTTTTTCTCAAGTAAAAGGAAGGATTCAATGTATTGATGTCATCATCATCATCATCATCATCATCATCATCAAAACTATCTTAACTGTGGCTGTTTCACGAGATTATACTCAAACTCTCTCAACATGTCAAATAGACAAGAAGTTTAACAATTTCAAACGACGACAATAGAAAAAAATGTAAACAACAATGGGATCAACATGCAGATATAAAACAAAAATATTAATCAAATCGTTAATTCTTGAATAAAATTGTACAAATTAACTCACTTAAGCCAATTTGATTAAAGCCTCACAGAATGACTGATGAGACAGTATACAATGGAATATTCATAAATAGCATTTTAAAAAGGCACGAGTGGCTATTGGAAGGAGAAAGACTATACATCCAAGCAAATACAAAAATGCTTTATAGCATTTTATAACATATAAATGCTTATATATTAAGAGCTGCGGTGGCACAGTGGTTATAATGCAGTACTACAGGCTACTTCTGCTGATCACCAGCTGTCAGCAGTTTGGCAGATCAAATCCCACTAGGCTCAAGGTTGATTCAACCTTCCATCCTTCCGAGGTCGATAAAACAAGGACCCAGATTGTTGGGGGCAATATGCTGACTCTGTAAACTGCTGAGAGAGGGCTGTCAAGTACTGTGAAGCGGTATATAAGTCTAAGTGCTATTGCTATTGCTATAGATTATGTAGCACTTCTAGATTCTGTGTTTTTATGAATAAGCAAGTTGGGTTAAGAAAAATATATAACTGTTTGCTCTTACAAACTCTTTAAAAAGATGGGAAGAAAGGATAGGAATAAAGAACTCTGGTTCCAAAATATAATAAAATTCCAGGACACCTAAGAAAAAGTGATGAAATAAAAGAATTCCTAGAGCATGCTTTAAAAAATTCTCATTATTTTGTTCCTTTTATTGTTTGTTTCAAGCTATCTCTACTCTTAGGACAAGTATTGACCCATATTACCTGGTCAAAAGACAAATTTAGCTGACTCACCTTGCTTTGTGTGGAGCACATGACGCAATCACATTCAAAACAATACTGACGCTTCAGATTCTGCTGACGTTCCGGAGTGGGCATTACAGTTTCAGTATAACTGATGGTGAGCTGCATGTGACAAAGACCAGAAAGACATATTTTGACAAAGAATGCATGTTAAACTTATGCAGTCATTGGAATAGCAACAACAAAATCACCCCCCCCCCCAGGTTAAAATTCTGGGTAATCATCTAAGAAGGACAGCAGAACATTTTTTCAACATTAGATTAGAAAATAGGTAATCATTTTAAACCGTAAACAATTTATATGGACATAATTAATAATTCTATATTGAAGCAAATTTCCAGTGAAGACTATAGAGTCAGGGAGAATTACTGTACTTCAACTCAGAGACTGAGAGATGACCTCTGGAACATATATATGTAATACAAAGAAAAATCAAGCATGTTCAATGGGGCAAGTGTCTAATTAGAACCAGAAAGATAAAGGATGGCTCAAATATCTTTTCACCTATATAGAACTATGTCCATTGCTGACTGTCAAACTAAACTAACTCATAATGAACTGTAAACACAAAATGAGTTGCAAAGTCCATGCTTATCTTTAGTTTATACTTGGTCCATTATTATAGTAGATAATGCATCTTGAGTCTTACACTTATTTCACTTTTCCTCTTCTGGTGCATCTGTAAGGACATTGGAAACTTTTACTTCCTTTCTACTAACCTTCATGTTTAACCTCAAACTGTGATAAAGGTTAACAAAAAGTTGTGCACAATTAGTTGTGAATAACATTGTAGAATTCTGAAAAATTCAAAATTTAGAGTGTTTGTAAGTATGTATGCATTCCGATTATTCTATATATTTGGTAGGTGCCAATGCAAAATGAATATATTCTCCATCTTTCCCAAATGACAATTAAACACAGATTCCTGAGATTTGGACACAACACTAAACTATGGGTGGGTAAAAATGCTTTTAGTCACCATTGTTATACTGTAGGAGAATACCTAAGTCTTATTCACCTAATGATAACCTACAGGTTAGTTTTATATTCAAATGAACTCAGAGATGAAGAAATACATTTTATGTTAATGATATCTCATTGCATTCATGTGTTCTATTTTTTTTAATGATTTATTTATTGGTTTAAATTATTTACAGTGCTGCCCATCTCATAACAGGATGGTGCAAGGTTTAAATAAGTACAACATTTGAATAAAACTTTACCTAACACTAGTGATTTGTGACTACCCATCATAACACTCTAGATCAGAATGGGCTGTCAACAATCCCTGAAGCATGAACTATTGGGGCCATATTTTGGGCATGGAATAGCTACTACTGAGTAGAGCCAGAGGTAACTCTTTATTCAGTTAGTTGCTGATGGCAAAACAGATTACTTTGAGCATGGAGGTTCGTACTCCAAGATTGTGGACTGGCTTCCAAACGTTTCATTACCAGGCTAGGTAACATCTTCAGTTGAGTTTAGGGGATTACTAAATCCCCTACTTTTGCCAGAGGACTGAATATATTATGAGAAAAATCTTCTCTAATTAGGCTGAAGACCAAATGCTTCTGAGGTCACAGCTTGCCCACTCTGTTATAGGTGAATAAATCCTGATTAAAGTTCTTGATTGTGTGCTTACAATTTAGGAAACCAACTTCTGTCATCCTTCATAAATATTTCTATTGTGAGGTCCATTTCTTGAGAAGACCAGGAATTTGAAAGTTTATTTGCAGTGCTAATAAGATTCAATTTCATAAAATATAAGGCTCCCGGTTTTTTTTTTTAATTATGGCACTTGCTAGAAAAGGGTTAATCATAAGTGGTTTGGTGGTAAACTTCTTGTTTGAGGCGATCAACTCTGATGATTCAAAGGGACTATTAATTTAAAGGTATGAAATGTGACAAGATTTATTTAATAGGTTTTAATTCTATGCTGTTAGCTTTGAAATTCTCAAGCATTACAGTATAATCTAATTATTTATACATACATACATACATACATACATACATACATACATACATACATATATATATATATGAACACTATAAGCTAAAAATGCCGATATACCAGTCTTCTACCTGCTACAGGAACTGTAATCCAGCACATCAAGAGATTCCGATAAGCTGCTTTCTAAAATGAACAGAACTGCAGAACTATAAAATCAGCAAAATTACCTGTAAATTTAATCCTATCTCCCAGTAACCAATGTTTTCTGTCCCTACATTACATTCTTTGCCTCTTTTCCCTCTTGCCAAAGCTAACACTGGAGAGGAATATAGAAAAAAAGCCAGGGGGAAAAAAATGAAGTTTTATGCTGCTGCTGCTGGACTGAAGTGGTATAATTGTTTCGGTATAATTTGGATTAGATTTGAAACTCAAGGAGCCTCTTAATTAGAAACAGGCTGTCAGATAACACACACACACACATACACACACAGAGGGAGAGAAACAGACACCATATTCTATTTTGTTCATAAATTCAGATCATTCGATATGGCCATCTTAAAAAAAGGAAAAGAAAATGGTATGAAGAATTCTCTGACAAAAACACAAATCGTTTAGAAGGGTAATTCTTTTTAAATAAAACATACGAGAAAACAACTTTTGCCTCATACGTTCCTTGCAGGAAAGGTTTACTGCTTCAGCATGGCTTTAGTCTGACAAATGCTTACAGTTGCAGTGATTTACTGCATGTTGAATTCCACCCACATGTAGTTTTTCTTTGGTTTTGTTTATAAGCAGCACTGCAATGATGAGGGGACCATACTATTTGAAGAAAAGATTTATTTTGTTATGTTTTTCCTGAAAGCTATGAAACAGAAATAACATCAAGATATATTATCAAGATATTCAATCTGCAGATTTCTGGTATGGAAGAAACAACAAATTAATTACCTCTTCTCCCAATTGCATTTCCCGAATGGACCGAAGGTGGAGTTGGGGACCCTCAAAGATGACCACACAATTAGGATCACAACTGTTGTTCAACAAGGACATGCTAATGAAGAAAAAAAAATCCAGGTAAGAAATAGATATACAGGAAAGTATTTATTCTACAAATCTATCTAGCTTAGTATCTCTCAGGTTGATACTAGAAATTGAATAGGGAGGGACTCAAAGATTGATTGGTTTATGAGGTTGCCCACCTTAAATTAGTGATTCTGAGTGGATAACAATAAAGAAAAGCATAAAAGAAGCACAATAAAATTATCACAACACAATGCAGAGAGTTCTCTACATGCAGGTCTCTACTAAATAAAATTTAAATTTCGATAAATTTAATTACATTTTAAATATATATAAACTATAGAAGTTGTTAAGAAAGAATTACAATTATCTCCATCATAAAATATAAGCCACAAATCATTGTAGGTGTTTTGTTCATTCTCTATGGGTTAGAATGGGCTTGATGCCTTTTGTTTATAGATGAAAACTCCTTAATTTCATAACACATGGGTAGACCTCTACAACAAAGAGTGTAAGGCAGGGCTGTCAAACTCCTGGCCCTTGGGCTGGATGCGTCACGTGCTGGCCACACCCACGCCTGGTTTAGCAAAGGGGAAAAAGTCCCGATACGTCACGTGACGCCATTGCGATGACGTGAGTTTGACACCCCTGGTGTAAGGACTGCAAAACTATGTAGGACAAACAGATGGAAGATTAGCAGCACATCCGTGAACATCAACTAGCTGTCAGAAGACATGATGGAAACTTCTTAATTTCACAACACATGGACAGGCTGAACTGTGGTTTCAACTGGGAAACTGTGACTATCCTAGATCAAGCCAAGTTCAAAAATGCAAGATCCTGGCACTCTGACAAACTGGCTAACAGGCACATAGACATAAATAACTTCTATACACCATTAAAAAAAAAACAATCAACAAACCAAAAGTACCAGAACCCCTTGCCATCAATCAATACCCAGATAAGCAGGGATTAACACCAACATTAACATTAGACCAACAATTAAGAAACAAACAACATCCCAATCAAGGACCTGCCAAAGCTAACAATAAACAGCCGAACCAAAGAATCAACAAGACCACTCCCAGTTACAATGACAGGGCAGAGCACTAGAATATAACATGTCAGCAAAACCCCACTCCTGACTAGTACGGATGATGTTACCTAGCTTGCCTAATGAAACAGCTGCAAGAAAACAACCAAACTCAAGAGAGCATCAAGGACACCTCATTTTTTTATTTTTACAAATGAAAGTTGCCCACGGTCATTGACTGAGATGAGCAGCTACAGAAATTAGATATATAAAAAAATAAAAACAATCAACACAAGAATAGTAAAACTAGCTGTTTGATAATGGATATTGAAATTATCTTTAAAATCTGGATCTGAATTCTAAAATGCCTGAGGGGAAAAACGTGAATAACGGAATAGTTTTTTTCCTCCTTTCTTTCTCTGAGTGCAATTCAAAAATTTAATTTTTCCCATTGTCCTGATATCCTCATAAGACTATCAGGGTTTTACTGCCTCCACTCAAAGCCAAAAATAAGATTTCTTAGTTGTCCCATTCATTTTCAACTGTCGGCAGTGATTTTGGGGAAATCCAGAAAAAGGTCGATCAGCAGCATAATAAATCCTAAGGGATTCTGGGAAAATGCATTCCAAGACATGTAATATTTCTTAGAAGAACTCAGGCATCCTGGAAAATTACAATTTCTAGGATCTCACAGGCCAGAATATTGCTGTTGCAGAATACAAGGTAGAAGGGAGGTGTTCAATTTTTATTCATCAGAGTGATTCCCCCAGATAATCTCTTTTATTTGCCAGGTGCTTCATTTTGAGCTCTCTTTCTTTCTTCACATGTGTGGATCCTTCTTTACATTGCTGCTGCTCTCATTCCTAGTTTCAGCCGATAGGCTCCTATCTGCAGCTCTTTCTGGTTCAGGCTATCCTGAAGTCTTTCCAAAAAGCAGAGAAAACTGTTGCTGCCTCCCATTACTACAGGAGCATGAGAAAAAGAAACAGCTATTGGACTTTTCTTGTTATCTATGAGCAGAAGCTCAACAGAGCATGAGTAGACAGTCTGGCTTCTTCATCCAGAACTCTTTATAACTGCTAAACAGTTATAAAGCTCTGCTGAACGAGCTGTAGTCATGCTCCCTGGAAATTTGTAAATTCCTGGAATAGAATACAGCTAAACATAGGGGAAAATATGCTTTTTAATACTGCAAAGAGAGCCAGTTTGGTTTAGGGATTAAGACAACAGGTTAGAAACCAAAAGACCATGAGTTCTAGTCCGGCCTTGGATACAAAGCCAGGTGAGTGACTTGGGCCAGTTACTTTCTTTCAGCCTTAGGAAGGAGACAATGGAAAATCACTTCTAAAAAATCTTGCCAAGAAAACTCCATGGACTTGTCCAAGTAGTCGCCAAGAATTGGGCAGAAAGGGAAGGTGGGAAGGAGAGAATGTATGTCTGTGTGTGTTAGAGAGAGAGAGAGAGAGAGAATGTGTGTGTGTGAGAGATAGGGAGGGGGGAGGGAGAGAGAATGTATGTCTGTGTGTGTGTGTGTTAGAGAGAGAGAGAATGTGTGTGTGTATGAGAGAGAGAGAGAGGGAGGGAGGGAGAGAGAGAGAATGTATGTCTGTGTTTGAGAGAGAGAGAGAATGTGTGTGTGAGAGAGAGAGGGAGGGAGGGAGAGAGAGAGAATGTATGTCCGTGTGTGAGAGAGAGAGAGGGGGGAGGGAGGAAGAAAGAATGTGTGTGTGTGTGTGTGTGTGTGAGAGAGAGAGAGAGAGAGAGAGAGAGGGAAGGAGGGAGGGAGGGAGGGAGAGACAGAGAGAATGCATGCGTGTGTGAGAGAGGGAGGGAGGGAGAGAGAATGTATGTCTGTGTGTGTTTGAGAGAGAGAGAGAGAGAGAGAGAGAGAGAGAGAATGTGTGTGTGAGAGAGAGAGGGAGGGAGGGAGGAAGAAAGAATGTGTGTGTGTGAGAGAGAGAGAGAGAGAGAGAGAGAGGGAAGGAGGGAGGGAGGGAGAGGGAGAAACAGAGAGAATGCGTGCGTGTGTGAGAGAGGGAGGGAGGGAGAGAGAATGTATGTCTGTGTGTGTTTGAGAGAGAGAGAGAGAGAGAGAATGTGTGTGTGAGAGAGAGGGGGGGAGGGAGGAAGAAAGAATGTGTGTGTGTGTGAGAGAGAGAGAGAGAGAGAGGGAAGGAGGGAGGGAGGGAGAGGGAGAGACAGAGAATGCGTGCGTGTGTGAGAGAGGGAGGGAGGGAGAGAGAATGTATGTCTGTGTGTGTTTGAGAGAGAGAGAGAAAGAGAGAGAGAGAGAGAGAGAGAATGTGTGTGTGAGAGAGGGAGGGAGGGAGGGAGAGAGAGAGAATGTATGTCCGTGTGTGTGAGAGAGAGAGGGGGAGGGAGGAAGAAAGAATGTGTGTGTGTGTGTGTGTGAGAGAGAGAGAGAGAGAGAGAGGGAGGGAGGGAGGGAGGGAGGGAGAGGGAGAGGGAGAGACAGAGAGAATGCGTGCGTGTGTGAGAGAGGGAGGGAGAGAGAGAGAATGTATGTCTGTGTGTGTTTGAGAGAGAGAGAATGTGTGTGTGAGAGAGGGGGGAGGGAGGGAGGGGGGGAGAGAGATACCACTAGAACCACAAAAGTAATGCTTGTCCACTGTACCTGGGATAAAGTCCAACACCAACATCTTGCAGTTCTCCATTGCTTATGCTGAAACAGTTACTGGTCACCTGTAAAAACCAGTAAGGTTAAAATCTATTATTAGGATTATTAGAATAATTTAAAAATGTCTTCACCTAATGAAAGCATTGTTGTAAGAGAAGGCAGCTAAAACAAAAGCCAAATAACCAGAATATTTATCTCCAACATAAATAACACCCTTTCATATTACAATATATAAAGCAGAGACACGACTTTTATAATAAACCAGTTAGAAACAGAAATGCTAGTGTCTTCAATGACATGCTGAAAATTAATTTATTTTTAATGTAAAAAGTACACAAATACTTTCAGTCTATGGATGCTTGCAAAATTAAATTAATCATAAATTAAAATAAAATCTGCCCTCAATGTAATTGCAAATGCTTTGGCAGCGGAGTTAATTTAAATGGATATGTGTATATATATACACACACACATATATATATATACATATACACAAACACACTCTGTTTTCTTCTTAAATTACATTAATTAGTATGTCACTAGTTTAACCCATTCAGACAATCCCTATCATTTAGAAAAGCTATACATCTTAATTATGTTTCTCCTACTGCTATTGGAAACATAATTCCAGACAAGACTTGTGAGCTCTGATTTTTTCATTTTAAGCAGCAAAAATATTGGCTACAAAAATATTGACTTTGCTGTTCAGAACACAGGTGAGCAGCTCTTTGCAGATGGGAGAAAAGTTTTCATTTTTTCTGAAATTCCAAAGAAACCCAGAAGGAGATATGAAAAAAATATACCTTCATTTCCTTAAAATCATTATTATACATAAGCAGATAAAATGCTGCAGGCTAGCACAGAGTGATTGACAGAAGCAGGATATTCCAGGGAGCCTTGAGGGGAGTACTGTAGTAGTTGTTTGAATGCTGTTGGTGGCCTATTCACCCTTTAAACTAGCCTGCTACACATCAATACACCCAATGATACTCTCAACAGAGTTGAGTAGGGTTGAACCAGCACACAGTGGCATGATAGGAATCCAAAGCTTGTCCCTTATCTTGGGCAAAAAGCACATTGTGTTGATGCTAGTCTGGCAGAAGGAGAAGGCAAGTGTGCATTTGGAAATATTGTAACCATCATGTGCTTAGTCCTTATGGTAGAAGGCGAGACTGACCACATAGAGGAAGATTGTTCTTTGTGGGTTTCCTGTGCTCACTCAGAATGGCACACTATGGTAGATTCGATACACTGAGGTGAATCCCTACATGCTGTTGCCCAGAAGGAAATGGGAGAATAAAATGTCAGTTCGTGCTATGACCAATCCTTTACACAGAAAAACATGGAGAAGCAGAGGTGGCGGTGACTAGTCATTGAGCAAAGGGTGCTATTTGCATTCTCTTTTTCTACCGCCTAGTTTCTTTTTTAACAGTAAGAGAAATGAAAAGAGGATGATTGTCTCCTGTGTGCATGCCTCTTTGCTTGTCTGAAAGGAGGTCACTTGCAGAGAGAAAAATAAAACTCAAGGAAGCATAGCAATGCTGGAAAGCTCCACTCTGTCTGCATCTAATTTCTCTAGAGGATGTAATGGGAAGAATTGTGCTTGGCCAACTAAGAAGCAACTTTGTCAATGGGAAGCCTTATCCTCTGTTTACTGGGAGATACAGAGAATAACATAGAATAACAGGCTTGGAAGGGACCTTGGAGGTTTTCTAGTCCAACCCCCTGCTCAAGCAGGAGACCCCATACCAGTGATGGTGAACCTTTTCGGAACTGAGTGCCCAAACTGGAATGCATGCACACAGAGTACTGGAAACCCAAAGACCAGCTGGCCGGTGCACATATGAATAGTCTAGGCCTGCATAAGCGCATGCGCAAAGGCCAGCTGATCTTTGGGTTTCTGGTGCGCCAGCATGTGCAAAGACCAAACCAAAAGAACAGCTGGTGATGGGGCACGTGCCCACAGAGAGGGCTTTGCGTGCCACCTCTGGCACGCATGCCATAGGTTCGCCATCACGGCCCTATACCATTCCAAACAAATGGCTGTCCAATCTGTTGTTGAAAACCTCCAGTGATGGAGCATCCACAACTTCTGGAGACTAGTTGTTCCATTAATCAATTGTTTTTAGCGTCAGGAAATCTCTCCTTAGTTCTAGGTGGTAGCTCTCTTTGATGATCTTCTACTTCTTAGACTCAGATTTAGAATAACTTTATTGTCACTTTGAGTGTACACTAATCGGCATAAAATGAAATTTTGTTGCATACAGCTCTCAAAGGGTTACTACTATGCACTACATAAACATGGCCAAATAAATAAATACATACAAAATTATGCATATGCCGACATATATTACATGACACAGAGAAACAACACAGTCTAGTTTGGATGTATACATGTACATGGCGAGAAAAATGAATCTTGCGAATTTACTGGATGGATGGCAGAGGGAACAACACTGTTACAGAAAAGTTTGTTACTTCTTGTCCTACCCTCAGATGCCTTGGAGGCTAGGTTGATCGCCTCTCTGTGACGACCTCTGAAGTGTTGGAACACAGCTATCACGTCACTCCTAATCCTTCTCTTTGATAGGCCAGACATACCTAGTTTCCTTAACTGTTCATCATACAGTTTAGTTTCCAGACTCCTTATCATCTTTGTTGCTCTTCTCTGCACTCTTTGTAGGACCTCCTCAGCATCTTTTTGTATTGTGACAACCAGAACGTGACGTAGTATTCCAAGTGTGGCCTCACTAGTGCACTATCATCTTTCGTGATATTGATGCTATCCCTGTGTTGATGCTTCCTAGGATTGCACTGGCTTTTTGGAAGCTGCAGTAGACTGCTGATTCATATTTAGTGGTGGTCCACCGGGACACAGAGATTCCTTTCACTACTGTTGAACCAGGTACCACCTATTCTATACCTGGGCATTTGATTTTACTTGCCTAGGTGCAGGACCTTACTTTTCTCACTACTGAACTGCATCTTGTTGGATAGAGCCCAATAATAAAGTCTGTCAAGATCCTTCTGAATCTTCAGTCTATCTTCTAAGATGTTGGCAATTTCCCCCAGCTTGGTGTCATCTGCAAATTTGATGAGTTCCCATTCTATCCCCTCATCCAAATCATTTACGAAGATGATGAAGAGTACTGGGCCTAAGACAAAGCCTTGAGGTACCCCACTTCATGCTTCCTTCCATGTAAATGTAGTTCCATTGAGGACTACATGCTGAGTATGATTGGTCAGCCAGTTTTAAGTCCATCCTATAGAACATTTTTTTCTATTTTACCAAGGAGGTGACTGTTGTCTACTTTGTCAAATGCCTTACTGAACTCTAAGTAAACTATGTCCATAGTATTTTCCCAATCCACTAATTTAGTCACTTTGATTAATTTGATTAATCTATGCACACCAAAGTACCATCGCTAGGGCCAAAGTTCAGTGAGTAAGATGATGAGGTGCCTGCTTGCTTCACTGATCAGAAACAGAAGGTCTCAGTAACTACGTTTGCCAATAACTGGAAACCCTTTATGAACTTTTTGCTGAAAATAGAAAAAAATGAACTTGTGTTTTATGAGTCGAATGATTACAAAAGTAGGCTATGAAAGAAGGAAGCCACAATCTAACCTTAGAGAGGGGATAAAATATAAATGCTGGTCACTCCTTTATAACTTTCTATTTATTTCCTTTCTCTTTCATTTTATTTCTTTCTCATTTACTGATTATTTTCTTTTCTTTAACTTTATTTTTAAAGTTAAACTTTTAAACTTTTAAAAAAATTGTACTGTTTTTATTCTTTAAACTTTTCTTTAATAAAAATTAATTAATAAAAGAAAGAAAGAAGAAGCCAAACACTCTGGCAGACCTATCTACTTTCCTAGACCAATCTCCTTTGCCATTGTGCCTAGGGGAAGCAAACAAGGGAGATAAGACAGAACTATGCAGCTACTGCCATCTTATCTCAATCAACTACTGGAGGCAAAACTCAAGAGAAGGCATGGGAGCAAGGGAAAAAGGTTTTCAGGAAACAACTGACTGGGTGAGATCTCACTTTTCTTGTGCAACCTATGCTGCAAGGCAGAGAAAGGAGGAAGGATTTGTATTTAATATTTGCTGCCTGGCTGCCTCTCATTATATGGACATGATTTATATGTCTACATGGCTAGAGTTTCAAAAGAATTGCCTAGATACCCAAATCAGTGTGAATTCATGAACAAGGTAAAATGTACATAGCCAACAAAATCCAAGAATGGAAAATATATTTTTAACCTGAGTTCACTATAGCATGATCTTTAGAAAATGGGCTTTGAATATGGATAAATCAGATTTAAGTCTGTTTGGCCATAATATTCACAGGAGGAACAGGACAGGTTGTGATCTCACTACTTTTCTGAATTTTATTAAAGCTTTGACCTCACTTGAGTACTAAATTATGTTCTAAGATTTGTTGCAAGCATAAGCAAATGAAAGCATATCGATCTATGTGCTTTCTTCCCATATTTTAAGTCAAAGGAGAGAATAGCAATCCATATGCAGATGGCTAAAATTAAGATTAGAGCTTAATGTTGGACTACCAGGTAGATATGTAAATGAGCCACCTATTAAGGGAGGCAGAAGTAGAAGGGCTATTAATGATTTATACCTACTGTGAATAAAGAAAAGAAAATTCTGCTAATTAGCATGTGAGGCACCTCGGATATTAATGTATTCTTACAATTTGCATAACACTACTTATGGTATTGCTTCTAAGACTGCAATTTTTATAGCTGGCTGAAGCAGCCCAGTCATAACATGTTACCCCATCTGTGGGATTTTTTGCCCTGTTAAAGATTTTTTCCCCCCTTTACTCCATTTATTTAAGGATAAGCAAGCAATCCAGAGATGCTAGCCTATATAAGTTAGTATCTAACCCTTAAAAAACAGATAAAAGGTTCTCTATTAATTTCATATAATCGTAGTTTGAAGTGAAATATATTTTGAAATTCATCTAATTTATGCACTTCCTTAGTGCAGGACTCACTACAGCATCTATGGCAGATGACTATCCAACCATTGACTGAAGATCTCTAGTAAAGGAGAATTCATCACTTCTCATGGCAGCCTGATCCACTGGCTGTCACCCTGTATAGTCACTGATTCCTCCTGACATCTATCAAGAACCTTTCTTGCAGTTTTATTCCATTGCTTCTGGTCCTATTCTCTAGAGGAATATAGAATAAATCTTTTTCTATGTAATAGCTTTTCAGATATTTCTAAAATGCTGTCATATTCCCCTCTTAAATGTCTTTTTTAATAAACATGCCCTTCCTCATAGACATAGGTTCCAGACTTTCACTATTTAGAATGTCCTATTCTGAGAGATCTTTCCCCCTTGGAATGTGCTCTAATTTGTTGCTGTCCTTTTTGAATTGTGGTACTTGAAACTGGTCACAATGTTCTAAATGGGATTTGACTAGATAGAACAATTGCTTCCCGTGAATTGGGTTCGTTCCATTAATGCACCATGAGCATTTGTTTTTTTAGTAGCTACATCACACTGCTCATGTTTACATGGTAGGGGATGAGTTTCTCAGTTTACATGTATTTTACATGTATAGTAACAAGCCAGAGATACTTGTGCCTATCATCATCATCATCATCATCAACAACAACAACAACAACAACCAGGTCTCATACCAATATATAATATTTTGTTTGGTGTGGGAAGTAAAAAATGCTAAATCATTTTCCTTCATGCGTAGGGAACATACACATTGTTGTAAAATATGTATTGTGCTATACTTTATTAATGAATCATTCAGAGGAGGACATGTAAAATAATAGACATTATCATGCAAACATATTTTATATTTTTAGTATCTTATACTTCATACAAGAACATACATTATACCTTTTTTCTCAGTTCACCTCATTAATTTTATGTTTGACCTGCAAAACTGTTCTAATTTGTACTGATGCTGTAGTGATATGCATTGTTAAATAAATAAATAACTTTATTGTCATTGTACGTGTATACACAGTATACCCATGGATTATATATGTAATTTAAAACTGCATTTTAAGCATAACTTGGCCACAATGATGGAATAATTGATGAAACATTGGTCAACAAAGTAGATTCATATCTTTAGTTTAAACAGCCTATAAACCTAATCCCTGCTATAATTCAAAGCAGGAGTTTCTGCACCGAATATTATAAAGAGAGATTGTATTTATGCTAAGGTTTGTGCTATTTATCCATTAAACAGAAAGTATGTGGTCAATGAAGGTTGATAAGGTCCATGATTCTGGGTATTTCAATCTTGGTGTATTTGGTTAGATCAGATTTGCTGCGGAGTAGTGCTGTCATGGATTCTTTTGCTAGTTCTGGGTCTATTGAAGTGAAGAGTGCTGTGATGCCAAATGAGACTATGATTTCATCTTCATCTATGTCAGTCAGTCAGTCAGTCAGTCAATCAGTTGGTCATTTGTCAGTTATTTTGCAATGTTGTAGGTTGGGATTCCTGGCTGCAATACAATTGGATGGAGAAAGAGAGAGATCTGGCTTTTGTATTTGGAGGCGTCCATATAAGAACTTTGTTATGCAGGCCCAAGAATGGTATCAGTTATGAGGGGCTAGAGAAAAAGTGATTCAGATAGGTTTCATGAAGGAAGTGAAAAGCAGTTGACTAGAATCCACCTGGGCTAAGGCAAGAGGAGAGGGAATCCTACTCTCATTCTTTGACTCTTTGACTGGAAAGGAAATATCAGGCACTGGAAGTGGAGGGGGAGAATTTCCAGAGACCTTCAGAAGAAGAATGAAGGCTCAGAGAAACACCATCACTTATGAGAAGGAAAATTCAATTCAATTCAAATTCATTTCAAACCTTTATTGTCAGAGTACAACATGTGTACTATGAGATTGGCTGAGCCTCCCTTCGTGCACCCAGCACAATACAATTCACAGTGGAAGACAAAAAAAAATCCTATCCCAGTGAATCCTGCTAACAATCACCCAATCCTATTGCACCATGTGAACTTATTGCACATTGTGCCGGCCCCGCAAGTGAATAGTACTATGTTGTTTTAGTTATTTTTCATTCAGGAAAATGGGTGGCAACTATCCTCAGTTATTATTACATCTAGATACTTGAAAAAAGACACTGGGAAAAGTAATTGGGTGACTTTGGGGAGGAAGCAAGAGAGAACGAGGTAAGAAGGTAATAAAGTATGAGAGAAAATAAATAAACCAATAATAGAGCAGTAAAATGGCCAACAGGATAATAAGATAAGGAGTACAATAATGTGGAAGCTAAATTTCCCAGTGTGGGACAAAGATGTTAATGAATGTGAGAGAAGAGGGGAATTAAAAGCCTAAAGCTGACTAGAATCATAAAAAAAAAAAAAAAATAGAATAAAGATAAGAGATTCCAGGTAGTCCTTGATTTACTCAACATTCATTTGGTCATGAAAAATGTACTGAAAGGGTAGTTGATCACAAAGTAAATATGTTTAGCAGTGTGATGTAATGCAAATGAAGAACACACTTATTTAGTTTATGACAAGAGAAGTATAGTTTACAAAATATGAGAAATAAATGTTTGATTCTGTTCTGCTTTGAACAGAACCTACTCTGAGTACTAAGTCCTGAACAAGTTCAGAGAAGAATAACAAGAATTATCAGAGATTATGAAGATATTCAAAGTTGAACGAATTAACTTTGAGAGGGTTGACGTGTGGGGTTAAGTAGCCATCTCTCTTGGATTCTTTATTTTTGATTCCTGACTATTTCTACTTGCCTGTTTGCTTTATATGCATCCAGGTATTTAAAATTTTAGATCTTACTAAATTTCCAAAGATATCATTAATAGAAAATCTATCTCTAGTGTCATTGTTTGCCTACCCAATAAGGACTTTCATTTCCTACTTTTTTTTCATTCCAACATACAATAAAACGTTTAGCGAGTATGTTTAAATTTTTCCAACTTTAAAATACATTTATCAAATTTATACAACCTACTTCATCAAGTGTGCATACAATTTGTACAAAGCACGCAAAATAGTTAAAACAACCCGGATTTTGTTATCAGGTTTAAAATCCGATTGCATTTAACACTAGTAGTTCAGCAGTTCAGAATTATGGGAGACAACACATAGAAGTGTAACCTGAGTATTTCAACTAGTAGAGCAGAATATAGTACATGGCACATTTAAAGGAGATGATAGCTTACTACAATAGAATTGGGAATAGAGTCCACTTCTCTTTAAAATCTTGTTCTCTGACCATCTGGCTACATATAATCTTTGAAGAACAAACCCAAATGTCTTACTGGTATAAGCACTGTTTTGCGGTTCATAAAACAAGAGCCACTTTACAGCCAGATTGTACAACATTACAGCTGCCCTCTTTGCCAATGTCCCAAAAGACTGCTGCCGTGGCCAACCACTAATATGAAATATTAATAGAAACTGAACACAAAAGAACAAAGAGAAAGAACGGTGTAAGCAATCTACTGGTTAAATTAAATTTTTTGAGCTGTAACATGAAAAGACCCTGAAGAATCATTTCTTGAAAGCATTTCTTTTTACCTGAAGGGGAAGTGGACCTGCTGAGATTCAGGTGGAAGAAACTGTGATTTAAGAATGTTACCAGTTGGCTTTTCTGACTGTAGCTTATTAATTAATAATTACCTTATTCTAATTACTTTATTCTTTTGTAGATTAAAAAATACTGCAAACAAGGCAGAGCCTTCTATGCAGCTTTGCCTTTACCCTTATAGAGCAAAATAAATTAATTGCTTCTTGATGGTAAGCTTGCAGTTCTGCAGTCTTGTATCTTACATTCCATGAGCTCCTATCTTGGGTCTTTCTGTATATAGAAATATTATACATATAAAGTTTGAACTTTTAATTGAGATTACTCACACATTGCATGAGATGGGGAATTGGGCTCACATTATTACAGGGGCCTCACTAGTTTTTCTATTTACTAAGTCTGCACTATTAATCGTCTCATCGTTCTGATCACCCATCTCCCTCCACTAATGACTGTATGATGGTAACTTTGTTGCTTGTATCCTTATGATTTATATTGACTGTTTCCTAATATGATTTGATTGCTTATTTGTACCCTATGACTATCATTAAGTATTGTACCTTATGATTCTTGACGAACGTATCTTTTCTTTTATGTACACTGAGAGCATATGGACCAAGACAAATCCCTTGTGTCTCCAATCACACTTGGCCAATAAAATTCTATTCTATTCTATTCTATTCTATTCTATTCTATTCTATTCTATTCTATTCTATTCTATTCTATTCACACCATTTTTTTGTACTTCTTGGAACACTTATAAATCAGATCACTGAAGGGGGGGGGATATTTATTTCCTTACAGAACTTATATTGCTGTCTACCTCAAATGATGATTCTATGTTGCTCATAACAACCCGTAAAAAACAGAGTTAAAAACAAAAGTAGCTTTCCCCCAGGTGCCAGGCCATCTATCCTTGCAGCTCAGCCCCCATCCTAGCTCAATGCTTGGCTCAGCCCTCCAGAAGGCTAAATGGTAGGTATCCCTTGGATCTCAGATGGGAGTGTTCCAAACAACTTGGAAGCCACCAAGAAGGAATAGGTCCAAGGTCCATCAGGTGGCAACTTGTAAAAAAGGTAATCTGGAGTGCACCCACCCCATCTAACCTAATAGGAAACACCTTCAGGGAGTGGCACTCCCAAAATAACCAACCTTATGCTGTGTAAACGTGAAAGCAACTGGGAGCCAGTATTTCAATGGTGTTGCTTTGGTGACACTCAAACTGCAGTGTCTCATGTATCCTGGAGCAGTTGTAGCTTCTGGATGGTCTTCAAGGGAAGCCTCACATAGAGCGCATTGCAGTACAGGTAGTCTTCGACTTACCACAACCTTAGCCCAATCTTACAAACTTTCTTCCCATTTTACGATATTTCTTGCCCAAGTTGTTAAGTGAATCACTACCGTTGACAAGTTAGTAACCTGGTTGTTAAGCGAATCTGGTTTCCCAATTGACTTTGCCTTCAAAAGAAGATCGTAAAAGGGGATCACATGACCCCAAGATGCTGCAACAGTCAAAAGTATGAACCTCTTGACAAGAATCTGAATTTGATCACAAGATCATGGGGATGCTACAAAGGTTGTTACTGTGAAAACAGTCATAAGTTACTTTTTTCAGTGCTGTTGTAACTTTGAATGGTCACTAAATGAACTGTTGTAAATTGAGGACTACCTGTAATCCAAATGGGAGGTGATTAAGGCGGGAGTGATTGTGGGTAAAGCCTCCCAGTCCAGGAATTGGTGCACAAGATGAATTGGCTATGGCTGCCCCTCTCCTCTTCTAGCAGGAGCTGTGTATCCAAAAGGACTTCCAAACTGCACACCAGATCTGTGGAAGTGAATGTTGCCCCATCCAGAGTCAGAGACATTAACTTTGGCAGGATGAGACAAATTGCTGAATAAACTTTCATTGAGATTTAATATACCAAACCCCAAATGTCCAAGCATCCCCAAATGAACAAAAACCCTCTGTTCTGCTTACTGAGTCTTTGGCTGCCATTTTTTTTTCAAGTGTAGTCTCTCAGCTACTAAAATGTATCCTGCCCTTCACTGATTTCTCAAAGACTGATTACACTCCCTTTTATGTTATCTGCATAAGATTCACATTCTCCTAATACACCGTTTTATTTAAGCATATACTGCTTTAAATATGCAGGAAAAATCAGTTGGCCATAATCCATTTTCTATTTTTTATTTGGTTGTTCTTGGATCCCTCAGAAAGTATAAAGCTAACTGTGGCTTCTGTAAGGAAACAATTTACAGTATTCCCTATATATTTTAAATGCTACGTCATCATTTTTATTTTATTTTTTAATTTTGTGACATTTTTCAATACACACAAAAATGTTTCCCACTGTTCTTTAAAATAAAACAAAACATGGAATTCATCTTATTCATAATCATGTACTTCTTTTACATAGCTGTTTGTTATATACAATCCATTTTTACAATCCATTATACTATGCATTTGAATCTCTCCTCATTCTCAAAATCAAACCCCATCAAAGATTAGTTATACACTGAACTATAATGACATTAAATCAATACTAGGCCTGTTTCTATTTTTCTCCTGTAGAATTGTTTAGGATGGGGAGGCGGGAGACAGACACACACATTTTTAAAAACATATACACCAGATAACCGGCATATCCAAGACCTGCCATAAGTGGCTCAATTTAATTATGCACCAAATAAAAGTGCATAAGCTGATGGTCATAATAGGAAAGCATACAGAATAGTGCAACATTTTTTGTATGTGCATGTGAACTGAGAAGATCAGGGTGAGTTGCATCTATGACCACGAAGTTAGAAGGAAAATGTTAAAAACAGAACAAGGATTTTTTTTTCAATACAGTAGGTAAGTATGTGAGGATCTTTTCCTAGATTTCCCCACCCCCCTCGTTTCCTGGTCTGATTTGGCCCATTTCAAACTCTATCTTTTGCTGGCTCCTCCCTCCATATCATGAGTAGGTCCTATTCTATACATTTTGTATTTGGAGTTTCTTCATATTTTATTTTCAATTATAAAGTAGCTATCCAGGCAAGGGGAAAGGCATAATGTTATATGTTTTTCACAGTAGACTTAGAACGTAGACTTAGAATAAGTCTAAGTCTAATTTTGTCACTTTAGATATACACTAATCGGCGTACATGAAAATGAAATTAGTAGTATTTTAGTTTCCCATTCAACCTTTCATTCCTTCCACCCATCAATCTTTTGTATACCTCCTGTCTTTTTAAATAGGGTTTTCTTCCCTTTCTCTCTCACTTTCATAGTTTTCCATTATTGCTCTGATTTTTAGTCCTCTCTCCCTTCTGATCTCCACCGTATTTTAATATCTTCTGGGCTTCAAGAAGCAGGTTAAATGTATTAATTTCAGTTACTTGATATTTGGATATCACTTGCATCTTACATTTTCTGTCTGTCTCTTTTCTTTCTTTTAAATTTATCTTAATTTAGATAGTAATGTGATGTTTTAAATAATATTCTGTATGAGGCTTAGTTGTTATAGACACACTGTAATTATTACAGATACAGATAAGCATGGGAACCTTAAAAATGTGGGAAGTAGGATACTCAGGTTTCATGTTTTTCTAACGAATAGATTCCAGTGGCCTCAAACTAGTAAAATGGGCCCCTTGGTTCTTTTAGTTTTTAGATTCTCTTTCAGTTTTAAATTCAGTCCTTATACACATGATGAAAGAAATGCCTGTACTGAGTTCAGGAACTATTACATTTAAATAAGCTGCTTTTTAGTGATGCCGGTGCCAATAATTCTAAGAAAGTTAAGAAGAACTGTTAATATAATTACCATCCCAGATCAGCTCTTGAGGCTTTCCTAAAACCAAAATACATTTGATCTACAGTTTAGTTTCTGAATTGTGAGATATCTTGCTTCCATTAGGCAGTAGTTTAAACAAAAATTCATGGCTGAAATTCTATTAACAGTAGACCTGTTTAGTCTCAAAGCAACCCAAGTCTAGTTAGCCTATGATGATATACAGGCTACATATTTCTATTCTGAATCATGTGAAAAGGATAGGACCAGCATTTAAAATAAATTAATAGGTGGACATATTAATCAAGAGAGGAAAAGGAGACAAAGAGATTGTGAAAATATTTGGTGTTTCTATTGCACTGCTACAAATTTTTAAGCCAGGATGAGGAAATAAGAGTACTTGTTTGAAAACATGGATATAATAGGAGTATAATATACAAGATGAAGCATGAATGAATAGAGTGACTTCTGAATGTAAAATAAAATCTAACATATTACAAAATATTGGAACAGGAGTGTTATCTAGTTGCTTTGGTTTAATTGATAAAAACCAGTTGTTTTATGCAAAATGCCTGTTCTCTTCCTCCTCTTTCTCTCATTTTCTTTTTAAAGGCAGCCTAAGAAGGGCATAACCAAGTTACATAAATAGAAGAGAATATTTGTAGCTCAGGCTTGAGCTGTGGAGTTCTTTGTGTTCTCTGAGCTTCATTATTTGCTTGCAGACATTTCAATATTACTGATTACAATATTCATTACCTAGTTGGTTAATGACATGTCTGCAAGTAAACAACCAAGCTCAGAGAACACCAATGAGATATACAAAATCATTGTATATTGTAAAAAATGAGTTTTTCTTTCTCTCAAAGTACTAGGACCAGGGGCCATCCATTGAAGCTGATTGCAAAGAGTTTAGAACAGGCAAAAGCAAGCACAATTGTTGAATGGTTTTAAAAGGAGATTGGAAGACAGATCCATAAGGGCTATGACTCAATGTTACTTCCATAGTAGAGGGGGTAGCATCCGTCAAATATTAGTTACGAGGAAACAATAATTATGGTCCCATTCCATACATACATACAGTGCTCACATACATAATGTGAGCACTAGAGCAGGGGTCTCCAACCTTGGCAACTTTAAGCCTGGCGGACTTCAAGTCCAGAATTCAAGTCCACCAGGCTTAAAATTGCCAAGGTTGGAAACCCTGAACTAGAGGCAGATGTTTGGCCATGATGAAAAAGAAAATACTGCATAAAAAGAACTTTGGTCTGATCCAGGGATAGTGTTCTTTTGTTGATATGTGAATATAATTTTGATAACATGACTCTTTCACCATAAAAGAAGCCTAAGCTCACATACCTTAAAACCCCTTCAAGATATAAGGAAATATTTTTTGTTCCAAAATTTTGAGCTTGGGGTATCTGAGAATATAACACATTTTCATCTCAGTAATGGACTACTTTACAGAGTAAGCAGAATCATTTATTTTGCATTTTAAGACATTCTAAACTCTCTCAGTTTTAAAAAGACTTCATCTACCAACTGAGTAACTCCTGAAGAGTACCAACTGAGATTGCAGTGTATGATTTATTCAAATCTTTCCCATGGAAAAAATAAAGCAAAGAGCATGTTAGCATGACAAAAAGCTAAGTTCACAATTTCTAATATTCCACTTTTTCCTTGCAAGACACTCCTGATCTCACAAAGGATTTATGACTGCTTCCCCTTCCACCCTAGGGGTGTATGTATTATGGTACATAGTACATATATATTATGGTACATAGTACAGCAATGATCTACCACATTATTCTTTTAGCTACATACAATGAACAGCATGTTTAGCATTATCCTTTAACATGGGTTGAGTTCAGACTTCAAGTAAGTATATAGGCTCTCTGGTTAATTACTATCTTTCCTTTTCAGTAGCATGGATTAATTTGCTGGGAATGCTTCTAAATTCAGGAGTTTGGCCAAGATCAGCTCTTTTCCAACCTGGTGCCTCCAGATACAGTAGGATTACAACTATCAGAATCTTCAGAGTTACAAGCCTAACATACCAGGCGAGGTAGAATTTATGGAAGAGCAAATTCAAGAAAAAAACTTTGGGAAGGCCTTCAGGTATGACTTAGCTTTAGTGTGACAAAACTCTTGTGATTAACTGGTAACTGATGGCTATCAGTTGGATTAAACTATGTTTACTGCTATTATCATTAAGCCACTTTGAAATAATTTTATGTTTTAAAATAATGAACATATATACCAGCCAGGATAATCAATAATTTTTAGTCTGGTGAGCATATTCATTATGCAGCTGACAATGATAGCCTCCTGTCATGATATCCGTTTTGTGAAAATATCCTCTTCATTAAAACGGTTGCTTAATGGGAATACTCAAGCACCAATCACTTCAGAAGACAAAGATCTGCAGCAACCCAGCATTTTTATGTTCTAATATTGTCTATGAGGGGCACATATAGGGCTACCATATCTGGGCAGCAAAACATCAGATCACTACCAAATAGCAAAAAAGAGGCCTAGAAAACTCTAATAGGATATTGTCATTCAGCAGTCATCTGATTCCTGCAGTCTAGATATGGCAAGTCCAGGGGTGGGCTCCTGGGGGTTCGACAGGGTTCGGGAGATCCTATAGCCAAGGATTGCCGGGGTTCAGAGAACCCCCAAATGCCACCCCTGGCTGGCCTTGCCCATGCCCACCCTGACCCTCCCACCCTGACCCTCCCAGGAGTCTCCATGTGGCCTGTTCATCATTCCAGGTAAGTGCAGGAGCTGCGCGGAAGATCTGGGAGAGCAAAAAACAGGCCTACCAGAGGTTCTGGAAATTCAGAAACTCTTGCCAGCCTTCAGAGGGCCTCTGGACCCCGGGGGAAGCTGTTTTCACCCTCCTGGAGGCTCAAGGAAAGCCTCCAGAGCCTGGGGAGGACAAAAAATGGGCCTCCCAGAAGTTCCAGAAGTCTGGAAATGGGCCTGTTTCTGGCCTCCGGAGGGTTTCCAGACCCTGGGGGAAGCAATTTTTACCCTCCTGGAGGCTTGAGGAAAGCCTCCAGAGCCTGGGGAGGGTGAAAAATGCCCACCCCCTATGGTGCAGGTGGCTAGGCCACGCCCACATGGCCACACCGACCCAGAAACGGGGCAGCGAACCCATTGCTAAAGGATTTGAAGCCCAGATCTAGATCTAGCTGACATTAATGAGTAGCCTTGCACTTTTGAAAATATAGTTTCACTTAAAAAATACATTTGAAACAACTAATAGATTTTTTAAAAAAGTTATTCATTCTGAGAGGCTTGGAGCTAAATTTCTGGCTAGATTAAAATCTGCTATGTTTATGTAAGTGAATATTGGCCTGGTAAGGTTTATATAAGGTTTAGGAATTCTGCACTTTAACATGGGGTACTACAAGCATTTCTACAATAAGCATTGATTTTATCAAGTGTCATTGACAATTGGTATTATTTTATGCTTGTGGAAGGATGACTCAGTTTATTTTGTATTGCCTGTAGCAGCAATATATAATTGGTTGTTTACATAGACACATAATTCTTTTTATTTTGGATAAGAATCTCTGTAACAGTTTTGGAAAATCATTACAATGTGACTAAAAGTTGTTTTCTTGTTCTCAGCCCACCTCAACAGCCAGCAGAAAGAAATTATTATACAAATAAGCTATGTAGGAAAGAATAATGTTCTTACAGAGTACCTCTTTTCTGGAGAGATAATTTCTATGGAATGTCTAACCAACTTATTATTAAACAAGGCTACTTTTATGTATTATGGGAGTGTAAGATAGGTATGAACTATATGATGTTTTGGGAGGAGTGTATCACTCAACTCTTCAACCAAGAGTGGTTCTGTCCTCCCCAGCTGACCTAAGGAAAATGCAGAAAATCCATCTGTTAGCCATTAGATAAATTCTTATTGGGCTAAATATGTGGATGATGACCCAGAAATAAGAACTGAGATATAGATGTAATGCAGATCTTTTAACAACAATTAGTAAAACAACAGAGGCTTTATTTGTTGCCTTGAACTTTTAGGTTACTTTACATGAAGTAAAAATACAGAAAATAAAAAGAGAAAAGGAGATGGATAGCTGTTTCTCTTATCTACATTAACTGATCGGTTCCAGCTAGGAAAGAAAATATATTTCATTCTAAAGTGTTTCCACCAGATGTCTTGGAAATATAACAAAAATGACATCTAAGTTAGACAAACATTATGTTAAGCTTAAAGCTCAAATACTTGCGGGTAGACTATCGAAGTTCAGAGATCTGTATCTAATCACTATCTACAGGAAATTCTTAAGGAAATATTTCTCTCATTACCACTCCAAATCCAATTCTACCCTGTTTACTACCTAATAAGAAACTTTACATACTTCCTTCTTTCCCAATTTTATTTTATCAAGTTCATTCACTGTTATCAGAAATGGTCGGATGACTATTCAAGAATTTTTTATTTTAGCAAATATATTCAAATTATTTAACCTCTCTTCCTTAAAGCCAATTTTTGTTCAAATGTTCTCGATTTAAGGGACTACTAATGCATAGCTGCCTGCAACCAGAGTATTATAGATAAAGCAGGAAAAATAAGCATTAAAGAAGGTACTGAGTTAACATTTGTCATGTTTCCTACAGGAAGGTGACTTCTGAGCTATCTTACTAGATAAGCAACATCTCACTAATAACATGCCACTGCAGAGTTTAAGGTGTAATCTAGCTGCTGATTTCTTATACAATTGTATAGCCTATACATTTGTTTTATTAGTTTTCTAGCACATTTTTCCATCTGACCAAGATAATTATAGCGGCTACAACAAAATGAAATGCAGAGGAATATTTAAAACAATATATATCCTCAGAGTACATACTCTGAAATTAAATCATTTCAGAGGGCCAGTTTAAAGGTACCTTTGTGTCTTTGTGTGTATGTGAATGTTTGTTTTGGTATTCTTTCTAAACAATGGGGCTAATGATAATCTAATTAAAAGATCAGGGTTTTAAAACCTAGAAATATAAATAATTAGGATTGTTAAATTATTTACCACAAAATATGATTAGAAAAATTAGAACAAGGAAATTCCTTCAGTGCTGATGTTTCCACTGGCACTGGACATTCTGAGAAAGACCAGTCTAGAAGTCCAATCACATATTTTAAAACCAGAGGCAGAAGGTATAGGAATCTCAAAGTCAAGCTTGCCTCCCAAGGAAACTGGGTGCAGGGGCCAGTGGACTATGAGATTATTGGTGAAAACATAGTTTACCCAGTTTCCTTGGGAGGCAAGCTTGACTTTGAGAAGTAGCATAGGTGTTTGGGAGTCCAGAAATACAGAAAGAAAGGAAGTTGCAGCTGTTTCTGAAACTTAATGGATGGTTCAGTATTATTTGGGCAGGAAGCAGCATCTTCCTTTAGTTCTTTGTAATAATTTTGAAGCAACCTTATTGCTCATACTATAGTTTTTGACATTAGGACATTAGGACATTGGAACCTGATACTTGTTGATCCTCATGCATTCTTGGACAGTCTGCTGACTCTGCTGTAAATTACTGTCTTTTGTCTCCATTACAATGATGGGTTCATGTTTTCCTTTTAGCTGACATGTCTAAAATGCCGAGGTCTTCTTTAACAGAAAACACCACCTTTTAAATATTCAATTTTCTCCAAGAACTTGTCCATGAGCACCGATTATTGCCCATCTTTTTATTTTTTTTTATTTTTTGACAGACTGTTACCGGTAGCTGTGGACATTTTAATAAGATTATCCTTGAGAAAAATACAGATTATTTTTTTAAAAGAAAAAACCTTGGACTTGGACTGTTTTTATTTTTCACTTCTACACTGACTAATTGACTATTCTTCTTTGTGTCACCTTGGCTGTGAGTAACTCTTGGGGGAATTAAAGTTTAGATGGTATAATTATAACACTGCCACTCCTAGCCCAAATTCTGATGAAGGACAAGACATACGCATACACTTGCATCAGAACTCAGCCGCATTTACCACAACAGAGACTGCAAGTCCTTATTTTCTCTCATTGAACGTAGTACAAACCACTGAGAAATCCATCAGCTGCTACCTAATTCCACTGATATCTTTGTATAAACTTGTTCTAATTTTTATTTCTTTGGCTATGCTACAATTTACAGAATATTGAGTGCTGACTTGTTAATAATTATCAATTCAAGTCTTTTTACATTTTTTTGTGGTTAGAAAAAATAGACTTTCAAGTGACTTCTTAAAAGGTAGCATATGGCTTGGTTTTTTTAAAAAAATGTACTGTAAATCTTAAATATTTAATACTTTACTTTTAAAAAAAAACAATTCCCATTATTTTCAAAAGGTCTCTCTTAGGTTGGATACTGGATAAAATGAAAATCAAAAAGCCTAAGAAGATTTTTTTATATCATCATTTCTAAGAAGCTTTAACTTGTTTTTGTTACGTTTGTAGTAAATGCTTAAGATGATTCCTCCCTTTAACATTGTTAAAAATATGTGAGAATTCTCGATGGCTACATTATTTCTAGGAAATAGTACACTACGGATTGTTTAGCAGTCTTTATGATAAATCATTTTGCTAGATGAAAGTTTCAAAATATCTACATTTAGATTCCTAGCAACCAATGAGAAAACAGCAGGTACTGAAACATAGCTACTGCATATTTCAAACCACATCTATATTTTGCCTGGTAGGGTATTGAAGGGTGAGTAGATTAAGGACCATCTTAATATATTTAACAGGGCCGTCATCCTTCAGCCTCTCATGTAAAGATGGCCAAGTTATCTCTCCTTAGCCTGGGCAGTAACATCAACGAAATAACTAATAATTTTGCTCACAACAAGCAAAACATTCATAACACCCAGAATCAGTTTCCTGAGGCAGCCTCTTCACTCTGCCTAAATTGTGATGCTGGTCCTGAGCAAACCACAGGTGTGAGAGAAGTTCATCTAGCTCATTGTTTTGACTTGAGCGTCTATGGACTGAATTAGGGCGTGTGTGGGAAAGCTAAGGAATGTGATGAATGTGATGAGAACACTAATAGAGAGAATAAATTAAACTTAGAATTTCAGGATAGGTTGTGAAGAAAGAGATAAAGTTCTAGAAAGAATGAAAAATAATTAGCTACTTCTAAGAAGAGCAGCAACTTTAGAAATGTTTCTAAAGTGATAGAGAGGAAGCAGAGTAGATTTCATTCTAAACTTGTGCCTTCTGGAATAATTTTCTACTGATTTAAATGATGTTAGGTGACATATAAGTGTGTAATTCCAAATTACAAGGAAAATAACTCACAAGCAAGCCAAATATTATACAAGTACTTTATGAATAATTTTGGCAGAACAAAAGACACTGGTAATGGATTTGTTTTGAAAATGCAGTCACTTACTTTGGAACTACTACTAGTACAGACACATCCAAGCAAAGAAAACGGAGACAAGATAACTTCTGGCTAGGTTCAAAGGCCAACACTGCTAGTGTTTTTTCAAGGTCAAGGTGATCAAGTGGGAAATCAGAGACAAGGAAAAGGAAGGCCAAACATAGATGAAGTTAAAGTCTCCAATTCTTTAGGAAAGGCTGTTTTCTGCTTCCAGGACAACAATGATAAAGGTTTTCATCACCAAGACGATTCCTCAAATAGGTCTGAATTTGACATAGAAACAAAATGGAGTGAATGGAGATACAAGTCCCTGCTCCACATTCAGCAATATCTGAGTTTCTGTTCACATCAAGTCAACTGAAACTTGGTTGAAGATCATGTACACAGGGGGATTACCGCAAAACGTATCTCTGTCTCTATGGCAGAAATTGGGAGAAAGGCTAAAAAGAGAGATGAGGCTAATTTAGTCTTTCCAGCAACTTCTGAACTAGATCCTCTTGGGATCTGGAGGGCAATAATTGAGATAGAGAGGAACATGTATTTATTTATTTAAAACATTTATATAGCCATCCCTCTTATAACCCGTTTTGGGTGACTCCCAATCAAGAGTTGAAACAGCATAAAAGCCATAGTTCAATTATAAAACTAAGCACATAAAAACTATTAAAAACAACAAAGCATGGCACCACATCAAACTTCTGATGTGCAGCCATCTAATCAAAGATTTTGGCTTCAAATCAGGGGTGAAATCCAGCAGGTTCTGACAGATTCTGGAGAACTGGTAGCGGAAATTTTGAGTAGTTCGGAGAACTGGCAAATACCACCTCTGGTTGGCCCCAGAGTGGGGTGGGAATGGAGATTTTGCAGTATCCTTCCCCTGCCACGCCCACCAAGCCATGCCCACCAAGCTACGCCCACCACGCCACGCCCACAGGACCAGTAGTAAAAAAAAATTGAATTTCACCACTGCTTCAAATCCATCCATATCACTATTACAATATTTTGTAAATGATCAAGAAAGTAATGGTATTTCAGACTGCCTATATTGGCTCCATTTAAATATGGAATTTAAATCATCACTTAAATGCATAAATGGTGCAATCATAAATTTGGGGAACATACAGCAGATTCCCTTTTTCTTATTTGATGGAATTTTCTTCTGCAACATTTTCTGCAATGACATTTACACTAGTCACAATGTTGAAATTCTCCTCATGATCTCACAGATTATGCAGTTTACCACTCAAAGAGTTAATGAGAAAGCAAGTTTAGCCCTGCCATAATCTAATTTCTACAGTAATCTGATAGCACCTCAAGTTCAAAAAGCACTTCAGATAAAATACAAAGCTTATCTATCTCTCTTGGTTTAACTTTTATACATACTGCAGAATTTGCATACTGCTTGCAGAAACAATACAGTTATTGAAAGTGTTGATTTAACAACTAAGCACAATGCAGTATGTCATGCCAAGTGAATATCTGACAATTTATTCAAGATAATAATTCTGCTGTATGCTTTTTGATGTTGATTTTTTGCAATTCAAAATCTGAATTTGGAGAAGAATGTGATATAAATGGAAAGTGTTTTTGATAAAAATAAAGAAATTTGCAATTCTATCCAAATTTTCACAGGCAAAGGCAAATGCCAAGTTCAAACTGCTATTGTAGCAATGGAGATAAATAACTTTACATTTATTGTTCAGAAACTCTGCATACCATTTAGTGTTCCATTTGTTATACTAGTACCATCATAGACTTGTACTATGCAGGCTTTTATTTCTATGCCACAACAGACCAAGTTGTTATTTATATAATTTAGTGGGATCCTGTGAGTGACATTGATATTTTAAATAAACACAATATAATATTTAAAATATGTTATTTCTGTATAAATGATTTGTCTCTGCTTATATGTTACACCAAAAACTAATGCAAAAAAACAAAACAAAACAAAACACCTAGCTTCCTTACCTTTTTGGGAAATTAACTGCAAAATCATTCTGCAAATGATAATTAACTATTCATCTTGAAGTCAATGATGTGTATACTTGTATTGCAAGGTAAACTATTTCACCCTTGAATTCCAGGATCATGGTTTGCTACTAGCTGCAAGAGTTCAAGAAAATGTCTTCTGTTATGATTTACTGAATCACTTTTTCCAATGCCTGCACTTTGTTTTCCTATGTTCACCTGCAATACTCCCACACCATCATGCAGTCTTTGTTGGAAATTCTGTTTGAATGCTTCAGATGTGAAGCATTCTCCAATTGATATACCTCTTATATGTAAATATATGTTTTCCACTGTTTACATTCTTTCCAGTGAGCTAGCAACAAGAAAAGGATAACATACCATTTTCCACAGAACTGCATTTTAAGTTGGGGTAGAATTTATATGAAGCTGGCTCGAAATGTTGCCATGATTTGCCAAATTATGTTGGGAGAAGTCCTGGCTCTATAGGACTTTTTTCTTAGATTCTGCAATGTCATATGGCCTAGGAAATCAATTAATCAGTCTGCCCACCTGCCTGCCCGCCTACCTACCTACCAGATCTGTATAGCCACTCATCTTATGCAACATAACCCTGGGAGTCTCACAAGCAATAATAAAAAATAAAAACAATAAAATAAATGTAAAAACCAACAGTCAGCACACAACTTCAGATTTAAAAAAAGCAGCACAAACCCTAATCCTTTTTCTCAATCTACTTATCCTCAACATCCTCAGACTTTCAATTCAGCACAATTCCTCCTTCCAACAAATGCTTGGTTCAACAGACCCTTTCTGAAGAACTTTCTAAAGTTCTAATGTCACAAAAATACCACGTAAGTTCTTCAGAGACGGTCTGTTGAACCAAGCATTTGTTGGAAGGAGGCTGCCCTGAGATGCAGTTTTTGTAGGGCAGTCAGCTTTGTGGCTCAAGCGATGATTCATTTTAATGCAGCAAATATTTATGTGAGATGCTTACAAAGAATGCCTGACTAAGTCCCTTTTCCTTCAGCCAGATGAACTAACTACACTGGGGGACTCTTATCTCTCATATCTGTGCTCCCCACCCGGGTACTGCCAGTGGATGTAATGGAAAGCTGCAAGTACTCATCATTCTGCAACAAATTAAGCTTCAACTTTGAAGAGCAAAGATTAGAATGAATCTTAGAAAAGTTCTCTGAATCAAAAAGGAAGTGTAGAACAATCCAAGTGGGTGAGCTTTTATCAGAAAGCCCCACAATTAATTTGATAATCTGCTTTTGCTACTGTAACAACATAATTCACAAAACAGCTGCATTATACATGGAAAGCACTAAGTGAGGATTGATTTTGATTTTTAAAATAAAGTTATTTAATTTAGAAATCTCTTTCACAACACTATATATACTGTATATACATACACACCTACACACACAAACATATAGAGTATACATATGTATGTATATACATATACATACATATGTTTGTATGTGTGTATACATACATATCTATAGTACACATACAGTATATAATAGTGATAAATCCAAAGTTAATGCAACAATAGTAATTTGAAAAAATTCTAAACATATTCAGCTGGAAAGTGTGTATTTTAATGCAATGGATATTTATGTATTATGCCAAACAAGGTTTGTGATGTAGGAATATGCCCTTTAGCAGAAATGTTACCCAAGCAGCTACACATCTAGCAATCCAAGTATCCATAGTAACAGCCTTTACTATTTATCGGTTGTTAAAAATATTCACAAATGAATGTAACTACTATAGACCTGAATTAATCCACATCTGAGCCAGCTCAGTTGTTTTTCATTTGAATGAATAAAAATGTTTAGCCTAATTAGCACCGAGGAAATGATTTGCACCAAATAATTTTTCTCATATACTTAACTTTTCCTATTTTGCTTTTAGAATGTATGAAAGCTAGTTTCGATTTCTGAAGCATATTAAAAATTCTTTGTCATTTTCTTTTATTTTGGGATAACAGGAGGAAAGGAAGCTCCAATTCATATGCACTCTATGTAAGAAGATCTGAGATTACAGAATGATATCTAAAAGCCCTTGCTTTAATAATCCAAACTTGCATTTAATCAGCTATACGTACTCATAAAACCTGAGACCCAGAGTATATATTAGGGGAACATTAGGAGCTATACCCTTGACCTAAAACCCAATACCCTCTACATAAAATTGGGGAATCAATATATGCAGAGTGTTTTATTTAATATATTTTCATATAAACAATCTTTTTAACCATTCTTTATCAGAAGCTCTCAGAAGAACCTACAAATGGAATAAGATTATAAAACAAAAAAGTGGAACATGTTACAAAAAATAAGAAAAAAATCATTACAAAATCACCCTGGGAGTATAACATTTATACTGGTTAATAAGAAGACCAAAGAACTTTGCAGAGAGAGAATTCTACAGATGGAGGAGGCACAACTTAAAAAGCCAGTCTGGTCACTGAGTAGGTCTCAAGCCATTTAACTCTATACAGATCAAAAACAGGATTTTAAAATCGTCATGTATGGAACAATGAGATAAGCTGCACAAACACAATTCTACTTTATATGCACAAAACATTCCATACGTTTAGCGTATACCAAGAACATACTATGTGTGTTATTACAAGAAACTCATTACATTTGTATGAAATGTGTTGATTACCCCCATTCTTCTTATTGCTTAGTAAGCACATAAGAATATATTTTATCTTTCCCCCACTCCCATATAATTGTTTTTATAATTTCCTTACTTTGATTGTTGTGAGCTCAAAGCCATTTGAAGTCAGCAGCACACCAGTTTGATAAAAAAATAAAAAATATGATACATATATCAAAGAAGAGTTTGGTGATTGGTGTCCCGACAGAATATTCTGGAATTTTTCAGGATGATGGGGCTCATCATTCATTTATATTAGAGTTACCTTCCAGGGCAGTAAGTCCTGGACAGCATATTTGTCTTTAGATTTATTTTTTTTTCCAGAAAAACATGTAAAACACTTGTCACACTGAGAAATATTTTTAGGATGGCTAAGAATTTTTCAACAGAAAATCAGCACAAAAGTATTTATTGGCAGATATACTAGATACATACATATTTTCTTTCTGGGCAAGCACTGCTACTGTATGCAAAGCATAGCCACCAGAGGTGGGTTTCAGCAGGTTCTGACCAGTTCTGGAGAACCGGTAGTGGAAATTTTGAGTAGTTCGGAGGACCGGTAAATACCACCTCTGACTAGCCCCGGCCCCATCTATTCTCTGCCTCCCGAGTCCCAGCTGATCGGGAGGAAATGGGGATTTTGCTGTATCCTTCCCCTGCCACACCCACCAAGCCAAGCCCACCAAGCCATGCCACACCCACCATGCCACACCCACAGAACCGGTAGTAAAATTTTTTGAAACCCACCACTGATACCCACCCTCCAAAAAGGTAAGCTGTAGTATGCAGGGGATAATAAGAAAAAAAAAGAATATCTCACTAAATCTAGTTCATCCTAACACCTTTCCTCCATATCATCCCCTTTCTCGTAGATCGTCCCTGCTTCCATTATTTTCACTCATTCATTCATTCAGTGTGTGTGTGTGTGTGTGTGTGTGTGTGTGTGTGTATTGGTAACCCACACAAATTCCAAAGGATTCTGGCTGATGTACAGCAAGAAAAATAAAGCAAGAAGAAGATTTGGGGCCCATCAACCCAATGACTATGTTATGAAATATTCTTGGTAGTTGTTCTATGCTAGTAGTATTGCTTTTTAAATTGTGATTATTTTATCCTGTTTTTAATTTGCTTTTAATTGTTAGCCACCCAAAGTCATACAGTATGTATGAGATGGGTATCCATATATGCTCATTAACTGCTCATTAAATACATAAATGTATCTACTTTGATAAAATTAAGAATAAATCAAGGAAAATGTATTTAATTTTTCAAAAGGATCTCACCCAACTAAATTAAAAGTGTAGGGGGGGGGTTGTATATACATACAGGTACTTCTCAACTTATGACCCTCAGTTTAACAATGTTCAAAATTTGTACTGAAAAAAAGACTTATAACCAGTCCTCTTACTTATGACAATAGCAGTGTCCCCATGGTCATGTGATCAAAATTTGGGCACTTGGCAACTGGCATATATTTATGATGGCTGCAGTTCCAGGGTTATGTGATTGCCATTTGTGATCTTCCCAGGGGCTTCCAATAAGCAAAGTCAATGCAGGATCCTAGATTTACTTAACAACCATATGATTTACTTAATGATCACAATGATTCACTTAACAACCATGGCAAAAAAAGATTGTAAAATCAGGCACAACTCACTTAACAACTGTATTACTGAGCAACAGAAGTTCCAACCCAATTGTGGTCACAAGTCAAGGATCACCTGTACAATGTTCGTACATCTATATCAGGAGTGTCAAACTGGCGGCCCATGGGCTGGATGCATCACAGATGCATCACACCCACCCCGGTTCTGCAAAGGCAAAAAACATTGCGATACATCATGATATGTCACGTGACACGATCGAGTTTGACACCCAGGATCTATATGTTCATGCATATATAAAGGTGTGAGGCTTTGATCCATAAATGCCCCCATCATTTTGTTTCCACATTACAAATGACTGTTTCAAATATTATGCAACTCTTTTTTATTGTTACAGGAGAGATAAACGATTACTTAAGATTACTTAGAATAAATACACTACCGACATTTCCTTTTTCATAAAATATTGATCTAACTTCACATATTATGTTTCCGCTTTAATATAAATCTCCTCATATGAGAAGAGGATTCAAAACAAAAGCAGGAAAAATAAGAAAAATAACTGCTAGCGATGGTTGATCCATGATATCACTGATAAGAGTGAATTGGGGTTGGGTTTTTTGGATAAATTATTGGTGCTTTACTGGATCAGGACCGAAAATATCAAACATCTAAAAGAAAATTACTGTAAGCCTACCAGAAATGTGTTTATCTTGATCAAAGACTAAATTTAATATGTATTATAGAGGTTTCTGACCTAATATCCTTTAAAAATCGGATGGCTTTCTTGACTGAAAATTGCATTTTTTGTTGCTCAATGTAAGCCTTTGACATCATTTTAGCCATTATCTATCCACTTCAGGGTGAAGGTCTCTTCCACAGGTTTCCAACCTATACGGTCCTGAGCTTTCTTTTGCCAATTGGGCCTACAATATTTGCTGATGTCATTGATCCATCTTGTTTTAGGTCTCTTTTGTGGATGCTTTTTATCAAGTGGCCATTTTTTTATCAAGCAAGGCCATTTTATGACCGCCTTGCTCCACCTGCCATCAGTTCTTCTTGCTATGTGATCAGCCCATTTCCATTTCAATTCTTTACTCTCTAGATGATATCATATACTTTCATTTGTTCTCTAATCCATGTGCAGGTCTTTCTGTCTTGTCTTGTAATGCCGAGCATGTATCTTTCCATGGTTCTTTGGACACATGTAGCTTTTGTATCAATTGTGAGCTTGGTGTCCATGTTTCACTGGCATATGTTAGAGCAGGTAGCACACACTGATCTACATTTTTTCTCTTCAAGCATAGGGGGAGGTTGTTCTTGAAAATTATGCTTAGCTTGCCGAATGCCTGCCAACCACTTTAACATGCCATTCAATTTCCTTTATTGTATCAATTTCCTTCCGTTCTTCCATTGAGATCCATTGGCCAAGGTATATGTAGTGGTCTACCACATCTAGTTCTTCTCCAGATATAAAAAGTCTTTATCTACAGTTGTTTAAAAAGAAAACTGGCAAAACCTTCCACTCCTTCCAAATGGGGTCTTTAAAACTCTTCTTCTGCTTTCAGGTTTATAAAGATTTATGTATATAAGTATTATTTAACAAAACTTTATTTTTGAAGCTTTTCATTTTTACTCTGTCCTGAACGTATTTCACAATGGCACTATCTTACCATATAATTTTGTTCACATCAGTCATAACAGACTGTAAAATAAAAAGGAGGAGGTATATATTCGGTATTTACAAAGCATTTAGCAAGGGGTGAACAAAAGGGCATGTATGAGTAAAATAAAAATGATATATAATAAAATGTCACATTTTAAAGCTAAAGCTCCAGGATCTGCACATCATATACTTGGCTATGTATCAAATATTGAAGTCTGGCTATACCTTATTGCTTAACTTGTGCTTTTATTATTGTTGTGGCTATTTGAATGTTCTTATACATAATACCTATAAAGCTAAAAATACTATATTAGAATAAAGATCTGATTCTTTGACTTTGCTACCAAACCCATTTGCATTCATGCAGAATGACAACATAACTTTTCACCTTTTAAGGAAAAGGCAGAAACTGATGCAGTTTTATTAAGTGGCCGTTGACTTGAGAGAGTATTACACTAAGGATCTTAAATGGTTTATGATTCATTCCTCATGTCTGCTGACCCATAAATGACTAAGCCTGGGAACCTTGTCTCTTTATTTTAAAACCAAAGTTCTTCGATGAAAACAAGACTACCAGCATGAAATAGGGAAAATAATATTTTCCAATATTTAGTCATCCTCCAAAAGGTAACAGAATATGACATTATCTTACTAGATAATTTCTTACTCCTTATTATAAACCAAATCTCACTGCCTTTGCTGATTATGCCCTAACATAGGTTCAAATCAATTAATTTAGTATAAGAAGTAATTTGTCCAGCAGACTTAAACTAAATTTAAGATCACATTCCTCAAACTATTGTTTCAGAAGTATCATTTACTATCAGGGTGATTTTTATTAATACATTTCTTCAATACATTGAATATACAGGTAATCCTGTACGTACAACAGTACATTTAGTGACCATTTGAAGTTACAATGGCACTGAAAAAAGTGATTTATAACCGTTTTTCACACTTATGGCCGTTACGGCATCCCCATGGTCATGTGATCAAAATTCAAATGCTTGGCATGTGGCTTGGCTTGGCTTGGCTTGGCAAGTAACTCATACTTATGACAGTTTCAGTGTCCTGGGGTCAAGTGATCACATTTTGCGACCTTCTGACGAGCAAAGTCAAAGGGGAAGCCAGATTCACTTAACAGCTGTGTTATTGATTTGACAATTGCAGTGATGCACTTAACAACTGTGCCAAGAAAGGTTATAAAATGGAGCAAAACTCACTTAACAACTGTCTTACTTAACAACAGAAATCTTGGACTCAATTGTGGTCATACGTTGAGGACTACCTGTAGTAATATACTGCTTCCCATTGTTGTAAATCTTGATGCAGTTTACAAATAATATTCTAAAATGAAATAATAACCTCATTAAAAATATGGAAGAAATTTAAAAAAGCAAAGACAAAGCAGAAGCATTCATGCAACTCATATAGGAATTGCCTAATGGAAGAGAAATATCTTCCACAGGTACCTAAAGATGCCATAGCAAATCCAGAGTGCAGATACCTGAGAAGGCCCATCCATAAGTAACCACTTGGTTGCACTCTCTTATCCTCAGTCCATTCAGAAAGTTCTCCTCTGATGATTTTAAGGATCAACCAAAGCTGTTGGTTTATCAGGCAATGTGTCAGTTTCAAGCTGTTAGGGTTTTATATATCAAGAGCAAGTTCTTGAATCAAATTCAGTAGTTAACTGGCAGCCAGTACATGCGTTTCAGCAACAATGTAGGATATGCAGGACCAGATACTCCAATCAACAATCTATGTGTATACCAGGGGTGGGTTCTACTTACCTTTACTACCGGTTCGGAACGGGACTGCACACTTCTGCACATGCGCAGATCATCCATTATGACATCTGGGTGGGTGGGCGGAGCCTTCCGCCACATTTACTACCAGTTCAGAAGAACCGGACAGAACCGGAACCAACCCACCACTGGTGTATACACTGTCCTGATACACTATCCTTCAAACTTTTCAAAATATTACTTCTCAAAATAAGGCTGTCATAATACAATACATTTTATGTTTCTTTGTATGTGTCGAGTCCTGCCGGAGCTCGCCATCGATGGGGTGTGTGGGAGACGAAGGAGTGGAGATAAGCAGCCACAGCGAACACACAAACAGTTCCTGGATAGCAGCATTCAGGGCAATGATTGATGACGTTGCTAGGCCTCTCCGATTCTGCTGTCCTCGCTGCTCGCAGCTGTTACTGTTAAGGGAGTGGGGGGTGCTTGATTGATAATCACCGGATGTATGTTTAAGGGGCTGAGTTTTTGTTAAATAGCGCTGTGGTGTGATTACACCCAGCGCTGACTTTGAACCAAAACACCGACTTGTACTTTACTTTTGACTGCAAGCTTATCATTGCCAAAGTAAACCCTGATTCTCTGTGTGTTACTGGTGATTATTTCCTATCGCAGTTCTGAACGAACGACAAGCCGAGAGAAAGTCAGCGCTTGGTTCCTTTTCGCAAGAGGTGAGGAGTCCCTGTGGCTTTGCAGCAAAGGGGGATATGGCAGAAGGGACGGCCTTGGAAGAGCAGGAGTGTGGTGGAGATGTGGAGGGGGAGGAACCACTGATAGAGGAGGTGAAGGAGAGTGTGGAACAGTTGGCAGTGAAACCAAAAGTCAAGCAACCCAAGAGCGCCCCGCCCCGACCGGAGGAGGAGAGTTTTCCAGGACAACGGGCTCGGACGGGGGATTGGTGGCACAGCTCTGTTCTCCTCGGGCCACGGATGCCAACACCCCCTCGCTTGGGAGCATCTTTCCAGGGCTGGAGGGAAAGACGATGGACTGAGGAGGATGAAGAGGATTGGGGGTATCCTGCCTCATCCGGTCCCAGCACCATGGATACGCTACGTGAGCGTTTTGGGGAATCTGGATTTCGTGACGCCCCATCCTGGCAGCCCTGGGTTGCAGGGCTGGAGCCTCCAGGTTCTTCTTGGCAGGATACAGGGGTGACCGCTTCGGAGACCCAATTCCGGCTCACAAGTCCTAAATTGAGGATGGAGCGGACCTCTAGACGATCCATGGACCAACCCCCTCCAGAACAAGACCAAGGTGCCTCGTCGGGAGACCTTGGAGCCGGTCCTGAGCCCCAACCAACGCAATTGGCAGGGGGCTTACCTGTTGGGGGTCGCGGGGCGACGAGGGACCAACCTAGGCAGGACAGGAGAGCGACTGGAGCAGCGAGGACCCCAGGCCCCATGCCTTGGCCTCCGGGGGCCCCGCCGGGGCTGTGGGTCCCGCAGGCCGTTTGGGGACCACCTGCCCTGCAGACTTCCTTTGACGGAAACCCTGAACGAGTGGCTATTTTCTTAAGCCAGGTGATAAGCCATATGGACCAATATGGACAGTGGTATCCCTCCCAGTGGGCTATGGTGGTTGCTGTTACAGGGGTCCTGACGGGAGAAGCGGCTGAGTGGGTGGCAGGCCTCCATGCTAAACATGCAAGGGAATTCGTGGACCTGGGACGATTTCTGGAGGCTCTTCGTGCCAGATTTGAAGACGAAACAAGCGCCCAGGTTGCAGAGGGGGATCTGTTTGCGCTTAAGCAACGGGGCGTACCAGCAAAGGAATATGTACAGGAGTTCCGAAAGATTGCGGCTCGGTTGGTGGGGTGGCCAGAACGTCTTCTGGTGCACCAATTCCATAAAGGACTAGACCGTGATTTACGGCAAGCCTGCGTGTACCGGGGCTTGCCCCCCAAGTTGAGTGTGTGGTACAAGGCAGCCATCGAATTGGACGTCGGTCTCCGAGAATTCCGTATACGGGGTGAAGGGGTTGCAAGTCAAGGAAAACGACCAGCAGAACGCACACAAACACCCAAGGAGACTAAACCGAATGTTGGCTCCGGCTTGGGGGAAAGGATCCAGCGGCCTGCGTTTCGTTGCTTCAGATGTAATCGCCTTGGTCATCGAGCAGCCGACTGTCCTCATCCCATGCCCCGCAACTTGGACCAAAACCCCCCTCCTAGAGCTGTGTTGAGAGGCAGAGGCCGACCAACATCCGAACGGTCCCAAATGACTCGAACATCCTGTATGGAGAGGGATCCCCGGGCTACAGATACTAAGAAAGTGGTGGCGGAAAAGTTCCCGATTGTGGCTGGGGATAGTGATGACAACGATGAGGACCCACATGACCCGATGGTGAGCGACCCCATCCGACCTTTTGTGGTACCAGTCGTACTCCGAAACCCACGGGCCACCACTGGACGCCGATATGAGGCATTGATTGATTCAGGGTGTACTCGTTGTTTAATTCGTAGGGCGATAGTTGACGAACTTGGGCTGCGGGTTGTGCGGTTGAGAACCCCTATTACCTTTGAACAAATGGATGGTTCATTGCTGGGAGGGGCACCAGTGACTCATATAACAGAAAAGGTGCACCTCGATATTGGGGAGCACACCGAAACTATTCGGTTTATTATAGTGGAGAAAATGTTAGAACCAGTGATTTTAGGATTAGCATGGTTGGACAAGTGGGCTCCTACGATATGGTGGGAAGGGGGTTTTCGCAAACTTCGATTACCGTTGGGACCTCCCCCTACCAAGGAGGAAAAGGAGCCAGCAGGGGGAATAGGAGCAGAGAGCTCACCAGTAGACACGACGTATCCTGATGTGTATAGGGATCTCGCCAGAGTCTTTAGTGAGGAGGAATGTGAGACCCTGCCCCCTCACCAGCCTACGGATTGCAGTATTGAGTTAATACCCGGGGCGAAGCTACCCAAGCCCCGGATGTATTCAATGACACAACCCGAACTAAAAGAATTACGAAAATATATAGACAAGAACTTGGCCCGGGGTTTTATCACACCTAGTCGATCAAAGATGGCTGCCCCTGTCCTGTTTCGTGGGAAGAAAGACGGGGGTTTACGCTTATGCGTTGACTTCAGAGGTCTCAATGCAGTGTGTGTGGAGCCCCTCTATCCACTTCCCTTAATGAAGGACCTGTTAGCTGCCCTAGCCACCGGTCGTATCTTTACGAAACTCGACCTACGCGAAGCGTATTATAGGATACGAATCAAACCAGGGGATGAGTGGAAAACAACATTCAATTGTCCCTTGGGAAGCTATCAGTTCCAGGTCATGCCGTTCGGACTACAGGGCGCCCCTGCGGTGTTCATGCAGTTCATCAATGAAGTGCTGCATGAACATCTGTACAGGGGTGTCCTTGTATATTTGGATGACATCTTAATTTACACGCAAACTGAAGAGGAACATATATCTCTGGTCCGACAGGTCTTAGACAAATTATTAGCTGCTAAGCTGTACGTGAAATTATCCAAATGTGAGTTTCACAAAAAGAGGATAGATTATCTAGGCTATAGAATATCAGAGAGCGGGGTAGAGATGGATCCCAGAAAAGTCCAGGCAGTGCTTGAATGGCAGGCCCCAAGAACCAGAAAGCAATTACAGAGCTTTCTAGGCTTTGCAAACTTCTATCGGCAGTTCATTCCCAGATTTGCTGAAATAGCCCTACCACTAACGGATCTGTTACGGACCAAACCGGCCACAGCTAAACCAAAGCCGGGACAAGCGTTGACGTGGTCGTCAGCGTGTCAAATGGCTTTCGAGCAGTTAAAAACACTCTTTGCTCAAGAACCAGTACTCAAGCATCCAGACCCAACGCAGGCATTCGTAGTCCAAGCAGATGCTAGCGACGTGGCTGTAGGAGCAGTACTCCTACAAAGAACACAGCAGGGAGGGTTACAACCTTGTGCCTATACGTCTAAAAAGTTAACCACGACAGAGCGGGCATGGGCGATCTGGGAAAAAGAGGCATTCGCGGTCCGTTGGGCGTTGATGACATGGCGACATCTCTTGGAGGGGGCGTCTCATCCTTTTGAGGTATGGACGGACCATAAAAACTTAGAAGCCTTACAAACGCCCAGGCGACTATCTCCCAAACAGATAAGGTGGGCACAATATTTTCAGCGTTTCTCTTTCCGGTTGCGGTATGTTCCTGCTGGGAAAAACTTCCTGGCTGATGCGCTGTCCCGGATGCCACAGTATAATAGCAAGCGAGAGGAAGTGATAGAACCTCTAATTGCACCTTCCCAAACCCTATTAAGACTTACAGAAGTAGATGGTCACTTACGTACCGAGTTTAAAACAGCTTTACAACAGGATCAATGGGTAATCCAAAACCCCTCTATGGTTAGCTATAATGATGGAATAGCGTGGAGGGAGAATAGAATATATGTTCCAGAACGTTTACGGAACGTAGTGTTATGCAGGTGCCATGATGCCAAATCAGCAGGCCATTTTGGGTATTTAAAAACTCTACACCTTGTGAGGAGGCAATTCTGGTGGCCACGAATGCGTAAGGACATAGAAACATACGTAAAAGGTTGCACAACCTGTGCAACCGCCAAACCCTGGTCTGGACGACCGTTAGGACTATTACAGACAGTCGCGAATCCTAGCAGGCCTTGGGAAGAGATCGCTATGGATTTCATAGTCGATCTCCCCCCTAGCCATGGCCACACTGTAATTTGGACGGTGGTAGATCTGTTTTCGAAACAGGCCCACTTTGTGCCATGTAAAAGCATACCATCCGCGCGACAATTAACCGAACTCTTTTTGCAACATATCTATCGTCTCCATGGAGCACCTAAGAGGATTATATCCGACCGCGGTGTTCAATTCACCTCTAAGTTTTGGAGACGATTTGTCCGTTTAATTGGGTCCTCTCAAGGGTTAAGTTCAGCATTCCACCCGAGCACTAACGGGGCGGCTGAACGGGCCAATGCCATGGTCGAAAGATATATCAGATGCTACGTTTCATACCAGCAGACGAATTGGTCAGGACTCCTGCCTTTCGCCGAAGTGGCATATAACAACATACCCCACCGCAGTACTGGGTTCTCCCCTTTCCAAGTAATATATGGCCGAGAGTTTTCAGCCATTCCAGAGTTAGATCCCCCTATGATAGACGGTGACACGCCACGCAGTTGGGCCGATAAAATTAGTAATGTATGGCCAAGTGTAAAAACAGCATTACAAAAGGCAGCAGACGAGTACAAAAAATATGCAGACAAGAAAAGAGCTGATCCAAAACCATTCCGGATAGGAGACAAAGTATACTTATCTACGAAATACCTTAAACTCCGACTGCCCAGTAAAAAATTAGGACCTAAATATATAGGACCATTTCCCATAACACAAGTCATCAATCCTGTAACCGTAGCTCTTAAACTTCCCCCTCTGTTCAGTAGGATACATCCCGTATTCCATAGCAGTTTGGTGAAACCGGTGACGATAGAAAGGCCAGGTACCTCAACTACTCCACCGGGTCCCGTGCATACCAACCAATATGAGATAGACCGAATATTGGACTCCAGGGTTCGTAGGGGGATGTTACAATATCTTGTGCGGTGGAAAGGATACCCTGTAACACAGGCCTCGTGGGTGGCAGCACCCGATGTTCACGCTGCCCGATTGATACAACGGTTCCATCGGAAATACCCAGACAAACCTAATGCAGGATCGTAACAGTGACTAACATCTGTATGCTTTCTATTTATAGGTGAGCTCCTGGTAGGGGGGCCGCCTGTCGAGTCCTGCCGGAGCTCGCCATCGATGGGGGGTGTGGGAGACGAAGGAGTGGAGATAAGCAGCCACAGCGAACACACAAACAGTTCCTGGATAGCAGCATTCAGGGCAATGATTGATGACGTTGCTAGGCCTCTCCGATTCTGCTGTCCTCGCTGCTCGCAGCTGTTACTGTTAAGGGAGTGGGGGGTGCTTGATTGATAATCACCGGATGTATGTTTAAGGGGCTGAGTTTTTGTTAAATAGCGCTGTGGTGTGATTACACCCAGCGCTGACTTTGAACCAAAACACCGACTTGTACTTTACTTTTGACTGCAAGCTTATCATTGCCAAAGTAAACCCTGATTCTCTGTGTGTTACTGGTGATTATTTCCTATCGCAGTTCTGAACGAACGACAAGCCGAGAGTATGTCTCTTTTATTTCTCACTTCAGGGACTTTTTCATATCCTTTCCAATCAGATGCTGTTTCCAGTTAGACAAATGAGGGAATGAAAGCTTTGTGTTTAATGTATCCAGATACAGACAACTGAACACTCATAAGTAATATATTTTTATAATTGCTTCTACTCATGCAAAGAATGTCTTCATCAAAAAAGACTGTTTCTATCTACTTTGCATCTACATTTGTGGGAAAGAAAAATCAAATATTTAACTGAAGTACAAGGCTAGAGCCAGATATGCTATTTCACACAAGCATTTCTCTCCTAAAATGCAATCAACACTTCATGAGATCTGTGTATTGTCCTGGATATGATTCACTGAGATGCTGTATTTTGTAGACGGAAAAGACTTTGCCTTTGCAAAGTACTCAAATGCTGCTGATCTTCCTCAATCAGCTGCCCTAATTTAACAATTCAACAAGTAAGAGACCTGCACAGAGACTACTTAGCAACTCAGAGCAAAATAAAGTGGAGACTTCACTTTTGGCCATTTCGCAGGGGAACTATGAAGAAACACCTCCAAAACAAGATAAACACATTTTTTTTATTACCATGCATTGAATTTCCAGCACAAAGGAAATAATAATCCAATCCTACTATTCAAATGATATCATTTTAGACTATCAAGCTATACATGGATCCAGAAGCAGAACATTCCAGCCAGTATCAAAGCACATATGGGCTGATAATGAGAAGATAACTGTTTTTTGAAATAGCCTTATTTCAGAGAATTATATAATAGTATCATTACCTTCACAATTTAGTCATTACAGACTGAGAAAGCAGTGCCATAAAGGTTATGACACACAATTCCTCTTTAGTGCCTCAGTTGCATCTTTCATTCCATTTCAAGGGCATTCAGATGGTCCTCTTACTGACTGCTTGTTCAGCGAGTGTTCAAAGTTATGACCATGCTGAAAAAGGATTTTTATGACTGGTCCTCAAACTTGTGGGTGTTGCAGTGTCTCAAAAGCCATGTGATTGCGATTCAGACACTTGGCAATACACATGTATTTACAACAATGAGGGGATCCTGTGGTTATATGATCTCCCCAAGCCAGCTTCCGACAAGCAAAGTCAAGCAAAGACAAGCAGGAAGTCACGAGTTGCAGTCATGTGACATTGTTCCTAACAACCAGAGGTGATTTGTTTCACAATTGAAGCCAGAAGTGATTCCTAAATCTGGAATAGTCACTAGATGTTTCACTTTATGACTGCATCAATTAATGACAGAGTTAATGGTCCCAATTGCAGTCAGTAAAAAAGGACTAGCTGTATTGTTAATTGTGAAGTTATAAAGGCAAGAATATCTTTATCCAGAAAAGGAAATAGAGGTCAGCCAAAGCATGCAGAGCCATTGCTCAACATGATGTATCGCTAAGTAAATGCCACTGAACAAGAAAGGCATCTCTACTAAAGATTTACTCATCTTATCAATAGACTGGATCATGATATAGACAACTACGTCTATCTAGCTATGGCCACTTACTAGTTTTGCTTAATCTATATCAAATCTTGGCTAATGTGAGGGCACCCCCGTACACACAGAGGTCCCATTCTACATGATATTCACTTTATATAAAGATATATAAAGTGAATATCAGGCTAAAGTGAATATAAAGATATGCAGCCTTAAGAAACATGCCTACTCCATGTGGCCTCTTCTCCAATTGAATGCTTTAAGTATTCTGGAAATTTGTTTGACGGAAAAGAGGTTCTACATCATCCACATCTCTTCTCTTCCTTTTGTGATTAAGGATGAAGAACGATGTAAATTGGATGTTCAAAAACAGAGGTCTTTGTTTCTTAAAAATACAAAAGTAGTCTACAGGGTTTTTTAAAATCTAATTTTAATTTTTAGCAGATTTGTAAAGGATTAATATTCAAATATTTCTTGGAAGATTCCTTGCTCATTTATCCCTTTGAACTTTAATGGACTGTCTATTGAGAAGCCATGTATATTGGGATAAAGTCTAGAAATGGGAGGAAATCATATCTCAATCATTTCTGTCGCAGCTTTTCATTATAAAGAACAAAAGGGTGCAGGGCCCTGTGATGCTGTATGTATAAGCCCTCTGTGCTGTAAAAAAGAGTTTGCAAACAGCCAGAGCTTATTTTCTTGATTTGGTTGAAAGAATCTTTTTCTTTACCTTTTTTTCTTTTCTTACATTTTATAATATTTTTTTTAAAATAAATGTATTTCTGTATTATGTAGTTGTATTAGTTTTATCTGTATCATAGAATCTTCAATTAATTTAATGGAAAAGACAATCGGGCAAAAACAATCTTTCATTTCAATTTATTGTCTTTCTTCTTCAAACATCAAAGACTAAGAATCTCACATTTTCACCTGTTAGGAAACATAGATATGACCCAGATAACCATATTCTTCATGTTGATCATTGTTTTAATTAACCTTTCTCAGTAGCTCATGACATTCAATCACTTCAGGTCTATTGTTTTCTTCATGCAATGCATATTCTTATTTTATTCCTCCCATAGTGAACAGCTATTCTGCACTCGCTATACTGTTTTATACATGAAGAAGGGGGGAAAGCAGTATTGCATAGCATACGAACACAATTAGGTACAACAAAATACCCATGTCCATACATTTATATCTTTTAGGTCACATATGCCTCTAAATCAAGTTTTGACATGAGTTACTGCTACTAATATTAATTTTAATAGGATAGGATATCCTATTAACCATTTGTTTTGATGATGGCTATTACATTCTCTCAGCATTCAAGGTGTCTGTGTTAGTTTGATTTCAATATTTTCTCCATTGCCTTTTTGCTGGAAATATCTGAAAACAGCAGGAAAAAAATGTGTTTTATGTATGATATGGCAAAGCCATTCTGGCACTTTTCTCCTGCTAACTAGGAATTCTGGGTGTTTCACTCCCATCTAACATGTATGGAGATCACAAAAATCATATCTGTCATGATTTTTCCTTTAGATGTACAGAAAGAATTTCATGTATAATACGTACATGCTAACACGTTGATAAAAACTGACTCCATGGGATCTTTTGGACAATATTGTTTTTTCATGGAAAAGAATACTTCACCAGTTAAAAATACTGCATTGAAAAAAAAATCAAATCTAGGCTGAGAATGTTGTGACAGCACTGAAGTAATAGCTATGAAGAAATAGCAATAATGTTCTTTTCAGTTGTTATGTTGGAGTAGGCAAAAGAATCCCACTGGAATATTCTGTTGAGACTATTCTACAACAACTTGAAAAAGTCACTCTTTAGGAACGACTACTCAAAATACAAAATAAATGGAGAGCTGAACCTACTAGGTTAAGGCAAGTTGCAAAGATTATGTCAAAATCTTCCCACTATTAGATAGAAGAAGGAGCATTTAAAAGTCCTGAAATTGGGAGGGAGGAGAGGGATGAAATGGGGAGGGGATCTTAATAGAGAATTTTCAGTTCTAAATAGGTTCCAGACATGCAATTCTTCAGCCATCCCCAGAATCTTTACATTAGTACAGTCTAGAGTATGTTGTTCTTATTTGAAGATCATGCCCCACACTATTCTGATATATAGAGATCCTTATAGAGAAAAAGAAGACAGGACAACAGTGTCCGAAGTCTTCTAATCCAGCTCCATGCTCAGGCAGAAGACCCTATACCATTTGGGACAAATAGTTGTCCAATCTCTTCTTAAAAACCTCTAGTGTTGGAACACCCATAACTTCTGGATGCAAGTAGCTCCGCTGATTAATTGTTCTAATTGTCAATACATTTCTCCTAAACCTAGGTTGGTTCTTTCCTTGATTGGTTTCCATCCATTGCTTCTTATCCTGCCTTCACAATGCCTTTTTAACCAATAATGTTTTGGATGGAAACTGCCTACTCCTGCAACATACATACATACATACATACATACATACATACATACATACTTCCTACCTTTATTATTTTTACAAACAACTCATGGTGGCAAACATAATCAACACACATTCCTCCTCCTAGAAGGTTAAGGAAAATTAAACAGAATTGTCATGCAAAATACTAAGTTCAACTGAAACATTTCTAAAGAATAAGGCTACAAAAGACTAATTTCAGGTTCAGAAACCCCAGATCCTGCTTAATTCCCAATGCTGGAAAGCAACACTTCTTCCCTGCTTGTGAAATTGTCATAGATGTCTGGTTGCCCACTTTTTTTTTTTTTTTTTAATTTGATTTATATGCCGCCCTTCTCCGGAGACTCAGGGCGGCTTACAATGCATTAAGCAATAGCCTTCATACTTTTGTATATTTATACAAAGTCAGCTTATTGCCCCCACAAACTGGGTCCTCAATTTACCTACCTTAGAAAGGATGGAAGGCTGAGTCAACCTTGAGCCTGGGGAGAAGGGAACAGAAAAGGGAACGTGAAGGGAACAGAGTGAAAACCTGGGTGAAAACCTGATCTGATCTATTAGGGTTCCTGATGTGTTCTTATGATCTAGTGTTCTGTTTAACAATTTTATATGAAGTAATTGCTTACATTGTTTTACTTATTGTATGATCAGTTCTTCCTTTGAAAAAAGCAAGGCAGAGTAGAATTTCATAAGAAGCATCCTCAGATATGATATTTCATAGCCTGATGTGAAGGTTTTCATGTAGATGTTTTTACTCTTCCCTGCACCAAATATATTCACTTACAAAACAAATTCTCCTTTGGAGACTTCACATCCAGATGGATAATGTTCTCACAAGCTGATAAGGCAATATTAATAAGTCACTTTTTTGATGGAAGTGTTTCAGTTCAAACGCTAATGCTGCCTCAGATGCAAAGTATGGAGTTGACAGTATGAATTCATGAATACCTCTGTAGTATTTGCATAATGCCATAAATGTGCCTTTGGGGAATAATAAATATAGCTTAAGAAAAAGAATATATCAGTTCGTCACTTTTAAAGAGCATACAAAAATTTATTGTAAATGTAGTTCACTGTTGTAATATTGTTCATGGTTGAAAATATAGTTTTTGCTGACTAACTCAGTTACAATGCAGTACTTCATGGAATACTGTGTCTGAAGCAGACATCTTAGATCTTCTAGATATTTGGGGCTATAACTCACATAAGTCTCAGACAGCATAGAATCAAATATGAGAGCTGTAATCCAAAACATATGAAAGGTTCTAGTTTGCCAGTCTTGGTCTCTAGCATAGAACCTGTGTACCAGGCCAATTTATGTTTTCCCTTGTATGTGTCATGGCCACCATACTACATCTTCTCTCACTAATGCTTTGTTAAAATTCACAAGAGATGTTTCCAAAGTTCTCCTCAGTCTAAATTATTTTGGTTTACAAAGTGAGGTTGAAGCTTTAAGAATTTTTTTCTGTTATACATCTGATATCTGAATTTTGTACAGAGCATTGGGCACACACAGATTTTTTTTTTCAGTACTGTAGTCACAAGGGCAATACATTGTAAGCATAATTGTATCAAGGACATTAAAAAAAAACGTAAGTATATGCAAGCAGTAAAAGAAAACACTGCCAAAAAGGCAAATAAACAAATGAAGAGAGACAAACGTGATCTACATTTAAACCTTAAGATGATATCTCGTTTGCATCAACTGCACACATTGGCATTAGCAATAGTTTAAAAATTGAGTGTTAAATCATCCAAAGAACTGGATAATAGCTGTAAAACAAATAACAAAACAAAAGCCAGCACTGTGACTTGCAGTGCTCTACCTATGTTCCCATAAAAAAGAATGTTATATTTCCTAACAAAATACTACATAGAGAAAAAGAGCCACATGCAATGCAATGTAGAGAGGGCAAAGATCTCTGCCTTATTCTTGCACTGAACAGGTTCTAGGAGAATAAGAAGTCACCCATCTTCACAGATACAGATCCTCCATAAGCTGGGAAAGAAGCATGTAAGGCCATAGCAATAGCACTTAAACTTATATACCATTTTACAGCCTTCTCTAAGCGGTTTACAGAGTCAGCCTATTGCCCCAACAATTTGGGTCCTCATTTTACTCATCTTGGAAGGATGGAAGGCTGAGTCAACCTTGAGCCTGGTGAGATTTGAACTGTCAAATTGCAGGCAACCGGCAGTCAGCAGAAGTAGCCTGCAGTACTGCACTCTAACCACTGCGCCACCGCGGCTCATAGGATGATGATCATAATAATGATCTTTGTTCAATATGACCCTACAGATTTCAAAATAGCTGATTAGTGGGCTGCCAAGAACATGGAGCAGGGCATCATGGCTCGAGAATTGAGGCAGCTGGAGGGGAAGAAGATATACTTCTAGCAGACCATAACCTGCCAAGAATCAATTAATTCAATTGCCCATCATTTCTGAAGAATTCATGTCACTTATACATGAATTCATAGGAAATAAAAAAACCACATCAGAACACCATTTAAACTTATGGATATTCATTCCTTCGAGCAAACATCAATAATGATATGTACTAAGAAGACTGAGATTTCTCTCTATTTATTTCATCAGCATATATGCAGATTACCTTCTGTTCTTACTCAAATATTGATTTATTTCCATTCTTAATGGCTTACAGGCATTCAAGAAAACTGTCGATATTAGTAGTGTTGATATTTCCTGAGACTGTACATTTCTATGGTAGGACATGGCGTGTACGCCTTTTGTTGAATATATGGGCAAAGATGTGATAAGATTAGGCATTTCTAATTGTCTAATGTTTCTTTGGGCTGAGAAGAAAGTAAAAGGATCCCAAATAAAGAAAACAATAGATGTATGAGATACAGTTTATACTGTGAATCTTGAAAGAATCAGATCTGGTAGCATCTTACAGGTATTATCTGAGTTATTATTGAACAATTCAGTGGGTATCATTAAGACATTTCCCTGCATGAAAGAATTCCTTTCATTCACAAGAGGAAGTAGGATACAATGAAGATACTAGAGAATGTGGGAGACAATTTTTCCTTCCCCTGCAACTTCCCAAATATTTCCCATTCGGTTCTGAAGAATCTCTGTTATCCTCCAGAACAGCTTTTAGAAAACACAAAAGTAAGATGAAATCAAGAACAGAATTCTACTGAAAAACAAAATGGATCCAAACCATATTGCCTTTCCATAATACAAATGCCATGGCACAAACTTGGGGCACCTTCGTAGGAGAAGGAGGTCCCATGTTAGGTGCACAAAAATTATGTGCCCCACGATGAATGCAAACATGAAGAATATACCAATTTCATTATATAGTAATGCCTCAATTTCATTGACCCCCACTTACTGGAGTCCAGACACAATGGAGGAAATGTGTGTCCATGATGACTGTCATTATGCAGTAGATACATTCTATTATCCATGAAAAATAACCTGCCCTCCATGGAAGCCTCCTCTGATTAAAGAGGCTTTCATAATGAGATTTTACTTTTGGATACAATCACAGTCTTTTTTAAAAATCCTATTCATGCTCAGAAAAAAAGAGATGATTTTTTAAGAGGCATAAGAACTGACAATTGAAATCAGAGACACACGAAAAGTTCTAAATGTCCAGAAATAGATTATCAAAGCACAATACAAAGAAGATGTCAGAAATTAATATTCATTGGTGATGTTTTAAGTTTTTTTTCTTTCTTTACATTCTTACAGAACAAAGAGTGGAGATTTTATTACTTAACTCAGAGATTAAATTTTTTACCCTAGTTGTTAAAATACTTTAATGTACTTTGATGTGATTTAATATTTTATGGTTAATTTCTAATAAATTATTGAACCCTAATTATTGAACTAGTAACTAACTAGTAAGCAAAATGTGAACAGGGTAAGTATGTGTATATACATACACTTTCCCACTTTTCTCATTTTGCTTGTCACCCCTTTTTCAAAGACAAATACTTTTTAGAAGACATTTAAGACTTAAAGCCTAAGCATTATATTATTATAGTGATGGCTAACCTTTTCTGACACTGAGTGCCCAAAGCACGCATGCCTGCCTGAGCGAATGTGCGCGTGTGCACCCGAACCCCCAAAATGCAATATGTGTGTGGCCCTGCACATGCGCCCCATCCCACATGCGCATGTACGCACACACCTGCATGTGCCCCGCTGCCCCACACCTATGCACCCCACCCCAGAGCATGTGCAGCAGAGACCTGAAAACCAGCTCGCCGGCGGGAGGCGCATGTGCAGCAGAGCTGAACTGGGGCAACGGCTCGCGTGCCATCAGAGAGGGCGCGTGCCACAGGTTCGCCATCACGGTATTATTACAGGTGCTTTACCTTTCTCTTGTAATGTGTAAACATTAACCATATAGTTAACCTATTATGTCCAGGTTGACTTATGATTATTTATTCAGTGGTCATTCAAACTTATGCCAGAGCTAAATGAAGGAACTTATGACTTGTGTCCAAAGTTATGGCTATTGCGGTGCCCCCATGGTCTGGTGATTGTGACCTGGGCATCTGGCAACTTGTTCATACTTATGACTGACTGTCAAGTGTCCCATAAATATGTGATCACCATATGCATTTTCTCCAGCTGGCTTCCCCAGAAAGTCAATGGGGAAGCTGCAAGGAAGGTTGTAAGCCACTGCTGCCTCCTGAGAGGTCTCCCTCTGGTCCCTGGGGACTGACTGAAAAGAATTTGTGCTGAAATCCAAGCAGGAGTGTGACAGTTTTTATATTTACTGAAGAGTAACTGGGGCCTGTCATTTAGGAAAATTTTATCCATAATATGTCATGTATTTTGCATGCATGTGCAACACAGCATAGCCAAACATAGCAAAATAATTAATTAAAAAAACACAAATACACAAATACACAAATGCTAAAACCAAGGGCATAAACCTGAGTTCTGACAAGGAGAAGATTACTCATTTACTAGAAAAAATAATCATTATAAAGTAATCAGAGTGCAATCATTCAACCAACCTATAGTACAATCTTTTTTAAAAAAGTAGAAATCTATTACAGTTTTTAACAGAAATAAATCCCCATGAAATTAGTTAGCACTCACCATAGCAATAGTATTAACCATTCAAGGAAGCCAGCTCCAACTTATTTCAGCAACTAATTCCAAATGGGATCATTTTTAAGTATAATTCAAGAGCCATGGTGGCACAGTAGTTAAGAGTGCAGTACTGCAGACTACTTCTTCTGGCTGCTGGTTGCTAGCAATTTGGCAGTTCAAGTCTCACCAGCTCAAGATTGACTCAGCCTTCCATCCTTCCGAGATCGGTAAAATGAGGACCCAGATTGTTGGGGACAATAAGCTGTCTCTGTAAACCGCTTAGAGAAGGCTGTAAAGCACTGAAGCGGTATGTAAGTTTGTACTATATTGCTATTAAGATCAAGTTCTCAAACTAGAAAAGTTGCACTACGACCCAATATATTTATGCAACTCTTAAGCAAGATTTAAGAATTAAGCAATATTTAAGAATTCTGCCCCAGCTACAAACACCTGGAGAGAGTAAGGTAACCTTGTTTCTTTTTTATATTTTTGTTTCTTATGTGGTGAGAAATGATTTGAAATATTGACTCACCTCTACTCATGCATGTTCCACAGAAATCTGATGGTGTCAATTATAAGAGGAAGACTATTCTCATGAAGTTATTCTGTAGGCATACCGCTTTTCTTTGGCAAAGGCAATACCATGGAATGGCTGTCCAGCAGGAAGCAGGCTAGTGTTTGTGCCATGATGACTTCTGAAGGGTCATTATAACTAAGATTTTCCAGACAGCATTCAAGTCATCTGTAATTACTACGCATCTTTTATTTTTCTATTTGTACTGTTACAGTAAATGTATTGCTAATATATTTGTGTTCTACCTTTATGCTGATTATGTGCCATCCAGGTAATGTCAACTCTGATGACAATGAATTATTTTCCTTTATGTTGCTTGTGATTTAATCTTATTATAGATGGTTTACTATTTTTCTTTTCCCCCCTATGTTTATATTTGTTTGTTTGTTCAATTTGTATGGCTGCCCATGTCACCGAATGACTCCTGTACTATATCTCATACTACTAAGAATCAAAGATATAAATTCCATATACAAATCAAATTCCTCTGGCCAGCTGAATTAAAAATTTGGAGGAAGCCAAGTTGTATAAAACATTTGTTAAAGTTCCTATGATGAAGGAAGAACTGCATCACGGTGGTTTTGTTTGGCATACAAAATGTTTCAGATCTGAACTTTGCTCCATAGCAAATGCAGGAAGCATCACGAACAACATGGAGGTTGATAAACAAGGAATTGATGTAAGGCTGCTTCTTATAATCCTGGCATTGGACATGGGACCTTTCTCCTGAAAAACCCTATGAAATGGCTAGAATTATAAAAATGGTGAAAAATAATCAAATGGCTCAAACAAAATTAAAATGGAAGGTACGCTGTAGCAATGACAGGTGTTTATATATATATGCTATAGACACAAATTACATTGTATATTTTAGCTTTATGTCCAAATCCCTGAGAAAATTTTCTAAACTCCATAATTCACCAGAGTGAACATTGATCACTTTGATAGCTGCTGTGAGCTATAGCTCTCCTATAATATAACTTGGAAAAGTGTCAACAATCTCTTCCAGCACAGGTTTGAACAGTTCAATAGATTGGAGAACCACCTCCCATTAATTAAATTCTAGATCTGAACTTTGTTCAACATGGTTGCACATTTTCTCTCTCTCTTTCTAGTGTTGGTGTGTGTGCGTTTTTAACAGTGAGCATGGACACATGGTGCTAATTCACAAACTTGTTTTTATAACATTTTATCCCTGTAGGCGCTATGTAAAACTGCCAAATCAGCAGCAATGTCTTGTTAACACTGGCATTTGTTTAATCCTCAGAGGCTTGATGAGCAGACAATATATTACTTCCAAAATGGTAACATAGTTATTCTTGCTTATTGTTCCTCTAAAAACGTGGCACTATGCACTGCCATGATTGTTTAACTCAATCAGATAAGGGTTCCTTTAAGAAAAACTAAAAAAGAATTGGAACAAATTTTCAGTTTGCTGGGTTATAAGTGTAACTAAATATTCTGGGCAAGAAAAAAATTGTTTGGTGGGCAGGTTGGCAGGCATTGTGGGTGGGCCAGTGGGGGACCTGGGATCTTGTATATCAGAGCAAGATTTCTCGGGGGAGTGACAGAAGCTACTTATGGAAGTGACTTGCAGCATATCCTGCTGGCTTCCCTATTGACTCTGCTTGTGGGAAGCTGGCAGGAAGGTTACAAACAGTGATCTCATGATAGTGGCTTATTGTGACGTAGTAATCGTGAATTTGAGCACCCAAATCACAATTACTTGATCATGGGGAAACTGTGATGGCTGCAATTCACTGCATTTTGAGACAAAAACCACAATGAAATTACACTGTGAGTAGGTATGAATAAGTCCAGTGAAAATTTCTAGAGTTCCTCATTCCCGCTTGAGAACACAGGCAAAAAAGCAAAGATCTAGCATTCCACTGCTGTTTGCAATTTACTAACAAGAAAGGTGTTAGTTTGTTCTATGTCCATTGTAGGTGCCTAACTTCACTTTGATAATGGCGATGATAATTACATGCCATCAAGTTGTGGACTTTTAGTGGCAGTACTAAAATAATAAAATGAGAAAGATTAATGTCCTGCTGAAACATGAGAAGAACATTTAAACAATAAATGAGCTCTACTGATTTGACCTAAGAATTGGGTCTTTTAAAGTAGCATAACAAGTCATGCCTGGGCAAAAGATGAGATAAGAAAGGATACAGACAGAGGTAGGATGAGATATGTTGAAATACAAATAATGAAAAGATAGAAGTTTTATAGAAGCATGGGTCACAGTAAGTTGGGGAGAATTCATTTCCTCTTAGATATAACCAGATGTTCTAAGATTCAGCAGATCTCTCTCTCTCTCCCTCTCTCTCCCCACTCCCCTCTCTCTCCCCCCATCCATCTCTCCACATGTAAGAAAATAATTCATGTTTTCCCTCCTGAAATGGACAATTCCTGACAAGCCAAATTATATCCTACAAGATAAACTTCATTTTTAAAAGAAAGGTAAACTAATACATGGCATACAGAATGTAAAATAATTGTACATCTGTACGAATATAATGGATGAATGAGCCTTGCTCATATAGACAGCAATTTAAACTTCCTTGCCTTAACCTTGGTATGAATGGGTAATGCTTCCTAGAGTATTGGGGAAATAAGAAATGTATATATGCTATCTGATGCAAAACATTTCCTGCTTTGTGTTGAGAGAATATTCTGAAGAATTACAATACATAGTTAAATATTTTTACTCAGCAATAAACTCCATTATAATCACATCTGAGTTGAAGAACTCCAGACAACCACTAGAGAGCAGCAGGGAGACCCAGAAAAGGCTGCTACCACTAAGGATTTGTCTGGATGTTTGCAGTTCAGATCCGTAGCCTGCGCCACTGAAGACTTTGCTTTTACTTCTTAGGAAAGTTCCCTTTTTTCAGAATGGTATGGGAGAATGAAAAGCTGCAGTCAATCATGGTGTGGGCCTCATAAATTATAACTGAGACCCAAACTTAAGAGCTTGTGAAATAAAACATTCTACCAGATGGGGGAATTTAATCTTTTCCCCACACTGGATCATTAGCAGAGAATAATCATACTCTTCTGCATCTAAAGTGACATATGGAAATGAAGAACATTCTTTTAGTTTGTATAACCTTGGCACTTGAATTTTTGGACTACCTTCTGCGTAGTGTAGAATATTATGATATGAATGCAAGTTAGTAATCTCATTGTAGCGGTCTGTGAAACAATAAATAGCCTCCCTGCTGAAATACAACTGAGGAATTCACTAATATGAGAAACTTTGACTTTCCCATTGCTACTCCTAGGATCAATTATTTTATTTCTCCTGAAGCAGACACTGCAATTTAACTGGGACTTGAGTACTTGCTAAAAAAAAATCTTTTTCTATAAACATCTTGGTCATCTTGTGTGCACAGTGCTACATCATGATGGATAGCATTCACCAGACTCTCATTTAGTTTCCTTAAATGTAATGAGGCCCTGATTTATTGCTCTGTATTCCATGAGTTTCACTGATGCCAGAAGTAATACTTTAAGGTTGTTTTTGCACTCCAGTGATCAACTGATAGCAATTTGCTGTGCCCATTCTCAAGTTCCTACACAAAGGTCTATATCCTGAGCTGTATGCACATGAAAAACAAGAAGAAATCCATTAAGTAGAGGGGAAATTGTATGTGTTCAGCTACCTTAACAAGTAGTACCTTTAATGTGCTTCATCAGCTCTTTGTTTCAGTCAGCTACTGTACGAATTATTGCCACACTGTAGGCTCAGCACTGATTAGCAGATAGCATTTAAATGACTGAAGAATTTAATGACTTCTTTATTCAGTTTTCCCTTATGCAAGAAGTGTGTTGCCTTGATTTTCTTATATACAATGGAATGGATGGCCTTTAAAAAAATATTTGCTTATAATACCCAAGTTGGGAAATTTTTTGCTGAGCATCCAAATTATCTACTCCTTAGGAATTGTAAGCTCCATCCTTAATAATTTCAACAACAAATATTGATACAGCTCTTTGGTGCATACATTCTTAAATGCACTATTAAATAATTGTATGAAACTAACATAACTATGTCAAATAAAACATTTTCATATGGCAGATGTTGGGTTACTAGAATTGTCATGACTATACCAGAATGGCAAAGTACCTTCCTGCACATATAAATTATGCAAAAATTGAAGTAGTAGCGTATTTTTATTTGCTGTTTGAGCATTTGGTGGAATTCAGTTGTTATTCACCATTCATTGTATGCACCTTTGATTGAATTGATGCTATCTATTTTATTGAAAACTTTTTATTCATAAAGAACTGAGATTCTTTATCATTTCCCTTTCAATCCAAGTTTCTGCAAAAATCCAGACAAATAAGAAGTTTTCCTCAGGAAATGGACTGCTAACAGAAAGATGGGATACTTTGCAATGATAAAAAGTATAGAAGCTGAATTTCACTCCTAGTTTCCTTTGGTGACAATTCTGTATCACACACGACAACTAGCAAGAGCAAGATCTCTTCTGATCAAAGTCCACTACCCTGTCCACAAAAGGAAACAATGATTATTTGCAAATAATGGTATATTTTCTACCAAATTTAATTTATTTTCTCTATCAAAACGTAGGCAGATAAAAGACAGGGAAGGAAGAATCTCAATTATTCTTTGAGATATTGTACTGTGCTTGCCAGTGTTTGACACACAGCAAGCTTAGTTGCAAAACCATAATATTAAATTGTATATATTTTATTTTTCCTTTATTACTTATTAATTGATTTTACTGTTTTTATGCTTCTACTGCTTTTAATGCTTTAAATTTATTTATTTATTTATTGGTTCAATTTATATTCACCGGAGACTCAGGGCGGCTTACAATGTGTTAATCAATAGCTTTCATACTTTTGTATATACCTGCTTAGTAGGGCTTTCGGGGCCCCCTAAGCGGTGTTCTTTTTTATACTAAATCAGCTTATTGCCCCCACAATCCAGGTCCTCATTTTACCTACCTCGAAAGGATGGAAGGCTGAGTCAACCTTAAGCCTGGTGAGATTTGAACTTGCAGTAATTGCAGGCAGCTGGCAACTAAGTGCTACTTTAACAGCACTTTAGTCCGCTGCACCACCAAGGCTCCTTTGAGACCTGTTTAGAAACCTCTAATACCAAGTAAATATTATTATTGTTGTTGGTATTCATCCATTGATCCAATAAATAAAAGAACATTTCAACTGCAGCAGTGAAAGTCATGTACAGTATTGTAGATTATGCCAATCTACATATTAGATGCAAGGCTTTTTAAAAGAGAACGTGCTGGTTTGGAATAAAAAAAAAAAAACCATCTGCCAGAGAGAGCTAACAAACCAGTATTTGCAGTTCATCTACAGGTCTTTTTTCATAAAATCTATTGAATATAAAATCAATGTGTGGCGCTAGAAGGCTGAAGTTGTAACACAGAAATTCAGACAGACTGTTTGAAGTGGAGTGATCAAGCGCTACACTTTTTTTTCTTAATTTGCCCCCTGTACTCTTCCAGCTCAGTATTGCTACCAATGAAACCACCTCCTGAGTTGTGGAAAGTTGTAAAGAACATGACTATCTACAAAAGAAATTATTTGAGATCATTACAGAATATGTCTGTAAGAAGCAGCTCCAAGGCTGGGGAACGGGAGCAAAATGTTCTTTCCCCTGGATATTTGCGGCTTAGCCCACTGTTAGGTTCTTAGGTTAACATGAAAATAATTTTTAAATCTGTCTCTCTAAGACTTGTAATTAGCCGCGTCTTAATTCATGTTAGCTTGTCATCTCTACTTTGCAAAGCAGAAAATGAGAACAATGTAAGATCACGAGTCTCACTGGGGATCATTAGGATTCCCTATTGTTGCTTAATCACATGTCATCCAACTGATATGTGTAGCCAATAGATACAGTAATTGTGTTTTCCACTTTAGATTTCACCATATCTCCTGTGTTTAATAAAAGAGTTGAGTCTTATACTACAATTATAGGCAATCTAAAGAAACAACCTTACCGCTAAAACGGGTAAATGGAAGATGGAAATTCAGCTTCAAATCAAATTTGTCACTAGGGATATGTGACTACAGCTCGCTGGTAGTGAATATAGTATTCATCCAGAAGGTACCAGTTTCAATCCATGGCATCTGCACATAAAACTTCCAGAAGTCCTGGAGAACTGTTGCCAATCAACTCTAATAGCAACATGATCAGATGGACCAAAGAACTGATTCAGTATAGAGTAGCTTCTTGTGTCCCTAAAATACATGGCACAAATTAAGAGTACAAAGGAAGATTGAATCCTAAAGGTAAATTAGGCTTTGAGCGACAGAGATAAATCCAGGAAAACATAGGCAAATGACTTCTAAATTAAAAACCTCTGACTAAATATTCTTCCAACCAACTTGATTATTCAAAAGTATCATCCTGCAACTTTTCCATGGAAGTCTGCATCAATGCCCCATTCATAAGTACAAAGACGGAAAGTGAAATTATAAAATACACTTTATTTTTGGTATGCAGCTGACAGCAACTATGTTCAGGTTTGCAGGGAGTTTTAAGTTGTTTTTGGATTTATTTATTTTTTTTGTAAAACCGAATCATCTGAAGCTTCCTAGTTCAATACAAACCCCACTTGGTAATAAACAAATCCTGCCCTAAATCATTGCCCACTTCTATGTCTCAGCTCATTGATCCCTTTCTCTCTTTCCACATGGTATTCCAATTCTAGAAGAATGATGAAGGGCTCTCAAGTACTACTCCGCTAATCTTTGGAACTCTGTTTACTTTGTTATTTTAAAAAAAAGAGTATTACAGCTATTCCAGTGCCTGGCCAATGAACTGCTTTCTCTTCTGCTTTCTCACTGCCAGTCCCATGAATTAGGCTAATGCTTTGTTTAACTCAGTCAATTTCACCAATTTGTCAGAGATCTTATATTTAATGGATTAGGTGAATGATAATTCCAAAGATTGGGCAGAAATTGCATTTTGTTGGATTTGTTTAATTAGTGAATGATATTGTTTACTGTGTGCCTGGAAATCTTTTCAAAATTGAGCATGGCAGATATTCTGGGCATCATTCCAATAGTACATGGAAATCCTGTGATTCCTCAAATGCCATAGAATCTTTGCCATCCTCCAACAAAAGAACAAATGCTACCTCTTCTCCACAAACTCTCGATTTTCGTTTGCTCAAATGTAAAAATGTGCTCACTCCCATTTACTGTGCTAAGTCACTTCTTGCCCAATTATGCCAATGTTCCCCAATAAACTAGTGAGACAATAGATATATCAGACCAAAGACTTACTTTTCCCCACAATGGCCAGCCAGACCAAATGGGAGCTATGAATGCAACAACCTCCTGTCTCTGTTTCTTCCTATAAATTATTATTAAGAGGCTACTTGCTTGTTCTAAACCGAAAGTAGACACAGATATTCTGATAAGTAAAGACAAATAGTTATTCTTTAATGATGTCCCATGTTTCTTGAATGTGTAGAATATTACCTAAATTTTGAAAATATTATGTAAGCCACAAGTTCCATACACCGATTTCAGTATTTTGGCATGTACATGTTTTTCTGTTCCTAAATTAAAATTAAAATTGTTAAAAATCAAATTAATACATCAGATTTGCCTCTACTCATAAAATTTGAGCTAAAATTGCTCCCTTTCTATACCACAGTTTTCATGTTCCCTCCCCCTTGAAACGAATTGTAGGAAAATAAAATTCAGCAGAAGATTCCATACACAAAATGGCCTCAAGCAGCCACAGTTGCCCAGTTTAGTCATTCATCCACCTTGTCAAGGCTACATGGAGGTCATTTGAAATCGTGTGGTGCCACATGATGTTAAAAAGATGGGATATAAGAACATTAAATATGAAAGAACATGCCAATCTGGGACTTCAGTCTCTATTTTTCCAGACTTAGACCACTGAAAATTTGAGCATGAGAGGTTTGGTGTTACTATTGTCTGAAAAAATATAGAGCGTTATGACTTGTTTTTCAGTGAAGAAATTAAAACCTTTCATAAAATCATCACTATCATCAAGTAAAAATTTAAAAATAAAGTTGCCTTAAGTTGAACTTCTTTGTTGAAGACTTAACTGACATGCCTATGCAGTTTCCTTGAGAACAAGGAAATCCAAAACAAGCTAGAGAATTTCTGGAAGTTTGGCATTCACAAGTCAGCCATCAATAGACACATCAAAATTAATCATATTTACACACCATTGAAAAGAAACAGTAAAAGGCTAAAAAGGAAACAAAAATCCCAGAACACATGTTTTTAGCGGGCAACATCTAAATAAGCAAGGATTAACATCTGACAAATAATCAAACAGAAAACAATGCCCTAATCAAGGATTATAACCTATAATCCCCATTAAGATGATGGTGGTGGTAAAGGCGCATTAAAGGTAAAATTTACTAAAAGGATTAAATATACCATTGTTGGTGCACTGAGCACCTTTTTAAGCAGCAATTAAATGGATCATGAAAAAAAATCCTATTCATGATTCACCCCCTGAAGAATATACAAATCATTAACAAATTCAATTCTGAAAACATTTGTAGCAATTGCTTAATTGTTATTCTACTTTAGTATTAAGGCTATATTCTGAGTCCCAATCCATTTCTGGATCGGGACTCCTTACACACAGTCACTCAGGCACTCGTCACTTCCTGCCTGGACTACTGTAATGCTCTCTACATGAGGCTCCCCTTGAGGAGCACCCGGAGGCTCCAACTGGTGCAGAATGCGGCTGCGTGGGGGATTATGGGAGCGAGGGGGCGCTCCCATGTGAACTTCTCCTGCGTGAGCTGCATTGGCTTCCAGTGGTCTTCCAGGTACGCTTCAAGGTGATGGTTACCACCTTTAAAGTGCTCCATGGCATAGGACCTGGGTATTTGCGGGACCGCTTTCTGCCGCCGATAGCCTCCCACCGACCAGTACGCTCCCACAGAGAGGGACTCCTCAGGGTGCCGTCAGCCAGGCAATGTCGGCTGGCGACCCCCAAGGGGAGGACCTTCCTGTGGCAGCTCCTGCCCTCTGGAACAATTTGCCCCCGAAGATACGAAGGATATCGGATCTCCGGGCTTTCTCAGATGCTTCAATCTCCTATTCCGAAATACACATAAAGGTATAATTACAAGTGATGATGCAAGTTGTAATCGAACAGATCTAGAAGGCACAGCTTAATGTTATCACTTCAAGCTTCTATTCCACTTCATTGGCTACGTGCAGTATGCATGCAATCATGACCAAAGGAGAACACTAGGAACAATGAAGGAAATAAATACAAACAAACCCAGTTAATAAGAATTATCCTCCTGGTGATGGTCATTCACCAAAATAGCTTCCACTATGGTGTCATTGATGAGATGATAAATACTGTATGAGGAGGGGGGAAAACCCTCCATTTAATCCATAAGAAATAAGGTCAAATATTTTGATGAATGTTCATTCAGCTGTTTCATAGACAGTCTTTTTTTCCCCCCAATTTTTCAATTCTTGGCTGCCACCTTGAGGTCGGTAATAAAACATCAAATTTAACAAATTCTCCCATCAGTTTCTGGATGTTACATTTCTCATATCCAATTTGTGCTTGGTTTTTGTTCTTGATGATTGTTTTTTTCTTTTTTGCACAGACAACATGCATCCTTTTTATCCAGAATACAGTAGGGAATTGCTGACAAATAATGGCATATAACATAGGTGAAAAAAAGCAAGTATATGAATCTGATCCTGTGGAGTGACATTAAAAGATACTGTAATGTTATTTCTAGAGAAGATATGTAGATAACACTGGCATATGAATCTTGTCTTATTGCTGTGATACTGTCTATGGGTGTGTGTGTGTGTGTGTGTGTGTGTGTGTGTACATATACATATCGTTTCCCCAAAAATAAGATATCCCCTGATAATAAGCCCAATCGGGCTTTTGAGTGCATTGCTAAAATAAGCCTCCCCCCGAAAATAAGCCCTCCCCAAAAATATTTAAACGCAGAGCTGGAAATCAGGTAAGACAGCAAGAGGAGCCCCATCTTGTTCCATGCACCCCAAAATAATAAGACCTCTCCAAAAATAAGGCCAAGCGCTTATTTTGAGGTTCAAAAAAATATAAGACAGGGTCTTATTTTCAGGGAAATACGGTACATACATACCGTGTTTCCCCAAAAATAAGACCCTGTCTTATATTTTTTTGAACCCTGAAATAAGCGCTTGGCCTTATTGCCATGTGCTCAAAAACACCCGATTGGCCTTATTATCAGGGGATGTCTTATTTTGGGGGAAACAGGGTACATACATACATACCCCTGGTTCACAATAGGATTACGGTAAATCTAAGGCTATGGAAAATACATCTTTATTGTGATACAAAACCATTGGTGCGAGTGGCATGTTTCCAACTGCATTGCTACTTCAGAGAAACATGCAGAAACTTGTGCTCATTGTTCCTAAGCTAAAGCTAATGCTGTATACGACAACATAGGGGAAATAAAAATCAATAGAAGAAAACTATAGCTACAGACTATCCTTTTCTTCTCTTTTCAATGGGAAAACTGCTGTAGGATGCTGCTATTAGAAAAGAGCTCAGCCGTCTAAGGTTCTCTCGGGGTATTCATGGATAACCACATTTAGATTCCTGCCTAGGTTTCTATAAAGGGTAGAAGTCATAAAACTGTCTATCTGATCCCAATTCCTATTCATATTCAAAGTTTCCCCAGAGGTTCTGATGTTTGTTCTGCAGGCACTGCCGTTATTGTGCCAATAAAGATAAAGAACACAGATAGCAAAGGAACTGGTTTAGATTAAAAGCTAAATAAAACTCTTCAACCAGAAATAAAACTGAAGCTTGTTTATTTTCTAATAGTTTCATTTCACTTAATGGGATTAAGTATTCTCCATGCTTTGGGCTTGAGCACAAAAAGCAGGATCATACTGAAAACTTTCTCTGTAGGTATATCTATTTTAATATTTAGCCTAGCAACGTCAAATAAAAATCCTTCTAAAAGCTTCAGCTTTGAATGTCCTGGCTAATACTTCAAAAATTGTCAGCATAAACCAGGGTTTAACTGAATCCAAACCCTGTCCAAACCATGTTGTGATCAGCTCATTTCCACCTACCTAAGCATACAAGACTGGAACTAAAGCATAAACTTTGATACTAGCAGTTTTTATGTTTATCCCTTTAAAATGAGCAATTATTTGTATCTAATTGAATGAAGTCTTGAGAACAACAGCACCAAATTAGGCAATCTGATGCCCATAGGCACTGTTGCTGATGCCCACCAGCCTGCCAACTCCAACTAATTTGAATTTGTAAAAGATTCTCCAAATTAAACAACAGGATTATGCATAGCATAATCTTTTTTTAAAAAAAAAATTCCCTGCGACCATATTCCATGGCCAAAGAAATTTTACTTAGAAATTTTAAAAAAATGAATAGCTAAAGCCTACTGGTTGTTTGGAAGTGTCCCAAGAAAGTTAAGGTGGGGTGATGTCAAAAATCCAATTCTGAGCATCTTGAATCTTCTAGATCAGAGAAATTTGGAAGTTAACTTTTAATGGATGTCATTATATTTAATCCTGAACAAAAATCCCTTTTGTTCCATTATACTTTTTCATCCTTTAGTGCTGCTAACCACAAGATAAATTAATACTATGATCCATTTAACAATGGGCCAATTATTGATATGCATGAGAGTTGATATTGAATTATTTATTAAAAAGGTATTAAAAACGGCAAAGCTATCACTGACTCTCATTATTTTTGGAGCTTGTTTACCTGCTACTCAGGGGACTGAAAGCTGTATCTGTGATTTTATGATTTCATAATTAGCATTCAATTGGAGCAGGATGCTAGAAAAACAACACAATTAAAAAATACCAATGAAAATTATCTTGTTGACCATGCACATTTTTTTAAATGTGCTGAAAATATTTTATGAGTTTTCATATACAAAGCTGCTCTAACAGTTTGTCAATACTTAAATTAATCAATTTGAGAGGAAAAAATGTATATATTAATTACGAGGTGAATATCCATTGCCATTAACGAGAAAAAAGTGGAATTTTATGCTAAATCAACACCTGGATTGATACAAAAGATAAGCTTTTATCTCATTCATTGAATCAATAATCCAATGACTCAAATGTCTCCATTGAACAAAATTGTAATGATGGTTTGTTGAAACAATGACCTAAGATTTGAGGTATGGTTTCTTTCAAATTATAATCAAAACCAACCACAATATGTTGGATTCTGCATAGTGAAATAAGAGGATATAGTTAACCAAAATAGAATCCAGCATGCCTGTACCTCTCCCTAAAGCTGCCATATCTATGCTAGAATAAGAAGCAGTATATAAGCACAAAAACTCCATTTTTTGGAGTTTCTCCATTATTCTAGTTAAATAGCAGAAAAAGTAGTCTTTATGTTTGCATTATAGATCACCCATACTGGGATTTATCCAACAAAGAACTGTAGTCTTATTTTACAAAGTATTAAGAATCGCTCTATCTGCCAGCATTCAGCTGAAGTTATGGGTATACTTGCTTTGATAAGTTGCAGGTAAAATCAATAACTAGTTGAAGTTAATAAAAGGACAACATTCTTTAGTAACATTCATCCATCTGCTTCTTCCTGCTGATCTGGTCATTTGTATTCTGGAGGCATAAAGTGAAACTACCCTGTTTAAAAATGGAATTAGCAATTATCGAGCCAAGAAGACAATACAAGGATGCAATTACTGGAATGGATAGCAAAATATTCCTTTGGCCCTTAGGTTTGCAAATAAAATATATCAGCATCATGACATTCATACACAAATCATTTTAAAATTTCCATTAATAGAGTTAGAAATAACAATCTCTTACCTGCATCAAGGATTGTATTGTACTGTACACTGAAAGGCTTTTATCAATTTGGGGGACTAATATTTTCATGACTAAAAATGTTTGGAACAAGAAATTCAAAATGGTACGATATTGTGTAATGAAATCCTTGTATTCCCCATTTACTCTTGTAACCCTTTTCTTTGATACTGTGACTGCCCAATGGCACATATGTTCGATAGAATTTTAAACCAGGGTAACCAGTAAAAAATGGAAGGAAAAAAATTAAGCCCAGGTTAAATAGCACACAAATAATGCTGTAATTTGTACATGTCAATTGATATAAATTGATATTTGAGACTCAAACAATAGTCTTGAAAGCTGTTTATTATACTACTTGTTTTCTTGTTTAGTAGTTTGGGGAACTGTACATTTATATTTTGATTAACTAAAAATATGGGTAGGAATGGAGGATAGGTAATAATAATAAAGAATACAATTACCATTTTCCTTCTCCCCCTCTGCACAATTAGTTAAAACTTTTCATAGTACTTTAAAGTTTGTGAATTCTTTCAAATGTTCAATATTTCTGCATAAATATAATGTAAATATGATCTGCTCTTCACACAAGTCCTAAAATTAGATAAGAAGAATTGCCATGGATGTTATATGGTTTACTAATGATACTTTTATTATTTCAAATTGTTTATTATGGATATTTTAATATTATGTGGCTATCATGGACTTTTTAATTTGTGGATTTTTGCTATAAGCCACTGTGACACTGCATAGATTCATTGCTCTAGAAATCCAACAAATGCATAATTTCATATGCATCATCTTTTACATTTGGGGTATTTAAAATAATTTGTTTCTGATCTAAATATATCTGCAAATTGCCTATATTCATATTTTTTTGTTACCTCATACACAGATGCACAAAAAGAGGATGTGTAAATAACTTGGACATGTTCTATTTTTAACATAGTATGCAAAATGGACCTTAGAAATGAATCTGAAAAAAGCAATCATATTTACAATAGATGCTGCTACTGTAATACAATTGTAAGGAGAAGCAGAGACTAATCTACATAAGCATTTCGACCCATCATTGTGACATCTAATTTACCCATAAGGTTATGACAGTATTTCTTTCAATATTCTATTTCTCTTTATGCTCATTTCCAAGTAATTGTACTGTAACAAGCATATTTCACAGGACCAAAAGATAAATAAATAAAAGGGCAAATAAATATCTCCATCCGGTGCAATTTAGGAGGGAAGACTTCATTTTTAAAAAGATGCTGTGGTGCTATGTGCCTAATTCTCTTCTGGGAAAAAGTTGCTGTTAATTGTTTTTATTACTGATTTTGTTGCTATTACAATTATTAAAGCTATTTCCAATATGAAGAAAGATGATGAAAAATTCCACAATTAAAAATGAAACTGCGATTTTAGTTTAAAAGCTTGCTTTTTCAAACATTTGTCTGTTCAAAAGCAATTCGTGAACTTACAAAAGCAAAGCAGCAATAGGAGCCCATAATCATGGTATTAGCCAAGTGGTAAAATAACTTGACTTTGCAATATGTCTTCATCTTTCAAGAAGCATTGAGCCCATTTGAAGATCACTTTTTCTTTCAGAACATATTCTTTTTTGAACCCTGATATAGCTTGTTAGTGAGTAGTTGACCCTTCTAAGGGCACCTAAACCCTAGGCAGGTATGTGCCTAGTTTCCACATTTTGGATGACTGTTTTTCCAAAACCTTCTTCTGAAGTTCTTCCAAGTCTCTGGAATAGCTTTGAGAGAAAAGAGAGCTAATGAGAGAAAGAAAACTGTTCTCTCCTGCTTCTACCAACAAATTCTATCACCTAGAGAAAAGCACTGATTTATCCATCATTAGCTCATAGTTCATAGAGTTTTATAAAGCTGCAAGTAAAGAAAAATGAAGACAAACCATTTGGTTACTACCGACTCATTTTGTCTTTGGCTAGAGAAAACACCACAGGCATACAATGTACCATATACCGATTTCTAAAGAATTAATGGATAAAAGATTCAAATGGGATCAAATATTAAGAGACTGAAGCATAAAGGACATTACAGATTAAAACCAACGTGTTGCTTTGCATCAGGTTTTGAGAAGATCAATTCAACAAAAAGCAAGATGCCTTCTGTTTATTTGGCTTTACTTTTAAGAAGATTAATTGAATGAGAATAAGTTAAAATTAAACAAATCTCATCAACTATATAACTTTCATTTCAGATCCCAATTTATTTCCTGGGTGGCTAAATCAGAAGCTTTTTTTCAGTCTTTTACAGTATCCGTATGAACTGATAAAGATGCCAATATTTAACTGATAAAGAATGAATGACTAGATGATCATCATGTGAATTTGTACTGAGGGCGATTTAAACTTGGCCTTTCTGGTTCTAATCCACATCTTAAACTTAACCGCTATGCACCGGTCCTCCACAATTCCTAAAATAATGTAGAGTTGAATCATACTATTTTTCATGATTATTCCCAGAACTTTAGGAAGATGACTTTAGGGAAACTATTGGACTATACTGCATATATGCATATTTTGTATATTGAATAACTTATCTTGTAAATGAGGGGTGTCAAACTCATGGCTTGGGGGCTGAATCTGGCTCACAGGTTCTTAGAACTGGCCCGCGGGGCTGCCCTGAAAACAGCAAAGGACAGGCCCGCAGTGATTCTGCCAGCGAAAACGGGCTCCCGAACTCCATTTTCGGCTGTCACGGCCTCTTGCAACCCTCTGCCGCATGTGGCCCTCCCAATCTCAGTTTTCACTGACAGAGGGTTGCAGGAGGCCGTGGCAACCGAAAATGGAACTCAGGAGCCTGTTTTTGCTGGCAGAGTACTGGGGCCACCACAGGCACCCCCGACAGGAGTGATGTCGAGCTGGCCATCCCCACCCTGGCCACGCTAACCCACGAGGCCCAACACAACCCTGATGCGGCCCTCAATGAAATTGAGTTTGAAACCCCTGATGCAAATCTATTTTTATTTCTCTTTTATCAATAAATGCATAAGGCAAAACTGAGTGATACAGCTCCGATCATAAACTGTATAGAGAATCATGGAGATTATGTTGTTGAAACTATTCAGAAACAGCTACAAAAATATGTTATCATGAAGGATGGCCAAAACACAAATTGCTATAGCCATCACTATTACGTTTTTGAAATTATGTTTCTTTATACAAATGCGTATAGTTAAAAAGTTCAGAACTGATTTTTTTTAAAATTATCTATTCAACAAAATAGATTAACCAGGACTCGGAAAATATATATATCCTGTTATTACTATTTTTCATTGGGACTAGGACCCAAATAGCTATTGTGTAAAGTGACTTATTTAAGAGGTTTGTAGAACTAATGAAGAACTTTACACATATATCTTCCATTTCCATAAATCTGATCAGCAACAATTACTTTATAAACACCAGATTTAAATCTTGGCTTTTAAAAATGACTATGTAATTCAAAATGAGGACTATAGTACCACTACATCCATCATCTTGAATTCCAGCTGAGAAATAGATATATGTGGTCATTTAGTTAACGGGACAAAGCAATGAGAGTTGTTTAACAACTAAAATACAACATAATAAATATTCTAAATGAGAAGAGCTTTTCGTGTTTGTTTGCTGCTCTAATTTAAATTAGCAATTGCATATTTAAAAGGCTTAATAAATGCAAGTTTAGCTTAAGGCTACAGTGTAAAGCAAACAATTTTTCACAAAGGGAGAGATAGTGTAAGACAAACACTTATTCACAAAGGGAGGGACATTGTGGCACCTAGCATATGGTAGCAAGGACAGAGCACACAAATTGGAGGGAAATGTGCCAAATTATTCAGGTTATTTATAATCCATAGGAAAATATGGATTTATTTTAGCTACAAGATATAGTCAGCTTTTTACCCGTTAATTCCACAGTGTACAGCAATCAAACTGCAAATATGCAATGCATTGTAATCCAATATAGCTCTTTTAAATATTGACATTCTGATATTGTGAAACACAATATATTGTCCTCCCAGAACACTTGCTAACACTTCTTGCCTCAGTTGGTCTGATGAGCCTTAACTATCTCTCTAAATTATAGGGATTGGGGGATAGCAATCATAATAAGATATCTGTCACATTTTCTTTCCTTAAATGCCTTTTCTATTAAACCAGCTTTGAATATCCCCTGAATGTATTTTTTTTGTTCTCCTCTACCCTCAGAAATCCTTTTTTCATTTCTGTAATTATCACTTTTTCATTTAATATGGCATTGCAGATACTCACTGGGATAAGAAAAGCTCTATGAAGTCAAGGAGTAATATGGTCTCTGCCATAAAATTAATATTTTTAGACTAAAAAATAAAGGTGTTGCTTATTGAATTGGATCCTATCCTCTAATCTAGGCTTGTTAAACAGGTGTTCTAATATAAGGGTTGTGGGGGTAGAAGCAAGATGTTCAGTTTGGTTAATTCAGGGAAAAATATCTGTATGTTCTATTCATAAATTCCAAAATTCATAAACCTGAAATAAACAAGTGTACTCTGTTCAGGCAGCCACTGTAAGAACAGAATGTGGAGACACAAAATGGTTCAGAATTGAAAACAGCATGTGACAAAGTTACATCCTGTCAGCTATACCAGTGGTGGGTTGCTACCGATTCGCCCCGGATCGGGTGAACTGGTAGTGGCGGTGGCGGGAGGTTCCACCCACCTGGATGCTTCTGCACATGTGTAGAAGCGTTGCGCCCGCCCATGAGCGAACCGGTACAACGGGTTTTGAGACCCACCCCTGAGCTATACTATTCAACATATACACAGAAATAATTATAAGAAATGCATATTTGGAGGAATCTACCACTGGGGTTAAAATCGGTAGGAAAAATATCAACAACCTCCGATATGCAGATGATACAACATTACTTGCAGAAAGTAAGGAAGATCTGGAGTGGTTAATCCTGAGTGTCAAAGATGAAAGTGAAAAATTTGGACTGCCCCTTAACCAGGGGTGAAATGCTCCCGGTTTGGACCGGCTCGGGCAAGTAGGTAGTGATGGCGGCGGGCAGTTCGGAGAACCAGTAGCAAAAATCCCTGCCCCCGCCCCCCATGCCCAGCTGAGCCGTGCGATCATCAGAGCCTTTTTTTCCTTTTAAATGGCTCTGACCAGCCAAGCTCTGATTGCTAATCAGGCAACTCAGCTTGGATCGCCAGAGCCATTTAAAAGAAAAAGGTTTCTGTTTTTCTCTCCCCCCCGCGCCAGCCTCCAGCTTGCTTACCTTAGCTGCTGTTGCTTCGCTTGCTGTAATACCTGCAATCCATTGCATCAGCAAGCAACTGAATCTCCCTGCCTGCAATTAAGCTCATCGGTGAGGAGCTCTATCTGCAACTTTAAGACTTGTGGACTTCAACTCCCAGCAAAGCTGGCTGAGGAATTCTGGGAGTTGAAGTCCACAAGTCTTAAAGTTGCCAAGGTTGGAGACCCCTGTTCTATTGGGTAAGGTTTTTCCCCTTTGGGAGCTTTAAAAAAAATAGTTAATTGGGGTTTTTTTTAGTTGTTCTTTTTTTAGACCTAGCCATTTAAAGTTTAGGAAGTTTTAAATTTAGCTGCTTTTATATAAAAATAAAAATAAATTAAAATAAAATAATATTTGTGCAGCTTTCTGAGATTCAATGTGTTTCTGTAGTGTTTTACTCTAACTACACAAACACACAAAATCTCACAAAGCTGTATGTGGAATTTTGTGTGTGTGTAAAGTGTGAAAGTTGTTTTTTTGGGCTTTTTGTGCTGTGTGAGGTTCCTGCTTGTTTCAGGGGCCATTTTGGGTCTAGCACAGCTGCTTCTACATTGTGGGTGAGCCAGTTGTGTTGTGTTGTGTTTTGTAGGTTAAAAAAGGGCAAGGAAGTGACATTGACTTGGCCATGCCCACCCAGTCACCTTACCACCAAGCCCCACCCACTAATTAAGCCGCGCCCACAGAACCGGTAGCAAAATTTTTTAGATTTCACCCCTGCCCTTAACATCAAGAAAACAAAGATAATGACAACTGCAGAGAACACATAGGTCAGCAGATTGACAATGAGACCTTTGAAATAGTAAAGGAATTCATCTTCCTGGGCCAAAGTGGTGACTGCAGTCCTGAGATCAGAAGTCATATAACTCTTGAAAGAACTGTAAATGTCTGCATGAATGACATCTGGAAGAGTAAAAAGACATCAACCTCACAACCAAATGCAGGTTAGTTAATGCAATAATTTCTCCAATTGCTACTTATGGCTGTGAAACTTGGACTCTGAAAAAGACAGCCTTTGAACTGTGGTGCTGGAGGCAACGATTATACATCTCATGGACAGCAAAAATAAGAAACAAAGAAAATCCTAGACTGAACCTCACCAAAAATATTACTTGAAGTCAAGATTGCTGAACAAAGGCTGTTATTTTTTGGTCATGTCATGAGAGCTAACTCACTCAAAAAATCAATCATGCTGGGAGTGATCAGTGGAAAAAGAAGGGGCTGCCCTAGCGCCTTTTATAGTGCTGGTTAGACCCTATAAAAGATGACACTGGGATGACCATGGTAGATCTGAAGGAGGTGGTGCGATACAGAGGGGCATGGAAGAGTGCTGAGCCATAGAGTGGCTGAAGGTTGGACACGACTGAATGGCTGACAAAAATGACATATAATTTACTCAAAGTTGATTCAATTCCACCTGGATAATTTTTAAAGTTTCCAGACAAGGGTTCTGTTGGTTTTTTTATATCAAAAACAAGAAAATAAATTATGTATAAATATAAAAAAATTGAGAATCTGTATGGATAAAATTACAAACTTAGAAATTTAAAAATGGCTGCTATAGTTTACACAGAGCAGAAAAAAAGAGCAGACAGATGATTAAACAAGAGTTTAAGGGAAGAAAAACAAACAATTCATCTCTGTAGGCAATCTTCCCGTGCCTGACTCACTTCTCCTTGCCCGTAGAGATTAGAGAGGAAGGGATTACAAGAGAGTAAGCAGGCACAAAATGGTGTAACTGCTTTTATTTGTGTGCCTTACTCTTTTGCAATCTCTTCTAATTGCATGTTAGAGTTGTGTTATACATCTTGAATGCATGCTGTTGAACACACATTTCATTGAATTTTGCAAGTACTATACAGATACATAAAATTCAGCTATATATTACAAATGCCTTAATTATTTTTACTAGTTTGTGACATCACATCACTAAAATAATCTCAATTTGAAAAGTAATATACACTCTTAGCATATTCAGTAGTAATTTAAAAATCTTCTGCAAGAATACTGCTTTGCATCCGGCTTCAGAAGACCATTCTCCAAACGCAAGAACTGAGCATTGTACCTCCTCTCATCCATGTGTGCAATTCTGCTGTCAAGCCCAGGGTTTTCAGAAATGGCAGCACATGAAGCAATTAGGAAGGTGGATTCTGATTTTACCTCACTTTGCATATTGATGCAACAAGCCAATGAAATTAAGCAGTATGTGTTTCGCTTCTGACTCTTTAAGAAACGACGACAATCTGACCCATGTTTACTAAGTGAGTTTTTAATGAAATGCTACTGTATATCATGACTCCAAAACATGCAGCTGCAAGTGATTAATTATACCCTGGAATACCTAATAACAGACACTTCTGTTTAAATTACATATGGCACCTATTAATTTATTGTCCTTAATTATTAAAGTAGGAATGCTACATTGCACTTCTATCCCAAAGTCTGCTTCTACAATTTGCACATATTTTATCCCTGTCTTTCTTCTCGATTACATGGCTCTACTAATGGAAGGAATGTATCATAGCTTAATTAGTTAATTCTGATTTGTAATCTGCATATCCCATTTAATTGGCATTTTTCATGGCACCAACCTTAATCATATGTTTTGCATAACTAACAACCTTTGAAAAAGGAAACATTTAGGAGAAAGAAATGGATAGTTGGCTTTTATAGAAAACCTCTCTATTATACCCTTCCTCTGGTGACAGACACACTAGAACCATATAGCCCCTGAAATCTATACACAAGGCATAATTTCTTGGCCTTGAAAATTAAACGGATGTTTGGAATAGATTAACAAAAACTTGTTCGTAGGAAGATGTTTGCCAAGGAAAACATCTTAACTACCAGAAGGTTCTTAACTTAGAGTAATAGATTAGTTAATTGAATGGAATGCTTTATTTGGCAAAGTGTGATTAGACACACAAGGAATTTGTGGAGAAACTCTCAGTGTACATGCAAAGCAATAGAATGATAATCATAATACCAATAGTGGGGGAATAAAGAGAATAAAGATAAATAATAATAATATACAGCCATAGTACATGGGTAAATACCCATAGACGTTAGCACTATGGGAATTAGTTGTTCAGTAAAGTGATGGCACAACGGCAAAATTATCCTGTGTCTAGTTGTTTTGGCCTGCGATGTCCCAAGGGGAAAACCTGAAACAGTTTATGTCCAGAATGTAAGGGGTCTGCAGATATCTTCTCAGCCCTCCTTCTGACCCACACAATATACAGGTCTTCTATGGAAGGCAGGCTGATTGCAATTCATATTAGTGAGAAAAAATCATTAAAATTCAATTAAAAACACAGGTGTTGCATTTGCAGAACAAACATTTTATAGTTACCAGTTGTGTGGCTTAGTGTTCCTAGTTTCTAATTATTCAATTAAGAGTATTGTAAGGGAATGAAGATATACTGATGAAGGGATGTTTGAGCCATTATAAATGGAAAAGTAATCAATCCTAGGAAATTATTGAAAGAAATTCTAAATAATTCCATTTTGATACTGGTGGAGAGAAACTCTAATAGGCTTTCAAAATTGTTTATTCCCCCCCCCCCCGCTAAACTTTTTAGTTCTTTGTAGTGTCCAGATGTTAAAATAATGAAATTATTTACATTTGTTATGTCTTGCAAAAATGAAAGCAGGACTCATTGTAAAAGTTTCAATATTCAAAATTAATCAGGACCTTTTATTTACAGCTTTCCATTTATAACTTCCTAACATCAAAATTTTATTTTGGTTTTTTGCTATTTATTTCAGATTCTTTAAATTCTTACGCTTATGATTACCTTTTTCTTTAGTTCAGGATTGAAGGCAAATTCACATGGCATTTTCAAATTTTTCATTTCAAAGATCTCAAACAGCTAAGAAGTAAGTAGTTAAAGAGCAATTTCCAAAAGTGGTTAGCAACTGAGATTAGCAAATTTAACCTTCCTTTAAAAGGCACCAACTGCAATTGAGAGCAAGAGATGGCTATTCTTGCTGTCTTCCAGCACTCTGTCATGGCCCAGGACTCATTCTCTGACTCTGAAGAAATTATTCCAGCTAAACCAGTGGAATATATCAGCCTCAGAAGACATCAAGCCAGGAATCACCTCAGGCTGATCAAACTCAGATACCATCAGTACAGCTGGAACACTCAGATTATTATGCATAGCCTCCAAGCCTTTGAACTCAGTAAGGAGTGGAGAGGAGAGCAAAGACAATCAGTGAGGCTTCTTGCTGACCAAGGAGTAACACTTAATTAACGACAGCTGGCTGCACCCTGATTTAAGAGGCAGCCCTGACCCATGCTTTTCTGTTGGAAACAATCATCTGATTTTCTGCTCTGGTATATTTTTCCAGTGATTCTGTTCATGATTCATGAAACCCTGACCTCTGAATTGGCTCATAAACTTGACTTGGCTATCTAAACTTTGGATTGTATTTGATTTCTCTTCTGCAGGTCCCAATCAGAATAGAGCTGGAAGGGACCTTGGAGGTCTTCTAGCCCAACCCTCTGCTCAAGCAGGGAGCCCTATACAATTTGAGACAAGTGGCTGTCCAGTCTCTTCTTAAAAACCTCCAGTGATGAAGTACCGACAACTTCTCAAGGCAAGCTGTTCCAACTGGATTTTGATTCCAACTGAAAATGAAAGTACTCAGGGAAATTTTCTTTCCCAGATGGTCTGTTTTGATTTACATTCCTTTCCTTGTCTGCATTTATCTATTCAGTCTTGAGTAAATTGCTATTTTCACCTAGCAACTGAGTGTAAGAGAGTTTGAACAAGACATACTCAAACTTGCAGGGACTGTTGTCCTGCACTTGGCATGGAGACTGTTCGAGGAACAGCTGTTTGGAGTACATGTAGGCAATCTCCTATCTTATCTGAAAAGGCTCCAAAGACCTGGTCTAAACACCAGCTCTTTGTTCGCCATTGCTGTCACTGACTGTTTCACAAAGACATCATAAATCTGCTGTTCCTCTCCTGGAAACCTCAACACACATTATTGATGAATGGATTCAGTGTATAAAATCACTGATTTAAAGATACAATCTTTAAGTTTTATGACTTAAAACACTGGTTGAGTTTGATTTCTTGATTTTTTTGTATTCCCTGGTTTTGTAGTCACTCGCTTAATGAAGAGTTCTGGAAAACTCGATATTTGCCTTCATAACCAATCAGAAAAACAAGCAAAGAGATGTTTTAAAAAGTAGGATGTTCAGATAATTTTTCTATATCCATTAAAAATGGTACAAGTAGAATTATTGAAAGTTAATTGTAATTCTTCAGATTTTTCAGAATTTCAGAATTACAATTTACAACAGATGGCAAAAAGAGACCAGGGAAACAGCACTATGACCACTCATCAAGTAAATAGCAGAAAAGGAAAACTGTCAATATATCATTACCCATAACAAGTGCAAGGTCTTCTTGTTTCAATTATTGTGCGCAATACAATAGCTCCTTATTTTCACATAACAAGTCCATTGCAATGAAATGAAGACAGTTGAACTGGACATGCCTAGACAGCCAAAGAATAATAGGACACGATAGATACTTCTCAATCCAAGGACGACAATTTCTTTGTTGTCAAGGAAAAGGAAGGCCTTGGGAAAGGAGGGAGTCATTTTGAAGATGTGGGGGAACCAATCCTTGAGTGATAAACCTATATAATCTTATATAGAAGATATTAATCCAAGAGCCAGAGAGTATATGGATGCAGATGATTAGTCATTAGAAACACAGAGGGGTTGGGTGATACATGCATAAAATTCATAGAGATTTGCTGGATAAACTGCTAGATAGTCCTGAGGAGGAAGCAGATTGAGCTGGGAAGAAGGTTGGCATAAATCACACTGGGAAATGTAGTCAAGCAATCTTCAAAGCTAAATTTAGGTATTAGATTGAATTCCAGGACTTCCAAGGTAAATTTCTCAAAAAATGATACTTGTCTGATTCAGGTTAAAAGCCAAAGCTCACAGGTCTTAGTGTATGGATTCATACCAGAAAAGGGGATTTAGTTTTGTTAAGCTCTGGAAATGTTTTGGGACAAGCCAAGTGTGTATAATAAAAACTTTTTGTAATGCCAGCATTAGTAATGCAATTATCCCAATTTATGATGCGTCTGTACTACAGTGTATGTCACACTTGAAAAAGGATTAACAGAGCTGGAACAAGTGCAGATGAAGACTTCCAAAATTATCAACAGACTCATTTTTTCTGTGAGAAAATGATATAGCATTTGGGATTTTTAGCTTTGGAAAAAATGAATGGGACATGTTCAAGGCATATAAAGTCATGCATTTATTGGCAAGATAGGTTTTTCTCCTCTCAAATAATAAAAGCAGAGTCATCCAATGAAATTAAGTGGAAAGAGATTTAGAACACACAAAGTACTTCATAGAGCATAAAATCTGTGGACTTCATTAGGACAAGTGTTGAGGAAATGGCCATTAACTTGATGACTTTAAAGGGGGTTTGGATCAAATCATGAAGCTGACTCTATCAAGGGCTATTAATAGCAAAGACTGTTATTTTGGGGTTGGGCCAGCATGCCATCAAATGAAGATTATTGGAAAGACATTTAGAATACACAAAAGAGCACTTCTTCGCACAGCATTTAATTAACATTTGGACTATGTAAATACAAGATTCAGTAATGATGGTCAGTATAGGATAGGTTTATAATGGGCTATTAATCTTAAAGACTGAATGCTAGCTTCTCTTAGAAACAAAATGCTGGACTGATATGTACCTTGGACTGATCCAGAAGGGCTATTCTTATAGCCTAATGGATACAAGTTTCCACAGAAAAAAGTGCTTGGATAGAGCACTCGAAGCAAAATAATGGAGGTGCCCCATAATAGCTTTCTAAACATTACAGAATAGGTTTGACATTTTATAGTTCTTTATCATTTCTTGATTATTACAGGTGCAGTGGCTCAGTGGCTGAATGACACTGGAGAAGGTCTGTACTCCAGCAGTTCAAGTCCTAGCTCTGCATGACAGAGTGAGCTCCGTCACTTGCCTTAGCTTCTGCCAACCTAGAAGTTTGAAAGTATGTTATATGCAAATAGATAAATAGGTACCACTTTGGTCGGAAAAAACAGTGCTTTGAGTAGCAGCATAGCTTCCACAGTGCCAGACCTGCCTGAATGCGATGCACAAATGCGAGATGATATTGGGGGTGGGAAGTGCCCCAGAAGCCCCTGCAGAACACTGTCAAACCTTTTGAATATGGAGCTAGTTCACCTTCTATGATACACTCTGGATAAGTGTGTGAGCATGTACTGAACAAACTAGGAATTATCAGCAGCCAAATAATTACTTTGTATTAGCACTGTAGTCTCTTGGCTGATATAACCTCACCATATACGAAGTAAGTAGGTAAGTAAGTAAGTAAGTAAACAAATAAATAAATTTGTTGATGAAATAGCTAATAAACCATGTTAAATGATAAATCAGTGTTTATTTACTTCAGCACAAAAAAAGTTCCAGAATAGCTTACTTAAGATAAAACAGTATTTGGTTGAAGCATAAAAGTCAAGAATTGGTTCTTACTACAGCCCAATTTAATTCAGCTAAAATGCTTTAGTACAGGGGTGCCAAACTGGATTTCTTCGAGGTCTGGATCAGCACCGTAGTTCTCTGCAGGCCGGTGGCTGGGTATGTGTGTGGCAGGGGGGCGGGACGGATGTCTCCTGCAGCATTCTGCCAGCCATTTTTTGGCTTTTTTCAGCCTGGTTTTTGGGCTGTTTTGGGCCCATTTTTTGGCCTGTTTTGGGCTTGCTTTTCAGCCGACAGAGTGCTGAAGGTGAAAATGAGGCATGGGGGGGGGGGCACATGCGGCCCATTTAAGCTGCCAGAGGCACCACAGCCAGTCCCTTCATATTTCCAGACTGGCCCTTGAGTTTGACACCCCTGCTTTAGTAAGAGTAATACAGCCAGAGATTGTTGGCTGTCTTGTGACAGCTGGAATAGAGAAGGAACCCTAACACTATCGGCCCTCAGCTGAGCCAATGGAATTCTCTATCTCCCCTTACATCTCAGGTAGACAGAATGGGGGCTGGCTGAGAGGTAGGGAATATTTTGCACGAGGAAGAGTCGATGCTTGAATGAAGCAGCTTTTTGGGCAGGAGGTTGGCTTCCTTATCTTTTTATGCCCTTGTGCAGTCAGAGAGGAATAAAGGTCTGAGACTTTGTAGATCATATATTTTATATGCATTTCTAGCCAAGTAAGTAAAAGAAATATGAAGCATGTGTTGGTTGGAAAGAAAATCCTAGCACTGTGATTTTATGAATCCCATTATTGCATTATCATTTCAGTTAAGGGTACATGCAGCAAGGAAAGGGTTACCAAATATATGAAGTGTGTAAAATGTATTAAAAGAGTGAAGAAAGCAATGGTGAGCTGGTTTTCTTATTATTAATTTAATACTTTTATAATCTGCCTGATTTACTGAGGTAAGGCATGATTTAGCATGCTGTGATCCAGGGTATGAAATCATTCAGCTTGAGGTTTTTGCTGTTCTGACAAAACACATCCTAGATGTATCAGACAGGATGATGATGAACTGAACTTTATGTGCCCATCTAGAAAAAAACCAGAAAGGCACAAAGACAAAGGCATCACTGTCATTTCAAAACAATCAAGCAAAAGTACAGGGTGAAATCACTCACTTTCAAATAAAATTGGGCTCTGTGTGTGTATCTAAAGGCATCATTAAGAATATATTATAAACAGGATAAAATGAAAAACAAAACCTATGTATGTATATATGTAATGTGACCAAGGGAAATTTAACTTGACGAACTTTTCCATGCCTGATTACAAAAGACCTTCCGACTGTCAAAATTCTTAAATTTTACTGAGCCAAAAAACCTGTTTGAGTCCATTAGGATGCTGATATCAAATGAGATTATACTGCACTAACACATAGTGAATGAAGGTTAATATAAATGAAGAATGAGAATCATGTTTCATGTAGTTTTATGTCTAAGAGCAAAAACGGATGAGTAATGATCTAATATAGCTGTTATAGGGCTGCATGATTTCATTTTGCAGTTCATAAACCAAATATTCACACTATACTCATGCCTATGGTTCCCATATCACATTAATAAATAATGTTGTTAACCAAATATATGCTGAAGATGCATAACACAAACTTCAGAATGGAACTATAGGGTTGTCATTGCCTTGTTGAACGGATGGATATCTTAGGTTGGAGTTCAATGCTGGAAATGTGATCCTATTGCTTCTTCTTTTCAATAGCTTTTGTTCTTTGCAATGATAAACTTTCACATTGATTGGCAAATAGGAGGCATTGCTTTGCAGTGATTTCAATCTTCTTTGTCATATAGATTTCAAATGGGAATTTACAAAATGGGCTCTTTGAAATGGGAATTATTTTTTTAGGATTTCTCTTTCCAGTGCTTTTCAGTATCTCCATGAAACAGCTGGAGAAGATTTTTAGGAGAAATCTATTGGGTATGTTTGCCCTGTGTGGAGTTGCCTTCTAAACTGAGGCAACAACCAGATGTTGTCTCACTAGCTTTCCCTGGATAATGGGGGCTGGGGTGGGAACAAATGTACACAGTCTGAGCCCCAAACTCCTTTTACACCCTCCCATAACTTCTGGGAACAGCCAAATAGATAGTGATGCCACCAGTAACTTTATTTATAAAAAAGCCTTCTCTGCCAATGGTTTACTAGAGGAAGACAAGTGACAAATCGTCAAACCTTTTTTGAAAGACTGAGGATTTCTTTTCTTCATAGCTTGCAACCAGCAACGGAAGACCGACACTTTAATTCTTATGAAAAGATAAAATGGATGACCAGAACATGGTGGGCAAACACACTGATAAACTTCAAGCCCAATTATTACAATGTATGTATGACTTTCTTTACATCTAGAAATTTCACTTGATTGAGAACTTGGCAGCCAGGCTGGTCTTTGGAAATACTCAAAGAAATCAAATCACTCTTGTGCAGAAAACTGTACAGAAACTGCGAACAGTTCTTTAGGTGGATTATCAAGCGCTGGTCTACAGATAGCAATAGCAATAACACTTTACAGTGCTTTACAGCCCTCTCTAAGAGGTTTACAGAGTCAGCCTCTTGCCCCCAACAATTTGGGTCCTCATTTTACCCACCTTGGAAGGATGGAAGGCTGAGTCAACCTTGAGCCTGGTGAGATTTGAACTGCCAAATGGCAGTCAGCCAGCAGTCAGCAGAAGTAGCCTGCAGTACTGCCCTCTAACCACTGTGCCACCATGGCTCATGCCACAGGCAGATCTGGGAGTAATTTAGCACCAAACCCTTTCTATGGCTGCCTAGGGTTTTGGATTTGAAAGGATCTGTTGTTCCTTTTCTTCAAAAAGGTTTTTAAAATGTACCTTTCTGAAATTTAAAGTTTACATTTAAATTTTTAATTTTAATACACTGGTTTTATTTTAAATTGCTGCAGGATTCTAATAATAGTATAACACTTCAATAAAACAAGTGATCTGGTCCACTAATATTAAACAATAATCTATTGTTTATAACCATACTTTTTCACATTGCATAAAGCAAAGTCCAAACAAATTACAGGATAACATTAAACACGGGCTACAGAAATATGATAAGCAACAAAAGGATCTGTAAAGGTCTTACCCATAGTGTGCCAGCAAATCTAGAGAATAACAGCAGCCAATACATTGGAAGAGGTTAACTTGCGGAACAATACCAACCTTAATTTCATATGCTAGCAAAGTAATGCCTAAAGACCATTCAATGCAGATGAAAGCCCTACATGAAAAGGGAAATGCCAGATGTTCAAGCTGCCTTTAAGAAAGGCTGAGGAACATGAGACATTATTGCTAATGCCTGCTGGATAATTGAGAAAATGCTAATTTGTATTTCATATTTTGCTTTTTTTGCTTATTATCTATATATTTTGTAGCATTAATTATGCCAAGTTTTTGTATTCTATGGTTATTATCTATGTATTTTGCAGCAGCCTTTTTATTGTGGGCAGCCACATTAATTTCTTAAGTAAATGAACAGCCAGGGAATACCAAAATTTCAGGTGACGGAAATGGTGTCAGTTGTGTTTATCATGCCAAGCTGTGAAATGTGTCTAGAAAAATAGGCATTTCAGAACATTTCATTGTATTCATGCAAAACCTATTTTCAGTAAGCCAAAAATGAGGCAAAAAGAGAGGCAAAAAGAGAGGCAAAAAGGACCAAGCTTTGGACAGATGCAAAGACCCAGTTGTCTGGAAAAGGCTCTAATGCTGGGAAAGGGGAAAGGAAAGGAAAGAGAAGAGAATGACCAACAGCAAGGTCAATGATCTGAAAGTCAAACCTTACTCAAAGGTGGGGGGGGGAGAGAATCATGTACAAACTAGCATTCTGATCTTACCCTACTTTAGATTATGGCATAATTTCAGCAGAATCCACAGCAAAACACAATGATACCAAAATGATACGCTATGTATGATCTCATAATCAAACAAATAACTCTATTGTCTGTGGAATTACCAAAACAAATGGCTTCTATATCAGCTATTCACTTCTTTCCTTTTAATTTGTCTTTTATTGTATTATTCCTTCTTTTCGTTCCTTTTTTTCTTTGGATTTTGTATTAAAAAACTTAATTAAAATACATTTTGAAAAAAAATTACACTAATTACTAGTCTCTAGAGATATTAGAGATGACAGGAATTGGAATTGAAATTATTAAGTAACTGATGAAAAACAAAATTTTACTTTCATCACATGCAGAAACATATTTAATGTTTTGACTGTTATAGATTGAATAGGATACTTACAGATGATGCTGACTTCTGTTCTAATGTCATCCTAATCAACAAGTGTTAAATTTCACCAATTTAAGCCCACAGTATTTTCCATTACATTTCCATCCATGATGGATTAAATGAAGAACCTAAAATGAAAGGAAATAAAAATAACATGTAAAAGGTATCCTCAGACTTTCTGTCACCTACTAACAAAAACTAGTTTATCTCCACTTTGCAACTACATCACAAAATAACATAATAAACACAAAACCTTGAAATGTTAATTTTTTTCTAGAAATATAAAAACAGAAGAAGGCTCCAATGGGTTCTTTAATTATGGTAAATACTGTGTGTTTGTATATATGTGTAGAAAGAAGGGAGGAATAAATAAGTAAAGGAGAAATCATATAGTGTAATCTAAGAAATGTGGTCTGTTTGTGTCATGAAAATCAGAAACATTTGAAAGTGTGGTATTTTGTCAACATTCGAGGGCACATCACCAGATGTTGCTACCAACAGATCTCATTAAAATTAATGGCACTTGTACAGGAGCAATACTCAATGGAGTTTTCCTTCCATCAATTCATTATTGCTATTGTTATGATACATATCACTCCTCAGGGCATTCTCAATGAATTCCCCATTTAAAAAAAAAAATAGAGTCTACAAGAATTAATCTATTGTTATCCAACTAGGGCAGAAAAGGAACCAAAAAAACTTAATGAGGGAGGAAAAAGCTAAAAGCTAAATAAAATTACATGGAATTAGAAGTGATTCATAGCTTTGCTCAGGCTCAGGCTATGTAAGAAATGGAAGCAAGATAAAATCTAAAGACTACACAAACACTCCTGAGAGGATTAAGTCTTATGCTCCATTAAAACTTCAGAGGAACACCATTTTAAGATGTGAATGGTAAAACTAGTCTGACACATTAGAACAAAAACAGTCTGATGGTTATTTCACAAGGGTATCTATGAGGCACCGGTTTACACAATGCCCTATTCATAGAACAAAGATAAATAATTAAGCAGCATGTGTACATGCAAAGTGGCTCTGAGAGACTATTTGTTTTAACAAACTTGAGACTGAGTTCTACATGAAAATATTTCCCTTGCTTTAACAACTTTGGTCTATGTTATGCTTGTGCCTTTTACTATATATAGGCAAGTCAGGAGATTTTTGTCTATTAAAAACCTTCAGAAAATATTGCCATCTGATCTATCTTGGGTTTGCTTTAAAGAGCTCAAACTCAGTTCTGAATTCTAAAGAGGCTGAAATCATTGTACAGTCCATGATGCAACTTCCACCTGGAGAAGCAGCACCTAGAAATCCTGGCTATTAAACTAAGGAAGCCAAATATACACAATAGGTATTAGTACTCATAACATTGCAACTCCCTTAATCATTGTTAAAATACTGAAAATTGGCCATGTAGGTCTCTCAGCTTCAGTTAATATGCATTCTGCAGTGACATCAATTAATCAGGAAAAAAAAATAGAAAAACTGCTTCCAACTCAGGATTTGAATCAGACTTGAAGTACATTTTGTTAATTCAGTTTAAAAAAATCTGTCTCAACTAATCAATGGGCAAGGTTGGACTATCAGAACTTCACTGATTAAGTAAAAACATTCACAAATTGCTCACTTTATATATCACTTTAAACCATATAATCTGTTAGCGTTATAACCATACTTCACCAGAAATGGAAATTATCATTATTGGCTTTGGGAGAGGCGATGCTTTAAACCACCTTAAAATCATGTTTTTATAACTTGTTTTGTTCTGAAATAAATAACTTTATACTTCCAGTTCAAACAATGGTTAATTTGATGGTTTTTGTACCGGATGTTTTATACAGTGTTTTAAAACCTTCATAAAAGGGCAACTTCAGCAATCAGAATTCTCATGCATATTTTTGCTTATTATTTTGAGAAAAAATTACTTGAATCAGGCGGGTATTTACACAAATTAATATTTATATTAATTTGCCAGTATTAATACATATTAATGCATAATAACTATTAATATTTCAGTTCATCAGTTGATCCTCCCTTCCTTGAAATAAGTTTCTTAAAACACATGCTTGATTAAACTTAGTAGGTGTTCTAAATAAACATATATATGAATTTTCAGTTAATTTGACAATGCTAGCAACAAAATCAGTGCTTCCAGTTTTTCTATAAATTTTCACCCACTATGGTTAAATATTTGCTAGGGCAAACATCACGAACTAAAAGGACTGTAAATATGTATGCCTTTTATTTAGAAAAAAAAATAGGAAATCTCCACATTTACCAATATAAGAAAATAGAAAATTCACTATATAGGAGGACAAAAGAGCAAATTTGTTTAATCTGGTAATTTGTTACTATTACAGAAATACTTTCAAAATTTGTATTGCAGACAATCATGACATACAATCAATTCAAAAGATCTGAAATTGGTATTTCCTAAAATATATCATTTACTAGTAAGATATACTTACCAAAACCTAGAGTCTAAAGAAGAATCCTGTACTCACCTGCAAAGAAAGAATCAAACATTAGATACATGCCAGTTCATGATGAACAGTTCAAAAAAGCTCACTGCAAGATATAGTTTTCATTGAAGTTTATGACCCATAATCTAGTACATATGTCCAGTAATATTCTTTTTACTTCTTATTTAAGGCTAAGAGATGTGGACTGGCCCAAAACACCCAGACGAGTCAGATGCTTAAGAGAGAATTAGAACCTGGGTCTTCCTATTCCTAGTCCAGCACATTAATTACTGGCTCTCATTCATGTCGTATTATTCCTCCAAATAGAAAACATTTCCATATTGTAAAAAGAATCGTCTTAAATTATTGACCACAATCTATATATGCTTATGTTCATATTTTTTTTCAATTGAAATCACACATAACAAGGCTAATCAACTGATTTTAAAATGTCTGCCATCCAGTTCAGGTGTGTAGATATTTATAATCTGATCCTATCCTCCTAATGCCCTTCTGTCATTGGTTCCTATTGACTGCTTACTCTGAAATGGGATTTGATTGAATTTGACTGAAGTAATAAAACAAAACTCAGAAAAGGGAAATTAAGACCCCAATTTTAGTCACAAATACTGCCAATTTAGTGTAGTTGAATTCTGACTAGCAGGATCCAGGAAAACAGCCTTCTCTGCAGTTGTTCCGCCATGTGGAACTCTTTCCCCCTGGAGGTGAGGTAGGCTCTCACTCTCTTAGCCTATTGTAAAGGTGTAAAGCTTTAAGAGATATCGGCAGCCTTGCTTATGGCACACTAAGGGACACGGAGCCATGGGGTTGGTTAGTGCCCTAAAGGCCTCCCTGCCTTTTAATCAATTTTTAACATTCCTTGCCTCTTTTTTTTTTTTTTTTAATTTGATTCTCCAGAGACTCAGGGCGGCTTACAGTGCATTAAGCAATAGCCTTCATACTTTTGTACTATTTACATTAGAGTCAGCTTATTGCCCCCACAAACTGGGTCCTCAATTTACCTACCTTAGAAAGGATGGAAGGCTGAGTCAACCTTGATCCTGGCGAGATTCGATCTTACTTTAATTGCAGACAGCTGGTGTTAAATTACAGTGCTTCTGTCTGTTGAGCTAAACCAGGCTCCTGGTTTTTTTCCTGGTTTTTTATGTTTTACATACTCTTTTTTATGCTTTTAATATTTTGTTGTATACCATTCTGAATCCCTCTGTACAATGGGCAGTTCTTGAATATGATAAATGAATATATTAAATAAGTATTCCCAGAAGGGTAGCTTTTCTTTAATGAAACACATAATGCATAAACAAAACTGCTTTAACAAGATAATAAGAAAATTGTGGACATTTCAGAATTGACCCAGCCGAGTATTAGAATATCTCATTGTCTTCACTGGATAATTTATAAAATGCTTGGTTTCCATTATCCTGGATCACAATTTTTTAAAATATAAAACATATGTATTATAAAACATAATGCCGGAAAAGGGCTCTGGTTCTGAACTTGGAACACTCAAAATGTTTTTCTGAAGTTGGAACATTTCTAGCCTGAAATCTTTTGCTTTCATTTGGAGTCTTTTGTGTTGCAATTAACAAGATGTACTTGTTCTTTCAATTACAAATATAACATTAGGAACTTCCTTCTGGTCCTCAGAAGACTTCAGAATTTCTTTTTAATCTTTCCAACGAAGTCCTCTACATTGGAAAGATGGTATCTGCTAGTTAAGCAACATCAAAGGGTATATATGGGATGTTATGCTGTTCAATGATCCTTGCATGGTGACACCTCAATTAGCCCAGAGATAAATTTGCCTGCTCTGTAACTTTTTGATTAAGGTAAATCTCTGGATTAAATTAGTTCTTTTTTTTCTTTTTAAAGGCAAAGTCTCTAAATCAGCTCAATGACTGATGACTTTATGAATTAAGATTTTACCCATGTTGCTTTCTTAGCAGCTAAATAAAAATGATTTGCTGATGCCTTCTTCCAGAATGCTTTTTCAATTTCCTAATCTACTTTATAGCTCTGGTACTTTTTAGTTGTCTCCCATCCCGACATTAACAGTTTCAGCATTAACTCTGTTGTCAGGTCCAAGGAACCAAGAACATCACAAGAATTTACTTAGAGCAGTTTCTTTATTGTTGCATGCCTATAGATAGGAATATCACCAGACTAAAGCACAATTTGCATAACTATTAGATATATTTTATGGAAGATTAGAAAGGGTCCAGTGGGCCTTTTCTTATATACTAGGCTGATTTGCCTCACTCCTTGGGAAATACACACACACACACACACACACACACACACACACACACACAGAGCCCTGTAATTCTGCACCACATTACATCACACCTGCTTACCTTTTTGTGGTCAGTCAAGGCCAACTAGGAGATGCTACCTAGTTGGATAGATCTATCCTTTAATCATGCTCTATTAAGATTTTTAATAGGCGGTACCAATCATGTCAAACTTATCCACTTATTTAAAACAACCACTAATTTGAAAGATCTTAAATAAGGATCCTAAAGTGTATCTATACACAAATCAGTCATGAATCGATTTTTAAAATGGGAACCAAAAGCAGCAGCTCTAGACAGCTTTCTCTGGTTATGAACCTGCTTAACCAAAGCTAATGGTAGACTTGTTGTGTAAACACTGATCATGTAATCTTGGATTTATATTTATATTTCACAGCATCTAATAATTCATTATAAGCAATGCAGTTTTATTATTCCATATAATAGCAGTTTAGGATAGGATGAGACAGAACACTATTTCACAGAGTTCCTCATGAAAAATCTAGCCTCTGTAATTAATATGTCAATTCTCCAGAAACTGTTAACTGAAAAAGAGATTGTATTTTGAAGATTACCATTTCCTAGAAGACTAGCTATAGAAAAAAGAATTTCATAAATTTGCAAGATATAGATGTATTGACTTTCACATAAGTAATGGCTAGAATATGGATGCCAAGACTGATTGCTTTTTTAAAATTAACACCGGTATGTTGGTTGGTTAATATTAGAGTTTTATTCCCCCAATTGTTCTTCTATTATTTGCAAAATAATGCAGCATTTAATCTCTTTCTAGTAGATTTTCAATAGTACAGGTACCATAACTTCATACATCCTCTAAAAAGAGCTGGGAAGACAATGAGAAGTCTCGGTGCTTGACAAGATGTCTATCAAATTCATTTTTGATGGGCACAGCTAATTAATACAGACTCTCAATACAAAAAGGTCAATGCTGATTACAGAGATTAATAAAACAGTATCTGCACTGGTTCATTCTATGTTTATATGGGAACTACTGAATGCTACAAGGAATTACAGAACATTCCCTGCTGATGTAATGTTTAAATACAGCTCATTTAAATACATGAGAATGTAATTCCTGTCTCTGTCTAGCTAATAATCACTGAGTGATAAAGCTAATTTAATCTATTATATCTATGGACCCATCTGCTTAACCCTAATAGTGAAAGAAGCAAAATGTGAGGGAATTTTGCAATTGATCCCACAGGAATTAAATTTATACGTCAAGGGTACCCAGAAGGATAACATGCAATTTAAACATGTTTTATTTTTTCTTTTAATCTATAAATTATATTCCATAAATGGTATAAGTAGTTCTTCTTTTCAGGATCTTCTATGGATAAAAGTGACAAAATACTGGAAGATGACCTTCTTGTAAAAAGGAAGGAGATGTTTATATGAGACACTCAATATAGTATTTCATAGTATTTCAAGACAAAGGAGAACTTGGAATGCTTCTGCATACTGATTTTATTTAATTTGCTTAAAAGATTTATAAACTAACAACAAGGGCAAATTTATCTATATTTATGCTATGAAAGAAACAAGTTGTGCCCATGGTAGAGTCATATGGGGTGATACTATTCACATATCCATTATATAGTCCACTGTACAAAGAATTTAAGTGCATTTCTTAAAAAATTTAGAAAAAAGAATGAATGTGTATACTCTTGTTAAATCAGAGTTGCTATCGAAGTGTTGATACCCATATGCCTTGCAATAAAATTTTATTGTGTTAGGCAGCTGGCAGCCTACCAAGGCTGCCTGTCTAGATTTTACATTCATTTACAGTTAATAGCTAAGGCATGTGAAAGATCTGATATTTTGCACATTTCAGTTATTTCTTACTCTGGGACTTTTCTGTATTCCACAATGAGAACCAAAAGAGGATCATGGAGGATCTCTGTTATGACTGTTGTGTATTGTTTATTAAAGGTAATCTATATTACCTTTTTCATCTAGGCTAACAAATTCTTGTAATTCCAGATTTCAAATATATGATTTATTGCTCTAATGAAGCATGATTGCCTTTGTGTTAGTTAGGGTTACAAAAACAAGTTAGGGCTCTTGCTAGTGAATAAGTTGTTCCAATGCCCAAGGAATACCTTTCTGGATGGCTGGAGGCTTTTGGTGTTGGATGACTTCAACCAGCTAGAGGTACCGGAATACACTTGTAAGTGGATCATAAGCTTCCTAACAAACAGGAAACAGCAGATGAAGCTAAGCAGAATCACATCAGATACCTGTACAATTAGCACAGGGGCCCCCAAAACAGCTGTGTGCTCTCCCCACTTGTCTTCTCTCTATATACTATAGACTGCATCTCTATATACCTATGACTGCATCTCTAACGATCCATTAATCCATTATCCATCCCATAACCACCCGCGGCCGCGCGGGTGGTTATGGGCGCAACTCGTTGTGCCCACGTGACACCCCTCCTGCGCGAGCTGCACTGGCTTCCAGTGGTCTTCCGGGTGCGATTCAAGGTGTTGGTTACCACCTTTAAAGCGCTCCATGGCATAAGACCCAGGTACCTTCGAGACCGTCTTCTGCCACCAATAGCCTCCCACCGGCCAGTCCGCTCCCACAGAGAGGGTCTCCTCAGGGTGCCATCGGCCAAGTTATGTCGGCTGGCGACACCCAGGGGGAGGGCCTTCTCTGTGGGAACCCCAGCCCTGTGGAATGAACTGCCCCCGGAAATACGTAAGATCTCCGACCTCCGGGTGTTTCGCTGCGCACTGAAGACCCTGTTGTTCTGCCAGGCTGGCCTATCAACATAATAATTTTAAATTGGGGTATTTTAAATTTCTGGGGTTTTAAATTGAGCCAAATCTATTTAATTATTTTAATTTTTAACTGCTGTTTTGTCTTGTGTCTTTAAATAGGCTGTACACCGCCCTGAGTCCTTCGGGAGAAGGGCGGTATAGAAATAAAATTATTATTATTATTATTATTATTATTATTATTATTATTATTATTATTATTATTATCTGTTAAACTATTGAAGTTCGCAGATGACACAACAGTGATCGGTCTCACTCGAGACAATGATGAATCCGCATACAGACAGCAGGTTGAACAACTAGCCTCGTGGTGCAACCGGAACAATCTGGAACTGAACACACTAAAAACCATAGAAATGGTGGTAGACTTTAGGAGAAACCCTTCCATACTTCCACCTCTTACAATACTAGACAACACAATATCAACAGTAGAGACCTTCAAATTTCTAGGTTCTACCATATCGCAAGATCTAAAATGGACACCTAACATCAAAAACGTCATCAAAAAATGCACAACAAAAATGTTCTTTCTGTGCCAACTCAGAAAGCTCAAACTGCCCAAGGAGCTGCTGATGCAGTTCTACAGAGGAATTATTGAGTCTGTCATCTGCACCTCTATAACTGTCTGATTTGGCTCTGCAACCCAACAAGACAGACACAAACTTCAGAGGATAATCAGAACTGCAGAAAAAACAATTGCTACCTTCCATTGATGACCTGTATACTGCACGAGTCAAAAAGAGGGCTGTGAAAATATTTACAAACCCCTCGCATCCTGGATATAAACTGTTTGACGCTATAGAGCACTGCACACCAGAACAACTAGACAGAAGAACAGTTTTTTCCCGAACGCCATCACTCTACTAAACAAATAATTCTCTCAACACTGTCAAACTATTTACTAAGTCTGCACTACTATTAATCTACTCATCATTCCTATCATCCATCTCCTTCCGCTAATGACTGTATGACTGTAACTTTGTTGCTTGTATCCTTATGATTTATATTGACTCTTCCTAATATGATTTGATTGCTTATTTGTACCCTATGACTATCATTAAGTATTGTACCTTATGATTCTTGATGAATGTATCTTTTCTTTTATGTACACTGAGAGCATATGCACCAAGACAAATTCCATATGTGTCCAATCATACTTAGCCAATAAAAATTCTATTCTATTCTATAATATTTGGCTATAGGAAAATTATATTCTTGTGCTGAAATTAGAAACCAAAATTCATATTCACACTTAAAGTTGCTTTAGTATGAAATATATAGCAGAGACAGAGCCCTTAATACTATCTCTCTGTACTACTATGAGATTTTCTGATGTAATAAATCACAACTAAGACTTTCAAGGTAGCACTTTAGACAGTTGCGTTCAGTTGTTGCTAAACTAACTGTCCATATCTTATCTTCATTTACTGGCCACCTGTCTTAAAAAAAACAATCTTAAGAACTGGACTTAATATATAGAATGAAATAAAAACATCAGTAGTATTGAACAGTGTCTAATATAAGTGTCCAAGATGATTTATTTTTCTCCTTGGTGCCTAAGGGAGGGCAGTAGAGGTCAGGGAGTGTTTGATAATGTCTGAAGAAGACTGAGAATTACCTTCCCAAGTCAGTTGCTCTTTATTCTTTTTTCCCCTCTTACTAGTTACAAAATCTCACCCCTTTATTTGTGTAAGAAATCAAAAAGGAGACTGGCCATTATCTGAAATTGCTTAAGGAGAGTTAGCACATATAGTCTAATTTTAAATGAAGATTTATTGCATTTTCTACCATAACCATAAGATATAAAGTATGTTTTTCTCCCAGATAAAAAGTTTTTTTAAACTTTTTTAAAAATCTCATTTATCTCATTATGCTAAAATGTTTATGTGTGGGTTGTAATTTAGATCCCAGTCAAGAGGGTGAGCTTTGGAAAATAATGCTAGGGCATGTTGTTTTACAAGTTGCCACTCCTTTACAAAACATGAAATATAATCATAAGAAGTGAGAGAAACTGTTCTCTGAAACTAATCTTAGTATTAAGCAGCATTCTGATTAGCACAGTGGAACTCCATGGAATTCTTCCATCAGTAAGATTTTCTGTATTAGTGTTGGTGGAGGAAGTCATTTCAATCCCATTTCCACTAAATGATTCAGCTCAAACAAAAAAAGGATGAAGCTGTGTCTCTGTGCATATATATAAATCTTTGGATTTGGAGATCTAAACATGCTTAAACTGATATTTACTGTCTGGTCTGGCTCCTGCCAATTAAGAGCTTTAGTGATATGCATTCAGGTTCAGGTGTCCTTGGCTTCAATACGATCTCAGTATAATGGATAATTTATCAAATTTATATAAAGCTTTATTGAAATATACCATTTTTTAAAACCCTCTATTTAAAAGCCATTAAAAGATTGGGAACACGATTTAGGTAAGCTAGAATTAACTTCAATAATACCAATTCATTTGTTTAAGTCAAAATCAAAGCAAAACAAAACCCATAGCTAGGCAAATCTTCACATGTAAAGCAGCCAAGTTTAGCATATATAACTGTTCCAAGAAAATTGCATGCAAGTTAAAACAATCAAATTACAGGTTGGCCATAAAGCTCATTGAGAGACCTTGGGCCAATCACTATGACAGCTTCTCTCTCTGACAAAAAAAGAAATGAGTTCAACTGGCAGCTATCCCATCCAAAACAACAAAAGAGCCTTTTACCTCTGCCATCAGCCAGAGATCAAAGGGCCCTCACCTCAGTCTAGATCAGCCTGTTCTAAGAAGACAATAATTTTTGGCTTCTAACTTTGTTCTAACCTTGGAAAACCTATCTTGCTCTTCTGTATTCTCCTTTACCAATTCCTCTTTTCTTGTGCATTAGTAAAATTAGACTTCAGCAAGGCATTCAACAAGGTGGACCACAACCTACTTCTTGATAAACTAGAAAAATATGGGATAGACAGCATCACCATCAGATGGATTTGTAACTGGCTGACAAACTGTACTCAACGAAGAGTCCTTAATGGTACTACATCTAAATGGAAGTAAGTAAGCAGTGGGGTACCACAAGGTTCCGTCTTAGGCCCAATACTCTTCAATATTTTCATAAATGATTAAGATGAGGGAATAGAAGGGGAACTCATCAAATCTGCAGATGACACTAAGCTGGCAGGAATAGCCAACACCCAGGAAGACAAGCTCAGGATCCAAAAAGATGTTGACAGACTTGAGCACGTGAAGGCCAGCAAGGCCACACGATCCAGGTGGGATGGTTTTGTGTGCCATTTCTGTCATGCAGGCCAGCACGCGGTGACGTAAAAGGTTAGCCATCACTGGTATAGGGTCTTCTGCTTGAGCAGGGAGTAGGACTAGAAGATCTCCAAGGTCCCTTCCAGCTCTGTTCTGATTCTGATTCTCTTTTTAGTGTATAAGTTGAAAGCAGGATGAGATTTTCCTCATCCTCTACCCCACCCACTGCCACAAGCTCACATATTTTTTTTAAAGGATGTTAGCAGCTTTAAAGTATTATATCTAACAAGTGAAATAAAAATATTGTACATTTCTCCACAGTCTTCTTCACAGAGCTGTTGTGAGGAAAACAATTGGGATGGGAGGAAGGATCATGAGCTTCTTCAAAGAACAGTCCTCCTATTGGGCAGTAAGGCAATTATATTAGGTAGCAGATGCTGAGAGGGAGCAACAAGATGTTGAAAGAAGCCAGCTGTTAGCATACAGTCTACCCTTCATCCATCAATAGTGTTGAGGAAAGGTTCAATAGCTAATCCTGCTAGCTTCTTGCACACAGTTGTGGGCTGGTTCCAAGAGTGCTGTGAGACTTCTGCTGTAATTGCAGTGGAACAGGATGCATGAACATTGGGTTTTGAAATGATCAACAAAATATGCATCAAGCAAAATTCAGAATTTGTATTCCATCGTATAACAAACATTTTGACATAAGTCAGCTGTGAATACAAGAAATGCCATGCCTTGCAGTGTTAATTAGAATCCCAATTTGAAATGTGAGAATATATTTCTAGCTGACAGGGAAAAAAATCAGAATTATAGAACAAAATTTAAGTAAAAATAATATTATAGATTTTTTGGAGTACATCACCATCTTGTGCTTGAAAATTCAGATTGCAAGCTTATAACTGACTCTTGTGTTACATTGTAAAATTATTTACCTAGCAGAAACATCCATTAAACTAAGAGAGAATTATATTTAACAACAACAGCCACAACATTACAGGCACAAGATAAACACTAGAGATTGTAGTCTTAAGGCCTGTTTACTTAAATGCTTAATTTCCTTTGAATTTTATCCAACAAATCCCAAATGTTCATGAACAACAGATCAACCACCTCTCTTCAGGACAGCCTTGTTCTGTTAGACAATTAATATAATTTTAAGCACATATTGTATTTGCACATATCAGTCTTATGTTACCACATTATGTGAGAAACAATTTCCTATCATATACACATATTCCTATCAACTTCTACATCCTTTTTCAAATATTTGAAATGACAATATTTATATTAAATCAGTCTTCATGCTGATATTACTATTTTAGAAATATGTAACATATCTATCGCAAATATTTATATATAGATTTTTAAAAAGACAGTTTCAACTACATAAATATGAATGATGGAATAGACTTTCTAGAGTCCTCCATTATAGTACTGGAAACAGCAATGTCTTTGACTTGTCTTCAGGGTTTGTTTTTTTCAGCTAAGAGACTTAATCACAGCTGAAGGTAATAACATGTTCTAATGAACAACAGAAATAAATTCTGCCCTCTTGAGTTATTTGAAATTTCCCTTTGCCCGATTCTTTAAAAAATATTAAGCTGAATTGTAAGTTGGAGAGTCAATGAACTACAACAATATAGTCACATCTTGATAACAATGCTGAGAAGTCATGTAACATCAATTTTCTCTTTCAGTTTACACTTAAAGTGTGACTCAGTTTTCAGTGCTCTTGGGTGCTCCATTTCATCAAAAAGTTTTTAACATTATTTGCTGAACTATAACATTCCAAAGTTTACTTGGGATAGTATCTAGATTGTTTGGAAAAATATTATTTATTAATTGTAAGCCACACATCACATGTTTAATTCCTTTAGAGGGACCTAATTCATTTTACTTTCTGAGCCTTCAAAATATTCTTTCCAAATGTGTTACCCCAATAGAAAAGTGCTAAAAGTTGAGTTTATCAATGATGTTAATAATATTACAGAAGCCAGTTGAATTAGCTCAATTCCTTTGTACTGCTATTGAGTTTTTGGCAGTTCTAATTTAACTTAGGCGCAGAGAAATGCACCTAGGTTAGTGTCAGGTAAGTGCAAATCAGAACTATCATTCCACTTTATTTCAATACTAAAGAATGAACAAAGTAGTTCATGATTTACCATGAGCAACATTCAAGATTTACAAAATATATGGCCATTCTGTAGCCTTTGATAAATGCCCTGTGACCTTTATAGCATAATTTCAAGAATGCTCTAAGACTGTTGTAAGACAGGGGTGTCAAATTCACATCATCACGGCAGCATCACATCACGGCAGCATCACATGTATTGGGACTTCCCCCCTCCCCTTTGCTAAACCGGGTGTGAGCGTGGCAAGCATGTGATGCATCCGGTGCACGGGCCAGGAGTTTGACAGCCCTGCTGTAAGAGAACATCCTTTGGGGAGAATATAAAGGTGGCAGGGGGGTGGAAGAGGGAGATTCAAGATCATCAGTAAACCCAGCTGGTTTTTCCAAAATTGACTCTTCCCTCCCACCATCTACTTGCAGCCAACAGATTAACTCTAAGTGAATGCTGTCTTTGACAGAAAAACATGCTCCCATCACTAATTACAGGATGAGCCAGGTTTTCTCTTTACTGTTTTCCTAAGCCATACTTAATACAAATATGTGCCGCAACACCCCGTTTAGCCTTCAGTTTTAATCACTAATTGTTCCTTGCTTAACATATAATATGAATGGAAAAGTACTGCATCTTTTTTATCCAAGGTGCTAAAAGTAGAGGCCTATGCAGAGAAACTTTATGCGTAACACATTTAATTTGAATGTGGGACCTGTATTATTGCCAAGAAAACTGCTTGGACGTGCCCATGCGCTCACTAGGAATCAAGCTTGTCTCAAAGGAGGCTTTACCTTTAGCTGAAAATGAACTGCTTCAAGTATCTGTTGAAATCCAAATCCAAATGTGGTTTGAATACTACATACTAACCTACTGCTTAGTTTTATAAAGGACTGGTATTGTTTTGCTTTGTGTTGCTTTGTTACATTTACCCTGTCATAAATCAATTTAATAAAGCAGACCAAACATAAAGAAAATGTATCAAATCTACTATCCATCATATAATAAATCACACTAAGATGGGGATATTTAATAGGCTGCCTTTGGGCTTTCCTTTACAACTATAAAGCCACATAAATATGGAGTGTGAAGCTTTCAGTTTGACAATATGCTTTATAGAAACCCAGCCTCAGGATAAAAGTCACCTATATGCACTATAAATTCTTCTTTTCACTTATAGCATCCTAACATGATACTGAAGCAGTTTTAGAAATGCAATCTGTTTATGACAATTTGAGACCGAGATTGCTTTAAAGATTCCGTACTAAGGATGATGTATTTTCCTCCTGGTTTTCACATTATTTTTCTGTGGAATCCTTTCTGTTTGCTTGCAGACATTTTCTTACCTGATTAGGCAACATCTTCAGGCCAGAAGGGTTTGCTCTCTCTGTTTATATACAGAACCCTGTCAGTGATATTGAGAGTGTTGCTTTCTCCTTGGTAGTTCCTTGATTAAGATATTTTATTGCTAGATTGCTTGCCTAGTGTTAATCCCTGCTTATCTGGGAGTCAATTGATAGTGAGGACATGTTCTGGGTTGTTGTTGTTGTTGTTGTTGTTTCCTTTTTATGTTTTTTTAATGTCTCTTTTGAATGGTGCATAAATATTGTTTATCTCTATCTGCCTGTTGTTACTTGTTTGACATATAATATGAATGAAAATGAATGGCTGTCGGGTGCCAAGCTTCCAGAAAATCCCTAGTGTTTTTGGATTTAGCCTGGTCTAGGATGCTGTTTCCCAGTTAAAACTATGGTTAAGTTTGTAAATGTATTGTCAAATTAAGGAGTTTTCATTGTGTCTTCTGACTTCTAGTTGGCGTTCATGAACATGCTCTGTTAGTCTTTTGCCTGTCTGTCTACACAGTAACTCTTACTGGCCTTATACTCTATGTTGTAGATGATTCCTGTTCGCTTAATGATTGCACCACTTAATGAAGCAGACTTAATGATGCGTTTTTCCAGTCGCTATTATAGTTGCAAATCAAGGATTACCTGTATTATTTTAGTTTACACTTTCATATTTTACCAGCAAATTTTGAATTATCTAAATATTTCCATATATTGGGTATTTTAATATTCTACTAGACTGTTGTATATACAGTTTTGTATATACATCATTAAGATTCCCTTGCAATCTTCACTGACTTAAATATTTAAGAACTCATGTTCTTATTGATTCTTTTTACTTTTTTCTCCTTTCTCTCTTTTGTCTAAATTGGTTAACTACCTTTACCCCATTCCCCTTTTACTCCTGTAATATTGTTATTGAATTGTACCTACATTTGGTCATTGACCATAAGAAAGGCTTTGATTGATTTTAAAGGTCTACCAGACAAATGTTTATTATGAGAAAATGATGAAGAATGAGGCATTGTTTCTAAAAACTAATGGAGGAATTGAAAACAGATTTAGCAATATATTTATCTTGCCATTTTTGACCGATTTCAGTGATGAATTGACTCTGCTAAGAAATAGGAAAAGGTTCCATTTTATGTGTTTGTATGCTATAGCTGAAAGCATTACGATTCAGGCTAGTTCTGCTTCTTAAGAAGCTTTTGGGTTTTTAAAGGATTTTTTGGTATTATTGTACTGCATCTCAATTGTTTTCAAGTATAATATACTCTGCAACTGATGGAAAAGGTTTTTTTTCTTTTATCTGAATAAAGAAACCGAAATGTAACATATAGTTCTAATAAAAAAAAAAGATAAAAAAAATATTTTGTTGTACCCAGCTTTGCCAAATATAGTAAAACCGTGAGGAAGTCTGTAGGCATTCTTTAGCTCTTTGGAAAGACTCTGCAAGGGGGGGGGGATCCTAGGAGTGCAATTTATTTATTTATTTCTCAATTTTCTTCCCTGTAATCTCACTAAGAGACTAAAATTGTTTTAAGCTTGCCTTCACTCTTTTTTTTTTTTAAATCAAATATATTTTTCATAGTTATAATCAACAACCAGTTAGTTTTGATTAGAGTCTCGTGCCCTTAAATGAAGCTTAAAAGTGAGTTGTAAACTCTCCTGGAACTAACATAAATAGCACTTGAAATGTAAGATACCATAAAGAAAACCTGACAGGGTCTAGCAGTAGCCTAATGCTATAGAGAAAAAAACCTTCTTTCTTCCATAGTCTGTACATCATAAGGGTCTATTTACTTCCTGGTGATAAAGTGGTGACTTAAACTGTGAAAATTACTATCATCCATCTCACCACATGCATTCCCATACTTAGGAAGTAGAAATGAATGAAATACAGCGTGGTTTGCAAACAAAAAGCTTCAGCGAGTTTGAGAGGAAAATGCTTTTTACGTGCTACGGCAAGAGTCATCAGCCAACAGGCAAAAGCAGACTCCCATTCAGCCAAAAGAAGCACCCTCGTGTTATGGGACTTCAAAAGAACTGCCTCATTTCTATGTACTGGACTCCACTGAGAACTGTAATAAGTTGGCACTGCTTCTCCAAACTCAGTAAAGTTGTAGTTAACTCCCTTGTTTAATTCCAACCCTTTTTTCTTTCTTTATTTATTTTTTTAAATTGTTGTGCTTTACAGGCTGGAAATGCTTATGCATACAGTGATGTTTGCATGTAAAATGGAATTTTAGTCCCTCCAGAACTCTACTACAAATGCAGTGGGAATTATATTATTTATCTTTTTTTAAAAAAAGGGGGGGGGAGGTCTATCTGCATCTTCTGGATTACCCCTTCAGTTTAAGTTTTATTTTATATGGCAATGAATAATAATTCTCCATGTGGGAATTGGGATGATACAAAAGAAATCGATGAACTGAATTCTCCTTGCCTTTTGTAAACAGAAAGTATGCTAGGACCTCCTTATACCAAATATAGGTGCATGTGTGCACAATTCTCTCCAACCCCAGGCTGGTTTTACCCTGAAAATGCCCTGTTTTAGAGTACTCTTGATTAGGGCTGTATGATGCTTCACAGTCAAAGGGCAAAATATGTTTTGGAGGACATGAATATCTCCTATTGGCACCTCCTTAACCTACTGTATCTTTGGAGCTTGTGCTGAAATCTACGAAAAGACACAGCTGTTAAAAGAGTTCCTGAAAGTACTTTATGAACATCTCTGGACAATTTGAAGCACTTTTTCACCTTCAAATATGAAGCACTGCACATTCTTACTATCTTATATACTTTAAAAAACATATAGCTGTAGCTAATTAAGCATCGTGTAATAAATGTAATGAAAGCTCTTTCTACTGTGTTTTTCCCAATTAAGACAAATAAAAATGCATTGCTTGAATTCAGAAATCTTGATCCAGGTTTAGTAATACCACTGTTCACATTCAATTTTGGAACCGACAAGTCTTGGGGGATAAGGCTTTAATGTACATCCCTACATTTTGAGGTTTCCTGATTTAATATACAATTATCCAGTAACACAATGCAAAAAAATTGAAGATTTGTTCAGTTCCTTAGGCAACAGAGAAGCATTATGACCGCCCTTTGTGCCCCTGTGAGCATTCTTTTGAACTTTGTTGAAAGTATGTGCAAAAGCAGTCATAAAATTCAACACCCATCTCAATTCAATTACTGAGTTGAGTGGCTCAGTATATGTATTATCCTGGATCTACAATAATCAATTCTTTTTACTTACTACTCAGTAATTTAATAACTGACATTTCCTTCAAACCACAGCATAATTAAGATAGACTACTTGAATTAAGATGGTGGAAAGCCAACAAAGCCTAGGATATTTCTGGTTAAGAATGAATTATATAACATGACAGCCAGTGCTTATTAGTTAAGGAGGTTATGCGATATTTCTAGCATTATTAAAGACAGCAAGTTAGGAAACATGACTTGAAAGCATCTGACTACCAACTATAGGTCTTCTGTCATCCCCAACAGTGTTCTTTTTGCATATTCTAAATTAACTTCAAATCTCTGTTATTGGAAAAAGAATGGTTTTCAGCAAGCCAAAATACTTCAACCTTTTCTTCATTAAAACATTCCTATGAGCTTAGAATTTGTGGTCATCGAAAATTAGGATTCTATGTCTGTGTAAGAAATATAATTTTCTAGTAAGATCCCATACAGTTTCTCAGAAGTGTACAAATTAAGAGTGTGTATGTATGCATGCGTTTAAGGGGAGACCATTATATATGCATTGTATTTAATTCTGAAATTATTTTTTAAAGGATTAATTTAGTATAGGCAAATGATGTTTCAATTAATTTTCCAAAGGATCCTGATTTGGTTAAAACTTGGTTTTGCCAGTTAGTTTGGGGATGCTATGGGGATGCTCAACGCTGGAGATGGTTGATGTGATAAGACCAGCGGTGGGCTGCTGGGAGTTCACAGGAGTTCGGGAGAACCTCTAGGTAAGATTCTGTGCAGTTTGGAGAACCCCCAAATCCCACTCCTGGCTGGCCCCGCCCACCCTATCCCGCCCCTCCCAGGAGTCCCCACACGGCCCGTTTTGGATACAGGTAAGTGCAGGACGTGCACGGAGGCTTGGGGAGGGCAAAAAACAGGCCTACTGGAAATTGGGGAAGCCTCCAGAGCCTGGGGTGGCCATTTTTGCCCTTCTGGAGGCTCAAGGAAAGACTCTAGAGCCTGGGGATGGCAAAAATGCTGCCCCCCCCCACCGTGGTGCAGGAGGCTGACTAGGCCATGTCCACCATGGCCATGCCCACCCAGCAACCAGGCAGAGAACCCCTTGCTAAAAATTTTTGAAGCCCACCCCTGGATAAGATCTTATCCCCGTACCATCATACATATACAAACCTAGCTTTGTCCCATGTCATACTGCAATGTTAGTATTTAATAAGAGACTTTAAACATTTTGTTTCTACATAGGAAAAGGAAAATTAAGAATATGTGCCCTAATATCTGAAAGAACAATGTCGCAATGTTTCAAGATTAGGAAAATTATATCCCTAGATTTTCCACAACTTGAAATGGAACATTGTTAATTGAAAGTAATCACGGGAAGACAACCAGGTCAGAAAACGATAAAATATATGTAATGTAACTCTCTCTCTGTCTCCCCTCCACCCCAAAAATCATTCACATGTAATTTCCCTCCTCTCAGCAATTTAATAAGGAGGAATAATTCTCAAAATAGCTGAAGTAAGAAACTGAAGTAAGTTTCAAATTAAAAATGTAATTTAGTGCCTGTTTAAAAAATGTAACAAGAAGAGAGAGGGACAATAGTAAGTCAGTCTTCATCTGCATTCTATAATGAGCAAAACGCTCAGACATGCAGTAAAAATAAGAGTAAAAATAAGGGTTCTAGATTCATTTTGAAATCTGCTATTCCTCCCAAAATATGACACCATCAGAGCCAAGCCAGAGCATAAAATAACTGAAAGGAACCATACAAGATTACAAAAGGTGGAGAAAGGTGTCCCACAGAATCTCCAAGAATCAGACCTGATTGAATGGATAGCATCATAATCATTTCAAGAGCACAAAGTTCTTAAATGTATTGAAAAACACTTTATTCAGGCAACTATGATTCCACATGATATATCAGTATAATGAAGCAGAATTTAGTGGGATAATATATAATTTTCTGTTTATCAAGTCATACATTTTGCTATACAAACATGAGCATACAAATATTTTTAAAATGCTAAATTTATCGCCAATGCTTTTTTTTTATTCATCCACTCATTCAGTCAATGTATATGCTATCCACTGCCTTAATGTTTCTGGAAAGCTTACAAGCAACAGTAAAAAAATACATTCAAGGTAAACTAAATGATTAGTTAAAATACAACTAATATAATTTCTCAATTCTATTAATTTGCTAATTCAGATACTTTTCAAATTTTTGATTTGTTTCAAAATAAGAATTGCATAAATGGCTATTTTCTGCAAATACAAAGAGCTACTGCTTTTATTGGAAGCCGTGCGGGTCTGGATGGGGAGAAACAGGCTCCGACTCAACCCTTCCAAGACCGAGTGGCTGTGGCTGCCGGCGTCCCGGTATAGCCAGCTGGCACCATCGCTGGTTATTGGGGGTGAATCATTGGCCCCCACGGAAAGGGCCCGCAACTTGGGTGTCCTCCTGGACGCATGACTGTCTTTAGAAGGGCATACAATGGCTGTGGCCAGGGGGGCCTTCTATCAGGTCCGCCTGATACGCCAGTTGCGCCCCTTTCTGGATCGGGACTCCCTACGCACGGTCACTCAGGCACTCGTCACCTCTCGTCTGGACTATTGTAACGCTCTCTACATGGGGCTCCCCTTGGGGTGCACCCGGAGGCTCCAACTGGTGCAGAATGCGGCCGCGTGGGGGATTATGGGAGCGACGGGACGCTCCCATATGACTCCTCTCCTGCGCGAGCTACATTGGCTCCCGGTGGACTTCCGGGTGTGCTTCAAGGTGTTGGTGATCACCTTTAAAGCGCTCCATGGCTTAGGGCCGGGGTATCTACGGGACCGCCTCCTGTCACCAATTGCCTCCCACCGGCCAGTTCGCTCCCACAGAGAGGGCCTCCTCAGGGTGCCGTCGGTCAGGCAATGTCGGCTGGCGACCCCCAGGGGGAGAGCCTTCTCTGTGGTAGCACCCACCCTCTGGAATAATCTACCCCCCGAGATACGAGTGATCCCAGACCTCCGGACTTTTCGTTGGGCTCTCAAAACCTATTTTTTTCAGTTAGCCAGGCTGTCCTGATTTTATGATTGGTTTTAATAATTTTGATATGTCTTTAATTGGAATGTTTTAAATTAATGGGCCAAATTTATTTGATTATTTTAAATTTATTTTAACTTTTGTATATAAAATGTTTTATTTTTTGGCTGTTCACCGCCCTGAGTCCGAAAGGAGAAGGGCGGTATAGAAATTTGAATAAAGATTAAAGATTAAAGATTGGGAAAGACCTGAGAGCACTACTATATTTGGTTATTAACTAATTGATGGAACATGTAATTTATAGAAGACCATTGCAGAAAATAATTTTGGATGATCAAATGCAAAGCTACAAGAATCCTGATAAATAGTTCTTTGCCAACAATTCTTCACTTTCTAAGGGATCTTGCAATACAGAAAGATGTTGATTTTGCCTGGAGCAATTCTAAATTGTTTCTGACAACAAACACTAACCAAGTATCTCCCTTTTACAACTTATGAAGTGCAGGAATCTGGCTAATTAAAAAAAGGAAGAAACCATTGCACTGTGCTGAAGCTCATTTCAATACTGAATGAACTTTCAGTTCACCCATATGGATTGATCCTTTCACTCTCAAACTTGAAGCCTACTGTACGGTTTTCATATACAAAGGTTTCTGCAGGCGCTCTTCTGTTGAGCTTCACACCTAATTAAGATCTCATAATGGGCTGAGTCAGCCTGTTTATATCTACTAAGAGCTTATCTTCCTTTCTGTTTACCATCCTCTACATAACCTGAAATTTAAGTCATTTGGAATCTGGAAGATTCTTTTGTCTGCTGCAGTTCCTTATTATTACTTTTTTGTAGGTGTTCAGGTTCAGACCTGTTATTTAAAGTAGGCTGGGTCAGATGCTGAACTTAGCAAATTTAGAACAAAGCTAGAGAAAAGAAGAAAATATGACTTTCGCTTTCAGATCAAGGTTGGCAAACTCCCATTATAATTTCTGCCAAGAGTAGACAATCATCAACCCTGGATGCATATGGTGGACAACTAGCAGAAGAGATATAGTGAACCAGAGTGGAAAGCTGCTTCTAATGCAACCACTTCATCCCAGAATAAGAATTCAATTCATTTTAATTCTATTTATACTTTTTAACCTCAAAATTTCTTACTAATAAGATAGTCAAAGTGGGATTTCACTGTGGATTGGGAGCTACCTGATAGGAGCAACACTGGGAATATTAAGAATTGCTTGCAAAACAATAGGAGCTTTTTTTTCCCCCTCTTTGCTCCCAGATTCTTCAGGAAAAATGCTTGGTTGTTCAGAAGTTTTCCAGGAATGGTAGGAACTCTACTCTGAATCTAAGACACTAATAATGCAAAGTGAGGAAATGGTCCGCTTGAAAAAACTTTCCAGTGAGTTGATACATTTTACAATCTTGTACCAAAAGTTTAATTGTCCTTAAAATTATAACTGTGAACATGATTTTCAGATCTCCTAAATCAGTCCTGAAGCATGTCAATTACTATCTTAACATATAACTCTTATAATACTAGTGTTTTCTGCCCATAATAAAATAAATATAACATTTAAACATCAATACTAAAAAAAAAAAAAAGACTTTATTTGCGAAGCCCTGGATCAGTTTATTTTATACAGAAGTTTGAAAATCTATTTTATGGTTACAAAGGCTTTTTGCGTATGCTGTTTACGTTTTAGGGCTCCATGCATTTTATGTATTAATTAATATGTTTCTCAATTAATCAAATAACAGACCATTAAATGAATGTACTGAGATCTTATTCTGAAGCTTCATAGGGACAGAGAAGAGCCATGCTGAATCAGGCAGGCTATAGGTCCATCTAGTTCAGCATTCTGGATCTCACTGTAACAAATTAGATGAATTTTGGAAGCTCCAAATGTGGACAGAAGGGAGACAGCCCTCTGCTATGTTGGATCCCCAACAACTGGTGTTTAGCATATGTTCCCTGTAGTTCTAAAGGAAATAATTATTCCAAGTCCACTGTTAGCCACTGTTCCATTGCTTTTTTTCAGCTCTCACTTATCCAATTTAAATTGCAGCCCAATAACAAATTGCATATGTAACTTATTTTTATTTTTATTGATCCTGAATCCTCCTGAATTACTTTTTATGACTAACTCTTCAGTCCTAACATGAGACAATGAGAAATTTTTTATTGATATTTTGCCTACTATGCACAGTTTTAAAACCCTATCATGTCTCTTCTAATCCATTTTTATTCCGTGCTTAAAAGTTCTAGATAGTAGAGGTTTCTCCTGTGGTCCCCTCATAATTTCTGCTTTCTTCTTGTACCTTTCGCTGCTCTTCAATAACTTTTTGTAGCTCTAGTCAAAATTGTACCCAGCACACATGCACAACCTTAAAATGGCTAACAAAAGTAAATTCATATACTTCGTTATCAATAATCAATTCCAAAACACTGAAAGAAATCAAAATTCACTTCAGGGAGAGCCATTACAAACAACATAACTTAAATCAAATGTAATTAAATTATGTTAGTACTATTAATTCTGAATTTCATCAATTATTCCTTAATAATTAAAATGTGTAACAGAATTACAATCTTACTCCATTTGAGTTTTTTCTCCCACCCCACAACTACCTGATGTAGAGATTTCTGCTGAAATCTTAAATTGTAGTATTATTAAATGCATGATGTCAAGCAAAAAGAAAGCGGGGAAAATGCAACCACAGCAGTATATATCTTTTCATGGTTTATTAGGTGCTGGCATAGTGATGCCCTTTGCTGTTTTAAAACTGAACATACATCAACACTTCCTGCTGTTTCAAAGACACAGTGATTGAAAGTAAGGCTCACAATTATAGTAAAACTACAAGACCTGTCAGTTATGATGCTTGCCCTGTAGCAGCAAAAGGGGTAGATTTACACCTGGAAGAAGCATCTACAGAGTAAGAACAGTACATTTGTTGTTTTCATCTTCTTTATAAAAGAAATAGGGGAACATCTATAGGAGACACTCAGTATATTTACTAGATGTTACAGGCAACCATGTACCATATTGTATGTGGAAACTTAAATATCATAAAACATAGTCTGAATATGGGTGTGTCTGCTTCTATATATGAAAGCTTCTTCTTTTTTTTTGCCATGAAAATTTTATTAGCATCATTCTCTCTGGTGTTATGGATTTTCTTTTTATTATGAGATCTGGCTTTTATGCTATCTCTGCCATGAAATTGATAATAGCCTCTGTTTTTTAAAAAAACAAAAACAAATGAGCAAATAGAAACTGTTAACATGAAGCTTTAAAATAATAGTGATGGTGAGGAGATGGCTACTTATATATATATATATATATTCAATTGTGTCTGCCTTCTTACAATGCATAATCATTGCAGATTTCAATATAAAAGGAATTTTTCATTTGAAATATTGTGTGCTTTCATAAATATGTAGCATCTCAAGCTAATTGTCACAGAATTGATTTGGAAACCTGGAACGTTCATGGGCTTTTTAAAGATATCTCTGAAAGATGCCCAGAAAGCATATGTTAATTTGAAACTGACTCCAATTTCTTCTCACTGTATCCTATGTCAACACATTTCTCACTTTTTGCATAGAGTAGAGTAGAGTACAGTACAGTAGAGTAGAGTAGAATTATTTATTGGCTAAGTGTGGTTGTATACACTGTACTAGTAAACAAGAAAGCATGGGATTCCAGTTTTTTGAAGTAACTATTCAAATTTATATTTGGATTGATTTTACTGCTTTGAATGGCAAGTATCAATCTATTCAACAATTTCATATATTGAACTATGCTGATACTCCCTCCCATAGGCATTCCTATCAACTGAAGGAAACAAACTGATGCTCAGCAGGTACAGGATCAATAAGTATAAGCTAAAAAAAGATGAGTTTTAGGGGACTTCCAAATCATCTCCCTTCTCCCTTTGGGGGGAACTCTATCACAACAAATGCTTGTGTATTCCTCTTTCCTTGAGGAAAGAAGTTTTGCAACCATCCAGTGGACATTCTGGAGTAGGGGTCTCTAATCATGCCAACTTTAAGTTTGGAGGACTTCAAAGGTTGGGAGTTGAAGTCCACCAAGGCTTAAAGTTGCCAAGGTTGGAGACCCCTGTTCTGGAATATGTAATTGACCTCTATCCTTCCCTGTAATTTTGATGAACTTGTGTTAGAGAAGATGTTGAACATTACATTTTTTTTAATGCCACACTGGTTATCATGCCATGCAAAATGTGTGAAATTGTCTTAACACCTTCATCTGAACAGTGATATTCTGAATATGCCATAGTATTGTGTCTCTTCTCCAACACATTTAAGGATGAGACTTTAAACCTCGCTAGCATAAATTCCCTCTATGCAAGATGGAGATTACTGGAAAAAATAACTAGGAATAGTGAAAGATCTACGACAGAAAGCCCATAACAGAAATTTTTAAAAATGATCTGTTGTTCTGCAGGTCCAGGCTCTGTTGGCCTCTAACATAGCTTTCTCTGGTCAAAAATATAGATTGGACTGAGAGATCAAAAATAAGGTAAATCAAAAGGCTGTATTTTTTTCCAAGAGAAAATAAACTTAGCAGCAAAGATACACCGGGAGACAAACTCATCCTACCTCTTTCAGCCAGCATGCCAAACAACAAATTCTCAAGAGGGTATCCACAGAGACACAACCCAGTTCCTGCAGAATAAGAACATTTGGCACAAATCAAGGAACTTGAAACATAGTTCTTATACATTTTGCTGGATTCTTTCTAAGGGCATTTTATCTTTATGAGAAATTGTGTGTCATACAGCAGACATAACACCTTGGCTTTAAGTATTGTAAGTATTGCAGGGGCAAAGTTATTACTATTACAACTAGCAAATCTAATTATAGCATAGGAGGCCTTTGGGGCACATTTTATAATTTCTAAGGTTTGTTGTTTCACAGCAGTGAAAGATTGAAGTAGATTTTTAAATATATGCAATATAATATGCACAGTTATTGAAAAGCCTGATTCAAGGACAGAACCTTAAGCATGCCCACTTTCTTCTAATACATATTTATTAAATTTACGGACATATATTTTATGAAAAAATCTAAATAAAAATAGTGCATTAAATTTACTGCCATGTGAAGATATCTCATTCACACATTCTCTTCCTTTCTTCTTTGTGTCACCTTTCCTAACATCCAAATCTGTTCCAGAAACTTCACAATTCTCCAGAGAGATTTATGGGACATAGGAGAAATTCAAATCACTTGGTTTTTCACTAACATGTAAAATAGATTAGGAGAAAAAAAATGGGTCTGAGGGAAGAATTGGTAGAAAACTCTTACACTGAGCTAGTAATTGGTGTAGTAAGAAGTCACTGGCATGTTTTCCACCAACTCTTTTTTTCTCACTCAAATGAATGTGCATCTTTTATAATAAAAAATAGAAAATTACTTGAATTTGCTTTTTATCCACTGTATTATGTTAAAATATAAAGTAACTGTTAATAGTAATTTTTAAATTGTGTCTCTGATCATGATATATTTTACTAAGGTACTATGGGTGAAAAGGAGTACATTTGGGAGCTCTAATCCCAAAACAAAGAATAGTGAAATAAAATATTTGATTTTAAAATAGAAGGTATGTCCTCTCTTCCTCTGGTGCCTGAGAGGTAAAAAAGACAAGACAATTTGGGAATTGGATAGATACCCACGCCAAAACTAGCCATAAATCCCACAATGTTTCTTGCAAGAATCTGACTATTCGCCTTCTTTTTCATATCTTTTTGTTGTGATGTTAAAAGACACAAAATAAGCCTCAGTAGCTCGGGATCACTAAGAACACTGATATTCCTAAATAAATGGGCAGGTTTTTTGTTAATCAGCAAGCAAAACTTTAAAAAAAAATCAGCTACATCATTGTGTTTCTTCAGAAACCAGGATAAGAATTTCTCTGATGCTTGTGTCAGATGTTTTTGTTTTAAAATTGAATTATAGGAAAAAGATGTTAGGATAGGAAAAAAAGGAAGAAAGAGAAAAAACACTGCAAATCAAGTTAACTGGGAGTGAAATCAAACGTATTAATTTTTGGGCACATCAACTTCAATTGCATCGTGCCTTACAACTTAATCATTAATTTTTAAAATCCAAAAATGAGATTCAAATTAGGCATTTGAATTATTTTTTATCATGGTCCAGCAGTCTCTAGTAATTGTGACATGCTATTCTGTGTAACAATAGAAAAATAAACCTTTTTACAGCCAGGTAACTGTTCTCAAAGGAAAGATGTGTCCCCTTCCCAAGAACAGATGTACCTACTAATATGATTAAAGCATTTGCAGATGGTGTGGAGTTGACACTGGCAGCTGACAGCAATTTCAGACAGTATAGTGTAGGTGAATTCTCAGCTCCTACCTAATTTGAAAGCATGCTTAAAACATGCTTTCTGAAACTTTATCTTTATGTTATTGTTTCTATCTTTGTAAACTTACCAACTCAATGTTATAGAACCCTATGTAGATCAACATTCTGTTCCAATAGTGGCCATCTAGAAGACTATTGGAAACCCAAAGTCAGGAAATGAAAGCAAGCTAACTCTTCTCTTCCCTCATAAATAGTACTTAGAGGAATTCTGCTTGCAGCATTACAGGCAACATATAGTTCTCAAAACATGTGCTTACTGAAGTGTTAGCTCTTTCATGGTCAAAAGCAAACAGTTTTATTCTGATGTATCTGGTACCAAAACAAGGAACAGATGACACTACCTCTCTCTTCCTATAGAGGTTGGTGAATTGGCAAAATAAATTGAATACTGATTACAGCATAAATATATCTTTTTCTGAGTCAAGAAGTCACTGTACTTCTTAATTATATGTTTTCCACCTTGCCAAGGAACACCCAGGCACCTGATAGCCCTGTGCTGCAAAAAAAGTGTCTGATTCCTCTTTAAAGCAAATCATGGACTCAATGTATCTTTTCACAGTAAAATTTATGTTACATAGTCAAATTTCATTCAAGTATGCTTTGCCTAAGGACCTCCATATCACTCAACACTGCATAACCTCAGTTTTAGCATTAGGAACCATGGGGGGAAAATTTCTTCTGTGTTAATAGCAGTAGCACTTATATACCGCTTCACAGTGCTTTACAGCCTTCTCTAAGCTGTTTGCAGAGTCAGCACATTGCCCCCACCAAGCTGGGTCCTCATTTTACCGATCTTGGAAGGTAAACTTTAACTTTCAAACACACTTAATTTTATTCACCTCTATCATGTCTCCCATTATTTGCTTTCTGTCTTAAATTAAAAACCGACTTGTCCTCAGAGGGTCTATTGTTTACACTCTTTCATTTAGAGACCTACGTATTAATTCATATTCTCCACTTCCTATGTTTTTCTGCCAAGAGGACTACTTATCTAATTACTGGTAAGTTCCTCTGGAATCTTTGATGAGGGTCTTAATCAAAAGCTTTTTGAACATCTACATTAAGTGTCTATCATTTATTTTGACATGCTAAAACATTATAAAAGCTAAGTGAGATAGTTCTTACTTTATAAAAGTAAATTATATACACACACACATATATAACTATCTCACTTAGCTTTTGTTTGAGCATGTCAAAAACATGTAGATAAGTGATTACACACACACAAAGTATTTTCTTTAATTTTTTTCCTCAATTTACCTAAAATATATGCTGTTAATTGGTCTGTAATTTTCTGAAATTTCCAATCTAGCCCAAAACATTTTTGCATATTGATGATATACTACCATGACCCAGATATCAAAGCCCGTTTTAGGGACATGATAAATATTTTTCAGAAAATTACACATTTCATATTTTAAGTTTTAAAAAAAAAGTTTATGTTGTTTTGTTTGAATGGAAGCCACTTATAGACATATAAGTATATCTCTGTGGTATAAATAGATGCCCAGAGGAAGCGGAGGTCCTTTGTGCATGGCTGGGGAATGGCTTATCAGGAATGCTTCAGCATTGAGTATTCCTGAATTGCTGCCTAGACAACCAGTTTTGTATTGAGATTCTCAGTCATCCAGCTCATGGTTGTCCCAAAGGTGCTTTTTGAATTTGCCTACAACTGATCTGTAACTTGAAAAGAGGGCTATGCTATATTCTGCTGCTGTACTAGAGAAGCATGGAGACTGTGATCAGGTGTCTTTCCATCTTCACTCCTTTTATTGCCTATAGGTTGGGAGAACATTGTAAAGAATTTACTCATTCCAGCTGTTTGGGATAATCTTATTAATATTCTGTAGCGTTATCACCAGCCTCATGAGGAAGAGTAACTTCTCTTAGTAAGCATCTTGATAGCTATTGTGTTTTCATCTTTCCTCTAGCTTTCAAAACTGTTGCGTTAAATATCAGATTGTTCTGAGAATCTTCGTTTGACTGAATGTTTGCAATTCGCATGTATGGCCTTGGTGAAGTGTCTGGACATTGGTGGTCCAACCTCAAACCAGGTTGGAAAGCCAAAGGAAAGGAGGACATTGTCAGGCTTCTTTCAGGTATGGTTAGAAACCTCTTCTTTCTAGATGGTAACATTCATGACATGACATCACGAGTCATAGTTTGATTCAGATGAGTTATTGCAGGTTTGAATGAAGCCAATATAGCAAAATATCTGCTCCTGCCATTCATAACAATCAAATATCGATTTACTTGACTTCAATGAAATTGGCTTTGCATTGGATTCTACACTGTCACTTAAGGCTCTGGAAGCTTCCCAGGCTCACAGTATAGTCAGCCAGCTGTGCCTGCCTGGCCTAGCAATTGTGATTATCCCTGGGCAGTGATAGTTTAGCCACAATAATCCATGCTCTGGTAACTTCCCATCTGGATTACAGTTCAGTATTTTCCTGAATGTTCAAATCTGTAGCTATTTGTTTTACTTAGTTTTATTGTTATCATTCTGTAAAGTTTCTGTATAGTGCTATTTGTACTCTAAAATAAAGGAATGTACAATTCTGAGATCAATCGATTATGCATTTTATCTTATCTTTGTTTTTTGTTTTATCTGGCTAACTTATTTTTACTGATTTTTTTTTCAAAATATCCTCAAGCTACAATTTATTAACTGAAACTTTAGAGACTGTTAAACCATTTGCCATGATTTAATATAGAAGCCATAAAATTGAATATTCATCACAGCCTCTTCAGTAAGTTTTGCCAAATATTTAAATTACTAGTCATTAAAGGGATTGTCACATGACAGATTTTTAGAAGCTTTCAATATAAGAAAATTATTGAGACCTAAGACTATGGCTACAAATGCTAATCTCATCATAAAACAGAAAACCAATCTATTAATAACAGTTGTTTGCTTTGAGAGCTGCTATGAAATGAATATATATTATTCATATATTCATATGCTGCTTTTAACCAATTCATCAACATTTATTTATTATGCAGAACTAGAAATGGTATCAACTAGCATCTGCCGAGAAACCAGTTAACTATTTTCAGTAGGCTTTTAAGAATTCCTCAACAGAAAAGCAGAGAAGCCACTTTGTGCTGGCTCTTCCTGAGGTAACCATAATTACTAAACACAATGCAGATGGTAATGCATGTCACAACCATAAATTCAGTGTTTTGATCACATCCTCTGCTGAATCTCACCTGCTACTGAATTCCACCTGCTAGAGAGCCTATAAAAGCTCAGGCTATTTAGTAGATGGCAAAAATGTAGAGTTAGTATTACTGTTTTGGCACAACACAACCTCTTCCTTTTGTGCCAGTACCACTTGTCATGTGGACTAATGGTGATCAGCGGGGAAATAGATGCCTTCTCATTTCCACAGTGCAGTTGGCATTGTGACTTTGAGAGCTGATGATGCATATATGAATTGAGGTGATATGACTAGGTCTTTCTGCAGAGGAGCTACCAACAGAAAGAGGCAACTGTCATTAATTCTAAAATAAATATTAGAGCTGAATACTTTCATAGTTTTGCTTTTTTCTTTGGATACTAGAATGATAAACTAAACAGATGGTGTATGAATTTTTATGTAAAACATTTAATTAGGCCAACAAAAGCAGTACTCCACCAGCTGTTCTAGCTAATGACCTTGGGAAATGTAGACAACCCAGATGGAAGAATACATCTTTCTCCATTCAAACAGTTTCTTTTTTCTTTCTCTCAATTTTTGCTCTTGGTTTTGTGCTGCTTAAGAAAGGAAGAATTTGCTAGAAGAAAAATGTTGGCAGAAAGCAAGAAATAGCAATACTTATCAAAACTATTTGCTTGACCACAAAACAGTCGTGCCTTGTCTTTTACAATAATTCTAAACATGATTTCAATTTTAATATATTTTCAATATTACAAGTTTTGTCATAAAAAATGAGGAAGATGAAAAACAACTTGTTGCAGTGACATCTAAGATTTGTAAGAATGTCAGCTGACCCCAGGCAAGAAATACTTATTCCTGTGTCTCCCAAACATAACCTTATGATGTAGCAAGAGGTATGGCTGCCATCCCAGAAGTATCCCTCCTTAACTGAGGAGATAGTTTCAATTGTTTTAATTCATGACCCTGAAAGGATCAGTGAGCAGAGATCTGAAGCAAATGGAAGAAAGATGTTTGAGTTCTTCAACCTTTAACTTATCTTGCTGCTACACAAGATTAATATGGAAAAATAATTTGCTAAATTTTGAACCTTACTTAAAAAGTAAAGAAAAACCAAATGCACATTAGCATAGGTGTATAGCATAGGTGTAGCCTAAGTGGTACCTGGCTCAATAGTAGTAACTGTGAGAAGGATCTTGGAGTCCTAGTGGACAATCACTTAAATATTAGCCAGCCGTCTGCTGCAGCTGCCAAAAAACCAAGACTGTTCTCGGCTGCATAAACAGATGGATAGAATCAAGATCACGTGAAGTGTTAATACCACTTTATAATGCCTTGGTAAGACCACACTTGGAATACTGCATCCAGTTTTGGTTGCCACGATGTAAAACAGATCTTGAAATTCTAGAAAGAGTGCAGAGAAGAGCAATAAAGATTAGGGGACTGGAGGCTAAATCATATAAAGAACTGTTGCTGGAACTGAATATGTCTAGTTTAATGAAAAGAAGGACTGGGGTGACATGATAGCAGTGTTCCAATATCTCAGGGGTTGCCACAAAGAAGAGGGAGTCAAGCTATTCTCCAAAACACCCAAAGGCAGGACAATGGATGGAAACCAATCAAGGAGAGAAGCAACATACAACTAAGGAGAAATTTCCTGACAGAACAATTAATCAGTGGAATAACTTGCCTCCAGAAGTTGTGAATGCTCCAACACTGGAAGTTAAGAAGAGATAAGCAACCATTTGTGTGAAATGATATAGGGTTTCTTGCCTGAGCAGGGGGTTGGACTAGAAGACCTCCAAAGTCCCTTCTAACTCTCTATTCCTATTCCTATTCTATTCCACAAATAAGTGATAGTACTGATCTCTGAGGCTTAAATATCTCCATAGATGTGGAAAACTTCACATATTTTTACCTTCTCCTATTCTCCTTGCGATCTATTCATTCTTGCCTTCAATCCTATGACATGATCCGTCCCAGATTCCTCTCCCTTCACTATTTTGCCTTTCCTCATCTCTGCCATTCATTATGTTTCCTGCTGTGTTGATATCACCTATTACAGTTGGTTTACTTAGCATTTGCAGTGTTTGACAACAGGCTGACTCATTTTTCACTAGTGAACTAAATGTACCACCTGCTGCTCACCTTCTGCCATCAATCTGTCTTTATAACAGCTAATCAATAGTTTGCTGTTGAACTAGACTTCTATTTAAGACCTTCAGATATGTCAGAACTATAATTTCCAGAATTTCCTACCAGTTGCAATTCCAGTATATTTGGAGAGCATCAGGTTGTGAAAGGCTGCAACAGATTCCATATCTTTTCCTTTCCATCCTCCTGAGATAGCCTCAAAGAGAACAAGAGATGGTTTTGAACACACAGCTCCCCAATCCTTCCCAATGAAATCTCCCCAATGAAAACTCAATATTCACAGGACCTCATCTGCCCATTTTGGAGGTATTATTAAATTTATTTAAACTTACAAATGTTCATACACTTGCATATTCGAGTCTCTGAAATATGTAATGGAAACATTTTTCTTCTGTCTATCTGATGGTACAAACACCTGACTCTGGTATTAGAAGAAGTGATGATTGTAGGAATCTTTTTTTTTTATTGAAAAAGTTTTACAAACATCAATTTTTCCCCCATTTTTTCCCCTCCCCCTCCCTCCCTTAACCCCCCAAACCCTCCCCACCCCCCATGACTTCCCCAAGGTGAAATCTATCCACATTTATTATATCAAAGTTTACCACCCCTCTATTCTCCCCCCTGTGTACTATACAATTCTTCATGACAATAAGCTATTTTGCCCTCTATAAACTATACATTTCTACACAACATTTAGCTAAAGGCTATCTGGTACTTCCTAGTTTGGTATTTATTCTGCACGTAATCTATCCATTTCTTCCACTCCCATACATAGGTCTCTTGAGTCCGATCTTTTAAGTATGCTGATATCTTCACCATTTCTGCAAAGCTGGCCATCTTCAAAGTCCATTCTTGAATTGTAGGCATATCATCCCTTTTCCAATATTGACCAATCAGTAACCTAGCTGCTGTCACCATATACAGTATCAATTTTGTTTCCCCCACTGAAAAACCCTCTCCTTCCAATTCTAATCTTTTTCTTTGCCAATTTGATTTGTGTTTAGAATTCATATAAATCAGTACCCCCCGCATATATGCTTTGCTCGCATCCCAAACAATTTCAATAGGGGTACCCTTATTCAAGTTCATTTCAAAAAATTCCTTCATTTGTTTCTTAAGTTCATTTACATTCTTTTCATATCTAAACAAATTTTTATTTACTCTCCAAGATCTTTTCTCATTTTTTCCCATTTCTATTTCTATCCATACCGGGCTGTGGTCTGATAAAGCTCTCGGGAATATCTTTGTTTTCTTTGTTTTTGAGAGTAAATCAACTGTAAGTAAAATAAAATCAATCCTGGAAAAGGATCTGTGTCTGTCTGAATAAAAAGTAAAGTCCAGTTCTTTTGGGTTATGCACTCTCCAAATATCTTTCAATTCCAAATCTTCTTTCAAATCAAAAAAAAAAAAAACTGTGGTAGTTTGACACATGATTTTGCCAAGCCTTTCTTATCTATTTTAGGATCTATTACTCCATTCCAATCTCCCATAAGTAAAATAGATCTATAATCCCATTGTAGTATTTTAGAATGCAATAACTTGTAAAAATTTTCTTGTTGCTGATTAGGAGCATAAATTCCAATCACCAAGATCGGACCATTATCTGTAAAAAGTTCTATTGCTATGTATCTTCCAGAATCATCTGCTTCTATAATTTTTGTTAGCAATCTTTTATTTGTATAAATCACTACCCCATTCTTTTTCTCTGAATTTGAAGCTATAAACTGTGTTCCTAATCTAGAATTTATCAAATATTTTTGATCTTGTGTTCTAATATGAGTTTCCTGTAAGCAAATAACATCATTATTAGATTGTCTCAAGAAATGAAATATCTTCCTCCTTTTCTGTGGTGAATTCAATCCGTTCACATTCCAAGATAAATGTCATCTGCAGGCTCTTGAAGCGATAAAAGCATTTGCTGAAGTTTCTGTTCCACACTATTGGTCTTCGGCTTAGCTCCTCCCACAGCTTCGGATTTTTGTGCTTTACCATTAACTCCCTGTTCGCCTTGTGGTAGCTTAGGGCTCTGATGTTGTTGTTTCTCTAAGAATTGTTTATAAGCTGCTCGAGTAATATGCTGATCTTTGGCACTATGCAACATCCAATCAAGATCCGCTGCTACTTCTCTTGTATTTTTAGGTGGTTCAACTAAAGACTCTAAGGGAAGATCCAAAGGTAGGCCCCCTACCGCTCCTTGAGTCTCTAGTGCCTCCCTCTCCGTCTGTTTCCTCTGCTCTTCAAACTCTTGTTCAAATTGCTTATCCTTCTCACCCTCCATTATGGCTATAACTGAGGAAGTACGTGGAGATGCTGTACCAGGTTTAAAAACACTGAAATAGAATTCATCCGCTTTTTGAGGAGTATTTAATTGATATCTCTCTCCTTGATACCTCAATATTATGCCAACTGGAGTGTCCCATCTGAATCCAAATCCAAAATCTTTTCTATCTCTCAACATCTTAGGCGGCAGTTCTTTGTAGATCCCAATCTCTTTTCCATCCACTTGAATAGTAGAAACAAAAGATTTTTGCAAAATATCGTTTCTTATTCTTCTGTCTGTAAAGTAGATCACCACATCTCTAGGCAGTTGCCTTTGCCTTGCCACCCAGGAGTTCACTCTATAGACCTTATCAATTTTACAAAAAACTTCCTCAGGGTCAACTTTTAACATTACAGCCAGAGCATCAGCGCAAACCCTTCTCAAATCTTCTCTAGTATTCTCTTTTATACCTCTGAGCCTCACAGCAAACTCCATAAATCTGAATTGCATCATTGTCACTTCATTTTCAAGCCTTTGTGTTTTATTATCAACATTAGAAAGTTTTTGGTCAGCTTCTTTCATTTTAGATTCTACTTCTGAGCTAAGATGTTCCACTTTCTTATCAACTTGGAGCACTACTTCTGACAAACCAGTCACAACTGTCAGTATTTCCCGTTTCATCTTGTCATACTTTTCTTGAACCATCTCTTTAAATTCCTGCTATGATTTTTCAAATTTCTGATCTAAAGCCCCAGCAATAAATTCCTTCAAATCATTAAATCCAGATTCTTGTGTTTGGGTCTGTTTCTGTGAACTCAAAGGCTGCTCTTTTGGTTTATGAGTGGGGGAGCCCCCCCCCCAGCAGCTTTAGCTGGCTTTGTTTGTTTTGAAGCCATTCTTCGCAGCCTGACTCTTTCTAAAAAGGATATCCTCTCTCCCTTTCCACCACAAAAGCCTTTCAGGAATTTCCCCAGCTTTAGTCAAGTCCCAGGGGAGAGGGAACAAGTCAAATCAGTTTTTTTAAAAAAAACTTTTCCTCTTTCTTCTGGCCAGCAGTGTTACTTTTTTTACTTTGTAGTGCAAACAAGCTCAAACAATTACACTTTCGCTTTCAGCATTCCTTATTGCTAAAGCCAGGCGCCATTTTAAAAGAACTTTCACTTCTTCTCAGTTGCTAAATTCATTCACAGGGCTAAAGAAAATACTTGCGGTTTGATTTTCAAGTCCAGATCCCACCCTGCTTATTTTTAACAATTTTCTTAGCTTTCTCTCGTTTCGTTGGTCGCATCGCCTAGCTCTGCAATTATGCAGTCGCCCACGGAACCCGGAGCCTCAGCGCGCTGTATAGGGAGCCTCACCCTGCTTCCTCCCCAGACGCTAAAAAAAACGATCTGGGGATTTCAAAGGGGGCTCTACCTGTCGCGCCGGCTCTTCTCCCGATTCCTCCGGATCATGGAGTTTTCCAAGCCGTCTCTCAGCTGTAGAGGCAGCTCTTTACAAGCAACGGGGCTGGTGGTCTTGAAAGGACCGTCTAACAGCGACAACGGCTCCAACCGGAAGTCGGAATCTTTATGTATACATTCAATATGTTGTAAGTATATCAGTTACTTGACAGCAATAGCTGCAGAAAACTACAACTTCCATATTTTTATAGTCTTTCTTAAAACAATAAGTTGCCACTGGGAACAAAGGATAACAGTTTTCATGGCAGTTACACAGCAAGAGAAGCAATGTAAGAACACTATTTAGACAAGCACAAACACACTGCACAACCTTGAACATCAGCAAAAGGAAACAGATCATCAGGTAGTGTTATCATTTTCACAGCTTGTGTTGATTGTGCTATATTGGGTTGAGTGGTCAGGCATTTTTTGATGAAGTTATGTGGATAGTCATTTGTTGGAAGATGTTATATAGGTGATCTGTTTCTTTTCTTTGCTGTATAACTGCCATACATGAAAAATATCTCAGAAACCACCAACACACTATTGCAACCATATGGCATCACCAGAGCACACAAACCAACTAAAGCTCTCCAAAACATCTGAAGTAAACCAAAAGACCGAGCAGGCCTCAGAAGAAAAAACAGGAGTCATCTACAACATATAGTGTAAAGATTGCAACAGACACTATGTAGGACAAACTGGCAGAAGACTAGCAGATCGCATCCATGAACACCAATCAGCAGCCAGAAGAGATAATGAAAATCCTTAATTTCACAACACATGAACAGGACTTAACCATAGTTTCAATGGGAAACTGAGTATCCTTGAGCAAGCCAAGTCCAAAAATACAGGAGAATTCCTGGAAGTCTGACAATCAGATAAATTAGCCATCCACAGGCACACAGACAAAAAACCATCCAAAAGAGACAATCAAAAAGCTAAAACGGAAACAAACAAACAAAAACACCTCACCAGTACTCAACCCACAGATGAGCAGATATTAACACCAAGAGTAACATTAGACTAATAATCAAGAATGAAACAATACACCAATCAAGGAACCGTCAAACAAGCTAACAATAAGCAACAGCCCAATCAAGGAACCAGCAAGACCACTCCCCAACACTGACAGGGTAAGCCATTAGTATATAAAATAAGAGAAGACCCCACTGCCTACTAGTACTGGTGATGTTACCTAGTTTGGTAATGAAATGCCTATAGAAAAACAATCAAGCTCAGAGAGAATCAAGGACACTTCACTATAATGCTTCATGTAACGTGCATTTATACCACAATAAATACACTGAACTGTAAGATTTTTTTTTTAAAAAAAATTGATACTTTTGCTTCCTATGTCTGTTGTACATGTGGCTTAATCAATCTATGAAGATTTCTTTTGAGGTAATACATTACTACCAGTTGGGATAATCGTATATTAGAATCAGTTTTGGTATAAACGTATATTCCATAATTTATATAAAACTACAAAGATTTATTTAGATAATGCTACTAGCAGCATGGTGGCTTACAGGGGAAGATGCTTGCCTCTCACTTGGAAGGTGGAGGGTTCAAACCTAGGCAATGGCAGATGTTTCTCTATCGGGATATTTTCTGCAAACAAAGTATCTGCTGTGAAATCCACATAGGCATCAGGAAGGGCATCCGCCCAGTAAATGCTCAGCTCCATCAGTCGCCCTGACTCCACTCCAATAAAAGGGATTTCAGGGCCATAAAAAGAAGAAAAGGTAATGCTACTATCACATCCCTACCTTAGCATTATTATAGAGAAATAGATTTTCAGTTTGAATAGAAATGACTCATGAACTGAAAAAATATCAGAGCAATTTTATATTTAGTATATCATAATATACAAAAAAAGGTAAGAGTGACAAACAAATTGGTATATTGTTGAATAAAAATCCTTCACAACTAGCATTATAGATATATTACTATTAGAAACCAAGATATCGTTAATAATTGTTAGACAATAACTAGACAAATTAGTAGAATAATGTTCATAATGCATTTTCAAAAATGTTAACAAAGAGAAAAATAGTGGCTAAAATATTTCATGTGATTTTTATGTTCAGTGCATTATATATTATGACCAAAACAGTTTCTCAATATAATATGCATGACTTCTCTCACTGACAAATACTTTCATCGCCTTGTCTTTCATAACAAACACAGTAACCTAGGGTTGGTTATTACTAAACATATTTCCCATCTTCTGCTTCTTGATTGTTTTGTTTAGAATTAAATCTATGAGCATAAAAAGGTGGAAAGAGACACTAACCAGATATATCACCCTTCAATTATCATAACAGTAAAAATTTTCAATGCCAATTGTCAGCAATAACTCCCAAAGTTTTAAATACAGGCAAAGAATACCTTGAGATTATTAGATAAAAGAGCCAAGATGGCGCAGTGGTTAGAGAGCAGAACTGCAGCTACTTCAGCTGACTGCTAGTTCAGCAGATCAGCGGATCAAATCTCACTGGCTCACGGTTGACTCAGCCTTCCATCCTTCCAAGATGGGTAAAATGAGGACCCAGATTGTTGGGGGCAATATGCTATTTAGTATACTGTCTTTGGTGTAAGCCGCCCAGAGTCCTCGGAGAGTGGGAGGCATAGAAATACAAATAATAAATAAATAAATAAATTAGAAGTTTATGGTGCATGAAACTAGAGCCATTAGGATCAGAGGTGGGTTTCAGCAGGTTCTGACCAGTTCTGGAGAACCGGTAGCGGAAATTTTGAGTAGTTCGGAGAACCAGTAAATACCACCTCTGACTAGCCACACCCCCATCTATTCTCTGCCTCCGGAGTCCCAGCTGATCAGGAGGAAATGGGAATTTTGCAGTAACCTTCCCCTGGATTGGGGAGGGAATGGAGATTTTACAGTATCATTCCCCTGGAGTGGGTTAGGTATGGAGATTTTACAGTATCCTTCCCCTGCCACGCCCACCAGGCCACGCCCACCAAGCCACACCCATAGAACAGGTAGTAAAAAAATTTGAAACCCACCACTGATTAGGATGTTGTGTCAATGAAAATTTTATAAAGCTGATTCAGTAGCCTTATACCCTTAACTAGCCTTTTGCTTTTGGAGACTTTAGCCTTCTGGACAAGAAGAAGTCCAGAAATACTTTCTTCTGTTCCAGTTAGGCCCTATTTGAATAGAAAAAAACAGATCTTTCATACTCTTTATTATTTGAGGTTACCCTTTGGTTACTGCTTCTGACTTTAACAACAACTATCTATAATCATAATATTCATGACCTTCACAGATAGCAACCTTAAACAAATTATAGACATGGCAATACTGAAGATGATTAATAAAACCAACATAGAATTTTCTAAACTGTATGACAAAACTTGAAAACACTTTGATCTAACAACTGATGGCACTCAATATATCATTCATCAATAATGCCAGCTTCTTTCATCTCACTATTTGTCTTTGATCTTACTATGATCTGTCCATTCTCTTTATTAATATCAGGATGATGGAAAAATATAATTTTAATATTATAGCAAAAATGTTTAGGGATCTTGAAATTTTGAAATACAGAAGTTTTAAAGATATAAAAAAGATGTTGTACACTCTAATAAAGGAGAAAAACATTCAAATCATCCAGGTGATAAAAACAGATAAAATCCCAAAAGTTTACTTATGATCTGAAAAGGAGAAAATGAAGGAAGTCTTTATTAATCAAGCATTTCTATCTTCTTACGCTTTTAAAATATTAATCGTAAAGCTCTCTAGTTAAAAGCAAAATTGAAACAAAATAAAATAGAAAATGTGGCACACCAACAACTATTTAAGTGGTTATATATCTATATTTATATATCTAATCTATATATCTGTATCTATAATGGATGTATTAAGCTATATTCAGATACACACAAACATATGCTTGGGGATGGGGTTCACAAAAAAACAAAATACAGAAAGTACTTCCCTCTATTGACTTCTGTTTCACTCTCCCATTGAGCATTGCTGTCTTTTTCTAACTCAGGAGAATACCTCATATATCTGAAACTAATATAATATTAATGTTAATAATCTTTAAAGTACTTTGTTAATTTTGGTACCACAAAGCAATATAGCTACAGTATTCCTGAGGGTCTGGTTGCAAAAACAAAATAAATTCTATTTCTTAACAATGGAGCAATGGCAACTAAGATTTAGTTTTTACAGGACATAAACTAAGATGTCAGACACTGCACACTGTGATATGAAAGAAGCAAAGACAAATGAACTAAAAACTTCAGTCCAATGCATCCCTTCAAACTTCAGTGCTGATCCACCCCCTAGGTAACAGTGCTGAGTAGATGCCCAACTACACCTCTCTTCGACACAGTTTCCCATGATACATTGTGTGGGAACTTCATATATACATACACAATACTCTGGAGTAAAATAAAGAGAGCTTTCATGTAATTGCAGTATAGTTGACCAAAATATCAGACTTCGGTCTATATTGGTTACAGACTGACAACTCCCTCATATTTTGAAGGTGAAGAAAAGACTAGTAGTTTCACTACATTATCTAACAACCAGATTTGATCATATTTGGGAATATCTGCTTTGTGTAGAATCTGTTTGTTGAAATTGGCTGAGAAAGCATGCTGAGATACACTATCCCTAGAATGTGAGCAGGGGTGCATCTCTGAAGGTAGCTAGACTCCATTTCTAAAATAGCTTTTACCCACCCATCAATACATGCTGTTGTTTTACCTTCTTTGTTATTAATATTTAGAAAGCCTGTTAAGATCATTCACAGAGCCTTCAAAACCTAAGATACTAAGTAATTTTGGAAAACAACTCATGGGGTGTCTAATTTTAATGTGGGGTTTATCACTGATTGATGGGAAGTTTTATAACGAGTATAATGATTATTTTTTAAAAAAATGTTTGTATTTCATCGTTTTTATTGTGCTGTGAACTACCTCAGCTCTTGCAGGGAGGCAGGACACAAATTATCGTAATAAATAATAAATTAATATCCAGCATGTACGCTTTTGCTCATTATAATGCACAGCACTGTAGCTCATTTCTACAAAAGTGTTTGAAGATGTTTGCAATGAGATTGGAAACATTAAGTTAATTATACTATCATGTAAATAGTCTGTGCTCCTTCTGAAGCTCCAGCCCAAAATATTAAAATACTACAACTTACTATCACTCAGCATGACAACTCTGAGAACTTCTCCATGTTGTCTGATCCCGCATATACATAGGAATCTTTAACACTTTTCCAAATGTTTGTTCAGCCCTAGCATTTATCTTCTGCCTTTAATTTGGAAACTCAAGGCGGAATTCATAGACAGTTCCCTTAATGTTATCCCTGCAATAGTAACCCTGTATAATTGATTAGGCTGAGGGAGAATGTAGAGGGCATAGGCAATGACTCTGTAGGGCAAGAGAAAGAGCGGCTACCAAGGCGATGATCAGATAAGCAATGCTTTTTCAATAAACTAACTTGAGAAGACATATCAGACACCCTCCCTAGATCACAACAAAATGTTGCTTTTGCTCTTTTTTAATTATATTCCACTTTCAATACAAGGGTGTATATAATGCTCCCTCCTTCTATTTTTTTGAAGAATAAGACTCCCAGGTTCATTAAGTTGAGAAAGTGCAATTGTTATTCAGTGAGCTTTCACGGCTAAGGGTAGAATCTGAGAATCTTGTTCTTAGTCGCAGACCTTAACCAATATATAATATTGGTGCTAATGTTAATATTAATTCCTCTCACTTTTATCATATCTGCTCCATGACAAACATCTGATCAAATGCACAGTATTCAAAATGAATCATAGTAACCATGAACTCCTGACCTGTATCTCATTCCTCCTCCAAAAAAGGCAGATTGAAGGCAAGCTTATTTATCTACTAAAGACATAGAAAATAATATCCCCTAGTGGGGATATTCTTATTTAGCTGATATCAATTGTGGATATAAGGGTAACAACACATATGGAGAAACATTAAAATGTTAATTATTCATAAATGATAGCCCATGTAGCTTCACCAACTTCAGTTTATTTGAATAATTTGACAGGATAAGCTCATAAAAATGTAACATCAATCTAAACTTGCCAAATGCATTAATTAAAAATCCTTGTATCAAAATATAGACACACTGACACATGTCTATAACAAATAATTTTCAAACATGGTAGAAAAGGATCGTTGGTCTTACCTGATACGTTCCTTCTCGTTGAGTGGAGACAGCAGCCAGCGTGGGTAGTGCTCATCCAATCAGGTTGAAGGACTGAGCCTGCCAATTTTTCTTAGTCCTGCCCTATTGCCGGGCATGCCCAGTTTTGGCGAAGACTGGAAGACAGACTCGGTGTGTGGGACAAAGGAAACAAGACAGAAATGCATGAAAAAAGTTTTCGAGTCCAGCGTGAGAAAAAAAAACAGGGAAGGGTCTGGCTGCTGTCTCCACTCAACGAGAAGGAACGTATCAGGTAAGACCAACGATCCTTCTCCATTGAGAGTGGAGACAGCAGCCAGCGTGGGACATACCCAAGTTCACTGTCCCGAAGATAGGGGGGGATCACGCTGGACCGCATTGTCCTCCCCGGCCACAACTCTTTGCAGAACCCGGCGACCAAACGAAGCTTCAGCTGACGCAAACTGGTCGAGTTTGTAATGTCTGATGAAGGGGCTAGGAGAAGACCACGTGGCAGCCCTACAAATTTCCAGTAACGAAGCCTGTGTCGCCCAAGCTGCCGTCGTAGCTGCGCTGCGGGTGGAGTGAGCTGTTAATCCTGAAGGACGCGGAAGGGATCTAGCATCATAGGCTGTGGCGATAGTCTGGCGAATCCAATGACCGATGGTTGAAGACGAGACCTTACTGCCTTGAGAAGTAGGTAAGAAAGATACAAAGAGAGACTCCGAACGACGGAAAGAAGCCGTCCTCTTCAGGTAAACCCACAGTGCCCGCCGGACATCAAGGGAGTGCCAACGACGTTCCCGAGGGTGAGTAGGCCGGGGGCAGAAATTAGGTAGGATAAGCTCCTGGGCACGGTGGAACACGGAATTGATCTTCGGCATGAATGTCGGGTCCAAACGGAGCACCACCCGGTCTGTGTGGAAAACGCAAAGGTCCAGACGAGTGGATAATGCGGCGAGCTCAGATATGCAGCAAGCCGAAGTGATGGCCACCAGGAAGGCAACCTTGCAGGTGAGAAGTCTGAGACTGGTCATCCGAAGTGGTTCGTACGGGGGACACGTAAGAGACTGCAAAACCAGAGGAAGATCCCAGGTCGGGTAACGGTGCAGAACAGGAGGGCACAAGTTCTTTGCTCCCCGAAGAAAACGCCGGATCAAAGGGTGCTGAGCTAGAAATGACAAGGAGCCGCAGGTAAGAACCGAAGATAAAGCTGCAATGTGTCGGCGGAGGGTGTTGGGGGAGAGCCCTTGGGAGAGACCCTTCTGCAAAAACATCAGAATATGTATAATAGACGGTTGAAGAGGCAAGACCCCGACCTGACTACACCAGTTGTAGAAGCTCCGCCAGGTGGCAGAGTAAATGCGTTCCGTAGAAGGCCGTCGGGAGGATAGCAAGGTATGCACAACATCTGCCGGGACTTGTACCTCCCTCAAAGAGCACCGCTCAATCTCCAGGCGGTTAGATTGAGCCAGGCCGGGTCTGGATGCTGCAGGGAGCCCTGTGAGAGAATATTGTCCGAGATAGGAATGCGCCACGATGGGGCCACCGATAGGGACACCAGGTCCGCAAACCAGGGTCTCCGAGGCCAATGAGGTGCCACAAGGATCACTTCCGCTCGCTCGGATAGAATCTTGCGTATGACCCTGGGAAGGAGGGCCGTCGGGGGGAATGCGTATAGAAGGCCCGACAGCCATGGAATTCGAAGAGCATCGACGCCGGCCGCTCGAGGATGGGGGTATCGAGAAAAGAACAGCGGAAGTTGAGAGTTCTCGTGAGTCGCGAACAGGTCGATCACCGGACGGCCGAAGCGAAGAGACAGATCCTGGAAGAGGCGCGGAAGGAGACGCCATTCCGCATTGTCTATCTGTCGGCGACTCAACCAGTCCGCTTGAACATTCTGAACCCCGGAGATGTGTTCCGCCCGAAGGGAACACAGGTGGCGCTCTGACCAGATACCCAACACGATTGTCAGGGTCAGAAGAGATTTCGATCTGGTGCCCCCCAGTTTGTTCAAGTGAGCCTTTGCAGCGACGTTGTCCGTGAGGACGAGGACGTGGGCTCCGGAGACCAGATTGCGGAATGACCTTAGAGCTAGGAAGACAGCCTTCAGTTCCAGCCAATTGATGGGACGCCGAGCTTCCGAGTGGTCCCAAGTCCCTTGAGCCAGCTGACCTTGGCAAAGGGCTCCCCAGCCCAGGAGACTGGCATCTGTCGTCACCACCACCCTCGTGGGCTCGAGGAAGAAGCAACCCGCCGAAAGAGCGGGGGAACGCCACCACCGGAGGGATCTTCGTACCGCCGGAGGAAGAGGAATTGGCTTCGATGAAGTGCCCCTGCCAGCCTTCTGCAAAGGTAAGAGAAACCATTGGAGTTCCCTGGCGTGAAGTTGAGCCCAGGGAACAATAGCTATCGCAGATATCATCTTACCTAAGAGCTGAGACAAGACATAGGGGGAAACCACCCGACTCCTTTCAACCCGGGAAACCAACTGTCGCAGACTAGCTTGCCTATCGGGAGAAAGGAAAACTTTGCCCTGAACAGAGTCAATCAGAGCACCCAAGTGCACTAATCTAGTGGAGGGGGAAAGATGGCTCTTCTCCAAATTAACAGAGAAACCATGAGCCGCTAGCGTCTCAACCGTCAAACGAATATCTAGGGCAGCCTGCTGCACAGAAGGGGACAATATCAGAATATCATCTAAATAACACAGGAGACGGACTGAACGGAGACGGAGCTGAGCCGCCAAGGCAGCCAGCACCTTCGTAAAGGTGCGAGGGGCAGAAGAAAGGCCAAATGGGAGAGCCCTATATTGGTAGTGTGCTCCGTTATAACAAAATCTCAAAAACTGTCTATGGGATGGGAGGATAGGGATATGAAGGTAAGCCTCGGTTAGGTCAATGGAGGAGAGGAGGTCGCCCCTCCGAACACCGTCCAGAATAGTCTTCAATGATTGCATTTTAAATTTTCTGTACACAACGTATCTGTTCAAACGCTTGAGGTCCAGAATGGGACGCCACCCCCCCGATGATTTAGGGACCAGGAACACCCTTGAATAGAATCCCGAACCCTCCTGACCGGGAGGCACAGGTTGAATAGCCCTGATAGTCAGGAGATGCTGGACCGAAGAATCCATAAGGGACCTCCTGACGGGATTACGAGAGATCGGACAGCAGACAAAGGAGAGAGGGGGGGAGGCAATAAATTCAATGGCCAACCCAGATTTTAAGGTGGCGTGGACCCACTTGTCCGAGGTGGATTCTTCCCAGATAGCGGCAAAAAGGCCCAATCTACCGCCAACGGGAGGATCAAAGGAGCAATCAGCGACGGCGACGGGCGAAACGACCTCCTCCCCCTCGAAAGGGCCGTCTAAAGTTAAAGGGACGCCCTCTAAATGACCTATCAGAAGAACCCCGCTGCCTGCTGAAAGACCCATCTCTCCTAAAAGTGGGGAAGGGAGAAGAGGAGGACCCCCCATCCGCACCTCTGGAGTAAGAACGAGAAGGGTAAGGTGAGAAACGGGGTGCTCCTCTCCGGAAGACAGCAGCTAAGACCTTCTTTTTGTCTCTGGTTTCTGTGAGGAAAGACTCTAAAGCGTCCCCGAAAAGCTTTGTGCCCTTAAAGGGAACCGAAGCCAATCGCCACTTATGTCTGGCATCTGCCTGCCAGTGACGGAGATACAGCAAACGACGAGCCGTGACTGCCAAAGCCAAAGACTTTGCAGAGAACCTTGCAGCATTCAGAGTAGAATCGGCTGAAAATTGTACGGCCGCCACGATTTTGTTCAGGTCTTGTCTGATACGAGTATCCCCGGGGGCTAACTTTTCTTGTAACTGATGCAACCAAAGCAACGTTGTTCGGTTAAAGAAGGATGCTGTGGTGGTGGCTTTAATCGCCCAGGAGGAGCTTTGAAAGGCCTTTTGAAGGACTTGATCAGACCTGCGTTCATCAGGACGGAGACCTTCGTCCGGTTCGCCCGGAACATTGGAGTTAGGAAGAAGAGCTGCAACTGGAGCATCCACCGAAGGAATTTGAAGGAGGGCCTCCAGATCCGAGGATACTTGAAAGTTTCTCTTGTCATTAGCCGAAGGTAGGGGAGCAGAAGCCGGAGATTCCCATTGGCGTTTCACAACGTCCAGAAAAAGAGGAGGAGTAGGAACTGATGTTATAGGCCTAGCTGGTTCCGCGAACATCGGGTCTAAAGATCCAGAGGAAGATGAAGGAGGAATCGGATCTGCATTTGGTGAGGATAAACGGGCCATATTAACAGCCTTGAAGAGCAATGATTTGAACAAGGCTTGAGGAAATAGACCTGTGAAGGCCGGCTGATCCGGGGGAAGGTTCTCATCCTCCGACAGATCAGAATCAGGATCTCCTTCGTCAATCAAAGCTGAAAGGTGACTGTAGTGAGAAGAAGTAGGAGAAGCGGAGCGAACTGAATGTGAACAACCTTCCTCAATGTGGCCTGCTGAAAAGGGGGAGGCTTCTCTTACCGACCCGTGTCGACTGGAAGGGCCCGAACGGGCGGCCAAGGATCTTTGAACCGCAGCCTCAATCATCTGCTGCAGTTGATCTGGAGGGACGAATGGATCCAAAGAGCGCGCAGGTACAGATTCAGAGGAAGGAGCCGCCTGTAGTGTTGCTGGATCAGGAACCGGTTGCTGAGAAACTGCTCCAGGACCCCACAAATTCTCATCGGAAATAGTCACTGGACAATCCTGCAGAGACATCTGGTCAGGAGAAGGCGGATGGGGCACGGTGACAGGAGGTGGATTAGAAGGAACAGACTGTGGAGGGGTGGGAGGAGGTAACTGGGCGCATGCTTTGTCACATAGCCTGGTCAAAACCTTGTCTCTACGTTTTTCTACTTTAGAAGAAGAAGATGACAAGACATCTGAGGAAGACTTGTGGTGGGAGCGTGAACGTTGAGAAGCTTTGGGAAGAGACCTGGATTCTTCCATGGCAGATTGCTGGGTAACAGACGCAGGGTCTGATTGGCCAATTTCCGCTGCACTAGCCTTCCGGCCGTGCTTAGATTTAGAAAGGGCCTTAGGCATGACAGACAAAAAGGGGTAAATGTGAAACCCCACACACCAGACTGCGCCTCAATAAATAGAATCTGAGTAGATAAAAGGGAGCGAGAGGAACTCCACAGGAGGCAGCCTCGAATATATTGACAATTAAATTTTAACCAATCAAATGCCAGACAGAAAGGGATGGGAGCGTAAAAAAAAAACTCCACAAACTGGAAAGTGTGGTGAGTAAGGCCCAAGGCAAATTAGAGGCGTTGGTGAGAGGCGGGCAATCAATCAACTAATAAATTAGGCAATAAAGACCACAGTCCTGTGGCCGTTGCAAGCAAGAAAGAAAAAAGGGTGGGGGCGTGAAGCTCCACTATCAAATAACGAAGGTAAGCGCAGAGACAAACAATTGCTGCAGTAAAATAATGGGGGCGCGAAGCTCCACTGGGCACGATTCAAGGCTCCCACGGATCCGGGCCCCTGGCCGCAGGAGGGGGGCGCGAAGCTCCTCAGCTATAGAAACTCAGGCAACACGTGGGTTTGTAATTAATTAGCCTGAGGAGAAGGAACTGCGGTTAATTTATGGCCGGCAGTTAAAGGCCACAGCAGCACAGAAGAGGGGGCGCAAGACTCCACCAAATAACCACTCAGCCAACCACGCTTCTCCTCCAATAAACTTAGCCTGAGGCGAGCGGCTGAGAGAGAGTCGTTTCGGAGCGAAAAAGCCTCAGGCGGAAGAAATCTTAATCGGGGATCGCCGGTTGCAGAAATAAGTGCTCTCTCCAATGGCGGGAAAACTAGCAGCCCAAAATGGCCGGCGCCGCTTTAAAACGCCCGCCGCAACCGCCGACAGAAAGGAGAGGCGAAAGTGGCCAAATGCAGAGGGCGAGGATAGAGCAACCAAGAAATGTCCCTCGAAGATCAAACGATCCTCAGCC